>NC_135340.1:86528834-87153834 GCF_023851605.1 Tamandua tetradactyla
CTAGGTCTTGAAGATGTTTCTGTACATTTTCTTCTAGAAGTTTTATGGTTCTAGTTTTTATATTTAGGTGTTTTGATCCACTTTGAGTTGATTTTTGTGTAGTGTATAAGAGAGGGTCCTCTTTCATTCTCTTGGCTAATGATTTCCAGTTCTTCCATGCTGAATTATTGAAAAGACTATTTTGTCCCAGTTCAGAGGACTTGAGAGCCTTGTCAAAAATCAATTGGCCATGGATTTAGTGGTTGATTTCTGCAATCTCAATTTGATTCCATTGATCAATGCTTCTATCTTTGTGCCAGTACCATGCTGTTTTGACCACTGTGGCTTTATAATAGGTTTTAAAGTCTGAGTATTAATTCCCCCACTTTGTTCATCTTTCGTAGGATGCTTTTAGCTATTCAGGGTTTCTTTCCCTTCCAGATGAATTTGGTAATTAGTTTTTCCAAGGCTTCAAAGTAGGTAGTTGGAATTTTAACTGGCACTGTGTTGAATCTGTAGATCTTTATATCAATTTCGGTAGAATTGACATCTTAACTATATTTAGCCTTCCTATCCATGAGCAAGGAAAGTCTTTTCAACTATTTAGATCTCCTTTGATTTCTTCTAGCAATGTTATGTAGTTTTCTGTGTACAAGTCCTTCATGTCCCTAGTTAAGTTCATTCTTAGTTGCTATTTTGAATGTTTTTTTTTCCTGAACTGACTCCTTGGCTAGATCATTGATTGTGTATAGAAACATTACTGGCTTTTGCATATTGACTTTATATCCCACCACCTTGCTGAATTTGTTTATTAGCTAAAGTAACTTTGCTGCAGACTTCTCAGGATCTTCCAAGTATAGTATCATGTCACCTGTGAATAATGACAGTTTTACTTCTTCCTTTCTAATTTAGATGCCTTTTATTTCTTTGTCCTGCCTGATTGCTCTAACTAGAACTTCTAGCACAGTGTTGAATAATAGTGGTGACAGTAAGCATCCTTATCTCATTCCTGATCTTAGGATGAAAGATTTCAGTCTCTCTCCATTGAATATGATGCTGGCTATTGTTTTTTCATATATTCCCTTTGTCATATTGAGGTAGTCACCTTTGATTCCTACCTTTTGTAGTGTTTTTATTAGAAAAGGATATTAAATTTTGTCAAATGCTTTTTCAGCATCAATTGAGATGATTATGTGATTTTTCCCTTTTGATTTGTTAATGTGTGCATTACATTAATTGATTTTCTTGTGTTGAACCATCCCTTCAATCCTGGTATAAACCCCACTTAATTGTGGTATATAATTTTTTTAATGTGTTGCTGGATTTGATTTGCTAATATTTTGTCGAGATTTTTTGCATCTATGTTCATTAGGGAGATTGGCCTATAGTTTTCCTTTCTTATTGCATCTTTACCTGGTTTTGGTTTTAAAATGATATTAGCTTCATAAAGAGAGTTAGGCAGAATTCCTTTTACCTCAATTTTTTGGGAAATGTTTGAGCAGGATTGATATTAGTTCTTTTTGGAATGTTTGATAAAATTCCCCTGTAAAACCATATGGCCATGGGTTTTTTTTATAGGAAGAATTTGGTGACTGATTGAATCTCTTTACTTGTGATTAGTTTGTTGAAGTCTTCTGTTTCTTCTTGAATCACTGTAGTTTGTGTGTTTCCAAGAACTTGTCCATTTCATCTAAGTTGTCCAGTTTTTTGGCATATGGTTGTTCATAGTATCCTCTTATGATTTCTTTTATTTACTCAGGGTCTTTCATAATGTACCCCTTCACATGTCTAATTTTGTTTATTTGCATTCTTTCTCTTTTTTTCTTTGTCAGTCTTGCTCCTGACCCAATTTTATTGATTTTCTCAAAGAACCAACTTTTGGTTTTATTGATTTTTTTCTATTGTTCTTTTGTTCTCTCAATCATTTATCTCTGCTTTAATCTTTGTTATTTCTCTCCTTCTGTTTGCTTTGGGGTTAGTTTGCTGTTCTCTCTCAAGTTCTTCCAGGTATGCTGCTAAGTCCTTGATTATTGCTCTTTCTTGTTTTTAAATATAGTCATTTAAGGCACTAATTTTCCCTCTCAGCACAGCCTTTACCACATCCAATAAGTTCTTGTAAGTTGTATTCTCATTTTCATTTGTCTCCAGATAGCTACTGATTTCTGTAGTAATTTTTTCTTTGACTCACTGATTGTTTAAAAGCATGTTATTTAATCTCCATATATATGTGAATCTTCTCCTTCTTTGGTGGTTATTGATATCCAGCTCCATTCCATTGTGATCAGAGAAAGTGCTTTGAATAATTTCAATGTTTTTAAATTTATAAAGACCTGTTTTATACCCCAGTATATGATCTATCCTGGAGAACATCCCATAAGGACTAGAGAAGAATGTATATCCTTGTGTTTTGGGGTACAATGACCTATATATGTCAAATTATTTAACTTCTCTGTATCATTGTTGATCTTCTTTCTAGTTGTTCCATCTATAGAGTAGAGTGGTGTATTGAAGTCTCCTACAGTTGTTGTGGAAACATCTATCACTCCCTTCAGTTTTGCCAATGTCTGTCTCATGTACTTCAGAGCTCCTTGATTTGGAGCATAAACAATTATGATTGTTATATCTTCTTGTTGAATTGAACTTTTAATTAGTATATAGTGTCCATCTTTGTCTCTTATGATCTTCACATTTAAAGTCTATTTTTCTGATATTAGTATAGCTACTGCTGCTTTCTTTTGGTTACAAAAGTTTGAAAGATGCTGGAATGTGATATACAGAAATGGAACAGCTTTTTAAAAGGGGAATTTATTAAATTGCAAGTTTACAGTTTTAAGGCCATGAAAATATCCAAATTAAAGCAAAGCTATAAAAATGTCCAATCTAAGGCATCCAGAGAAAGATACCTTGGTTCAGGAGGGCTGATGATCTTCAGGGTTTCTCTCTCAGCTACGAAGGGACATGGCAAGATCTTCTAACTTTCTCTTCAATGGCTTCCTCAGGGCTCTGTTCCGTTGGCTGTGTTGGTTATTGTGGCTTTCAAGCTTTTTCCAATGGTGCTCTCTTAAAGGACGCCAGTAAGCAACCCCATCTTGAATTGGTGGAAATATATCTCTATGGAAACCATTTGACCCAAAGTTACCACCCACAATTGGGTGGGTTGTCATGTCTCCATGGAAACAATAAGAAAAGATTCCACTCAGCAGTATTGAATGAGGATTAAAGAACATGGCTTTTCTGGGATATACAACAGATTCAAACCAGCACATAGGTCAAAGTTCATTTTTTTTCCCTAATTGCTCCAGACACCATTTTTTGAAAGAGCCTTAGTCCATTAAATTGTTTCTGTTCCTTTCTCAAAAATCACTTTGGCATATTTGTGTGTGGATGTATTTCTAGATTCTTCTTCTTATTCACTGATAAATGTCTCTGTTCAGTAACCAATATCCAACAGTCTTGATTAGCAATCTAGTAAGTGTTGAAATCAGTGAGATGAGCTCCTCTCACTTTATTCTTCTTTTTCAAAGTAGTCTTTGCTATTTCATTTTGTTTTACATTCCATATGAATTTAAAAATATTATTTTCTACATCTTCAAAAACAATCTTTTTGGAATTTTTATTGAAATTGTTTAAACACTGTGTATCAAATATAGGTGTATTTAGATCTTTCCTGTGTTGACTCTTCCATTCCAAGGTTAACTGATACTTAAGTGCATTCATATCCCCTCCAAAAGGGTATGTTTATAAAAATATAAACCAGAACACATTAATTCCTTCCTTAAAACCAATCAGTGAATGGAGTCAAGAGGCTACTTTGGAGCATACTCTTACACAAGCTTCAGCTAGATATTGGTACTTATCATGGTTTGCCAAACCCCAATCAAAACCATTCCTGTAATTCCTAAAGAATACCTAGGGCCTTATTTGAGATTCTACAAAGTTTCCATACACTATAATTACTCTCCAGAATCTTACAAATGAGTATGAGTGCTGAATCATCATATTGATATTTCTTTTAGTCTACAGTATCTTGGAGCAGCTAGAAGTAAAAAACTAAAATTGTGGAACTGTAATCCATGCCAAACTCTGAAATTTCTTCTACAATTAATTGTTGCAGTGTGCTTTGAAGTTTACTGCTTTTTTGTATAGATGTTCCTTTTCACAATAAAAAAAAAACAGTCAGTGTCCTCTCTTTATACTTAAATTCAAAACCAAATATTAACTCCTTCATTTATGACCCTGGTCAATACCTTAATACCCTGGTCAACACCATAATGCGCTTGCCTTAAACACAAAGTATCAGTCACATTTGTCTTCTTCTTAATTTTCCAATAACTCAAGTTCTCAAAGTTGCCAATGCTTAGTCAACTGTTAACAGAACAGTTTTCACCTCTTTTCTTCTGGCTGCTGGCTGGTTCTCATTTTTTAAGATTAATTTTAAATAATTAAATTTCAGAAATATCATCTATGGTCATTTAACCTAAGAAAGGTTTCACCGATTATTTTTTTTAGGATCACATATCTCAATTAATTAGTAGAGATAAGTGTTTGTCATTACTTGTTTCATATAGGTCTCTTGCACTAAAATTTAAACTTCATTAAAGCAGTAAAATATTTATTGCACACCTCTGTATTAATAAGAATAAAACTCTAAGAATACATACCTAAGAATAATGTCTTTCTTGCCCACCTCTTCTGATTGCTGAACCATAAAATTTGCTTAATTGTAGTTTTAATTGCATAGGGACCTATAGAACATAAAAATTGAAATTTCAAACATTTGTTTTTCTTGAGCAGTTCTTGTCATTGTTCCATGTATCCAGAACATGATGAAAATGCCAGTCTCAAATTCTTTTTACCTCCTTTTTATTTTCTTATATATACTCTGTCTTATGTCAAACTAATGGAAAATTGTTGTAAGCAGGAAAATCTTCAAGGTTGAGAAAATATGTTTGAAAGCATGCGAGATTCATGCTTTATGATTTCAATTTATGGGATAAATGGAAGCGTGAAGTTGGGGCTTTCTGTGCATTTCTCAGTGTTCATTTCCCAGAAGTAAAATGTAGATGTCCCATGACCTGAAACCTGATGATGCTTTTAAATTGTTTTGAAAATTATTATACTATTTAAACTTTCATACCACATTCTAGCATTTTGGCCTTTAAGCTTTCAAGAGTGTGTGTTTTGCCAAGAATATGAAATGATTTATTAGTTGACATACCACTCTTGTCCTCAGAGAAAAGCGAACAACTAGGGCAAGATACATTGTCATCAACTTATTTGGGAGTGATAATGATCCTATTATATTCCAGGCAGGAGGGTCACATGCTTTCAGGGTGTGATATTAGCTTGAGACTAATGGTGTTCAGTTCCAAAATTATTTCACATACAATCTCTCCATCATTTGAGCCCATTCTATCAAGAATCCCCAATTCCCAGATTAAAACATGAAAACTACTCTCTCTCAACTTTATTCACTATTGACCATATCTAGAACACAGTGCTTTAAAAATATATGCTTTGTTTGTTTCCCCTACCATGAACCTCCTCCCCCCAAAATATATATATTATGATATTAAATTAAAGAAAGGTGAGATTCTACCCTGGAATATTATCTGTATCATTCTGTACATACCCTGATCAAGATTAACCTTGCACTGGAATGTCATTCAGTTTAAATGACTGTCCATCACTATGTAGAGTTAACATGAAATCAAGAAAGTATCCAAACCATGAAAGTGAATGTTTTAGTTATGTTGCCTATTCAAGCAAATATCATGCAATGAGTTTGCTTAAGCAATGAAAATGAATTAACTATGGTTTTGACATATTGAAGATATTATCAAACAATGCTTTCTCCCCAAAGACTTTGCATTCTGGGGCTTGCTGCTGGTAATCCTTGCCCTTAGCTTATCACATGGCAAATCTCATGGTGTCATCTACTGTTCTCTCCCTTCTCTTTCAGGTTCCATTGGTGTTCAGTTGGTCTATCTGAATTTCATTCTCTTGTGAAGGACTCCATTACTAGAATTAAGGCCCATCTTGTTTGAGGTGGGCCGTGCATTACTGAATTAACCCTACCACAAGTTCCTAATTACAATGGGTTCTTACTGACAAGAGTGGATGAAGTTTAAGAATGTGTTTCTCTGTGATTCATGGCTCCAAACCACCACAATGGGGGAAAGCATGATTTCAAATTCACAAGACCTGAACATAAAACCTTCTTACTTTGAGGACTTGTGAGCCATGATATCTTTGTGTTTTGCAAAGAAATTTCAGAAGCTTTCAGGCACAGTATGCAGAATTTCTTTCTTCCCTTTGTGCAGTATTTGTTTCTTCCACTTCACTTGGATTGGGATTACCCAGAAGTTCTTTGTACCATTTTTATGAGGATATCCAAAGGAAAATGTAAATGCAAATGAAGGAGACATGAAGCAAAGTCTCAGGGTGTCAGGAAGTTCTCCCAGTCTAAATCCAGAAAACCTTTCCACTGGCCTATTAAGGCATCAGCATTACTTCTAGCAGAGCTAACAGGATCCAGTCCCACCACAGGACATCACTGGCACTTTCTTGGTTCATTTATAATAATTACACCTTAAAGTATTGAAATTGTTTCTTTCATTTGCTTTTATTTTCAAGATTGCTATGCTAAACTACTTCTTTCAATGTCCATGACTAGGGAATGACTTATACAGGCAGGAAAGAGGAAGAGCAGCAAAAACTGAAGCCTGACACAAACTCCTTCTCTGGGGTTCATTATAAGTTAGATTTTTCTCACTCATCAGTCAGCACTTCATTTTTAAACTGGATGGTAAATTAACTTCTCTTTTGTGTAAGGTGCTACTATTTTAAGATTCCCTATTATTCAGAGTAAAACTTACTAACCACTTTGTGTCTAACAGTCTTTGAAGGAATAACAAAGTAGAGGCTATGCTTAAATAATTAATTTCTGCACACCTATCACCTGGGTGCGTATCAATAAATTGTAGCAATTCATTATCTGGATAATTATATGGCAATTAAAAATAATGTGAAAAATATAATAATAAGAGAGATGTACATTTGCTACCTGAACATATCTCTAAAACCTCAAAATAAGAAAACACATGGAAAAAATTGTATGTACACTAAACATATTTGCACTATAGTACTATATGTGTATATGTACATACATGCTTGTGTGGGTGTGTACATGTATGATATGTACATGAGGTGTTGGGGTGAGCAGGTAGAAACAGATCAGAAAAGGCAGAGGAACTAAACAAAATCAGGCACATCAATAACAGTCTTAACAGGGAAGCTGAGACAAGAAGATATGGCAGAGAGAAAGAGCAGGGGCTCTATCAACTAGAGGACTGTGATTACCAAGAATCATGCCCAGTTTCTATTTAAAGACATAATCAGGCCCAGTCTATTTAAAGACATAATCCAGGAACTAAAATTAATGGGGTGCCTGGCATCATAAAGTGTATCTGGTTGGGCACTAGATCCACCTAATAGGGCCTGAAATTAAACAATTGGATGCCATAATATGCAATGTAAAATTGGCGGCTCTATGAATCATTGCAGAAGGTGGAAATGACCCACTGAGGAGGCTTTGGACCCTGTCCACGTGTATCTTATGTGGATTTCTGTGCTTGTAAACTGCCTACCACACCTTAGGCTTCATAACACCCTTAGCAAACTGTCATTGGAAAATGTTGGCAAAGGACAAATTTCTCCTCCACTACTTGGGGATTTTTTTAAAACTTTTTTTATTGTATAATATAGCATGTATACAAAGCAAAGAAAGAAAAACGCAATAGTTTTCAAAGTATCTTCAACAAGTAGTTACAGGACAGATTCCAGAGTTTGTCATGGGGTATGATACCATCATCTCAGATTTTCCTTTCTAGCTGCTTCAGAACATTGGAGGCTAGTTGGAATAAATGTATCTTTTATTATCACAATCAACCTTTCTTTTTTGTGAAAAATAACATATATACAAAAAAAGCAATGAATTGCAAAGCACAGCACTACGATTAGTTGTAGAACAGATTTCAGAGTTTAGTATGGGTTACAATTCCACAATTTTTAGTTTTTACTTCTAGCTGCTCTAAGATACTGGAGAGTAAAAGAAATATCGATTTAATGATTCAGCAATCATACTCATTTGTTAAACCCTAACTTCTCTGCATAACTCCACCATCACTTTTGATCTTTTTCCCACCCTTTAGTGGTATTTGGGCTATACCCATTCTAAATTTTTTGTGTTGGAAAAGGCTGTCAGTAAGATGGAGTAGGAAGATGGAACTAGCTGATGTTCTGGAGAGGTTGGCCCTTCTAGGTTTCAGGATTTATTTGGTCAAGGGATCCATCTGGAGGTTGTAGGTTTCTGGAAAGTTACCCTAATGTATGGGACCTTTGTAAAATCTTATGTATTATTTCAGGTATTCTTTGCAATTGGCTAGAATGGTTTTGGTTGGGGTTTGGAAAGTTATGGTCAGTAGCATAACTGAAGCTTCTGTAAGAGTGTCCTCCAGAGTAGCCTCTCAGCTCTATTTGAACTCTCTCAGCCACCTGATACCTTATTTGTTACACTTCTTTTTCCCCTTTTGGTCATGATAACATTGTTGATTACAACTTAGGGATTTTAGACTCAGCTTATCAGTCAACTGATGATGTGCAGCATAATGAATTAGAAAATGTGAAAGATGCTGAATTAAGCCGAGTCCAACCAATTCCTTCTCCAGGATGATCTCAAAAAATATCAGTCCTCTTTAGTGGCACTGGTGACTAATGGTAAAACAATTTTAGAGGCCATAGATATCTTGGAATTAATAGAGACTCATGAAAGACAAAAATAGTGTTATATATTGTCTATTATTCCACACCCACCTGGCTCAACCAAAATTTTATCAGCAGCAAGTTTTCTCTTTGTAGGTGAAACAAACCACCTAATGCCAGGCCCCTGCTTAAATGTGAAAATCAAAATGATTAAGAAGTTGTATTGGACTGTAAGGGACTAAGGTGTGTTGAATTGGATCATCTCTGGTAAATTGGTGAAGTCACAATACTTACCAAGGTTAGATTATAATTCATGACAGTATTCCCGTTCAGAGTCAGTCTTAACTAGCATGCCCATGTATAGTCTGTGTCAAATCCATTTAGGGATTTGGTGGTCATGGAAGAAGGCCCCGTCTGGCAGGCAATCCTCCTTTTACCTTCTTAACTGTGGTTTGGGGTCAAAATATAAACCCTGGCTGCTCTGTCTTACATGGGTTCCTAAGTCTTCCTAACTCTAGGAAACACTCATGCTTCAAAGGGACCTCTACAGAAGGTAAAGTATTTGAGGGGATGATTAATGAAAGGGGTAGTATCTCTCTTAACTATTAAAACTGGCCTAGTTTTGCTAGAAGGTGTTTCACTCCTGTTTATTCCTCCAAAGATTATCCATTTCTGATCATTGGAATGGACTTCCTCCCTCAACAATAACTTCATGAATCAAGACTAAGGCTTTTAGGCAATGGTAGACTGAGCTGATAACCAATTCTGTTGATGCAGGTACCAAATGCAAGACAGATAACATGCAGGCTTGCTTGATTGTAATTTTGCCTCCTCCCCTTATAGCCACCTGAAGCTTCACTAAATCACCCAAAATGAACATGTTAGGCAAACAAAGAATACAGGCAGCAGAAGGAGCCAGGTGGGCTTTAAAGGGAAATTCTTCCCCTGGTCCCATACTTGAACTGGTCAAAATTGCCATAGATAATTATTCAGATTCAGAACCCTTCAAGCACTTACCCCCAGAAACCACAATAGCATGACTCTTCAATGTCACAAATGATTTGTCATAATACCACCTTTATATTAAACATCCTAGGATCACTGACTGCAGAGGAAGTAGAAGCAATATATGTGTAAAACCTCACACAACAGTTATAGTAAGACAGGTTATCCCTTACCTTACTTACTGGATTATGAAGGAGGGTTCTGTGTACTCACAAACCCATCTTGCTTCATGTGGGTAGATAACACCCTTCAAGTTTTCCAAATAACCAGATATATGCACTGAAGTGGTTATGATTATACTTTATTGATTAATTAGATGGCACATGTAAAAATTGTCTCTTTTTAAATCTAATCTCCTGATGTTTCCCTTACTAAATCCTGTGAATAGGATTTGAAATCTTAGTTTATGTACCAGATTCTTGGTGAATATGATGCTTTATTCATGGATCCAAACAAAGGAATGACAAAATAAGTACAACCTAGATAATAACACATCATGGGATAAGGGGAAAGATAGTTGTCTAAATGGTCCAAAAATTGTCCCTGTGGCTCCCATTTGTTTTCTTCTTCAGTAGCACTTCTCCATTAGCACGAAGCCCATTGATAACAAACTTAAATCCTACATATCCATTATTTATATATATAAGACAAATATGCATTTTTTAGTCATTTAGTGCCTGCCTACTTTACATACCCACAAAAAGTATGCTAGCCATAGGTAAGGCTATAAAGGACCCTAAACTGCAGCTGCTTGGAGCTCTCTGACACTACCAAAGTCCTATAGAGCCACTTATGAAACTCCATTTGTGAATGAAGCACAGGTTCCCACAGCTTAATTGGACTCTTGCTTTGGAGAAATCCTCTTGCTTCCCTCTATAACTCATCTCGTTGATCCACTGAATAAATCATATCTAACTTACAATCTATCCTGTGCATAGATTGTGAGTTCAGTGCTGAGAGGAGTGTATTATCTTCCAGTTATTTGTAGTCAATCAAGGGAGAAGCACTTTGAACATAGAAAACATTAGTGACTATTCACCACTGAAGGAAGTATATATGACACTGTGCCAAAGAAAATAAGGTCCTCCATTTGATATGTCTGTGTCTAATTTCAGAGATGTCATGTAGAATCCTTAGTGACTTAAGCCATGCAGAAATGATAATATTTTACAAAAGAATCCAATAAACATTTGTTTCACCAGAATTCTATAAATGCTATTTGGATATTCATAAAACCAAGTTTTGTTCTTAAGCATGGAAGTAACTTACTCTTTAACGTATTCATTTATTCATTAAAAAATATTTGTTGGGTGGGCCACAGTGGCTCAGCAGGTAAGAATGCTTGCCTGCCATGCCGGGGGACCTGGGTTCAATTCCTGGTGCCTGCCCATGTAAAAAAAATATATATATTTGTTAAATGACCATCACACTTCTGGAAACTGAAGACTGAGTAGCAAGAAAGACTTGACATTTCAGTGGGATGATAACTACCTATCATTAAATTTTAAAAATAGAAATTTCCTTCAGATTGATGTAAGTGCTATGAAAGAATCATGGCAGGAAGTTGAGTGAAATATGGGGAAGCTCCTGTGGATACATTACATATATATTATATATACATAATTATATATATTATATAATTATGTGTATAATTAATATTGTCAAAATCACCCACAGAGACCAACTGACTGATGTTTTCATCATCACATCACTGAACTACTTTTCTCCTGCTAAGAATATTATAATTAATTCAAGCTCATCCCTACTAATGTCCATAGAATGATGATCAGGATGATAGCACTGGGAACATGATGTTATATTTATAGAAATCTGAGACTGTTTGATGTTCCAGTCAAATGTTTCTCTGGGTTGACCTGAAATATGCACATTTTGAAAATATTTTTATTACAGGGAACAGTGCATGAGGTATTTTGTGAAATATCCTAGGCATTCTCTCAACTAACTTCCAATAAACTGATGACCTCCAAACTGTTGATGATAAAAGTTGTATTTGAGAATCCATAAGTAAAATACTGTTTCTCACCAGTGACACATACATATAAAGTCTCCCCACAAGACAAGCAGCATCCATGACCTACAACTTTTTAACAGTGTCTATGGGTATATTACTTGCCTACACAATCATCAGATTCCTCATTAGTGAAATGATTTACCCATTTATTGTGAGTGTTGAGAGATCCAATGAACTAATGTATAAAATGCTTCTTATCTAATAAATACTCTTTAAATAGAGGTGATGGGTCTTATTATTTAAAGTGGCAAAAATATGGAATGAACATCCATCATTCTTCAGAAATGAACAGATTTCCTAGAAAATGTAGGTCAACATGACTTACCTCTTTCATACCTACCTGTCTGAGGTGTGATGTAAGGGTGAAGAGTTTAGAAGCACAAGTCAGGGCCTCTTCAGATTGCTGAACAGAAAGACTGTCCTAGTTTGCTGTGATATGATTTGTGACATTTTCAGTTTATCTAGAACTACAAAAGATTCATCATCGTTACTTTTCTGTTTTCCTCATGCCATCCCTCTTATTAAGGGAAATATAATAAATCAGCTATGGACACACCACTACTTTAAAACTGACAGTGGACCCTAAATTTTACTCTACCCACTATACTCCTTCTCCTCAGTGCCCATCCAAATGTGTGGAAATAATACTCTCTTTTGATGTCTTCTAGTATTCACATTTGAATGACAGTAACAAAGCATGAAAGTGGATGATTGTGGCCAAAAGTGTTAAGGAGGATTTGTTTTAAGTTTTGCAAATGTTCAAATATATTATATACAACATTAATAAGTTTAAGTTTGGAGAAAATATATAATTTATCTTGGTCTCCTCTGACCTAAACTGCCCTAATGCTCTCCTTAAACTGAATAGCTTTCACCCCCAACACCTGTAACATTGGGTGTTTGAGCTCATCTGATGAACATCAGCCTTTCTACTGTTTCTAAACTTCTACTCTTAGTCATTTGTATATAAATCCTAAAGTCATAGAAAATAAAGACTGCGAACTTCTAATATTTCCAGTTTTATAAAGAGTTTTAGCATAATTAAACCCGTGATTTAAAAAAAATTCAAGTTCATTTATTTCATATAAACCTTTAATAAAGAGAAGTAATTTCAAACTGTAGTTAAATAAAAACAGTTATGTCTTCTAAGTTTCAATGTTAAGTACAATACAAGCACACAATTTTATTCTAGTTGTGCATGTTCTTCCTACATTTGATCAGGTTCACTGATCAAATAAGTTAGCATTATATCCATTAGATCTTTAAGTTGATGAGAAATGTAAATTTGTGATAAGCAGATTAAGTTATTATTTTGAAAAACTTCATTTTAAGGACAATTGTGCTCTGTAGGATGTTTCCTTGAAGACTGATTTCAAAACTTTTCTGGCAACTTAAATATGTAAAGTATGCAGAATGTATTTTGTTAAGGAAAAGAGAATAGATTTTCCCCTAAAATGAAACAACTGGTTGTTACAGAATGAGAAACAGGAATGTGCAGGAAAAAATGGATGGGCATTGAAAGTTGTAGCAGGCTTGTTGGAAAGGAATTTTAACTAATTGTTATTAAGGTTGGCTAAAATTTGATAGTTTTATAAGATTTTAAGAGTTTTCTTAGGCAGTATCTTCATGTAAAACTAGAATTGGTTTACACTTTGTTAAAATGCCAGAGTTTTCTTGGATTTTTATTTGTTCTTAGTAAGAAGGTGTAAAAGATTTTTAACTATCTGAAAAATCTTCCTAGAAGGCAAAGATTCTGTCTTATCAGAATAATATACTTATTAATATTCATGTTGAATTTATAATCCTTTATTGTTTTAGATAACATCTTCTCACTTTTAAAAGAACTAAAGTCATTTTGCAATCTTAACTCCTCTGTTTGCTTTCAACATCTTTTATTGTCACTTTGGTTAAGCACAGAACCAAATATTGTTTCACAATGACCCATTACCCTATTTAGCAAAATATTCTCACCATATAACTTTTGACATATCTCCTTCACAAACCAAACCCTAAATGACATCGTCTGGATGTCAAATTGTCTTTGGGATTTTCCAGACAGTCACTGGAAAATCACAACATTTGTTCCTTCACCTTGTAAAACAGGTGCTTTTATATGTTTGATAAGCTATAAGTTGTATTTGAAATGTTTGCTAAAATAAGAAAGATTTTCCAACCTTCTGTGGGTTAACTTTGTATAGGTAAAATGTTATTATTATACACATTTCAGAAATTACATAAAGTTCCAGGAGATTTGTTAATGTTTTCTCTGTCTGTGAGATGTTCCATTATTGGTCTCTCATTTAGACAACAGTATGTGTCATTGGTCATAATTTCAGTTATTGTTTAAAAGTATTATAGGTCACAGAATCAACCAAATCTCCTTCCCAAATGTAATATGTTTTTAAAGAACTTTCATGAAAACTTTCACTTTTATAAAACAGTAATGTTAGTCACAGCCATATTACATCTTTTGCCATTGACAGACAATTTCTATTCTGATGCTTCACAGAAAACATTTGTAATCAGCCACTGGAGACAGTGCAACATGGTCAGTAAAAGAGACTGTCTCAGAGAAACATGGAAAGGACTATGCCAAGTACTTTGGGACATGGGGTTCTAATGATATTGCTTAACTAGTTTAAAGACCATACCAATGGCAGATGGGGTAAGACAGCAGCATAATAGGGTACGGAATTTAGTTCATCTTCTATGGCAGCTAGTAAATAGCCAAGAATTGTTTGGAACTGCAACTATATCATACACTAATTTGGAATGGATGGAATGGCTAAGATCCCACACAGAACTGTAAGTCTTCCAAGCCAAGGAGGCTGACAATCCTCACCCATAAGCATGACCTGGTGGTTTAATGAGAGAAAAAGAAGGAGGCTCTACTAAGAGCAAGGAAGGTAGCTTAACCAAGTTTCAATTGCAGAATTAATTAACAAATTCAGAATGCTGAAAACAAACCCTGAGCACAGGTAAAACTGGGATAAGGACTAAAGGAACTGGAAATTTTCACCTCAGTAGAGGGGGAAATGGGATTGATGGGAAAAATGTAACAATAGAGGTTTGTTGATTTGAAAGAACACAAAATGCTGAAAAAGGGCTGGGCCCCAAGGAAAGGGGGCACATAGAGCCTAGGGATACATAGAATTGTTTACCAATTCTGGCTCTTGATTGGTAAACCCAGGAAGCTGGGGCCTGGCTCTGAAAACTCTCTCTCTCTCTCTCTCTCTCTCTCTCTCTCTCTCTCTCTCTCTCTCTCTCTCTCTTTTAACTTCTTAACAGCTCATTAGATAGATCTGTGGGCATTCCAAGACATCAGTACTACCCCCAGAAAAGGGCAGAATTAGGGCATGACAGACAGACAAAGAAACTAGTCAGCTGAATCTAGCAAGGGAAGGTAACTCTTCTAAGTTCCAATTATGGTTTTAATTCTGACAGAGAGGAGGCAGGGCTGAGAGAAAAAAAATAAAGTGAAATAGAATAAAGATGGAGAATTTTGGAGTTGGCTGAGGTCAGAGTACTGAAACCTTGGGAGCCAGGGACCAATCCTGAAAAAAGAATTTATTTTATTCTTTTGTTTTCTTTTAAACTATTCCAAATAAGTCATTAGAGAATACCTCTGACCTTTTCAATTGTGAGCAGAAACCAGGCAATGGCTGAATTAAGATAGGTCTGAGAAACAAACTAATGAGTCAAGAGGCAGACATAGTTCTGCACAGGGTGCACACCCAAGAAAAGGGGTCTGGGGCCCAGCTCAACTGGCGGCCCCTCTTCAGGAAATTCAGGTACTTGAGGGCTGGAAAATAGAAGCAACCTAAGCTCATACTCTGGCTCAGGCTCTGTCTCAACCATGCCACTGCAGGGAGAGGCTGGCGAGAATGAAGGGCACTGCACTACCTTACACTGGTAGGAAGCTTCAGGCTGACAAGTGCTACTTGCTGGACAGTATGGGAAAAGCAGTCTAAAGGCTTCCCAGGAATGTCTGACAAAATATTGGGTCTCACCATCAGGAATATTTGATGTTGATGAAACCCCCATACTAAGACATGAGCCAGTCTGATTTGGGAAAATCTGACTGGGGTTGATCAGGTCTAAGGAGACCTTACTCAAAAATTGTTCCATATATGCAAGGCAAGATGCTGAAAAATTATAATAAGTTAATCAGAGGCTAAACTAGAAGTCTAGAATGAGTTTAATTGAATGCCAAAGAAGAGACAGAGAACTAAGCCAACCAACAAGAAAACCCTGGATAAAAGATTGAAAATGGCCTCCAGAAAAAACTAATTAGGGAAACCAAATGCACCTAGACACAAGCAAAAAATAATGAGTTATACTAGGAAAATAAAAGATATAGCCCATTCAAGGGAAAAAAACATTTCAAGTGAGATACAAGATTTGAAACAACTACTTAAGGATGATCAAAAAGACATGCAAAATCCCATCAAAAATAAAATCAATGAGTAGAGGAAAGATATGGCAAAAGAAATGAAGAATATAAAGAAGACATTAGGCAAAAATGAATAATCAAATGCTTGAAAAAAATGGCAGAAGTTATGGGAATAAAGGGCACCATAGAAGAAATGAAAATGACAATGAAGACCTACAAGAGCGGATTTGAAGAGGCAGAGAAAAGGATTAGTGAACTAGAAGATAGGACATCTGAAATCCAGCACACAAAAGAACAGAGAGGGAAGAGAATAGAAAAACATGAACAGCGTACCAGGGAATTGAATGACAACATGAAGTAAAGAACATATGTGCTATGTGTGTCCCAGAAGGAGAAGAGAAGGGAAAAGGGGCTGTGCCATTTTGAAGCTATTATGTGCCCCAGAAAAGCCATGCTATTTAATCCTCATTCAATACTGCAGGATGAGACCTCTTCCATTGTTTCCATGGAGATGTAACCCACCCAATTGTGGGTGGTGGCTTTTGATCAGGTGGTTTCCATGGAGATGTGTCTCCATCCATTCAGGTGGGGTTGCTTACTGGGGCCCTTTAAGAGTGAATCATTTTGGAAAGAACCACTAGAACCAAGAGAGTCCATACAGACAAAGACATTTGGAGCAGAAGGAACATTCCCCAAGGGAGCTGCATTAGTTAGAGTTCTCTAGAGAAACAAAATCAACAAGGAACACTCACAAATATAAAACTTATAAAAGTTTCTCACATGACCATGGGAACACAGAGTCCAAAATCTGCATGGCAGGCTGTGAAGCTGATGATTCTGATGGAAGGTCTGGATGAACTTCACAGGAGAGGTTAGCTGGCTGAATCAGAAAGAGAGCCCATCTCTCCTTAATCCTCCTTAAAAGCCTTCCAGTGATTAGATTGAGCATCACTCATTGCAGAAGACATTCCCCTTGGCTGATTACAAATGGAATCAGCTGTGGATGCAGCTGACATGATCATGATTTAATTCTATGAAATATCCTCATTGCAACAGACAGGCCAGCACTTGCTCAACCAGACAAACAGGTACCACCACTTGACCAAGTTGACACATGAACCTGACCATGACAGTCGACCCCTTGTCAACTTGGCAGCTATACATATCACCTTAAACCATACTTAATTTCTAAATAAAAAACATTAAAACACACATTTTTTCTTTCACCAAACAATACTCAACTGTCCTGCATATAACTGGAAACACAGCAACTCTCTCCAGAATAGGGTGCAAGTCCTTGGGTAATATTCATTCTTAAACTTGATATCTTACAATTTAAATAGTGAAACAGAAACAAAACAGCATCACTGTCCTTATTTCTATAAATGATCACGTGGAAGCAGTTCATATTTATCACTACCTTCTTTCACTACCCATTCCATGCTGCCTTTACCCTCAGCAAGCACTTCAGCTGGCTGTGGTTCTTTGCCTGGTGCGGTGTCCCAAACCTTCATTCCTGAAGTTTCAGAGCCATTGGTAGTCCTGCCTGGATTGGGTTATTGCAGTTTTCCATTGGTTTTAATCACAAGTCATGGTAGCACTAAAAGATGCCCTAGGGGATCTTCTGTATTCCAAGAAAACTCTTCTTTACCTCCATCGTGTAGTTGCAGTTCTATTTCCCCCAGATGGTCAGATTCAATCACCCCAGATGATAATGTAATTCCCTTCTTGGCTTGTTGATCCAGGGGTATGACGAGTCCAAAGCGACCAGGTGGCAGTCTTAGATTCCATTTCAATGGAATCATTATTATTTCTCCTGATAGAAGCATTTCCCCTTGTAACTAAAATCTGTAGAGCAGCAGAGCTCAGGGTCATAGGGACAGGAAGCAAAAATTTTCCTAGTGAATACTAGGGGTAATAGTGAGTGGTACCACTTCCATTTCCACCCCTTGTTTCTTGGACCCATGGATCCTGGCTATGGGAGACAGCACCATACAGCAGTTGCTGATTCAGAGCATATACAGCTTCCCGGAGAACATTATCCCATCCTTTCAAGGTATTTCCACCTAGTTGGCACCTTAATTGAGGTTTCAAAAGGCCATTCCACCATTCTATCAATCCAGCTGCTTCTGGATGATGGGAAACATGAGCATGTGTCCATTCCCACACTTCATTTGATGTGCAGTGTGTTTCTTGATCAGAAGCAATGCTATGTGGAATACCATGATGATGGATAAATAATTCTGTAAACCCACGAATGGTAGTTTTGGCAGAATCATTGAATGCAGGGAAAGCAAACCTATATCTAGAGTATGTATCTATTATAGTTAGAACAAATCACCACCCCTACCATGAAGGGAGTAGTCCAATATAATCAATTTGCCACCATTTGTCTGGCTGATCACCTCAAGGAATGGTGCCATATAAGGGGCTGAGTGTGGGTCTCTGCTGCTGGCAGATCTGCTGGCAGATTGGGCACTCAGCAGTGGCTGTAGCCAAGTCAGCCTTGGTGGGTGGAAGTCCATTTTGCTGAGCCCATGCATAACCTCCATCCCTACCACCATTACCACTTTGTTCATGAGTCCATTGTGCAATGACAGGAGTTGCTTGGGAAAGAGGCTGACTGGTATCCAAAGAACGAGTCATCTTATTCACTTGATTATTAAAACCTTCCTCTGCTGAAGTCACTCTCTGGTCTGCATTCACATGGGACACAAATATGCTCATGCTTTTAGCCCACTCAGAAAGATCATCCACATACTTCTTCCCCAGACCTCTGTCACCAATTTTCCAATTATGGTCTTCCCAAGTCCCTGACCATCCAGCCAAACCATTAGCAATAGCCCATGAATCAGTTTACAAATGCACCTTTGACCAGTTTTCCTTCCAAGCAAAATGAACAACCAGGTGCACTGCTTGAAGTTCTGCCCACTGGGAAGATTTCCCCTCATCACTGTCCTTCAAGGACACCCCAGAAAGGGTTGTAGTGCTGTAGCTGTACAATTTTGGGTCATACTTGCATATTGTGCTGAACCATCTGTAAACCAGGCCTCAGTTTTCTCTTCCTCAGTCAATTCACTGAAAGGAACGCACAAAGAGGCCATAGCTCTGGTCTAGGAAAGAAGATAATGTGGCAGGAGTGGAGACCATGGGCATTTGGGTCACTTCTTCATGTAACTTACTTGTGCCTTCAGGAACTGCTCTGGCCCTATCTTGTATATACCATTTCCATTTTACAATAGAGTGCTGCTGTGCACACCCAACTTTATGGCTTGGTGGGTCAGACATCACCCAGCTCATGATAGGCAACTCAGGCCTCATGGTAACTTGGTGGCCCATGGTTAAGCATTCAGTCTCTACTAAGGCTCAGTAGCAGGCCAAAAGCTGTTTCTCAAAAGGAGAATGGTTATCTGCAACATATGGTAAGTAAGGCTTTGCTCCAAAATCCTAAGGGTCTGCATTGTGATTCTCCTATAGCGGCCTGCCAAAGGCTCCAGACAGCATCTCTATTTGCCACTGACAATTCCAGCACCATTGGATCTGCTGAATTATATGGCCCAAATGGCAGAGTAACTTGTACAGCAGCCTGGACCTGTCCCAGAAACTCCTCTTGTTCAGGTCCCCCACTCAAAATTAGCAGCTTTTCTGGTCACTCAATAAATGGGCCAGAGTAGCCCACCCAAATGAGGAATATACTATCCCCCAAATCCAAAGAGACCAACTAAGCATTGTGCCTCTTTTTTTGGTCATAAGAGGGGCCAGATGCAGCAACTTATCCTTCACCTTAGAAGGGATGTCTTGACATGCCCCACACCACTGGACACCTAGGAATTTCACTGAGGTGGAAGCCCCCTGTATTTTTTTTGAGTTTATCTCCCATCTTCTGACACACAAATGCCTTACCAGTAAGTCTAGAGCAGTTGCTACTTCTTACTCACTAGGTCCAATCAACACAATATCATTGATATAATGGACCAGTGTGATGTCTTGTGGGAGGGAGAGATGACCAAGGTCCCTGCAGATACGATTATGACATAGGGCTGGAAGGTTGATATATCCCTAAGGTAGAGCAGTAAAAGTATGTTGCTGACTTTCCCAGCTGAAAGCAAACTGTTTCTGGTGGTCCTTACTAAAAGCTATTGAGAATAAAGCATTTGCTAGATCAATAGCTGAATACCAGGTACCAGGGGATGTATTGATTTGCTCAAGCAATGATACTACATCTGGAACAGCAGCTGCAATTGGAGTTACCACCTGGTTGAGCTTACAATAATCCACTGTCATCCTCCGAGACCCACCTGTTTTGTGCACAGGCCAAATAAGAGAGTTGAAAGGGGATGTGGTGGGAATCACCACGTCTGCATCCTTCAAGTCCTTAAGAGTGACAGTAATCACTACAATCCCTCCAGGAATCTGGTGTTGCTTCTGATTTACTATTTTGCTAGGTAGGGGTATTTATAGTGGCTTCCACTTGGCCTTTACCACCATAATAGCCTCACTGCATGAGTTAGAAAGTTAATGTGGGGATTCTTCCAGTTGATCAGTATGTCTATACCAGTTACACATTCCAGAACCAGGGAAATAACAAAGAATGGGTCCAGGGGCCCACTGGATCCACTGTGAGAGAGACCTAAGCTAAAACTCCATTGATCACATGGCCTCCATAAGCCCCCACTCTGACTGGTGGACCAGGGTGATGTTTTGGGTCTCCTGGAATTAATGTCACTTCTGAACCAGTGTCTAATAATCCCTGAACATCTGATCATTTCCTTTTCCCCAATGCACAGTTACCCTGGTAAAAGGCCATTGATCTCCTTAGGGAAGGCTTGGAGGAAGATTCACAGTGTAAATCTGTGGCAGTGTAACAGGGTTCTTCCCCAAAGGAATCTAGCCACCCCTTCATTCAAGGGACATTGGGTCTGTAAACTGTCTCAAGTTTGGAAATTGACTAAGGAGCCATGACTCTTTGTTTTTGTAATTCAGGTTAGACTTTTGTTCACTTGACCTAGAATTCTTTCGTTTATACAACTCAAACAAGAATTTAGTAGACTGCCCTTCTATTGTATTTCTAGGTACCCATGATTTGCTAGCCAATGCCACAAATCTCTGTGAGTCATATAATTTTGACTCCTGCTTCGAGTTTGCTGTCTGTCATAATAGCCATGTCCACCCTCTCTTTGGGGATTAAGTACTGCCACCTGGCTTCTGCCAGCTCGGGATCTCATCGTCTCCATTGTGTTTAAGGATTCCAGCTCAGTGACAGCAGTTCTTACAGTAATATCTGACCTACAGAGAAGTGCAACTACAGAGCTCTTCAGGGATGATGGCGCTAGTCTCACAAATTTATTTCTCATTGCCCTGGTAAAAGGTGCATCCTCTGGACATCCCTGGGGTGCAAAAGCAGACTTTGCATGGTAAATCCACTCTAACATTTCAATCTCTCTAAGCCTCTGGATCCCCTCATCTACATTATACCAGGACAGTTCTCACATTTCAACCTCAGGTAATGTTGGCCACCTTTTGATCCATGTTTCAACCAACCATCCAAACAAACTGTTAATACCTTTTCTAACCCCTCAAGCTATAACGTTGAATGCAAAATCTCTGCTTAGTGGACCCATATCAATAAATTCACCCTGATCCAGCCTTAAAGTCCTTCCACCATTATCCCATACACTTAAAATCCATTGCCACACATATTCCCCTGATTTCTGTCTATGTAAATTGGAAAACTCACACAGTTCTTTTGGAGTATAATGTACCTCCTCATGTGTGATACTTTGTACCTCACCTTTAGGGGCCTGTTGGGACTTTAGTCTAGTTATAGGTCTGGAAGAAATGAAGGGTGATGGGGGTTGGTCATGAAAAGAATTAGAAATATTTTCCAAGTCATTTGCTTCAGGGCATTCATTTGCAGTTTCACTCTATGGCTAATCCTTTCAGGAGGAGGTTGGATGGCCAATTCTTCAAGGCAGGCTGGAGGTGGGGTGGCTACGTCCTCAGGGCAGACTATTACAAGGTTATCTAGAGAAGACTCAGCATGACCTAGGGTTTCAACATCACCCCAGGCATCATTATCAATCCATGTATCACCATCCTATTTTTCAGGGTCCCACTTCTTTCCAATCAATGTCCTCACTTTAATGGCAGACACCATGCAACATTGAGATTTCAGTATCTGTTGTAAAGCTGCTACTCTAACAATAAGATTCTGAGTCTGATTTTCAGAGATCTCAAGTCTACAGCTATAGGAAATAAGATTTTCCCTCAGGATACTCACAGAAACTTCTATATCTGTCAGACGGCATTTAAGCTTCTCGTTTGAAGTCTTAAGCCCATCCCTTTCATTCCTTAATGTAGCCAGTGTATCTAACAACAACCAGCCAACATCTCTATACCTCTTATTTCCACAAAACTCTGAAAAGGTGTCAAAAATATTATCCCCAACAGCCTGGCTTTGTACAAGTGAAGCATTAGGAGAATCAAATGGTGATATTTTGACTATCTCTTTTGCCAACTCACCCCATGGATTGGAAGTGTCATTCTGATTATGGGAATCAGAGTCCTTAGTGCCTTTGAGTCCAGTCAGAGTGGAAAACCATTCACAAAAAACCATTTTTAAGACTCTGTTTCTTAAGCACCACTCCTGCTACCAAGATATATTAGTTAGGGTTCTCTAGAGAAACAGAATCAACAGGAAACACTTAAAAATATAAAATTTATAAAACTGTTCTCCCTCTTTCTCCGCTGGTGGCGCTCCCACCGCCAGCCAGCCCTCCTCGTCCCCCTTCTGCTCTGGCGATGCTCCATCCGCCATCTTATCCTTCCCTTTCTCCTCCTGCTCTGGCAGCTCTCCAACCACCACCGTGCTCTCTTCCGCCTTCACTGGCTCCTCTGCCACCGGCCTTGACAACCTTGCCACCCTCACCTTTCCTCCTCCAGAACAGCTACTGGGGGAGTGGAGACAATACAGAGCAGCTCCCGGAGCTATGACAGAGATCAAAGGGACGGCGTACCCCATCCTGGAATGGCTGACTGTCTGGGAGAACCAGTTCCGGTGAGATCGCTGAGGGGCACAGGCTTTTCTGGGCAGGACGGCAAGCGGCCGGAGTCCCTCCCTTCCTCCTTCCCAGGCCAGCTGGCAGAATTGGGCAGGTGGTCCCCTCAGGCCATGGCGGCTGGTGCCCCCACTACATGAGGCCCCCTGGACCAACTGAGAGAGTTGGGTCGGAAATCCCCAGACCGCGGAGAACGGTGATGGGAGGGGTCCCTTCCAAACACGTGACTCCCCGGTCTGGCTGGGAATGGTGCACTCTCCTGGGCTGCAGCGGCTGGCGCCCTCCTGCCATGCTTGGCGCCCTGGGTCGACTAGGAAATTCGGTCGGGCGCTCTCCCGGGCTGCGGTGGCCGGCAACCGTCCCTGCATTCGGACCCCCAGGCCAGCTGGCACTCTCCAAGCCGCTTCAGCTGGCGAACCTCCCCCACGGCAGGAGTTTTCCAAAATTAAAGGACCCACACCACCTTTTACTGGTGGAACCCGCAGACAAGCGTGTGCCACAAGCGCCACCTACTGGGCAGGATAAGAAAAACAGAACCCAGAGATTTCACAGAAAAATCTTTCAACCTGTTGGGTCCAACACCCAGGGAAATCTGACTAAATGCCCAGATGCCAGCAGAACATAATGGATCACACTCAGAAAATTGAAAATATGGCCCAGTCAAAGGAACAAACCCATAGCTAAAATGAGATACAGGAGCTGAAACAACTAATGCTGAATATACAAACAGAAATGGAAAACCTCTTCAAAAATGAAATCGATAAATTGAGGAAGGACATGAAGAAGACATGGGCTGAACAAAAAGAAGAAATAGAAAAACTGAAAAAACAAATCACAGAGCTTATGGAAGTGAAGGATAAAGTACAAAAGATGGAAAAAACAATGGATACCTACAATGATAGATTTAAAGAGACAGAAGATAGAATTAGTGATTTGGAGGCTGGAACATCTGAATTCCAAAAAGGAACAGAAACTATCGGGAAAAGAATGGAAAAATTTGAACAGGGTAACAGGGAACTCAAGGACAATATGAAGCGCACAAATATACGTGTTGTGGGTGTCCCAGAAGGAGAAGAGAAGGGAAAAGGAGGAGAAAAACTAATGGAAGAAATTTTCACTGAAAATTTCCCAACTCTTATGAAAGACCTAAAATTACAGATCCAAGAAGTGCAGCGCATCCCAAAGAGATTAGACCCAAATAGGCGTTCTCCAAGACACTTACTAGTTAGAATGTCAGAAGTCAAAGAGAAAGAGAGGATCTTGAAAGCAGCAAGAGAAAAACAATCCATCACATACAAGGGAAACCCAATAAGACTATGTGTACATTTCTCAGCAGAAACCATGGAAGCTAGAAAAGAGTGGGATGATATATTTAAATTACTAAAAGAGAAAAACCGCCAACCAAGACTCCTATATCCAGCAAAATTGTCCTTCAAAAATGAGGGAGAAATTAAAACATTCTCAGACAAAAAGTCACTGAGAGAATTTGTGACCAAGAGACCAGCTCTGCAAGAAATACTAAAGGGAGCACTAGAGTCAGATAGGAAAAGACAGAAAAGAGAGGTATGGAGAAGAGTGTAGAAAGAAGGAAAGTCAGATATGATATATATAATACAAAAGGCAAAATGGTAGAGGAAAATATTATCCAAACAGCAATAACACTAAATGTTAATGGACTGAATTCCCCAATCAAAAGACATAGACTGGCAGAATGGATTAAAAAACAGGATCCTTCTATATGCTGTCTACAGGAAACACATCTTAGACCCAAAAATAAACATAGGTTGAAAGTGAAAGGTTGGGAAAAGATATTTCATGCAAATAACAACCAGAAAATAGCAGGAGTGGCTATACTAATATCCAACAAATTAGACTTCAAATGTAAAACAGTTAAAAGAGACAAAGAAGGACACTATATACTAATAAAAGGAACAATTAAACAAGAAGACATAACAATCATAAATATTTATGCACCAAAACAGAATGCCCCAAAATACATGAAGAATACACTGCAAACACTGAAAAAGGAAATAGACACATATACCATAATAGTTGGAGACTTTAATTCACCACTCTCATCAATGGACAGAACATCTAGACAGAGGATCAATAAAGAAATAGAGAATCTGAATATTACTATAAATGAGCTAGACTTAACAGACATTTATAGGACATTACATCCCACAACAGTAGGATACACCTTTTCTCAAGTGCTCATGGATCATTCTCAAAGATAGACCATATGCTGGGTCACAAAGCAAGTCTTAACAAATTTAAAAAGATTGAAATCATACACAACACTTTCTCGGATCATAAAGGAATGAAGTTGGAAATCAATAATAGGCAGAGTGCCAGAAAATTCACAAATACGTGGAGGCTCAACAACACACTCTTAAACAATGAGTGGGTCAAAGAAGAAATTGCAAGAGAAATTAGTAAATACCTCGAGGTGAATGAAAATGAAAACACAACATATTAAAACCTATGGGATGCAGCAAAGGGAGTGCTAAGAGGGAAATTTATTGCCCTAAATGCCTATATCAGAAAAGAAGAAAAGGCAAAAATACAGGAATTAACTGTCCACTTGGAAGAACTGGAGAAAGAACAGCAAACTAATCCCAAAGCAAGCAAAAGGAAAGAAATAACAAAGATTAGAGCAGAAATAAATGAAATTGAAAACATGAAAACAATAGAGAAAATCAATAAGACCAAAAGTTGGTTCTATGAGAAAATCAATAAAATTGATGGGCCCTTAGCAAGATTGACAAAAAGAAGAAGAGAGAGGATGCAAATAAATAAGATTAGAAATGGAAGAGGAGACATAACTACTGACTCACAGAAATAAAGGAGGTAATAACAGGATACTATGAACAACTTTATGCTAATAAATACAACAATTTAGATGAAATGGACGGGTTCCTGGAAAGACATGAACAACCAACTTTGACTCAAGAAGAAATAGATGACCTCAACAAGCCAATCACAAGTAAAGAAATTGAATTAGTCATTCAAAAGCTTTCTAAAAAGAAAAGGCCAGGACCAGACGGCTTCACATGTGAATTCTATTAAACATTCCAGAAAGAATTAGTACCAACTCTCCTCAAACTCGTCAAAAAAATCGAAGTGGAAGGAAAACTACCTAATTCATTCTATGAAGCCAACATCACCCTCATACCAAAACCAGGCAAAGATATTACAAAAAAAAGAAAACTACAGACCAATCTCTCTAATGAATATAGATGCAAAAATCCTCAATAAAATTCTAGCAAATCGTATCCAACAACACATTAAAAGAATTATACATCATGACCAAGTAGGATTCATCCCAGGTATGCAAGGATGGTTCAATATAAGAAAATCAATTAATGTAATACACCATATCAACAAATCAAAGCAGAAAAATCACATGATCATCTCAATTGATGCAGAGAAGGCATTTGACAAGATTCAACATCCTTTCCTGTTGAAAACACTTCAAAAGATAGGAATACAAGGGAACTTCCTTAAAATGATAGACGGAATATATGAAAAACCCACAGCTAATATCATCCTCAATGGGGGAATATTGAAAAGTTTCCCCCTAAGATCAGGAACAAGACAAGGATGCCCACTATCACCACTATTATTCAACATTGTGTTGGAGGTTCTAGCCAGAGCAATTAGACAAGTAAAAGAAATACAAGGCATCAAAATTGGAAAGGAAGAAGTAAAACTATCACTGTTTGCAGACGATATGATACTATACATTGAAAACCCGGAAAAATCCACAACAAAACTACTAGAGCTAATAAATGAGTACAGCAAAGTAGCAGGTTACAAGATCAACATTCAAAAATCTGTAGCATTTCCATACACTAGTAATGAACAAGCTGAGGGGGAAATCAAGAAACGAATCCCATTTATAATTGCAACTAAAAGAATAAAATACCTAGGAATAAATTTAACTAAAGAGACAAAAAACCTATATAAAGAAAACTACAAAAAACTGCTAAAAGAAATCACAGAAGACCTAAATAGATGGAAGGGCATACCGTGTTCATGGATTGGAAGACTAAATATAGTTAAGATGTCAATCCTACCTAAATTGATCTACATATTCAATGCAATACCAATCAAAATCCCAACAACTTATTTTTCAGAAATAGAAAAACCAATAAGCAAATTTATCTGGAAGGGCAGGGTGCCCCGAATTGCTAAAAACATCTTGAGGAAAAAAAACGAAGCTGGAGGTCTTGCGCTGCTGGACTTTAAGGCATATTATGAAGCCACAGTGGTCAAAACAGCATGGTATTGGCATAAAGATAGATATATCGACCAATGGAATCGAATAGAGTGCTCAGATATAGACCCTCTCATCTATGGACATCTGATCTTTGATAAGGCAGTCAAGCCAACTCAGCTGGGACAGAACAGTCTCTTCAATAAATGGTGCCTAGAGAACTGGATATCCATATGCAAAAGAATGAAAGAAGACCCATATCTCACACCTTATACAAAAGTTAACTCAAAATGGATCAAAGATCTAAACATTAGGTCTAAGACCATAAAACAGTTGGAGGAAAATGTAGGGAGATATCTTATGAAACTTACAATTGGAGGCGGTTTTATGGACCTTAAACCTAAAGCAAGAGCACTGAAGAAGGAAATAAATAAATGGGAGCTCCTCAAAATTAAACACTTTTGTGCATCAAAGAACTTCATCAAGAAAGTAGAAAGACAGCCTACACAATGGGAGGCAATATTTGGAAATGACATATCAGATAAAGGTCTAGTATCCAGAATTTATAAAGAGATTGTTCAACTCAACAACAAAAAGACAGCCAACCCAATTACAAAATGGGAAAAAGACTTGAACAGACACCTCTCAGAAGAGGAAATACAAATGGCCAAAAGGCACATGAAGAGATGTTCAATGTCCCTGGCCATTAGAGAAATGCAAATCAAAAACACAATGATATATCATCTCACATCCACCAGAATGGCCATTATCAACAAAACAGAAAATGACAAGTGCTGGAGAGGATGCGGAGAAAGAGGCACACTTATCCACTGTTGGTGGGAATGTCAAATGGTGCAACCACTGTGGAAGGCAGTTTGGCAGTTCCTCAAAAAGCTAAATATAGAATTGCCATACGACCCAGCAATGGTATTGCTGGGTATCTACTCAAAGGACTTAAGGGCAAAGACACAAACGGACATTTGCACACCAATGTTTATAGCAGCGTTATTTACAATTGCAAAGAGATGGAAACAGCCAAAATGTCCATCAACAGAAGAATGGCTAAACAAACTGTGGTATATACATACGATGGAATATTATGCAGCTTTAAGACAGAATAAACTTATGAAGCATGTAATAACATGGATGGACCTAGAGAACATTATGCTGAGTGAGTCCAGCCAAAAACTAAAGGACAAATACTGTATGGTCCCACTGATGTGAACGGACATTCGAGAATAAACTTGGAATATGACATTGGTAACAGAGTCCAGCAGGAGTTAGAAACAAGGTAAGATAATGGGTAATTGGAGCTGAAGGGATACATACTGTGCAACAGGACTAGATACAAAAACTCAAAAATGGACAGCACAATAATACCTAATTGTAAAGTAATCATGTTAAAACACTGAATGAAGCTGCATCTGAGCTATAGTTTTTTTCTTTTTTTTTACTATTATTATTACTTTTATTTCTTTTCTCTATATTAACATTCTATATCTTTTTCTGTTGTGTTGCTAGTTCTTCTAAACCGATGCAAATGTACTAAGAAACGATGATCATGGATCTATGTGATGATGTTAAGAATTACTGATTGCATATGTAGAATGGTATGATTTCTAAATGTAGGGTTAATTTCTTTTTTCTGTTAATTAATAAAAATAAAAAATAAAAAAAAATTATAAAACTGTCTCATGTGACCATGGGCATGCAGAGTCCAAAATCCACAGGGCAGACTGTGAGGCTGACGATTCTGATGGAGGGTCTGGATGAACTCCACAGGAGAGGCTAACCAGCTGAATCAGAAAGAGAGCCTGTCTCTTCTGAATCCTCCTTAAAAGGCTTCCATTGATTAGATTGAGCATCACTTATTGCAGAAGACACTCCCCTTGGCTGATTAAAAATGGAATCAGCTGTGGATGCAGCTGATATGATCAT
This sequence comes from Tamandua tetradactyla, assembly GCF_023851605.1. Lineage (NCBI taxonomy): Eukaryota > Metazoa > Chordata > Mammalia > Pilosa > Myrmecophagidae > Tamandua > Tamandua tetradactyla. Next base: position 86,558,222 of record NC_135340.1, read on the forward strand.
GGTTTAAATTCTATGAAATGTCCTCATTGCAACAGACAGGCCAGCACTTGCTCAACCGGACAAACAGGTACCACCACTTGACCAAGTTGACACGTGAGCCTGACCATGACAGAAGCCTTATGAAATGAGGAGAGAAAGATAGCTAATATCTCCATGTGCCCTCCCAGTTGAGAAAAAAATCCCAAACTTTATTGGCTCTTTCGTTGGAGTTAAAGTGTCTTTCCCTTATGCCTTCATTTGGACATTTTCATGGCCTTACAACTGCAAACTTGCAACTTAATGAATTCCTCCTTTTAAAAGCCAATCTTTTTCTATATATTTCCTTCTGGAAGCTTTCAAACTAGAACAGGGGCAGAAAGAATAATGGAAGAAATAATTACTGAAAATTTCATATCTCTGATGAAGGACATAATATTACAGATTCAAGAAGTGAACTATACCACTAACAGAATAGATCCAAATAAACCTGCTAAGACACTTACTAATCAGATTGTCAAGTATCAAAGACAAAGAGAGAATTCTGAAAGCAGCAATATGAAAGCAATCTGTCACATAAAAAGAGAGCTCAATAAGACTATGTTAGGATTTCTCAGCAGAAAACATGGAGGTTATTAGGGAATGGTATGATATATTTAAGATTATGCAAAAAAACCCCTGATAATTAAGAATTCTATACCCAGATAAACTGCCTTCATAATGAAGGGGAGTTTAAAATATTTTCAGACAGTAAATGAGAGAGTTTGTAACTAAGAGACTTGCTCTACAATAAATGCTGTAGGGAGCATTACAGGCAGATAGAAAAAGACAGGAGACAGAGGTCTGTAGAAGAGTGTAGAAATGAAGATGATCAGTAAAGGTAAAAAGAGAAAAAAAATTGTTAGGGCATAAAAAATCCAAAAAACAGAATGGTAGAAGAAAGAATTGCCTATACAGTAATAACATTAAATGCTAATGGGTTAAACTCCCCAATCAAAAGACACAGACCAGCAGAATGAATTAAAAATAGGACCTGTCTATATGCTCTCTACAAAAAGTGTCTACCTTAGACCAAAGGACAAAAACAGATTGAAAGCAAAAATTTGACAAATGAAAAAATGTTTCACTCAAACAACAAACAGAAAAGGCAGGGGTAGCTATACTAATATCAGGCAGATTATGCTTCAAATGTTAAACAATCAAAAAAGGCAAAGAAACAAACTATATACTATATACTAATAAAAGGAACAATGAATCCAGAGGACATAATTATAAATATATATGCAATGAGCCAGAATACCCTAAAATACAAGCGTCACACATGGACAGCAGGGGGACGATGACACCTCTACAATAATAGGTGGAGACTTCAATACACTGCACTCATCAATGCATAGATCGTCTAGATGGAGGATCAATAAGGAAACAGAGATTTTGAATACTATGATAAATGAACTAGACTTAGGTATTCACGGAAAATTACACTCTACAAAAGCAGGATACACATTTTTCTCAAGTGCTCATGGATCATTCTCAAGAAAAGACCACAAGTTGGGTCACAAAGCAAGCCACCAAAAATTTCTTGAATCATAATGAAATGAAATGAAACAAGCAGAGCGCTGGAAAATTAAAAATATATAATGAGGATAAACAAGACACACTTAAATGACAAATGGGTCAAGGATGAAATTACGAGAGAAATCAGTAAATATCTCAAGGTAAATGAAAGTGAAGACACAATATATCAAAATTTATGAGGCAGTGTGACAGTGGTTCAGCAGCAGATTTCTCACCTGCAATTCCCAGAGTCTGCCCATGCAAAAAAGTCAAACAAACAAAGAAGAACATTATGGGATGGAGCAAAGGTGGTGCTGAGAGGGAAATTTATTTCCCTAAATGCTTATATTAAAAAAGAAGAAAGAATAAATATAAAACAATTAACTGTTCACCTGGAGGAAATATGGAAAAAACACCAAACTAACCCAAAAGCATACAGAAGAAAAGAAATAATGAAAATTAGAACAGAAATAAATGAAATTGAGAATATTAAAACAAAAGAGAGAATCAACAAAACCAGAAGTCCATTCTTTGAGAAAATCAATAATACTGATGGACCCTTAGGTAGTTTGACAAAAAAAAAAAAAAGAGAATGCAAATAAATAAAATCAGTAATGGGAAAGGGGACATAACTACTGACCATGGAGAGATAATGAGAGGAAACTAGGAGCAGCTATATACCAATAAACTAGACAACATAGATAAAATGGCCAACTTCATAGAAAAGTATGAACAACCAACACTCAATTGAGAAGAAATAGATTATCTCAACAAACAAATCACAAGTAAGGAGATTGAATCAGTCAATTCCATCAATTCAGTCAATTCAATTTGGAGTCAACAAGGAGCTCCCAAAAGAGAAAAGTCCAGGATCACATAGCTTCATATCTGAATTATATCAAGCATTCAAGAAAGAAGTAGTACCAATTCTGTTCAAAATTATCAAAAAATTGAAGAGGATGGAAAGCTACCTAACTCGTTCTATGAAGCCAACATCACCCTAATACCAAAGCCAGAAAAAGATAGTTCAGAAAAGAAAATTACAGACCAATCTCTTTAATGAATATAGATGCAAAAATCCTCAAGAAAATACTTACAAATTGAATCTAGCAGCACATGAAAAGATTTATACACCATGACTGACTGAGATTTATTCCAGATATGCAAGGCTGGACCAACATAAGAGAATCAATTAATGTAACACACCACATTAATAAATCAAAGTGGAAAGATCACATGATCATCTTGATCGATGCAGGAAAAGCATTTGACAAAATTCAACATCCTTTATTGATGAAAAAAATTCAAAGGATAAGAATAAAAGCAAACTTCCTTAACATAATAAAGGGAATATATGAGAAATTCACCGCTGGCATCGTATTTAATGGGTAAAGACTGAACACTTTCCCTCGATGATCAGCAACAAGATTTGGATGCCCACTGTCACCATTGTTATTCAACATTGTGCTGGAATTTCTCACTGGAGCAAATAGACAAAAGAAAGAAATACACATCATCCAAAATGGTAGGATACAAGATCAAGATAAAAATTGGTAGTATTTTTATACGGTATTAATGAATAATCTGATGAGGAAATCAAGAAAAAATTTCCTTTCACAGTAGCAACAAAAAACTCAAATATTTAGGAATAGCCAAGGACACAAATACATATATACAGAAAACTATGAAATTGCTTAAAGAAATCATGGAAGACCTTAAGTAAATTGAAGGATACCCTATGTTCCTTGATTGGAAGAAATAAATATAGATATGATGCCAGTTCTACCCAAATTGATTTATAAATTAAATGCAATGACAATTAAAATACAAGCAAATTACTGTACAGAAATAGTAAAACCAATAGCCAAATTTATTTGGAAGGACAGAGTGCCCCAAATAGCTAAAAATATCTTGAGAAAGAAAAATGAAGCGGGAGATCTCACATTTTGTGACTTTAAAGTATTTTACAAAGTTACAGTTCTCAAAAGAGCATGGTACTGGCACAAAGATAGATACAATGACCAATTGAATTAAATTGAGATTCAGAAATAGACCTTCTCCTCTATGCACACTTGATCTTTGTTAAGATGGTCCAGCTAACCCAACTGGGATAGAGCAGCCTCTCCATAAGTGATTTTTGAGAACTCAATATCCATACGCAAAAGAATGAAAGTGGGCCCAATGTCATGCCTTATACAAAAATGTATGAAAGATCTAAACATTAGAGCTAAGACCATAAAACTTCTAAAAGAAAATATAAGGAACTATTTTATAAATCTTGTGATAGTAGGGGTCTTCCTAGACCTTACACCCAAAGAATGAACAATGAAAAAGAAATTAATAAATAGGATTTCTGCAAAATTTAGCACTTTTGTATATCAAAGAACTTTGTCGGGAAAGTAAAAAGGCAGCCTATGGGATGGGAGACAATATTTGGAAACCACATGTGAAATAAAGGTTTAATATCCAAAATATATAGAGTCAACATCTCAACAAAAAAAAGACAAAAAAAACTCAATTAAAAATGGGCAAAAGACATGGACATTTTTCAGGAGATGAAACACAGATGGCTAAAAGACATCCCAAAAATGGTCAATTTCACTGACAATTAAGGAAATGCAAAGCAAAACCTCAATGAAATATTAACATCTAACATCACTAGAATGGCCATAAAAAAAAAAACAACAGCAAAAGGAAGCAAGCACTGGAGAAGATTTTGAGAAAGAGGAACACTTACTCACTGTTGGTGGAAATGAGGAGTGATTCAACTATGCTGAAAGGCAGTTTGACAGTTCCTCAGAAACATAAATGTAGAATTGCCATATAATCCAGTAATCCCATTTCTAGGTATGTATTTGGAGGAACTGAAGGCAAAGATAGAAATGGGTATTGGCACACTGATGTTTATAGTGGCATTACTCATGGTTGCCAATAGATAGGAACAGCCCAAATGTTCACCAGAGAATGAGGAACTAAACAAGCTGAAGTATAGAATGGAATTTATGCAACTGTAAGATAGAATAAAGTCATGAGGCATGTAACAATGTGGATAAAGCTTAAAGATATTATGCTGTGAAATTAGCCAGAAACAAATGGTATGTATGGTCTCTCTAATATGAACTAACATTAATGAGACCATTCAGAGTTAAGATTAAGAACACAGTTTAGCAGCATAGAGAGGGTAGATATTGGACATTTGGTGATAATAGAGTACAGAATGTGCTATCAGACTGACTGTAAGGATATATAAATGGACAACACAATACTATATGATGGTAGAACAATATTATGAGTACACTGAATGAAGCTGAGTGTGAGTATGATTGATGGAGAAGGGCAGGTGGCATGTATGACACTAGAAGAAAAGATAAAGGATAAAGACTTAGATGGTATAACCTAGAAATGTCCAGAGTGGACAATTACAGTGATTAAATGTAAAAATATAAGTATGTTTTTGAATAGGAGAAAACAAATGAGTGTCACCATTGCAAGGCATTGAAAATGGGATGTATGCAGGAAAAAGTACAGTCGATGAAAACTAGGGTCTATAGTTAACAGTAACATTGTAATATGCTTCCATTGACTGTAACAAAGCCAACATGCCAAAACTAAATGTTAATAAGTGGGAGATAGGGGTAGGCGGAGGGATTATTTGTGGAAGAAAGGGAAATGTCCTCATATAAATTACCACTAAATGTGGAAAATGCAGTCAGGCTGCTCCATGCAGCTTATAGTAAAATATGAGAGTAAGAGGTAAGTTGAGAAATACACTCTTGGCTAGATGGCAACCAGAAATTGATGGTCTGGAAAATTCTGGACTTACAGAAAGTGAGACCCAGTGAATATGGCACCCCATGAGCACTTAAGAAAACATGGAAGCCATTTCAGAAAAAACAAAACAAAACAAAATAGAATATTGAGTATACAGAAAGGATTTGCAAGAAGTCCTTTTGTTGGATGGTTATAATCCCTGTATACTGCATAGCAAACCAACATTATACAGATAAATGTTGGTTTATATAAATGAAACCACTGCCAATCTGGACTAAAGGGGACAGAAAAGGTACAAATCAAAGGAAAAATGGCTTTTAAGTCATACTCCATGAACACATTGTGGCACTTTGAAAGTATTATATAACCCTAGAAAAGCCGTGTTCTGTAATCCTGATTCAATAGTGTTGGGTGGGATCTTTCTTATTAAGTTGTTTACATGGAGATTTCACCCACCCAAATGTGGGTGGAACCTTTTGATTAGGTGGTTTCCATGGAGATGTGTCACCACCCATTCAAGGTGGTTTACTTGCTGGAGTCCTTCAAGAGGATACAATTTTGGAAAAAGCTTCAGAGCTGACACAGACAGAGTTGTTTGAAGATGCAGAAAGAAAATGCTCCCAGGGAAGCCATTTGAAACGAGATGATAGTGGACCAGCAGATGCCGGCCATGTGCATTCCCAGATTGGCCTTTCTTAAGTCAAGTTATCTTTATCAGGATGCCTTAGTTTGGATATTTTAAGTTACAAATGTAAATTTGTAACTTAATAAATTCGATTTTTAAAAGTAAATCCATTTCTGGTATATCATATTCTGGCAGTATCTAACAAACTAAAACACATACCTCCCCATCACATCTCATTTTATTTCAATCTCGGTTTAAATGTCAGTCCCCCAGAGATGATTTCACTGAATTACAACCACAGGTAACTTTTTATTTCTTTCACACTTGATTTAATTGCTATCCTAGCACTCCTTCACGCAACTCATGGAATTTATTATCGTAAACCTATCATTTATCATCCTATCTTTCATATATCTATCTATTCAGTTTTCCAAATATACAAATATCCATCAATCCACTTATGGTCTGTCTCCCCCAGTTGTCTAAATGCAGAACAATCAACCTCTGAATCTTAAGAACAAGTAGGATTCCCTTTAACAGCTACATATACATTTTAAATCCAGAGAAACATCATGTTCACAACTTCCTAACCTACTCTTAGAATGCCTGCCTCCAAATGCCTAAGTCAGATTAAACCATTAACTCCCAATCAAAAATTAATTTATAATAAAGGTAGCCCTTTCCCTCCTGGGAAAAATTCTCTTCAATATTTACCAGATACTGGAACAGAAAATGAAGCCATGGCTTTTTCTAATAGAAGGACCTGTGATGTACTGGATGAATCTTCCCAAAACCAGTATGAAGTCAGAAAGTGTGTTAAGACTTCTATATATATAAGGGAAAGGGGTTAAGGATAATAAGTTAAGTAATGGCTGTATGATTTATTCTTGTCAGTTAAAGGATGACATTGGATCTCTGTGAGAAGGGCATAGCCAAATTTTTCACTCTTGTGTTGTATCTAACTTGTCTTGTTTTTTCAATTTCAGTGATTGTCTTTATATATTAATTTGCAATTGCCCATATGCAGAGTCTTCATGATGCTTTTCTTAATTTCAAACTTTTGCCTGTTGAGGAAGTCACTCAATGGAAAAGAGGTGAAAATAGTGTTTGATGAAAACAATTGTCCAATCACAGTGGCAGATGCCTATCAAGCCTGCAAGAATCCCACTGTGGTAGTTAGATTCAGGTATCAACTTGGCTAGGTGAAGCTGCCAAGTTCTACTGCTGTGGACACGAGCCAATGGCATGTGAATCTCATCTGTTGTTGATTACATCTGCAGTCAACTAGGAGGCATGCCTGCTGCAATGAATGATGCTTGGTTTAATTGGCTGGTGCTTAAATGAGAGTTCAACATAGCACAGCCCAAGCAGCTCAGCACACCTCATCCCAGCACTTGCAGCTCAGCACAGGCCTTTGGTGATGCAGAAAGAAATCACCCCGGGGGAAAGTTGCTAGAAATCAGAGGCCTGGAGAGAAGGCCAGCAGAGATCACCCTGTGCCTTCTTGCGTAAGAAAGAGCCTCAGCTGAAAGTTAGCTGCCTTTCCTCTGAAGAACTAATGAAATAAATCCCCTTTTATTAAAAGCCAATTCATCTCTGATGTGTTGCATTCTGGCAGCTAGCAAACTAGAACAGATTTGGTACTGAGAGTAGGCTGCTGCTGTGGTTTGCAAATATCAGATATGTTGGAACAGTTTTTTGGATGGCTAAGGGGAAGACTTTGGAGGAACTGTGAAGAGAATGATGGGGAAGTCCTGGAGTGCTTGAAGAGACTTGGTATAAATGGAACAACTGCCAATCTGGACAAAGGGGGACACAAAAGGGAAAAATTGGAGTTTGTAGAGTGAGAAATATGGAGGTTCGGATCTTGAAGCCAAGAAACCTCAGCCAGGAGAGTGGACCCACCCATATACATGGAGAGTGTGAGTTTACCCTGAAGGGCAAGGATAAGTCTCCCACCTCATTGCAGTGGAAGAGTCATGCAACCTCAGGCCTTGGAGAAGGTATAGCATGCTCCTTGGGGGACTGGGGAGAGCCTGGCTGCCACCACATGAAGGGGTTGAGCTTGTGCCCTGGAAATGGCAGAGAGCCAAGGTGTGGCCCCAATGCTCGGAGAGGGTGGAGCCAAGAAAAAGGTAGTCTCCTCAATGTCCCCCAAGGTTGATTTGGGAAGAGGCGGGCCACTGCATGGGCCCCTGGAAAGGGTGGGACTACCACTTTCTAAAGCTGAAGGATAAATGACTCTCAGACTTTGAAATCCAATGGCATTTGCCCTGCAGGTTTTACATCTGTGTTCCTTCCAATTTCTCCCTATAAAATGAAAACCTATATCCTGTGAATATCCTCCTTTGCATATTGACACCCTATAACTTGTTTTGAGATTCATAGGTCCACAGCCAGAAGAGAATTTTTTGCACTTTAATATTGTTTAAGGTTATGTGTGTAGTTGTCAAGTTGACAAGGGGTGGACATATGGTAGTTAGATTCTGCAGTCGGCTAGGAGGTGTGTCTTCTGCAATGAATTATGTTTGATTTAATTGTCTGGTGCTTAAATGAGAGACTCAACATAGCACAGCTGAAGCAACTCATTTGTAGAAGCAGTGAAGAGGATCCCCCTGCAAACCCTGAAACCCAGCCCACAAACCTCAGAACAGCATCAAACCGCCTTGGAGAATCTATGGTGAGAGGGAAAGTTCTGTTATGCAGTCAGATTGTGTACCAGACATCTCTCAGATGAGTGTGACTTTCCCAACTCCTACCCTGTAGCCTGCCCCTCTGCACTGAGAGTCCAAGTTGCACCAAGCCTAAGTGTACATATGGACTTCTCTGCTCCAGCTGAGTGGCAGATTGTCTTGAAGTCGGAAGGTGCAGAACCCAGATTATGAAGTAGAATACATATTCTTGTTCTGAGAAGCAAACTTGTAACCACATCATTTGTTATCTTTTTTTGGGGGGGTGGGGGGGAAGGGAGTATATTTTATTTCAAACAGTATCAGATCACAGGTTTTTCCCAGAAATTTCTGAGAAATTTGCTATTACTTACCAGATATAACATCTTGCCTTTAGTTCTATGCTTATTATCCCTACCCCATTTTCATTTTAATTTCTTGGTTAAGGTGGCAATGGTTTTCCATGAGGTGTGTCAGCATGTGTATATGCATGTGCCTCTATTGTATGTATGTGAATATATACTGAACAGTACATTTTAATAAATATTTCTGTCATAATTCAACTCATTTCCATTTCTTGGCTTGAATAGTTCTCCAGAACCAAGTGTGTGATCCAAACAGAGAGGCATGTGTTTGACAGTCTCTTACAGCTGAGCTTGTCTTATTCCTAAGAAGAAAGTTCATATTCAAATCAGACCATCATGGAACCACATCTGAAACAATGACACCATCCATTATATCAGGAAGCAAAGCTGGCTTGGTTTTAACTGTATAATCAGACTGAAGAATTATTAGTTGAGTCAGCTGGGTGGGGAAGATGAACATTAAGATGAATCTTGTTTGCCATTTAGAGGCTACCATGTAACTTCCCTTTTAAAGCTTTATTTACTCTTTCTTCATTGTAGTCACTTATATGTGCTTCAAAGGAGGGGAGGGATGTGGTTGCCAATGGTAAATCTTTAGAAAGGTCCCATTTGATGTTATGGGGTTATGAATAAGGGAAAAGAAGTTTTCTTATTGGAGAGAGGAATATACTAATTCTGCATAATCATCAAGAAAAAGCCTAACTATTTGCTGTGTTCTGAAGTACACCTCCTTCTTTCAAACACCTGTCTCATTTTTCTCAGTGCAAAGAGTTTTCTCAGTTTCTTAGCTTTCTCAAAAAGTTTTTCTCTCTAGTTTGAGTAAGAGAGACTAAAAGAACCTGACTGAAATTTATAATGAAAGGAGAGAGAAGACATGTCATAGAAATCTCTGAACATGTTTACTTTTTTTGATATTATAAATTTTCATGATTGATGCAGATTAATTCTACTGGATTTTATCTCTGTCTGGCATGGTGTCCTTAGAAATGAAAAGCCATATACGGCATACAGGAAAATTAAAAAAAAAGATTATGAGATGTGATTCCAGATTCCAAATCTGGAAGTAACTTACTTGTATCTATTTGGGTCCATTATCCTCTCATGCCCCTCATTTCCCCAACTTTCAGACTGTATTTAAATTGCTTCCATTGCTGACCTTTATAAACGTAAGCTTGAGCTCAGAGGAAGAATTGAAATCCTTCTTTCCCTGAGGATTAGTTGACTTTCTGTTTCCCTTCACATATACACCTGTTTATCTTCCTGGCCCATGTTTACAATGAGGACAATGTATCTTGACAACAGCCAACTTGAAAGATACTTATGTCTTGGACACTGCAGATAGGCTTAAAGATGCCTATACCCCTATAATTTCAAACTTCAACCTCTGTGTGAGATGAAAGGATGAGATGTTTATTTGGTGAAAAATTCATATTTTGGGTAGAACATTATCTAATTTAACTTATATGGTCAGTTTACTTGAACACTATAATTACATGGAATCTTGAATAGAGCATGAGATCTGGTGGTTCATACAAATTAGTGTTAGAGTGATGTCCCCAATGTATCCTAGAGTAATTTAGACAGATAGCAAAAAAGTATTTTCAAAGTACCCTTGGGGGGCTAGTGAGAAGAGAGAAGAGAGAAAATATTCAACTTCCCCATCTGGGGAATTCCTGATATTCCTGCAAGCAGTGTGGGCAACTGATTCAATAGGCTGAGCCCTAAATTTTTGGCTTGCCTCTAAGACACTTATTCCTGCAAAGGAGAAGCTAAGCTTACTGATGACAATGCCTAAGCATCATCCCAGAGAACTTCTTTTGTTGCTCAGATGTGGCCTCTTTCTCTAAGCCAACTTGGCAGGTGAACTCATGCTCTCCCCGTCTACATGGGACATGACTCCCAAGGGTGTAAATCTCTCTGACAATGCAGGCTCTGATTCCTGGGGATGAGCTGGGACCTGGCATCATGGGAATGAGAAAGCCTTTCTGTCCAAAAGGGAGAAGAGAGAATTGGGACAAAATAAAGTCTCAGTGGCTGAGAGATTTCAAACACATTGGAAAGGCTCTCCTGGAAATTATTCTTATGCCTTATATAGGTAACCATTTTTAGTTTATGGTGTATTGAAGTACTTAGAGGGAAGTACTGAAGCTGTTAAACTGTGTTCCAGTAGCCTTGTGTTACAGTGCTGTGTTCCAGTAGCCTTGATTCTTGAAGAGGACTGTATAATATATAGTTTTCACAATGTGGCTGTGTGGTTGTGAAAACCTTGTGTCTGATGCTTTTACCCAGGGTATGGAAAGATGAATTGAAAAAGGGATAAAAAGATAAATAATAGGTGGAGATAAAAAGTAAAAATTGGGTAGATTGAAATACTGTTGGTTAATGAGAGATATCGGTAAGGGTATGGAATGTATGAGTTCTTTTTTATCTTTTTATTTCTTTTTCTGGAGTGATACAAATGTCCTAAAAATGATTATGGTGAAAAATGCACAACTCTTTGGTGAAAAAAAAAGAATTGAAAATATTACCTATACTATATAGTATCTAGTAGATGTGCTGTCACTAAAAAATAATAACTTTTCATTGTCAAAATAATCATTATTGGAACAAAAAAGAAGGTGCCTGTAACTGGAAATGTTGTTAGTGGACTTTGGGTCTCTGGAACAAAGTACCTTAGAGGGTTTCCTTGTGTGTAAAAAGGAACTTATTGGAAAAAAGAGACAGACAGTCTGGAGATCTCTGAAATGCAAATTAACTCAAGACTTGCAGTTCTCATCTAGGGATCAATTAAATTGGATAAAAATCAATGAAGTCTGGTGGAAAGGCAACAGTTTACAGCCAAACCTCTACTCTTCCCTAGTCTCTACCACTTAGCATTGTGAGATTTGGGGAACTTATTCTCTGAATCTGTTTTTACCTAGTGAAAATGAGGATTCCATTCCTACTTATGGAGTGGTTAAGATTGAGTGAGATTATATGCTTAAAATGTTTTTGATAAAGTCTTTCCAGGAATAAGAAGAAATAAGTTAAGGGAGATTCTGTGCATCATCCTAAGATAACAATCCTACATCTTGAGATCAGAGGCTATGAAAAACCAGGCTTATTCTAACAGTCTGGAGCATTCCCCTTATATTGCTCAGGTTTTAGCAGGTGAAAAGTTCCATATTTGCTCCCTGTAGAGAAAATGAATAATGCATTTGAAAAGTTGGTTCCTAACATAGAAAAGGGGAAAGTGAAATCTGTGCACACAGCATTTGTTCACTCTGGATATTCTTTATTTCAAGTATAGGAATGACAAAAACAAAAAAATCTTGTCCTCAAGGAGCTTACAGTCTAGTGGAGAAGGACAATCAGATGTATAATCTGGATGGAGATAAGTGCACTCAAGAAAAGCAGGGAAAAGGAACAGAGATGGTGTGTGTGTGTGTGTGTGTGTGTGTGTGTGTGTGTGTGTGCGTGTATACATTATAGGTATTATAGGCCTCTGTGATGAAGGAATATTTTATTAGAGACACGAATTGAGGAAAAGAACCATGAGGACATTTGGGAAAAATCATATGAGACAAGAGGAAACACTAAACTACTACAGCCCTTAAGCGAAGCACCTTCGGTCTCTTAAAATCAACATGGAAGAGTCCTGTATGGAGCAAGTGAACACAGGAGAAGAACTCATTTTAAGGGGTGGCAGGTAGCAGGATTGTGTGAATTTACAAAATAGCTCTGAAGACAAAGAAGTTCTTGTTTATTTTGAGGCCAGAAAGAAAGGTGACCTTGGAAGCCACAGAGATGTGGTGCCTGTAGTCAACTTTCAAAGGGCCTGAAACTGAGGGAAGAGAAGGTCATGTCTGGTTGCCAATCCTAGATGGATGGGACAATGGAAAGAAGCTTATGCAAGTGGTAAATGGATACTCATCATTCAAAAGAATGGGTTGCTGCATGGATTTTGTCACAAATATGGAGACATCTAAGTGATGAGAAGGTGGAAGGTCATTGTAGATATGAGAAGAGCCATGTTTTCAAAATGCCAGAGAACAACCAGGAGGTACATATACTAATGCAAACTTGCCAATGGCACTGACACTTGGTGGTCCATTTCTTAAGTTTTACCCCCAAATGTCTAATCTTTGTCTGGAGTACGTGAAATAATAATCTTCAATATAATATATAAAAGTCTGGGAGAAAGATACAGCTCTCCAAGAAGAATGCCCATCTTGAAAGTTAAACATTCATGCAGGTTGGCTCAGGGAAGGGCAAGAGCTTTTTGGCCCCTCTTTAGATCAATTACTTTTCCTTACCTGCCCCCCAAATTCACTATAAATCTGAGGTCCATTAAATGCTAATAGATTGAGTTAGGGAATTCAAGGGATGAACCCAGCACCTGAGGTGGCTCTAACCTATTTGTCTCAGTTGGCATATTTGCAAAACTAGGAAGAAGGTCCATAGCATCCATGCCGTCTTTAAGAAGAATATGACTAACAGATATTCAGGAATTGCTGTAATGTGCCACATGGAAGTATTTTCAAAATAAATGAACTTATTCTACAATACATAAACATTATATTTCTTGCCATTATTTATTGAATGTCTTCAATGTTCCAAAACCTGGATTTTTCAAGGGACTAAGTGGTAAAATGTAAAATGCTTCCAACTTCAGAGAGTTTAAATCCCAGTGGAAGTGATACAAAAATAAGCAATAAAATGTGGAATATTCAGTCCTGACTCAAGATTCTGGAGAAATTTCCTGCTCAGAGACCCACAGCATTCTTGAACTGATATCTTCCTCAACACCAGCACCTTTAGCACTGAATAGGTTGAACTCACTTGATGATGCATCTACTTCCCAAACTAGATCATAATGTATGGTCTTTTATCCATTTCTAACTGCCATATTCATGATATGCCTGAGCATATTCTACTTACTTTTATTCTTGAGTACATGCTGTCCAAATCCAAACATTTGATGAGGAAATGGACAGTTTCTTTATTTCTTAGTCATTCCCTGAATCACACTCTGGATCACAGAGATATGGAGAAAACATCAAAGGGCTTTCAGTGTCAACATGGCTTGTTTGGGTCAAGAAGATCTAGGCCCTATGGGAAACCCTTGTCTCTCTTCTGATAACAGACTTTTGGTTCAGCCAAGAGACAGTTCTTCTAGATCCTCCCTTTTCAACTAGAAACTTGGGGAATAACACAACATATAGGCAGAGAAAGTTGCTGAAAGGTGGAAAGCACATAGGATGCCTAGGAGATTGAGGAAAACACCTGTTTTCAACAGATTTTTCCTTTTACCTACAATTTATCCAAATACAGGAGCCTAAAAACCCAAACTGTCAGCAAACACAGAAAAAGAGCTCATCTTCCATTCTCTACTTGGCAGAACCAAGTGGTGTTCTGATCCCCTTCTGTGATAGTCTCTGAGAGACCAAGGGAGAGTTGATCTCCCATCCCTGCCCTAAGGAAGCAGGAGGTCCCAAATTCCCTTGCCATTACTGAGGGCAGAGCTGAACTCCTGTCAGCATCCATGAGACTAGACAAGATGATGTCAGGTGGGGATATTAAGTACCCCCTTTCCTGCTACACATGTTGTAAGTGAGAACTTTTGTGAGGTGGAATCTCCACACCCATTTGGCAGTAATCAGTCTGAAGGTAGCAGTATAAGTCAGGACCCCCTTTTTCTCTCCCTGGAGAGCTAAGTTCCAACTCCAGCTGGAATTAACAAGTTGGATCCAGGAAGATGATCACAGCTTCACTATCATTATCAATTTTACATATGGTATTTCAATTTAATGTTTAAAGGCCATGGTCCTACTTTTAAAACAGAAAATTTAAAACTAGTGATCTGATCCTTTTCCTTGTCTCATGAGAAAACAAAATCACAGAAAAATTTAATAATTTTTCACAGGCCCAAGTGCTAAACATGCAGCAGACCAGGCCTAGAGCTGCATTTTCTTGCTTTGTTCTACTCATCTTAGGAAATCAAAAATATTAATTGTGTTAGGTTGAATTATGTATTCTAGGGAAAATGTATGTTCTTAATACCATTTCTGTGGGTGAGAGCCCATTGTAAATAAGACCTGTTGAAGATACTACTTTCAGTTAAGTTGTGACCAACTAAAGTAGCACATGAATTAATCCCATCACTGGAGGCCTTATAAATGAGAAAGTTATGTGGCAGAGCCAAAACAAATAAGTCAGTGGAACCCACAAAAGAAAGGAATGAGCATCACTGTGTAACAGGAAAGTCAAGGAATTCAAAGATTTTTGTTGGGCAAGAACACCACTGACTTTGGGAAGAAGCAGGTCTCTAGACTCTGAAACAATAAGCCTAGAAGTTCCTTTTATTTAAGCCATTCTGTTGTGTGGTATTTATCATAGCAGCAAGGAAACTAAGACATACAGAACTGGGTGCCTGTTCCTACCTATGGGAATGTGCTTAGAATATGGTAGACTGAAGAATGGTCCCCTGACCCACAAAGATATACAGCTCTTAGTCCCAGGAACCTGTGAGATTTATCTAATATAGGAAAAAGGCCTTTGCATGTGTGATTAAGTTAAGGATCTTGAGATGAAGACATTATCTTGGTTTATACCAGCAGGCCCTAAGAGTCATACAAGTGGCCTTATAAGAGGAAGTCAAACATAGATTTGATTACATGGAATGTAGAAGGTGATGTTATAACCACAACAAGGAGGAAAATTTAAAGATATTATGATGTAGGCTAAAGACAGAGGAAGGAACAAAGAGCCAAGGAATCCCACTAGCCACCAGAAACTGAAAAGGCAAAATATGCACCTCTAGAACCTGAAAAGGAATGGAAACATATTCTTCCTTAGAACCTCCAGAGTGTGTGCAGTTCTGCTGTCACATATGATTCAAACCAGTGAAATTTATTTTGAATTTCTTGCTTCAGAAATTCTAATGGAAAAAATGTGTTATAATCCACCAAATTTGGTAAATTATTATACTAGCAACAGGAAACTATCTCA
The DNA here is from genome assembly GCF_023851605.1 of Tamandua tetradactyla. Taxonomy (NCBI): domain Eukaryota; kingdom Metazoa; phylum Chordata; class Mammalia; order Pilosa; family Myrmecophagidae; genus Tamandua; species Tamandua tetradactyla. The sequence goes on from NC_135340.1 coordinate 86,574,175, forward strand.
TAGAATGTTATCTCTATATTCAAAGTAAGGTAGAGTGAGGTGTTAGGAAGTTATGAGTACTTATTAGAATAATCAGAGAAATAAAATTAAAAGCATTGCTGACTTTATATCGACCTGTTTCTTATTGTTCCACATGGTGATAGTAACAAAAACAATAAATGGGGTATTTCTTATTATAACCTGATTCTATAAAAAGATGTATAGCATCTGTACACTTATCTCTTCCATAAAACCATTTATACTTAACTGATGAACATAATACATTGCCTCCCAAAAATTTACTTAAAATGAACATCATAATTCAATTTCTCCAATACAACAAACTTACCCATTAACCAACATCACTGCTTTATGAAAAACTTACCTAGATCAAGTATGAATACATTTTATATTTCCTGCTTGAAAGCAATTGATTTGGAATTTTTTATTGAACTAAAATTCTTCAAGCATATAATTATCCATTATACAGTACAGAGTTCAGTGGCATTTAATACATCCACAATGTAGTGCAACCATTATTTCTGTCTAGTTCCAAAATACTTTCATTGCCCCAAAAGGTAATCCTGTATTCATTTAGCAAACTCCATTCTCCCAGACCCTGGCAACCACTAATCTGCTTCCTTGTATCTATGGAATTACCTCTTTGGTCTATTTCATATAAACAGAATCAAACAATATGGAACTTTTGTGTCAGGCTTCTTTGACTTATTTTTAAGTCAATACCCATGGTATTATGTATCTGTACTTCATGGATTATTATGGCTTCAGATAATACAGGCATAATTAATCTTGTACATCACTTTATTGTGTATCAAAAATATTGTTCTTTTTTCACAAATTAAAGTTTCATGGTCACCCTGAATTAAGCAATTAATTAAATAAGCATTAAATAGTGCAATTTTTTCCAAAAGCCTGTGTTGACTTTGTGACTGTGTGACATTTGGGTTATTCTCACAATATTAAAAAGTTTTTCATTACTGTTATATCTGTTACGGTTATCTGTGATCTTTGATGTTACTATTTTAATTGTTTTATGGCATCATGAACTGTGCTCATATAAGGCAACAATCAGTAAATGTTGTGTGTGTTCTGACTGCTTGACTAACTGAGGTTAGAAATTCAGCTCCTTGGAAAGAGAAGTGATGGTGGTCAAAACTGATGACTGGCTCTGATTAGCACTTCCGCCTTCAGAAACATTACTGCCAAGTGGGTGTGGAGTTTCTACCTCACACATATCCTCTGACATCATGGGTGACAGGAGTATGGGGTGCTTAATATCCCAGCTGGCATCAAGTGTGTGTACTTATGATGGCTATGCAGACTGACCATTTCCCTTTTTCCCTTCCTTTCCTCATACTTTCTTATCCCATGAGACACAACCATATTGAAATTAGGCCAATTAATAACCTACAATATCCTCTAAGAATTCAAGTGAGAGTAAGAGTCACACATACCTCACTTTGAATTAATAGCTAGAAATGATTAAGTTTAGTAAGGAAGGCATGTTGAATGCCAAGATGGGCTGAAAGCTCGGCTGCTTGCACAAAACAGTTGGCCAAGTTGTGAATGCAAAGGAAAAATTCTTGAAGAAAATTAAAAGTGCTGCTCCAATGAACATACAAATGATAAGAAAGCAGAACAACCTTATAAATGATAGTTATAAGGAGAAAGTTTGAGTGGTCTGAATAGAAGATCAAACCAACCACAGCATCCCCTTAAGCAAAAGCCTAATAGGCCCTAATTCTCTCCAATTCTATGAAAGTTGAGAGAGGTAAGGAAGCTTTGGAAGAAAGGCTTGAAGCTAGTAGAGGTTGGTTCATGAGGGTTAAGGAAAAAATCTGTCTTGATATAAAAGTGCAATATGAAATAGCTAATGCTGATGTAGAAGCAGCAGCAACTTATCCAGAAAAGCTAGCTAAAGTAATTGATGAGGGTGGCTACACTAAACAACAGATGTTCAGTGTAGGTAAAATAGCCTTCTAGTGGAAGAAGATGCCATCTAGGATTTTCATCGCTAGAGCCAAGAAGTCAATGTCTGAATTTAAAGCTTCAAAGACAGGCTGATTCTTTGTTAGGGGTTAATGGAATTGTGACTTGAAGTTGAAGTCCATGCTAATTTACCATTCTGAAAATCCTTGGACCTTTAAGAATTATGCTAGATGTACTCTGCCTGTGTTCAATAGATGGAACAGCAAAGCCTGAGTGACCACATATTTACAAAATAGTTTAGTGAGAATTTTAAGGGCACAGTTGAAAAAACATATTTCTTTCAAATATTACCCCTCGGTGAGAATGCACCTGGTCACTCAAGTGCTCTTATGGAGTTGTATAATAAGAAAAAAGGTTGTTTTCATGCTTGCTGAAACAATGTTCATTCTGCAGCCTGTAAATGAAAGTATAATCTCAACTTTGAATTTTATTTTAAAGAAACACATGTCTTAAGTCTACAGTTCCCATAGACAGTGATTCCTCTATCTTATCTGGGAATAGCAAATTCAAAACCTTCTGGAAAACACTCATCATTCTAGATGTCATTAAGAACATTCATAATTCTTGGGAGAAGATCAAATTATTAACATTTAAAGGAGTTTGGAAGAGGTTGATTTCTAACTTTCATGGGTGACTTTGAGGGACTTGAGACTTCAGTGCAGGAAGAAACTATAGATGTAGTGGAAATCACAAGAGAACTAGGATTAGAAGTAGAGCCAGAAGGCATGACTGAATTGTTGCAATCTCATGACAAAGTTTTAATAGATTAGAAATTGCCTTATGGATAAGCACAGAAAATGATTCCTTGAGGTGGAATCTACTCCTGGTGAAAATGCTGTGAACATTGTTGAAAGAACAAAAAATAATTTAGAATACTACATCAGCTTAGTTCATAAAGTAGCAGTGAGGTTTGAGAGAATTGACTCCAATTTTGACAGCAGTTCTACTGTGGGTAGCATGCTTTCAAACAACATAGCATGCTACAGAGAAATCTTTCACAAAAGCCACTGTCAATCAATGCAGCAAACTCCACTCTTCTTTTTTTTTTTGATCTGTGTCAGTTTATTTTTATTTTAAATATCTTTATTGAAAGATCTCTACATGCATACAGTCCATCCACAGTATATAGTGGCTCACAGTATCATCACGTAGTTGTATATTCATCACCATGATCAATTTTAAAACATTTGCATCACTCCCGAAAAAGAAATAAAAGGAAAAAAGAAAAACCTATAAATCCCATATCCTTAACCCCTCCTCTCATTGACCACTAGTATTTCAATTTAACCAACTTATCCCTTTTCACTCCCTATTAATCATCTATTTATTTTTCCTTATTTATTTTTTTTTTACTAACATGAATGAATCTTGAAAACATGTTGGATAAAGGAAGCCACATACGAAAGAGAACATGCTGGATACTTTCATTTTTGTGACTTTATTGAGCAGTCACTGTTAATATATGGTGATGGAAATCAGAACAGTGCTTGGTTTAGTGGGAGTGGATTAACTAAAAAGGAGCATCAAGGACCATTGTGGGGTAACAGAAATGTTCTTTATCTTGATTGTGCAGAAAGTGATACAGATGTGTACATTTGGCAAAGCTTGTTGAACCTAAACTTAAAATCTATGTGTTTTCTGAAATGCTAATTATTCTTCAATTTAAAAGGTATTGGTAATGAAATTAACCTACATGAGTTCATTTCATTCATCATAATAGGTGATTTTGAATTCTGGTTCTTTAATCAAACAATTTTAGATTTAAATCATGATTCTGTCATTTTCTGTGTAGAAGCATTTAATATAGTGGTACAGACTTTCTGTGCTTCAGATATACTATTTACAAATCACTTATATTAGAGACTTACTATGAAGAATAAATGAGACAAAAAGTGGTCAGGATTTGACATATATGGAGGAATCAGAGGAGGGAGCTGCTGCTATTAAACCATTTTTTTCTTCTTTTTTTGGTATGGGCAGGTTCTGGGAATCAAACTTGGGTCTCTGGCATGGCAGGCAAGAATTCTGCCATGGAGCCACTGTTGCACCATCCTACTATTGTTTTTATTATCACTTTTATCATCATTCACAATTGGAGATTAGATATTGAACACAATAGTATTGGTAAGCACTAAACATAAAAATTTAGGAGAAAATATAGATGGGTAAATAGCAGATATTTATAGATATAAACTTACATGGAGATATTTATATGACTTTCAAATCCAGGTTTTTACTCTGTGATTCAAAGATGATTTTCTAGAAACCTGTGTGATCCCACTTAATTATGAGTTAAGTATATGCCTATTTTGTATGTGCATTGCTTGGTTTAGAACTTCCATTTGAGATCCTCAAAGAATTTTGTGACCCATTCACCAAAATAAAAATTAATTATTCCTGTCAAGGAAATTATCTCTCTTATAGGATTTTATTCCTAGCAGTTACCTAGCTCTTGAAAATAAAGATGAAATTACTTCAGAGTGTATATGTAGAAGTTAGTACATAAGCTGTAGATCTGTTTGTTTTCTTTTCTGCTTGTGTTTTGCTTAGCTTTTTACAATTCCACATAGTTCCTTAGAGTGCAGGCAAATCATGGGGAGAGATGAAGATCTCTCAATATTAATTTGAAGAAAATAATTCTATGCTTTATCAGCCAAATACCTAGAGACAGTGAGGGAAAGTAGATAGGAAACATTTTGGATGTTTATCTTCAAAACCATAGTTTTTATGATTTTATGCATTAAATATGGACTAACAACATAGAAACCAAGTCTGACAAGAGAAATTAAATTGGATGTAGTAGTAAAAAGACATAATGGGGGGCAACATATTTGAAACCATACTCCCCAAAGAATCAAAGCTGAAAAGAGGAAAACCTCAAGAAGCTTCTTTTTACTGTATGCAATTTCTTTCAAAGGATTTCTGTCATTCCTTGTAATTGATAATAATTCTCATTGTGAGTCAGAGATTATAATTTTTTCTTTCTCTGTTTTGGCAGAAAGCTCTCAGAGATAGTTAAAAGAATGCAGTTTATTTTATAATATTCAAATGTGGGCATAATTTGTTTTAATAAAGAAACATTTATGTAAAGCCTAGTCATACTGATATTTAAAAATAATTTTAAAATAGGCAGACTTGTAAGAATTTTTGAAACCCTTGCATTTTACATGCTTGTGAAGTTGGTAGTAAGTCTTTTTCATTTTTGAATGCATTAGTTAAGACACTTGATTACAAGTGAGAGTAACCAAGTAAGGACTTAATTAAAAGGAAGGAGAAGAACAGTAGAAGTAGAATAGAAGTACAGAGTGAAAAGTGGGAGATTATAATGATGGAGAGGTTGACTTGAGTCAGATTGCAAAGGGCTTCCAAAAGCTTGGTAAGGAAGTTGGATATTATTCTGTAGGCAGTTGGGAAACATAAGGTGAATATGATGTTATTAGGTTTTCACTAATGATATTCTGAAAGGAATGTAACTAAGGTTAACGCAGTTCAACAAGGGGCTGCTAAAAGTATGAATACCCAGGAAGAATTTTAATGCTTAAAAAATTTTAAGCAGGAAAAAAGAGATGGGATAATTTACCGAGGCAAATGTACTGGGCCAAGAGTCAAGATACTTAAGTCATTCTCCTAACTGCCTGACCTTAAATAATTTTGCTTGTAATGTTTCAGTGTCACCAAGAGGATAGTGTTATCTTTTCCACAGATAGAATGGGTATAAATGAAAATATACATTAAAACACATTGGAAAATAAAAATCCCATTCAAATTTCATGCAGTTTAAGAGTTTGAATCAGCATTATATCACTATAATAAAACAGATATTAGATTATTACCCTAAAGTAATGTGTTAGGATGTTGTGATTTTGTACTTTTATTGTGATACCTATTGTGAGACAGGAAACCATTATAGTCCACTGAGACTTTTGTCCAGATGGTGGTATGCAAAAAAACATCCGTTCAATTCTAAGACATTCCACCCATTAGTGAACTCAGTCTACTTGCCAACTATGTGACAGATCATGCAAGTACAGTGAGTCCCCCCAAATTCCCTAAAAACTAGGATTTAAGGCCTTTAAATCACTTTGTTAGCATTAGAAATCATATGAACAACCTGTTATCAAAAGCCAATTGTCAGAGATAGCTACTACTATTTTTTGTTTCTGGAAATGAGAAGCCAAAAAATAATTATTAGACTCTATTAGGCATAAATCAAATCATTTTATTTTAATTTAAGAATTAAAATTAAAGTCCACCCAAAAAAAATCCCTGGGAGATGGAAGATATTTACATTACATTACATAAAATTTTAACTCTTTTCTGGGGGTGGTTATTGGTAGTTAAAAGGGGAAGAGAAGATGCAGAGAAGAAAACAAAACAGAGGGAACAGGGTTTGGAATAATGAGGCAATTGTTTTAACTACAGCTCCTCTGTGTTATAAGACTAATTTGAGATGGCTCCTATATTGGCAATAGAAATAGTTGCCTTTGGGAGGACGAGTTTGATTTCCCCACCCACCTGTTCTCTCCATTGTCCTTGGGTCCTTCTTTTTTTTACAATCACACAGTCCCATTGTGAAAGCTATATCATTACACAATCATCTTCAAGAAACATGTCTACTGGAACACAGCTCCACAGTTTCAGGTATTTCCCTCTAACCACTCTAATACACCATAAGCTAAAAAGGGGTTATCTATATAATGTGTAAAAATAAATTCTCTATGTTAGTTCGTATCAGTGAGACCATAGAATATTTGTCCTTTTGTTTCTGGCTAATTTCACACAGCATAATGTCCTCAAGGTCCATCCATGTTGTTACATGCTTCATGACTTTATTGTTTTACAGCCATGCAATATTGCATCATACATATATATCACAGCTTGTTTAGCCACTCATCTGTTGATGGACATTTGGGCTGTTTCCATCTCTTGACAACTGTAAATATGCTTCTATAAACATTTGTGTCCTTGCCCTCATGTCCTCTGAATAGATACCTAGCAATGAAAAGATACCTAGCAAAGAAAAGCCTGCAACCAGATGGCTTCAAATGTGATTCTAACAAGCACACAAGAAAGAATTAGTACAAATTCTGCTCAAAATCTTCAAAAAAATTGAAGAAGAGGGAAGCCTGCTTAACTCATTCTATGAATGAGTCACCCTTATACCAAAGCCAGTCAAAGATCCTACAAGGAAAGAAAATTACAGACCAATCTCTCTAATGCATATAGATGCAAAAATCCTCAACAAAATTCTTGAAAATACAATCCAACAGCACAATAAAAGAATTATACACCATGGCCAAGTGGGATTTATTCCATGTATGCAAGAGTGGTTTGACATAATAAAATTAATGTAATATACCATATCAACAAATCAAAGCAGAAAAACCACATGATCATCTTGATTGATGCAGAAAAGGCATTTGACAAAATTCAACATCCTTTCTTGTTGAAAACACTTCAAAGGATAGGAATAGAAGGAAACTTACTCAACATGATAAAGGGAATATATGAAAAACCCACAGCTACCATCATCCTCAATGGGTAAAGACTGAAAGCTTTCCCTCTAAAATCAGGAAGAAGAGAATGGTGCCCACTGTCACCATTGTTATTCCATATTGTGTTGGAAGATCCAGTCAGAGCAATTAGACAAGAAAAATAAATAAAAGGCATTCAAATTGGAAAGGAAGAAGTAAAACTCTCATTGTTTGGGGTTACATTGAAAACCCAAAAATATCCACAGCAAAACTACTAGAGTTAATGAATGAGTATGGCATAGTGGCAGGTTACAACATCAACACTCAAAAATCTGTAGTGTTTCTCTACACTAGTAATGAGCAATCTGAAGGGGAAATCAAGAAAAAAAATTACATTCACAACTGCAAGCAAAATAATAAAATATTTAGGAATAAATTTAACTAAGGATATAAAAGAAAACTGCAAGAAATTGCTAAGATAAATCACAGAAGACCTAAATAAATGGAAGGGCATGCTGTGTTCATGGATTGGAAGACTAAATATAGTTAAGATGTCAATTCTACCAAAATGATTTACAGAGTCAATGCAATACCAATTAAAATCCAAAAAACCTACTTCAGAAATAGAAAGATCAATAACTAAATTTATTTGGAAGGGCAGGGTGACCCAAAAAGCTAAAAATATCTTGAGAAAGAAAAATGAAGTCAGAGATCTCATACAACCTGACTTTAAGGTGCATTATGAAGTTACAGTGGTCAAAACAGCATGGTACTGGCATAAAGATCGATATACTGACCAATGGAATTGAACAGAGTGTTCAGATATAGACTGTTTCAACTATGGACAATTGATCTTTGATAAGGCAGTCAAGCCAACTCACCTAGGACAGAACTCTTCAATAGATAATGCTTGGAGATCTAGATATCCATATGTAAAAGGATGAAAGAGAATCCATATCTCACACTTAAACAATAATTAACTCAAAATGGACCAAAGACCTAAACATTAGAGCTAAGGCCATAGAGCTTTTAGAAGAAAATGTAAGGAAATATCTTATAAAACTTGTAATAGGAGGCAGTTTCCTAGACCTTACACCCAAAGCATGAGCATTGAAAAAAGAAATAGATAAATGGATACTCCTCAAAATTAAACACTTTTGTGTATCAAAGAATTTTGTCAAGAATGTAAAAAGGCAGCCTACACAATGGGAGACAATATTTGGAAATGACATATCAGATAAGGGTCTAGTATCCAGACTATATAGAGAAATTGTTCAATTCAAACACAAAAAGGCAAACAACCGAATTTTAAAAATGAGCAAAAGACATGAGCAGATACTTCTCAGAAGAGGAAATAGAAATGGTTAAACAGCACATGAAAAGATGTCAACTTCTCTGGCTATTAAGGAAATGCAAACCAAAACCACAATGAGATATCATCTCACACCCACTAGAATGGCCATCATAAAAAAAAAGCAGAAAATGACAAGTACTGGAGAGGATGTAGGAGGGTGTGGAGAAAGAGGCAGGCTTATCCACTGTTGGTGGGAATGTAAAATGGTACAACCACTGTGGTAGTTTGGCAGTTCCTCAGGAAGTATAAAAGGAACTGCTATTCTTTCTCTAGTTCTTCCAAGTGAACAGCTTATTCCTCAATTTTTGCTCTTTTTTCCTTTTATTATAGGCATTTGGGGCAATAAATTGTCAGCTCTGTTTTTGCTGCATTTCATAAGAATAAAATTGCCGTATGATCCTTTTCTTTTTCTTTTTTGGGAGCTACTTGATGGCTGATTGAATGTCTTTACTTTTTATTGGTTTGTTGAGGTTGTATATCTTTTCGAGTCAATGTTGGTTGTTCATGCCTTTAAAGGAACTTGTCTATTTCTTCTATGATGTCTAGTTTATTAGCATGTAGTTGCTCATAGTATCCCCTCACTAACTCTTTTATTTCCTCAGGAAGAAAGGCTATGTCTTTCTTCCATTTGTGACTTTATTTATTTGCATCCTCTCTCTCTCTCTCTCTCTCTCTCTCTCTCTCTCTGTGTGTGTGTGTGTGTGTGTCTCTCTTTGGTCAACTTAACTAAGGGTTCATCGATTTTATTGATTTTTCTAAAATGAACCAACTTCTAGCTTTGTTGATTTTCTTGATTGTTTTCCTACTCTCAATTTCATTTATTTCTGCTCTACTCTTCATTATTTCTTTCCTTTTATTTGATTTAAGGTTATTTTGCTGTTCTTTCTCTAGTTCTTCCAAGTGAACAGCTTATTCCTCAAGTTTTGCTTTTTTTTCCTTTTATTATAGGCATTTGAGGCAATAAATTGTCAGCTCTGTTTTTGCTGCATCTCATAAATTTTGATATGCTGTGTTTTCATTTTCATTTGTCTCAAGATATTTATAGATTTCTGTTGTAATTTCTTCCTTGATGTACTGATTGTTTGAGTTTGTTGTTTACTCACCACATATCTGTGAATTTTCTGGCCCTCAGCCTGTTACTAACTTCCAACTTCATTCCATTATGATCCAATAAAGAGTTTTCAACCTGTTAAAATTTATTGATACTCTCTTTGTGACCCAGCATATGGTCCATCCTTGAGAATGTTCCATGAGCACTTGAGAAAAATGTTTATCTTGTTGCTGTGGGTTTTAATGTCCTGTAAATACCTATTAATTCTAGTTTATTTATCATATTATTTGCAATCTCACTTTCCTTATTGATACCCTGTTTAGATGTTCTATCCATTGATGAGAGCAGTGTATTGAAATATCCAGCTATTATGATAGAGTTGTGTACTTCTCCCTTCAGTATTGTCAGTGCTTGTCTCATGTATTATGGAGCACTCTGGCTCAGTGTATAAATATTTATCATTGTTATGTATTCTTGTTAAATTGTTCCTTTATTAATACATAGTATCCTTATTTGTCTCTTTTAATTGTATTACATTTGAAGTATAATTTGTTGGATATTAATATATTACACTGTCCGCAGCCGTCTCGTTCGGCTTCTGATCCCCGGCCGGCGAAGGGAACAGGAGGGGAGAAAGAGACAGACGCAGGCAAACCAACTTAAGTGACAAACACGGGTTCGAGGCACGCAACGGTTGTGAGCACAGACCTTTACTGGAGTTAAGCTTGCATTCTCTGTTACAGGTTCCACGCGGGACAAGATACCCCGCGGGGGAACAACCTCTATGCGGCCGTCAGGTACGGCTCCCTGTGGGTCGTCTCCCCGCTTCGTCCGGGTAACGTCCTTATAAGCATAATCCATACCCAATGGGCTAACGCCACGTATACAAGGGTGATTGGTAGACAGGGTTGGCGGGCGCGTGCGTCATACGCGGAAGCAGGATGCGGGCGCCATCTTGGCTCACTCGATGGGCGGGGGGAACTCTAGAGCAGGCTGCGGCGTGTCCACTAGGCCCGACCCGGGAGGCGGCTCTCCACATCTCCCCCTTTTTTATTTTGACCCAGTGTCTCCATTGATGAGTGAGCTCCCGTGGGCCACTCAGGCCCACTACATGTTTTGGTGCTTTGGGGAGTCTGGACTAGGCTTGCTAGGCACCAACCAGAATGCCTCCTCATATAGAGACCGGAGAGCCCGTGAACTGGAAACCACGTGACTCTCCCTGCAGTGCTTCGCCTCGCAACTGGGTTATGAGGGGGGTAGGAGAGCGGCAACCAGAGCCGAGAGCGTCATTAGGTGTCTCTGTGCAATGGCCGGAGTCTAGTCTGGCCAGGACCGTGACTCCGCCGTAGAGATCATCCTTTAGACAAAAATTATGACTTCTGGTGCCGCCTTTTACACCCGGGACACGGCCATGGGCTTTGCAGCAGATCCTGCTTTCGAGCGTCCCGCCCTGAGTGGCCGGGACGGGTCATACGGTGAGGGGAAGGACTGGGTAGCGGGACGGTCGTTGCCAGGAGCATCAGGGGCGAGTGACATAGCCAACATGGTAGTGACACGTAATTGCTGCTGTGTCTGGAACAAGCGTTCTAACAAACATTTAACAGTGACTAAGCCCACTAATAGTCCCACTGCCACGAGGATCCAAGTAGTCAAATTGGGCCAAGAGAACCATGAGGTGACTCGGTTCCACAGACTTTGTACAGTCTCGCCCAGTTTGGAAAGGTCGAAGTCAACGGGGGTCAACTTGATATCCCCAAGCACTCGAAGGTCTGAATCCACCTGTTGGGAGAGGTTAGTAAAGGTAGGGAGGTTTTAAAGCTGGTCCCCTTTCTATACGATAGAAGGGTGACTAGCGCTCCTGTTGTCATCTTGTCATTCGTCGCCATCATCAGCAGAGTTGGAGGCCGGGTCGGACGGTTCAGGTTGAAGGTTTGCTGATTTGTTGGGCAGCAGTTCCTCGGCGCCCCCGGGCGGTGTCACGGTTCTCACCAGTCTTTCTGGAACCCACACTGGCTGGCGTCCTGGTTCCTGGGGAAAGACACAAACAGAGCCTCTGGCCCAGCTGAGCACTGGGTCAGGGCCTTGCCATTGTCCTGACAGGACATCCTTCCAACGGACTAGACCTCTATGTGGAGGACTCGGAGTAGTGTGCTGAAGAGCAGGTGTCATTCCTAGTGAATTTTCATTTAAAAAATTATATGTAAATAAGGCTACAGACAGTTGAGCCTTCGGGGACAGGCCATGGCCTATTCCCCCTTTCTGTTTTTTGAGCAAGTCTTTAAGAGACCTGTGAGCTCTTTCAATGACTCCTTGTCCCTGAGGGTTGTAGGGGATGCCATGTTTTAATTGTACTTCCATATTTTCACAAAATCTTTGGAAGGCTTTGCTGGTTTAAGCGGGTCCGTTGTCTGTTTTTAATATTTTCGGCTTACCCCAAGCTGCCCAAGCGGCAAGGCAGTGTGCAATGACTTGGTGGACTTTCTCTCCTGTCTCAGCAGAGGCAAATACAATTTGAGAACATGTGTCTACTGACACATGTAGGTATTTAATTTTGCCATACTCTGAATGATGAGTGACATCCATCTGCCAAATGTCTCCTGGGATGAGGCCCTTAGGGTTAACTCCAACCGAAGGGACCGCCCTCTGTTCTGCACAATCTCTGCAGGTTCGGACTATATCTCTGGCAGCTGCACGCGGTATGCTAAACCGCTTAGCTAGGGTGTTTGCATTGACGTGAAATCTGGCATGGAACTCTTGGGCTTGCTGATATGGTGTCAGCACAGGGAAGATGTGCGGCTCTCGAGAGGCTACATCTACTATGTGATTTCCCTGTGTCATGGGGCCAGGCAGGCCTGTATGGGCCCTAATATGAGTTATGTAAAAGGGGTGATGTCTAGCAAGTATTGTCTCTTGAAGTTTGAGAAAAAATGGTCTTACTGAGGAGGAGTACTTTATAATGCCTACTGTCTCTAACACTTTTACAGAATTTACGACGTACAAGGAATCAGAAACAATATTCAGGGTAAAAGGGGCACTGGGGCCATATTGGAAAACGGCCATCCTCAGCTCCTTTAAAACTTTGTAATCATATGGCTCATGTTGATTATTACCTTGGGGATTGATAATAACTGGGTACATTTCTGAGTCTGACTTTGATTCAAGCGGTTGGTAACCACCTGTCATACCAAAAGGTCTAAAGGTTGAAAAAGGAATCCAATTCCAGAAATGCCTCCCTCTATTGTTTGATGACGTGGGACCCTGAGGGCCTGCGTACGCAGGCGGGGGGCACAGCTGTAACTGCCCCTCCCTAGACCAGCCTGTAGGGGGTTCCGGGTCTCGCAAAGGAGGGCCACTGTAATTACCTAATTCGGCCACCAGAGGGAGCCCGTGGTGAGGGTTTTTGGCGAGATCACCAAAACCATTCACCGGAAGCCGCCGCGCCCCTGCAGCAGGCGCTGGCGGGGCGGAAGGCTGCGTGGGTGAGACAGGGGGCCTCCCCCAATCGATCAGCGGAGGCGCGTCTGCACCCTCGGTCTCATCACCATCTGACTCTGAGTCAGAGGTGTCTGAACTAGTGCTTGACTCTGGCGGCTTGCGAGGTGGCGGCTCACTCTTACAGGAGCCGTCTGCAGACGAAGCCGACCGAAGGGTCTTTAAGGGAGCTAACAAAGGTGAACTTCCGGACTGCCCCATGTTTGCAATCGGCACTGTACTTTAATCACTCGGAGAGCTCTTCCGAGTCCCCGGGGCTACCTGAAAGCCCGCGGGCCTTAACTCTCACGTAATAAGAAGTACTCACCTTCTCGCGGTGATCAGGCGCGGGAAGTCCGCTGCGAGCTCAGGATGCACGTCCTTCTCAGTTCAAGAAGAGACAGTACGGCTCTCCTTGCAGAAGAGGTGTCGAGAGAGGAGGTTCCCCGTACGGGCCACCACTTGTCCGCAGCCGTCTCGTTCGGCTTCTGATCCCCGGCCGGCGAAGGGAACAGGAGGGGAGAAAGAGACAGACGCAGGCAAACCAACTTAAGTGACAAACACGGGTTCGAGGCACGCAACGGTTGTGAGCACAGACCTTTACTGGAGTTAAGCTTGCATTCTCTGTTACAGGTTCCACGCGGGACAAGATACCCCGCGGGGGAACAACCTCTATGCGGCCGTCAGGTACGGCTCCCTGTGGGTCGTCTCCCCGCTTCGTCCGGGTAACGTCCTTATAAGCATAATCCATACCCAATGGGCTAACGCCACGTATACAAGGGTGATTGGTAGACAGGGTTGGCGGGCGCGTGCGTCATACGCGGAAGCAGGATGCGGGCGCCATCTTGGCTCACTCGATGGGCGGGGGGAACTCTAGAGCAGGCTGCGGCGTGTCCACTAGGCCCGACCCGGGAGGCGGCTCTCCACATTACACCTGCCCTTTTCTGATTGTTGTTTGCATGAAATATCTTTTCCCAATCTTTCACTTTCAACCCCTTGTCCTTGCTTCTAAAACAAGCCTTCTGTAAACAGTATATAGATGGATACTGTTTTTTAATCCATTCTGCCAGTCTATGTTTTTGATTGGGAGTCTAACCCATTAACCTTTAATGCTATTACTGTAAAGGCAGTATTTCCTCTATCATTTTTTCTTTTGGATTCTATACTCCATATTTAATATTTTTATCTTTTTACCTTTACTGATAGTCTTAGTTCTACACTTCTCCAGACCTCTCTCCACTGCATTTTCCTATCTGCCTGTAGTACCCCCTTTAGTATTTCTTACAGAGCCAGTCTCTTAGTCACAAATTCTCTTAGTGATTATTGTCTAAGAATATTTTAATCTCCCCCTCATTTTCGAGGGACAATTTTGGAGGGTATGGGATTCTTGGTTAGTGATTTTTCTCTTTTAGAATCTTAAATATATCATACCACTGACTTTTCACTTCCAAGATTTCTGCTGAGAAATCAACACATAGTCTTAGTAAGCTTCCCTTGTATGTGTTGGATAGCTTTTCTCTTGCTGCTTTCAAAATTCTCTTTGTCTTTGACATTTGACAACCTGATTAGTAATTGTCTTGGACTTTATCCATTTGGATCTGTTCTGTTTGGGGTATGCTACAATTCTTGGATCTGTAATTCTATGTCTATCATAAGAGATGGGATATTTTCAGTGATTATTTCCTCTATTAGTCTTTCTCCTCCTTTTCCCTTCTCTTCTCCTTTTGAGAACCCACAACATTTGTATTCTCAGCCTTCATTTGGTTCAACTTATTCTAGAGCTCTAACATAGGTTCTGTTTAGCTGATTAGAATTTTTTAGTTCTTGTTTTTCTGTTTCTCTCCCTGCCTATATGGAGCCTTTCTTTTTGAGGAGGGTTCCTCAGATATTGTAGACCCCAGTCAGATTTTTCCATATCAGAGAGGCAAAGGCCTTAGGAGGAAATAGTGTCCTCCTTCTGGCAGAATGGGAAAAAAACAAAAGTTTTTCCTGATGGTGAGGCCCAGCAGGTTGTCAGACTTTCCTACCAAAATCTCTAGACTCTGTGCTTTTCCTATCCTGCCCAGCATGTGGTGCTTGTCTGCCTGCAGCTTTGGACCAACTTAAAGTAATGTAGTGCATTTAAATTCAGCAGAATCTCTCTACCAAAGACATGAGGTAGGTAATAGCTTGGCTTTAATTGTTTCTGTTTTCCAGAACCTGGAGCCTAAATTCTTTGAAGAAAGGATTCCACTTGAGCTTGGCCCTCCCTCACTTTTCTTGGGGAAGGTATATTCTTTAGGGAATTAAGCCCTTCCACCTGACTGGTTACTTTGTCTCTCAGAGAACTTAAATTTCATTCTGGCCTGGAGCCTGAGAGTGCTTCCAGTTGTATCTAATGAGCTGGTTAAGGAGTAGAAAAAAAGCAAAAAAAAAAAAAAAAGGCTTTTCAAAGCTGGACCCCTGTACCTCATCAATCAAGAGTTTGATTGGTGCATGGCTCTATGTGTCTTCAGGCTCTATGTGTCCCCTTTTCTTGGAGTCCAGCCCTTTTCCAGTATTTTGTGCTGTCCAGCTCAAAAAGCCTTTTTTCCCCTATCAGCTCAGTCTCTTTTGTCAGGGCAAAACTCCTAGTTCCTTTAGCTCTTATTCCAGTTTTATGTGTGCTGGGGACCTGTTTTCAGTAGTCAGAATTTATTAATTAATTCTGCAATTCTGGCTTGGTTGAGCTAAGCTCTTGCTACTAGTAAAGTACTTTTCTTTTCCCCTAGGGGAGCCAGCCTTCCATGCTCATGGGGTAAGGACACTAGCTTCTATGGCATGGGAGCCCTACAGTTCTATTTGAGATCTCAGCCATTCCACGTGGTCCAGAATGGTTTATACTATGTGTTTAGTCACTGATGTCACCCCAGAAGTTGCTCTGTATGATTCCTGGCAATATACTAGTTGCTCTGGAGGACGAACTACATTCCACACCTCACTATGCCACCAGCTTTCCCTGCCTTAACAAAGTATTTCTTAATGAAGGCATATACATCACTTATTTTAGACATAATGCTACAGCACAAATAATAAACTAAAGTATAGTGGATGCATAACTTTGTATCCACTGGGAAACCAAAAAATTCATGTGACTTACTTTATTGTAGCATATTTTTATTAAAATGGTTGGGAATTGAATCCACAGTTTATCTCTGAGGAAAGCCTGAATTCTTTGTATGCATGTCAATTTTATTTGATCAGTTTATCCACTGTTGAAAGTGGAGTTATTTCCACCTTGGGTATACTGTGACTACTGCTTCCATGAACATTAAGTACATTATTTTGTTTGAATAGCTGTTTCAATTTGTTGAGATATTAACCTAGGAGTGGATTTTCAGGTCCCATATTAATTCTAAATTTAACTTTTGGGGAACTACCAAACTTCTTTTCACAGTGACTACACCCTTTTACATTCCCACCAGCAATGGATTAGCATTCCAATTTCTCCACATCATCCCCAGCACTTCTTTTCCTTGTTTAAAAATAAAATATTTTTCTCAGAAGCATATTATTCTTTTTAAGCAGTTTTATTGAGATATAATTCACATATCATAAATCTTCCATTTAACTTGTACAATTCAATGGCTTCTAGTATATTCACACGTATCTTCAACCATCACCACAGTCTAATTTGGTAAATTTTCTCCACCACATGAAGAAATTCTAGATGCAGCTATTACATTTTTGCTAATATCAATATCAATGACCACATCAAATGATGGTGTAGATGTGGAACAACAAGAATTCTCATTCATTGCCTCTGGAAAAGAAAATTCTTACAGACATCTTGGAAGACAGCTCAGCAGTTTCTTACAAAACTTATTTTGGATCATCATACTATCCAGCAGTGTTGCTTGTAGGTATTTACACAAATGAGTTGAAAACTTATGTTGCCAGAGAAACTTTGCATGAATGTTTAAGTAGCATTGTTAATAACTGTCAAGAAATTGGAAGCAAAAATGATGTCTTTCAAAGGTTGCATGCTTAATAAAATGATGGTATATCCATACCATGGATTCTTATTCAACAATAAAAATAATTGTGTTATCTAGCCACAAGAAGACTTGGGGCGCTATGAAATGTATATTTCTAAGTGAAAGAAGTGAGTGTGAATAGCTTATGTACTGCAGGATTCCAGGCACATGACATTCTGAAAAAGACAAAACTATAGGAAATCGAGTGCTTCCCAGGGTTTGGAACACAGATTAAAGCAGTGAAAATTTTCTGTATAATGTTTGATGGTGGAACATGACATAATGCATTTGTCAT
Organism: Tamandua tetradactyla; assembly: GCF_023851605.1. Classification (NCBI taxonomy): domain Eukaryota; kingdom Metazoa; phylum Chordata; class Mammalia; order Pilosa; family Myrmecophagidae; genus Tamandua; species Tamandua tetradactyla. The sequence continues at coordinate 86,591,804 of NC_135340.1, forward strand.
AGCCATAAAACTGTACAGTGTAAAAGTAAACCTTAGTGTAATTTATGGACTTCAAATTTTTTTCACAGTCTTGATAAATATTTAATGTAAAATATATTTTACATTTTAATATTTAATGAACATAGTAAAGATACTATATTATATGACAAAAGTAGAATTCATAATTTTATATCAGTGTAATCACTAAAATGTAAATATACATACATATACATAAAAAGACAAGAAGGAAATATATGAAAATGTTTATCTTTAGTTCATGAGTTTACAAATAAAGTTTTCATTCTTAAACATTGATGTATTCTCTAAACCTACAAGAATGTAATCTTTTTACAATAAGATTTAAAAATTACAAGTTACTGTTATTTTAAAAATTTCTCTCAAATGTTGCCTCCTCCAGGAATCTTTCTGTGGCCACTCCAGGGTGACTTGGAATCCCCTCCTCAATGTTCCTTTAGTATCCCATGCATTCCTTTACTGTTCACTAATCATATTGGATTTTTAAAAATATTTTTAATTGAGAAATCTTCACACATATACATTCCATACATAGTGACAATCAGTGGCTTACAATATCATCACATATTTGTGTATTCATCACCACGATCATTTTTAGAACATTTGCAACACTCCAGAAACAGAAAATAAAAATCTCATACATACCATACACCTTACCCCTCCCTCTCATTGACCACTAGCATTTCTATCTACCCAATTCATTTTACCCTTTGTCCCCCTATTATGTATTTATTTTTATCCATATGTTTTTACTCATCTGTCCATAGCCTGGATAAAAAGAGTATCAGGGGTGGTGCGATAGTGGCTCAGTGGCAAAATTCTCGCCTGCCATGCTGGAGATCCGAGTTTAATTTCTGGTGCCTTCACACGCAAAAAAAAAGAGCATCAGACACAAGGTAGGTTTTCACATTCACAGTCACGTTGTAAACACTAAATCTTTATGCAGTCATCTTCAAGAACCAAGGCTACTGGAACACAGCTCAACAGTTTCAGGTACTTCCCTCCATCCAGTCTAACAAATCATAAACTGAAAAAGGGCATCTATATAATACATAAGGACAACTCTCAACTCTGTTTGAAATCTCTCAGCCACTGAAACTTTGTTTTGTCTCATTTATCTCTTCCCCCTTTCAGTCAAGAAATCTCAATCCTTTAATGCTGGGTCCTGGTTCATCCCAGGATTTCTGTCTTACATTTCCAGGAAGATTTACAGCCCTGGGAGTCATGTCCCACTAAAAGTGAAGGCAGTGAGTTCACCTGTTGAGTTGGCTTAGAGAGAGAGGCCACATTTGAGCAACATAAGAGGTTCCCTGGGGGTGACTCTTAAGCCTAATTTTAAGTAAGCTTGGCCTATCCTTTGCAGGAATAAGTTTCATAGGGGAAAATCCCAAGATCAGGAATTCAGCTTATTGATTTTGTGTCTCCACTGCTTTTAAGAATATCAGAAATTCTCCAGTTGGGGAGGTTGAATATTTCCTCAAGCTCATTAAATTTAATAAATGTACTAAACTAATGCTAGAAACTAATAACGGGTTAACTTTGTGTGGGAAGGTAGCATATATATTGGATTCTATGTGTATTTTGCTCAATTTTTCTCTAAATTAATTGCTCTAATAGATAAACTTTATTAATTAAAAATAAAGAAATGCCACATCTTAACTTATTATGACCTTGTCTACCTCATTACCTCCAGGCCTAAACCCCACCAATCTACTTTATATACCTGTAGATAGCCCTGTTCTGAATGTACATTTGAATAGACTGCGGTAAGATTCACTCTTCTGTGTCTGGCTTCATTCACTTATGTTTTCAATGTCCATCCATGATGTAGCATATATCAGTACTTCATTCCATATTATGTGTTTATAAGTATTTCAGTAATACTTTAATTTTGAATGTCTGTCTTGTCTTATATTGGATTACCCAATTGAGCTTTCATTTGGTTGCTGTCTACATGCTTTTTCCAACCTTTTACAGTCAATCTATTTTTTTTTACATTTTTATTATATGCCTTTTATAGAGAGCATATAGTTGTATCATTTTAACTAGTCTGATAATCTCTACATTAGTTTGGATTGTTTAATCTGTTCACATTCAATATTAGGGATGATATAGCTGAATTTATGCCTTCTGTTTTATTCCTTGTTTCTGTATGCCTCATATAATATTTTGTTCCTACAAACTTCCTTTCTGCTCTCTTTTGCATTAAGTTAATATTTTAAGGAATAATTTAAATCCATGTATTTTTGGAGTTTATATCAATCTTTCTGTTACTTATTGCAAATTTTAATTCTATTGTGGTCTGAGAGCATACTTTGCACACTTTTATTCTTTTTAATATTGTAAGCTGTGGTTAGTGGGATAGAATGTACTCTTTCTTGGTGAATATTCTATGGAAAATTGATAAGAACATATTTTTCTGTTCTTTGATGAAGTTTTCTATACATGCTAATTCCAATTTTAATGGACCTGTTTAGAGCATCTTTTAAATTATATGTCCCCTGTTATCTTCACTACCTCCAGCCTCAATCTTAAGTAATAATCCATTTTAGACCTGCTGTCTTTGTTGTTTAAGTTAACTCCTCAGTGTTGCATAACCTGCTAAAAGAAAATTGGTCAAATAATGAGGATTCTGCTTAACAATATATAGGAAATTAGTTAGAAGGAATGAATATTGTAAAATACAATCTTAAGTGCCAAAATAGTGGGAAAATGAAGTATTTAAAACCAAAAGTTGGAGATAAGTGGCTCTGAATTCAAGTCCTGCCACTGGAGTATAGCTATGCAAATTTTTGACAATATGTTTAACAACTATATACAGATATAGAGTTTTTGAGAACTCAATGATATAAATTAAATTAAGTGTTTCAGGGTAAGTGTCTAACACTGTACTGTTTTGGGAAAAATCAATAACCATATATGAATTTGCATTACACTCATATTTCACAAAGTTTTCATGACTTCCACCCTCAGAATATATTTCTGGGAAATAAGTATGGTATAATTGGTGACAAGGAAGTGGAGCAGAATAAGTGCTCCCCAGACATCTTTTTCACTTACTTTCCAATCATGCTCTTTCTAAGTCCCTGACTATCCAGCCAAACCATTAGCAACAGTCCATGATTCAGTATACAAATGCATCTCTATCCAGTTCATCTTCTGAGCAAAATGAAGAACCAGGTCCAGTGCTCAAAGCTCTACCCACTGGCAGGAATTTCTGTTAACACTCTCCTTTAAGACATCTCAGAATGGGGTTGTAGTGCTGCAGCTGTCCACTTCTGGGTTTCTCCTGCATATCATGTAAAACCATTGTATTAGTTAGGGTTCTCTAAATAAGTGGAATCAAAAGGAAACACTCACAAATATAAAATTTATAAAAATGTCTCACATAACCATGGGAATGCAGAGTCCAAAATCCGCAGGGCAGGTTGTGAAGCTGACAATTCTGATGGAGGGTCTGGATGAACTCCACAGGAGAGACTCACCGACAAAAGCAGGAAGAGAGCCTATCTCTTCTGAATCCTCTTTAAAAGGCTTCTAGTGATTAGATTAAGCACCACTCATTGCAGAAGACACTCCCCTTGGCTGATTACAAATGGAATCAGTGTGGATGCAGCTGACATGTTCATGATTTCATTCTATAAATTGTCCTCATTGCAACAGACAGGCCAGCACTGGCCCAAACAGACAAACAGGTACCACCACCTGAGCAGGTTGACATATGAACCTGACCATGGCACCGTTTCATCCTGAGAATGTTTTTTGTTTTAATATGAACAAAACATCATCATATTGACATTGTTGAAGATGTCTATTATTTCTCTTGATTAAAACATTTGGAATTAAGCAGAAACTTTTTAAACAAAATATTTGGCTTCATTATGAATTCTTATGGAATGGATTGCATTAATTTGGAATAGATTTTTGCTCACAAAGGTTGCATAAGACTAGCTTCTAGAGTAGCCTTTCAACTCTATTTGAACTTTCTCAGTCACTGATAACTTATTTATTACAATTCTTCCCCCCCTTTTGGTCAGAAAGGTATTGTTGATCCCACAGTTCCAGGGCCAGGCTCTTCTCTGTGCATCATATTCCACATGGCCAGGGAGAATTTCAATCCTGGATGACATGCCCCATGCAGGGGGGAGGATACTAATTTTACCTGCAGTGTTGGGTTTAGAGAAAGACCACATCTGAGCATCTAAAGAGGTCGTTTGGAATTAACTCTTAGGCATAACTACAGGTTGGCTTAAGTTCTCTGCTACATAAATAAGCTTGACAAAAGCAGGACTTAAGATCAAGGGCTTGGTGTTATATCCTGGAATAATTTGGGCAGAATAAAAAAGTATTTGTAAAGTCCACTTGAGAGAGTAGGGAGCAAGGAGGAAATATTCAAATTCCCCTTTGGGGATTTCCTGATAGTCTCACATGCAGAGGGGTCAACCAACTCATTAAGGTGAGCTGTTGATCTTGGGGTTCACCCCTATAAAACCTATTTCTGCAAAGGAGAACCTAAGCCTAGTCATAATTAGGCCTGAGGCATCCCCAGAGAACCTCATTTGTTACTTAGATGTGGCCTCTATCTCTATGCCAACTCAGCAGGTGAAATCACTGCTCTCCCCCTACAAGATTACAAATCAAAGTCTATTAAAACATCCAAAATAAGCCTTCCAGGGAGACAAATCTTAATTCATGGAAGGTTGATGGGTCAGGAACACTTCTGCCAGCTGGATAGTCTCATGGCGGGCATCTGTTGGTCCCTTCCTCCTGGGTTCTCTTACTTTCAACATCTGTTCCTATGGGGGTCCCTCACCTTGCCCCTTCAGGGCTGGCTCCCATCTCTTGGCTTCCCTTAGCTCTCTCCAGGTTCTGGCTTGCTGAATAGCTCATGGCAACATCTGCTGGGCTCCAAGCATCTGCAAAAATCTTTGTCAGCTCTCTCTTTGTGGGCTCTCTTATTTCTGAGGGTTCTCCAAAATGTTTTCCCTTTTAAAGACTCTAGTAAATAATCTAGACTCATCTGAAATGGCTGGAGCCACATATCCATCTACTCAAAATGTCATACCCACAACTGGGAGTGTCACAACTCTATGGAAATAATCTAAACAAACTTTCCACCCTGCAGTAGTGAATCAGGATTAAAAGAAATGGCTGCACCCACAAGATTAGATCAGGACAAAAACATGGTTTTTCTGGGAGCACCTAACACAGTCAAACCAGCATGGGATATAAAGGGTAAAAAATTGGGTAGATTGAAATACTAGTGTTTAATGTGAGGGAGGGCTAAGAGGTATAGGATGTATGAGCTTTCTTTTGTCTCTTTATTTTTATGGAGTGAAGTAAATGTTCCAAAGTTGATCGAGGTGATGAATACACAACTATATGAGGATATTATGAGCTCTGATTGCACACCATGTATGTGTGTGAAGATTTCTCAAAAAGCAAATATATATATATATTTTATTAGCATTCCTTTATTTTATGAGTTCACATGTACAACACCTATTGCAAAGATATTCTGGACAATTTAATGCTTTCTTTGCTCTTACACTTTGGAAGTCCAGGGTTAAAAACGGCAGTTGCACACATTTAATCTAAGTATGCAATTCTGCCTTTTGTTGTGACTGCACAGAAACATTTGAGTCACACAGAAAGTATCTAATATCTTAGGCACTTCTCATGATCTTCATCACAAATGTGAGACAATACACTGATACAATATCTGATACATTATCACACCTGACACTTGCACTTGATCCCACACAAGCTGACAGTGCAGCAGGATCTTCTGGTCAGCACAAGCGCCTGACCTCGGCTGTCATCTCAGACGCACTGCACATATGCAGTGTACAATTTTGTACCTTTTGTATGATTTTGTATGGCAAAAAAAATCACAGCTTGTGAACTTAAATATTAAAATACCAGTGCAGAAGTACATTCTTCCTAGGCAACAGCTCATGTAGGAGTCATAAAATTGGCACAGAAATGATAAAGGATCTATATGGAATCTTACACAAAAGTGAATTCCTGGCAGCACAAGGTCGGGAGTTGGTTAGGGTCTGTCACTGGTTAGGGCCTGTCACTGCAGTGTATGAACGGTCTGACGTTCATGCCCTGCTCACTGTCACATGCTCTGTCCTGGTTTCCTAAAACTCAGGGGAAACGTCCTCTAATCCTGCCTGAAGAGGATGTCCTCCTCCTCCTCCGCTGCCTCTTCACCTTTATTAGGGTTGATAAATGTGATAATCCTGGGGCTGGGCTGTCTTCTGGCAAAGAGAGTTTCCTAAGGTGTGTTCTGCTGTGAAATGCCCCAGCAATGATTTGGTCTCAGCTTCTCTCTTGACTGCTCCTCTCTCTACAAATTTCTGTAATAAACACTTCAGCCTTACTACATAAGCAGATTACACCAGTCTTCCTACAGCCTCAGTGTCATGGTGACCAGAAGACTAGATTTACATTCTAATTTGTCTAAGACATACACCCCACCACAGTTCACTGTAATCCCCACAGTACAGGAGTTAGGGTGAGTTAAAATTCTTTGTTCCAGGAAGCCCTCATCTAGTCATTGTTCTAGCTCAGTAGCTGCTGGAATACAACACACAAGGATGGGTTGGTTTTTAATAAAAGGGGATTTGTTTTATTAGTTCTTCAGAGGAAAGGCAGCTAACTTCCAACTAAGGTTCTTTCTTATGCGGGAAGGCACAGGGCAATCTCTGCTGGCCTTCTCTCCAGGTCTCTGGGTTCCAACAACTTTCCCCAGGGTGATTCCCTCCTGCATCTCCAAAGGCCTGCGTTGAGCTGTGCGAGCTGAGATGAGGTATGCTGAGCTGCCTGGGTTGTGCTATGTTGCGCTCTCTCATTTAAGCACCAGTCAATTAAATCAAATATCATTCATTGCAACAGACACGCCTCCTACCCAACTGTGGATGTAATGAGCAACAGATGAGGTTCACATCCCATTGGCTCATGTCCACAGCAACAGAACTAGGTGCTTCACCTGGTCAAGTTGACAACTGAATCTAACTACCATATGTCCACCCCTTGTCGACTTGGTAACTGCACACATCACCTTAAACAATATTAAGGTGCAAAAAATGCTCTTCTGGCTGTGGACCTGTGAACCTCAAAACAAGTTGTCTGGTGCCACTATGCAAAGGAGGACAGTCATAGGATCCATAGGGAGAAACTGGAAAGAAAATCTGCAGGGCAAATACCATTCGATTTCAAAGTCTGAAAGTCATTTATCCTTCAGCTTTAGAAACTGGCAGTCCCACCCTTTCCAAGGGTCTATGCAGTGGCCTGCTTCTTTCCAAATCAACCTTGGGGAACACTAAGGAGACTACCTTTTCCTCAGCTCCACTCCCTCCAGACATTAGGGCCACACCTGGGCTCTATGCCATTTCTGGGGCACATGCTCAACCCCTCCATGTGGTGGCAGCCAGGCTCTCCCCAGTCACCAAGGAGCATGCTGTATCTTCTCCAAGGTCTGAGGTGACAAACTCTTCCACCGCAATGATATGGGAGACTCATCCTTTGCCCTCAGGGCAAACTCATCCTCTCCATGTATATGGCTGGGTCCTCTCTCCTGGCTGAGGTTTCTTGGCTTCAAACCTGAGCTCCCATGGTTCTCACTCTGCAAATTCCAATTCATCCCTTTTGTGTCCCCCTTTGTCCAGATTGGCAGTGGTTCCATTTACACCAACAGTCTCTTCAAGCACTCCAGGACGTCTCCATTATTCACTTCACAGTTCCTCCAAAATCTTCCCCTTAGCCATCCAAAAAATCATTCCAACATATCTGGTATTTGGAAACCACAGCAACGCCCCACGTCTCAGGTACCAAATCTGTTCTAGTTTGATAGCCGCCAGAATGCAACACACCAGAGATGGATTGGCTTTTAATAAAAGGGGATTTATTTCATTAGTTCTTCAGAAAAAAGGCAACTAACTTTCAACTGAGGTTCTTTCTTATGCACAAAGGCAAGGGAGATCTCTCCAGGCTTCTGGGTTCCAACAACTTTCCCCAGGGTGATTCCTTTATGTATCTCCAAAGGCCTGGGCTGAGCTGTGGGTATTCTGAGCTGCTTGGGCTGTGCTATGTTGTGCTCTCTCATTTAAGCAGCAGCCAATTAAATCTAACATCATTCACTGCAGCAGGCACGCCTCCTAGCCAACTGCAGATGCAATGAGCAACAGATGAGGTTCACATACCGTTGGTTCATGTACATAGCAACGGAACTAGGTGTCTTCACCTGGCCAAGTTGACAACTGAATATAACTACCACAGTCATCAATTTCCATCAGCCCACGGCCGGGCCCTATGCTTCCAGGGCAGCCAAGCCTGAGAGCTGGAGGGAAGCCTGTGCTCAGATGCCAACTTGGCAGGAATATAAAGGGTTCTGCAGAGAAATGTGAGGAATCATGACAATTGAGGCAGGACCACACATCATCTGAGCTGCTCACAGTGGTGAGGAATTGTGGGGTGATCTGAGCAAGATGCAAGCCCAAGGGGCACCCACATCAAGGAACAAAAAGTTACTGGCACCACCTCAATCTCTACTCTGGTCTCAATAGGATTTGCTCTGGGAGAACTCAGGTAGGGAGTGCTGCGGGTCAAGCTGCTCTAGTAAAAATATTTTAAAATTCAAAAATTGATCAAGGGCTTAGCCTATTGACTTTAGAGTCCTAATGCTTAAGATGGTATCAGGGGTTTCCCCGGTGGTAATGCTTAACAATTCCATATTTTTCTTCCACCTGTGCTTCTTAGTTATTTACTCAACAAACACTGATACCTTTCTAGGCATTACATTAAGCTATGCAGAATTAGAAGCCACATTCATTCTGGGCTCCATGTGTTTGTGTAGTTTACATGGTGCAGAATTCTGAACAAATGAGAATTGTCTTTTATTTTACTGAATCTCTGAAAAGAGGTTTCCAGTAGGTGTTTATTGTTGTTTCCTGTTTGAATGGAGCTTGAAGGATATTAAGGAATGATGAGAAAGAAAGAAAGGAAGAAGGAGAGAAAGAAAGACACAGACGGGCTCAGGGGGTCTGAAGCTTGAGTTTACTTCAGATAGACTTCAGACAATTTTATTCTTAACCAGATCCTGGTTATATACCACAGGATGACAATAGGCATGCATGCATTTCCTGAGGGAACAAAGTTCTTATCTTTCAGTGTTCTTCCTTCATACTTAAAATAACCATTTGGGGTAAACAAACATTCTCTTCCTCCTAGACTGTCTTACATAAATCAGATAACATAAAGCAGCTTACTGCCGTCACCACCCTAATGCCATCTACTCCCAAGTAGTTCCACAGGTCTTATGTTAATCCTATCTCCTACAGTTTATATTACTAAATTGATGATATTTCTCATCAGTAGATTTTTGACAGGGGTTCCATGGTGGTGGGAAAGGAATTGTCTTTTCAATAAATGGATGTGACAGTTGAATATCCACATATAAAAGAATGAAAATGGATGCCCATGTAACCCCATGTACAGAATTTAATAAAAATGGTTCAAAAGCATACAACCTAATGGCTAAAACTATACAACTCTTAGAATGCAGCACAGGGTTCTCTGCTGTTTTTTGTATACTGCATGTATGAAGTAAAAAATGCCACAGTTACAAAGACAAAGAAATTTTCAACACTTGGTTTATTTGGGTTTATGCTGGAGGCATGGAATGCATGGATTCATAGCAGGACAAATAGTCAGGGAGCCTTGATCATCATCGCTTGGAATTGAAGGACAAAAGAATGGGCGCAGTGGCTCTGTAGCTGAAATTTTGGTGAATGTGAAAATATGGGATCTATCAGTAATATTACAAAAAGAAAGATTTCCAATATCCATATCGAGGAAAATCCCCACTTGGTATAACCTGGCGTTCACCCAGACTGCAGTCAGTGGCTTAGTGCTGGCTGAGAAAACTTTTCCATCTCTCACACCCACAGTCCAGAAGCCATGATCTGAAGACCGTAGAATGGTTCCTTGTCGGGGAACAGATTCTTTGCAGACACCCAGATCCCATTCTTTGCTTCTTCTCACATCCACTTCCCAGTAATGGCGACCTGAAGTGAACCGAGAGGAGCCCAGAACACAAATTGCTGGTCTGAATCTCTCAGCACACTCTTTACGATTTTGTTTCTTATGTCCACATCGGACACTCCTCAGGTCATCAGAGAGGATTAAGAAGTCATTGGCTGTGTCAACATCCAAGGTCATGTCCACTGTGGAATAAAAAAGAAAAGCTATCACATGGAGAGATTATACACCCACTCCACTGAAAGTTACTGAAAATGTGCACATATATCGTTCAATTAATTTTCTTTTACTCATCTTATTCTTTCAATCAGAATTTACCTGAGAAACTTTACATAGTACTCCTGATAAGGTAAAAAAAAATCCTATATATGTTTTAGAGCAGAATGTACCTTTTAGTCACAGTAGAGATTCTGTTTATATTAGTTTATTTGGCTGTTTGATGATTATTCTCTTTAATACATAAAATCCATGAAGGATAGTATCACTGTGGTTGGCTCTTAAATTTAATCTGTATTTTAGCATAATAAAGATTATTCAGACATAAGCCTATCAAGTATAGACTTATGTATATTTTGAATGAAGGAAAATATTCTATTTGTTGTAAAATAGTGTTGAAATAATAGACTTTGTTTCTCTTGGCCTTCCATTCCCATTTCATCTTGGTGGCTATCCAGTTGCATTGTAGACATTGTCATTCTTATTTTTATGTCAGTAAGAGTTAATGATGAGATCTCAGGTAATGGGTCACATCTGTTGCAATGTTCGGCAACATGTGAAGTACTCAAAACCAACTGTGGCTACCATTATGGATAATGAAGCTCCAGGGCATGGCCAAAATATTCATCCTTGCAAACAGGCAGGTGGATCTTTTATTTACACTCAGAAATGAGAACAGCTGTTCCTTGTGGCACATAGAAGTTTTAAGTGCCAGAATTGAATTACTGCCCACATTTAATATTGACCCTATTGAATAGTTCAATAGGGTCTAATAAATAAATAAATAAATAGTGTTTATTTCAAGGTCCTCTGTGGAAAGATGTACAGATTCCTTACCTTGGAACTTCAGAATCTTTGGGTTCATTTGTAGGATGGTTTTCAGGTGGGGTTCCAGTTCCTTGACCTTGGAAACCAGCTTCCGCAGCTGGTAGTTGGGCCTGGTTTCATTCTTCTGAGAGACCACAGGGCAGTAGGGACACAATAAATCCTCTCCATTTGGCTCCTTCTCCAGTGAACTGAGGCAGTGCAGGCAGCAGACATATCCACATTTTAAGTTTACTGGTTTTTCAAGATAAGCCATACAGATAAGACATCTACTTGCATCTTTAAAGTGTTCAGCCATGATCACTGTCTGGGTGAAATGAACATGACAATAGAATTTCCATGAATTAAATGCCCTGGGACTCTTTCATGTTTATATGCACAAAGTTGTCATATGCCTTCTAAATGCATCACTAGTTCAAGGTAATGAAAATACAGTGCACATACAAATATAAAATCTCATGGCCTCAAACTTTTGATATTTGGAATCCAATTGGAGTGAAGAATGGAATTCATTAATCAACTTTGAAGGATCTAGAGCTGGGCTGTCCTACGTGTGTAGGCACAAAACTCACGTGGCTTTACTCGATCCAAATTGAGATTTGCAATGAGTACAAAATATAAATGTCATTTTGAAGAGGTAAGTTCAACAGAGTATAAACCATCTCTTTAATAACTGTTTCAAATAAATTATATGTTGAAATAAAAACAGTTAGGACATTAAATTAATTTGACTTATTTTTACTTTTTTTAAATGTGGTTACTAGAAAATGGACAATTACATGTGTGAGTCACACTATTCTGTTGGACAGTGTCTGTCCAGAATCAAAGATTTTCGACATTCCCCAGCTGGTCTAATTTGCGTGTGGCAAAAACTCAAAGCAGCAGGTAAGAGGTTGAAGAAGCCAATGGGAGAACCTCAAATCACTATCCAGTAGAGTTGTCTAAGCTATGATTTGATTTAGTGAAATGAAGACTATATCATTTGTTCAGCCTGCGTATTGAAAATCTAGGTTTTGCCTAATATTCCTTTAGTAGAGGGGCCAACAGTTCCCAAATGCACACTGGGTTTGGCTTGGAGTTGGCTTCAGACAATACCTCCTGCATGAATAAATTATTGATTGTCTTATCCTTAATTTCTCTTATCCGCCGTTTGTACAAATTTGAGAAATAAATAAGATTTGACTTACCTCTTGTGTCAGTTTGCTAGCTGCCAGGATGCAATATACCAGAACTGTAATAGCTTTTTAAAAAAGGGAATTTTATAAATTACAAGTTTGCCATACTAAGGAAGTGTATTAGTTAGGGTTCTCTAGAGAAACAGAAACAACAGTGAACACTTGCAAATATAAAACTTATAAAAGTGTCTCACATGACCACAGGAGCGCAGAGTCTAAAATCCGCTGGGCAGGCTGCAAAGCTGATGATTCCAATGGAGGGTCTGGATGAACTCCACAGGAGGGGCTCTCCGGCCGAAGCAGGAAGAGAGCCTGTCTCTTCTCAGTCCTCCTTAAAAGGCTTCCAATGATTAGATTGAGCATCACTCATTGCAGAAAACACACCCCTTGGGTGATTACAAATGGAATCAGCTGTGGATGCAGCTGATGTGATCTTGATCTAATTCTATGAAATGTCCTCATTGCAACAGACAGGCCAGCACTTGCCTAAACAGATAAACAGGTACCGACACTTGGCCAAGTTGACACTTGAAGCTTACCATGACAGAAAGTAAAACTTGAAAGTGAAATTAAGGCACCAACAAGAGGTTACCTTTACTCCAAAAAGGCCGATGGGTCAAGAAGACCTCTGTCTTGGCTCTCTCCAGGTTCTGGCTTGCTTAACATCTCATGGCAATGTCTGCTGTGCTCCAAGTATTTCCAAACATCTGTGTCTCTGTTCTACCCCTGTCCACACATGTGTCAGCTTGGCTGTGAAGTTTCTGTCAACAGTGAGGCTTCTATCGCTTCTGATACTCTCCAAAATCTTTCCTCTTTTAAAGGATGTTAGAAATCTAATCACTTGGCCAAGGGTGGAGTCACATCTCCATCTAATAAAGGTCACACCCAATTGCGGAGATAATGTAATTGAAAGTTTCCAACCCTCAGTATTGAATTAGGATTAAAAGAAATGGTGGCCACCACAAGACTGGCTTTCCCAGGGTAAATCATACTTTCAAACTGGCACACCTCCCCTCCACTAGGCTCTCCTCTGGCTACAGCTGTTTCCACTGTCAACTGAGGGCTGGAGTGACTACCTTTGACAAAGGGCTTTTCTTGGTGAGGGGCCCTCTTCTCACTTCATATCCTGCCTCTCCTCTTCATTGAATCAAGTTGATTTAATTGTGGTTTAAATAGGATTTTTACTGACCACAGAGAGGTTACCAGAAAGGTGAAAATTTTATCTTGGAAGTTTGTTTTTCCTATTAATATGGGCAAATATTGCCATGTTATCATTCTAGATTTCATATTATTTCTGTTGATGTAAGATTTGGAGTTAAGACACAGACTTTTAAAACAAAATGTTTGGCATTGATATTAATATTTATGAATACAGATAATTTCAAATTTATGTTTTGGTCCTAAAATAAAACCTCCTCACATTTACATCAAGAAATTAATTAAACCTCCTCAGAAGTATTTCTGAAAATTACACACAGTAAACTACAGTCCCTCTTGAAAAGGCATTTTCCTCTAAGATTGTGAAAATTCACTTTTCTAAGTTTGGTATATAAAATGCCAAGTTGTTCCTCAATAATTAGTCAGCCAGTGAAGGTCCTGTATTTTATCAAAGTATCAAAAAATATACTTATCTTATTATCATAAGAAATATTGGTAAAAATGAGAAACAATTCACTTTTTCAATGAAGCATTTTTGTTCTCTACAAAAAAGATTTCTCTGATTGTAGATGACTCATAAGTAATCATCATTATGGGTTTAAAGAGAGAGAAAAATAAGGAAATATGGGGGAGGGGAACTAGGTTACACTTAGATGATAAAAGCAAAAAATGTTTCACTGACAAGGTGACCATTTCCTGGATTTTGCTGTATACTCATCATTTGAAAACCAAAGCAAAAACAATGACAAATCTCAAAACCTATTGGTTTATTCAGGTCAAATGAAGAACGCAAAAGCCTAACCAGGATAAGCCAAATTCTACTAGAGATCTTTTCACATTGCATTTGTCCCTTGCTTTGGAATTAGAATTTTATTTCATATGTACTAATATATGTATATGAAGTTCTTTCCTCTTGTCTTTTAACTTCTACAACTTTAAATTAGTTGATTTTGTAGTGACTTTTAGGATATCCTCACATTTTTAGGAGCAGCTATTCTTGTGTTTATTGTTTCATTTACTTTTTATCATTGAAGATCGATCCCTAATCAATACTAAATACCTTTATTTAGTTTGGGCCTGTCATAAGCAGAGCTTATATTTCATTATAATACCTTGCGTTCACATTTGTGGAAACAACAAATGTAGTGGTTAGATATTTACCTCTAGGAAGTATCCCCTATATATCCTAGTGCCTGGATTTAAATTCATCTTCCCTTCTTAGGTTCAGAGTTGTTTTATTACAGAGAAGAGTAAATTAAGCTTCCACCCCAACACAATGGATTTGTTACCTAAAATAGGTTTATCCAATGGGGCTTTGAACAGAGATGAGCTCACCTGCCTTTTCCTGGGAAGAGGTGTTGTGGCCCAACGGCCAGTTCAGTTACCCTGTAACAGCACAGTAAGGAGATAACTTGTGGGTGGATGGACATGTATCCCATTATCTTGTTTGCAAACTTTTTAGTCCCTCAATGTACATGAATTAAATAACATGAGTCAGCCATTCCAGAGCTGACCAAACCTGTCTCATCAGAGTTGGCCCACACCTGACATGCTCAATAGCCTAAACCTTGAACTTCAGATGAGCTAAGCATGTGGCAGTTTGCACATACACAGACATGAGACTATCTCTAACCTCCTCATCTAGATCTGCTTGTCTTTGTTTAAATGCTATAAAACACTGACAATTTCTCCAATTAGGGGAGGCAAATGGGGGAAACTGCCCTCCTGTCTTCCTGAAGCTAGTCATTGCTAAATAATCTTACTCTTCTCTCAACATCCGGGTGGACGTAATTGACCCCAGTGTGCATCCAGCAAGGACTCACTTGTAACCGCAATGGAAGGAGGGCGGTGCCGCCCACACAATAATGCAATCAACTGAGTCTCTCCCTCTCTGCTTCACTCGCTCTCCTTTCCCCCTGCCCCATCTTCCTTGTCCTCCTAGAAAGCTTGATGGACTCTAGAGATGGAGGCAGATGGGAGAAGGCTCCTGAGAGACAGCTTCCCGGCTCAGGTCAAGGAGGTAAATCCACAAGAATAAAGGAAGGGCCCACAGGGAGATGTAAGAAGACCTGTGAGGGACCCCCTGGCGAGAGGAGGAGCCGACAGGAGGAAACCATTTACCCTAAATCTTGTTGCCTGCGGGTGCTCGCGTCAGCAGAGGACGGTAGAAACACGCCCGAGGCAGACCAGGAACCAGCAGTCAGGGGCGCTGCCTTCCCCGCCCTTCTTCCAGGCGGTGGAGGGAGGGCCCTGGTGTGGGTGGGACCTTCTATTCTAAACGGACGGGGCGGAGCTTTCCTCCCCTCCTGCCCCTCCCTCCGCTGGGTGTCAGGTCTGCAGGCCCTTCTCCTGCCCCCTTGGTTTACTAGTAATATAATGAAGGAAAGAATGAATGTGTTTACTTGTTTATTATTTTCATAGACAGATCTTGTGATCATTCATCATGGATGTAATTGGTAACCACAGTGGTTATTTGTTATCATCCTCCTCGTCATTGTTCTGAGAAAACAAATGAAGTCGATATTTATGATCGTGGGCATTGCTGTTGTGTGTGTTGAGACACCGAATAAAGTCTCCATCGATCCAAGGCGAGGGCACGATTTCTTGAACAGGATGACAGAGGGGTCCCTCCAGCCACGGGTTCCCACTTCCTTGGGGCATCCAGTCGTTCACCGTCCCTCCCTACACTGACTGATCTCATCGGTTTACTGGCTTGAGCCCCGGCGCCTCACTCTTCCTTATCGGACCCACTGGTTTTGGTTTCACTATCTCCACCCGGATGCTTTCTATTAGGGGATCTCATAGGACTTATCCCGCATGCCCTACACTTCTCTGAACTTGCGCTCTGTCCCTTCTTGCCACCGTCCTCCCGTGGGTGACCTGGAAATCCAGTGAGCACCACACCCGACGGGTTTTGATCTGCTCCACTGCGTGGTGGCGCTGACCGCTGGGTAGAGCCCGGGGAGCCATTCTGACCATGCGCTCAGGGTGCCCCTTAATGGACTTAGGAGACAGAGGGAGGGACCCCGCCTGGTGTCCCATCCTGGGTGAACATCTCTCTCTTTCCTCCACACTCCCAGTAAACTCCCAGTTCCCTTGACACTGAAGACTTTGTATCTTGAGTCCCAGTCGGGAGGGTTCCCGTGGGTCTTTGACACCATTGTCTCTTCTCTCAGCATCCATTCTATTTCCTGCTCTTCACCTTCTCCTTTCCTTTGCACGAGGGCTCCACCTGAAAGGTGATCCTCCCTGATAACCTCAGAGTTGTCAGGTACTCGAGGACTTCTGGATGAGAGCCTTTTCCTTTGGGTCCCCCCTCACCCCGGAAGCTCCCTTGCGGCCTTGGTTCCCCTTCAGGACCTGGGATTGGATCCCAACACCCGCCTGCACAATGCCACATACACTAGGTAGGAAAGTGCTGAACCAGTTTATGATTCCCGGTTTGTCCTGGTGCCTGAATCATAGTCAGGCCTAGCTTTCGGAAATCAGGTCCGAGGTGGGCCTGTCTTTAGAAGGGTTCCACAGAGCAATTGGCAACCCCAGCCCACATCTGGTTTGACACTCCACGAATCCTCCAAACCACAGGGAGAGGATGGTTCCTCTCCTGCAGGGTCGGTGCATCAAGCCTAGTGCTCGCCCAGGCCTTCCTCAGCGTCATCGCCCTCTTCCATGCTGGTGCTCGTCCTTCCCCTCTGAGGCGCACATTTGGGAAAAGCTCATGAGTCCCCTCTTCGGTTGCTCACTTCACAACCACTCCACACTGCCTAGAAAGCCAGGGGTCTGCATATCCTACGGTCTACTCCGGGCCAAAGGTTTCTGTGTCTGCTTGGGTGGCCCTGGAGAATCACCCGTGTGGGTCCAGATCTGCCTGTGAGCTTCTCAATAATTTTGCAAGTTATGAATGTTAGGGTGATCTCTGAGCTCTGAATTCGATTTTATTGGTCCATAGGTCTGTCCTTGTGCCTCAACTCTTTATTTTTTTGAGTATTGTAACTTTGTAATAGCTTTTAAGATTGGGATGGATGAGTCCTACAACTTTGTTCTTCATTTGAAAGATGGCCTTGGCTATTTGATTGTTGTTTTTCTATTTCTGCAAAGAAGGTTGTTGGAATTTTTATTGAGATTGCACAGAAACTATAGATAACTTTGTTTAGAATTGACATCCTAATATTTAGTCCTCCAATCCATGGAAAGAATGTCCATCCATTTATTTAGGTAGTCTCTCATTTCTTTCAGCAGCATTTTGTAGTTTTCTTTGTACAGGTCCTTTCCACCCTTGTTTAGGTTTATTCCTAGATAGTTGAACATTTTAGTGGTTATTATAAATGGAATTTTTGTCTTAATTTTTTCTTTGGATTCTTCACAGATAAAGTATAGAATCACTGCCGATATAAGGGTTTGATCTCGTACCCAGCCACTTTGCCAAATTCATATATTAGCTCTTGGAGCTTTCTGTGGATTTTTCAGAATTTTCTGCGTATAAGATGATGTCACATACAGATAAGGAGAATTTTACTTCATCCTTTCCAATTTGGTTGACTTTTATTATTTTTCTGCCCAATTGCTCTGGCAAGAACTTCTAGTACAATGTTGAATAACAGTGTTGTGTCCACTACGTCCTTAGGTTTTCCAAAAGACTTCATAAATAAGGGACAAGCTTTTCTTTCTGTTGTAATCACATGCTATTCTACAGGAGCCATATTCATTAATGGTAAGAGGTGATCAGGCCTCAGAGAGGGCGGAGTGCATAAACTGGGGAGGCTTGCTGCCACCCCATTTTTCTGGATGGGTTGAGATTGTGCCCTGCAGTTGGCAGAGAGCTCACGTGCAGCCACAATCTTTGGAGAAGGTGGAGCCAATAAAAGGTGGCCTGCTCTAGGTCCCCAAGGTCGCAAATTCCACCCTTGTATTCACAGAGAGCAAAGCTGCTGCATAGGCCCTTGGAAAGGGAGGCGCTGCTACTTCTAAAGCCCTGAGGATAAATGACTTTGAAATCCAATGGAGGTTGCCTTGCAGATTTTCAGAACTGTAAGGGTCTGGTGACCCCTGTTTTCCCTCTAATTTCTCCCTACTGGAAGTAGAAATATCTATCCTATGATGATCCCTCATTTGCATATTGGCAGCAAATAACTTGTTCTGAGTTTTACAGGTCCAGAGGCAGTGGGACCATTTTGTTTGCTTTAGAAAAGACCATGCCAATAATAGACTTTCATGAGATTTTGTACTGATTTAACTTTCTATTGTATTTGTATTGTTATTAAAATATTTTAAAGCTTTGTGATATTATAATGGAGTGAATGCATTTTGTACATGGAAAATCATGTCTTTTGGGGGGTCCAGAGGGTAGAATGTGCATGTTTGGAAGTATTATGTACCCCAGAAAAGCCATGTTTTAATCCTGATCCAATCTCTTGGAGGAAGTCTTTTTCCTTTTAATTCTGGGCTTGAAATTTGGATTCGATTTTCTCCACAAAGATATGAAATACCCAACTTTGAATGTGACCTCTGATTAGAGGGAGATGTGACCTTAGCCATTCCGGGTGGGTCTAGATTAGTTTATTGGAGTCCTTTAAAAGGGGAAATATTTTGGAGGGAGTCAGAAATGTCAGAGCCGAAGGAAATGACTGAAGCCTCAGAGCTGATAGAAACTTCACAGCAGAGCTGACACAGATGTGGGCACACGGAAACCAGAGACATGGATATTTGGAGATGCTTGGAGTGCAACAGACATTGCCATGAGATGTTAAGAAAACCAGAACCTGGACAGAGCCAAAGGAAGTCAAGAGATGAAAGCCAGCCCTGGAGACTTGAAGTGAGGAATCCCTATGGGAACAGGAGCTGGAAGCAAAGGAGCCCAGGAGCCCGGAACCAGCAGGTGCCCCTAGTCAGGTGACTACCCAGTTGACAGAGGTGTTCCTGACACATCAGACTTTTTTAAGTGAAGGTAACCTATTGTTGGTGCCTTCACTTGGACACTTTCACTTCCCTAGAACTGTAAACCCATAACTTATTAAATCTCCCCTTTTAAAAACCGTACCAGTTCTGGTGTATCACACTCCAGCAACTTGCTAAGTAACATAGGGTTTGGGAGGGAAAGAGTTCTATAATCCTATTATTTGGTCTCAGTCCTGTAGAAGGCCATTGCCCCTGAGCAGTAATAGTTACAAGATCGATTCTCACCTACCCCAACCCCACACCCTTAGATTGGACAGGATATGTATAGCTGTCTGGGATTGTTTATTTTCCTTATCCAAGATCAGAGGTTAGAGGCAGCAGGAGGTACATATTTCTCTTCCTCCACCTCAGTTAGGTTTCAGTAAAATGGGTGGTTTTGAGAGCAGTCCTCTGTTAAGGAGAAGAGACCACCCTTGACACTTTCCAAAATGACTAGTGTACACTACAATTGTTAGAAGCATGAGGAGAATTTCCTCCATTCCTAACAGTTAGACCCTGGTGGGGCTCCTGGAGGTAAAACTCAGGAACGCATGTGGCCTCCCCTTGAACTGAGCCCCTGGAGTCTTGAACTCTCAATTTAGCTTATATAGTGCCTCCTGCAGTGAGTCAGCTACAGCTAAGCATTTCTACTGGTAAGGACTGCCACCAAAGCTTTGCTCCTGGCCTCCTTCTCTAGGAAATCTGATTTTTCTTCATTGACTTTTCTGCTATCAGAGTGACTATGTTTTGAATTTTGTCCTCAAATCCCTGGTGTTTCTAGGAAGAGCTGCTGTTTTACAATTGGTTGAGCTTTCAACTGGAGGTTAGGATGGGGGTTATGGCCTCTAAGGTTCTCCCGTGCAGACTGGACATCAGAAACTGCACAGTGAACATTAAAGACCCTATTAAACATGTAAAATATTTAAGATAATCTACTGAGGAATTTAATTCCATCATAGGCAGTAAGTGTTCACATGAAACTAATGAGGATTGGCCATGCAGAAGGAGCACAGATGTCAGTGCCTTTTATGCACTGGCTGGGTTTGAGGACCCATGTGTGCCTGGCCTTATTGGCACTGCCTCAGTAACTGCTTTCCTCAAATAACTAGCAGATCCAGCCTTCAATGAGTGAAGGCAACAAAAACTTCAAACTTCCTAAGCATGTTCAGGAAAATACAGCTATTGTCAAATCTGGACTCTGCCTGTTTTTGTAGATTCAGAAGTTCTAAAAAGTTCAATTCATTTGAACAGCCACAAAATACTTAAAAAATGATATTTCAGCGTGTTTGAATACTATGTGTAATTCACATTTCCATGCCCATGAATAAATTGTTATTAGAGCATAACTTTGCTCATTCTTTTCCCTGTTCTCTTCTACTGCTTCATCACTGTGACATCAGGATTGAGTAGTCCAAACAGAACACTTATGGCCCATAGGATAACAAATATCACTCTCTGGGCCCTAATGAAGGATGCATAATAGCACCCACTCTACCCCATGGCCCAGAGGAGATGCTTACTTAGCATGACCTACATTGCCCCAGGAAGGTCTAGGGCCTCAAGCTTCCTCTTCTGCCGAACCTCTAGTCCCATTGCAGAGCCAATGATCATGTAAAAAGCTTCCAAGCTGCCCCATCTCTTAGAGAGGGTTCATCCTTCTGCTAAGAGGTGGTTTGGATTCCAGGCCCATTTGTGTAGGAAACAGAGGCTGGTGGGGCAGGTGTTCTTTTAAACCCTTGCCAAACTGCTGACTTCCACTAGACCTCACCTCCTGTTCACTGTCAAACTTGGTCTGATAATGGTATTTGCACATCCTGACTCCACAAGGAGGTTTTATGCTTTAATCCTCTGTTTCTTGATTTCAGGAGTGGTCAGCTTCTTGTTTGAACTCACAGAGATAGAGGACAAATCCATGTTTGTTGGGTCATCCACTTCCTCTAAGTAGAATCCCTGCAGCTCTCACATCCCCACTTGGGCCCATCTTCAAGTCTTCCCCATATGATCTTAGGCTACATTTTATGTAGGGCAGGCCCCTTGAGCCTCCCCCCATTATTTCAGCACAGGAATCATCCATCTGTGGCAGTCTTTAAAAGTTTGTAGTTCTTGGAGCTCTGTCAGTTCCTGGCCGTCCTCTGAAATCGGGAGTGGCACAGCCTGCATTTTCCTGATTCCCTGACCAAGCACAGTATCTGGCTGGTGTGGGAGAATGGAAACCCACCTTCCTTGTCTCGAGGTAAACAAACTGTGGTGTGAGACTGAGACTGGCACCTCACCTGGAATCACACTTTCATTTGACATCTTCTCTCCTTGATTTCACTGGAACATCTGTATAATATCCCTGACACTGACTACTTGTTGAAGGCTCCACTTCTTGTAAACCCCACTTAGGGCAGTATGCCACCAATTGTGATGGATGAATAAGTGTTCATGTTATAGACATCTTATGATTCAGTGAACAGGAATGCCATTAAAGAGCATGTGTTTTCAGAATAGACACTTTTGGGTGGGGAGCCTCTTGACTACCTTTCTTCACTGTACTTTCATGCAAATCCTATTTGATCCTCACAGTCCACCTTTCCTGGGATTTCCTTTAGAGAAATATATGTGCTTTTTCATTCCTTGCTTCAGGAAACACTCCCTGACTATTTTCTCCCTTCCTATGTCATCATCTCACCCTTCGTATACACTGAATCCTCTTGGGGTATGCGCTTTCTGGAGAGTGGGGAGGGAGAACCCTTCTTATGTAGCTCAGGTTTTGATCTCTCTGCCACTTGACTGTTTTGATCCCTAACCATAAGGGAAAGCTTCACTTGTCATGAAATGCAGATGAGTGACCCAATTCTGTACCACACACAATGATTATATTTAAAGACTGCTGTCCAGCAGCAAATTTCCCCAGGGCATGCCATTCATTCTGCAAGTGTTTATTAAGCAATTACTATGTGCCAGGCACTCTGCTTAACACTCAGCTTGAATTAGGCCAATGAGGTCCTCACACTCATGGTTCCTACATTCTACTATATGGAGGCACTCATTCACTCAACTTGTACATATTAGATGCCTAAGGTTTGCCAGGTATTCTTGTCAATGCTAGAAACAAAGCAGTGCACCAAACAGAGAAGCCACAAAGCTCTCAAGAAGCTCATACCTTAGTAAAACATGAATGAGCAAACAGTAAACAGTATGCTTTCACATACTGATTAATGCTTTAAAGGAAAAGACTGAATAACATTGTGTGGCTTGTTGGAAGAAAATTATTAGACGAAGGGGCAAAAAGAATCCCGGAGGTGGTGTTTCATCTGAGACCTGTGTGATATAAAGATTGAGTCAGGTGAAGTAATGAAGGGGATGGGAAGGGGGGCAACATACCCTTTGAGACATAGAGAGTGGGCTTTGGGACTGGAACAGGGATGAGGAAAGGGGGAGGAAGACAAATTAGGGAGTGTGGGGTCAGATCACAAAAACTGTGATGAGAAACAATTGTGTGGTCTGTATTTTGGATGAAGACCTAGAGAAAAGGAGAGAGGAGGTCACCAGGCAGCAATTTGCTGATCTCCAGGCTCCTTCTCAGCTCTGAAGGTCTTGGATTCCACTTCTCTACTCAACAACCTTTGCCAGGAAAGAGGATAAGTACACCATAAAACGTGTCCTACAAATTTAAAAGGATTCAAGGCATACAAAGTAATATTGAAATATAATGAGTACATATTGGTTTGTTGCACTAATTGCTCTGCTTTTGTGTATACTTGAAAATTACCAAAATTAAAGGTGTTGCATATGCTGAATTCTCCTTCCTAGATCTGTTTATCTCCATGGTGTCCAACCCTGGATATTTGCACCAAACTCCTGCAGGAGCCCAAATCTTGATTGGAGTATTTCTCCTCTTTACATCTACTCTGGACCAGCCCTCTCAGCTTTCTCCCCACCCTCACATAGGTCCATATCCTTATCCTGAGAACTTGTGAATATATTAACTTCCATGGGAACAGGGATCCTGCAGATTTGCTTTTGTTAAAGATCTTGAGGTAGGAAGGTTACTCAGGTGGGCCAGTGCAATCACTACGGTCCCTATTAGAGTGAGGGGGTTAGAGTCAGGTTCAGGTTGGCTGTGTGAGGACAGAAGCAGAGCTTGGGGTTACATGCATTGAAGATGGGGAAAGGGGGTCACAAATCAAGGAATATGGCAGTTCAGCTAAGCTGGAGAAGCAAATACCTTGTGTCTTCACTCAGAACATCCAGAGGAAACCAGTTCTGCTGCCACTTTGATCTTAGCCCTTTAATACTCATTTGCACTTCGGACCTCCAGAGGTGTAAGAGAATCAATGTGGTTTGTTTTAATTTTTTGCCTAGGCAGGTTTCAGGAATCAACCGCAGATCTCAGACATAGCAGGCAAAAATTCTGCCACTGAGCCGCCATTTTATCACCTTCAATATGGATTGTTTTAACCCACAAGTATTGTGGTAATTTGTTACAGCAACCCTAAGAAACTGTCATAGTAATTTATTAGTATCTTATACAGTATAAATGCAAAAATGGATAGTGATAATGGCAGCTTCACCTCGTGAATATAATTATTACCACCAAATTGTACATGCAAAAGTGATTAAAAGCAGAAATTTGGTTTGTGCATATGTTACCATAATGAAAGGTACAAAAAACTTTCCACAGACAACAATGTTTCCATCATGAAAAGACTCATTTTCATTGGCTTTAAAGTAAATGCAGATCAAGGCTACAATGTGATACCACCTCACACCTATAAGAATGAGTGCTATTAAACCAACAGGAATCTATAAACGTTGGAGAGGATGTGGAGAAACTGGGACACTTATGCACTGCTGGTGGGAATGTACAATGGTGGAGCCACTATAGAAGACTGTTTGGCAATTCCTTAGGAGACTAAATATCAAGTTGCACTGTGACCAAGCAATAGCACTACATAGTATATAGGAAGAAGAGCTGAAAATGATGACACAAACAGACATTTGAACACCGAAGTTCACAGGCGGATTATTCACAGTCGCCAAGAGATGGGAAGAAACCATATACCCAGCAACAGAAGAGTGGACCAACAAACTGTGGTATATACATACAATGAAATATTATGCAGCAGGAAGACAAAATGAAGTCCTGAAGCCATGACAATATGGATGAGCCTTGAGGACATAATGCTGAGTGAAATTAGCCAGACACAAAAGGATAGATACTGTATGATTCCACTTCTGTGATCAGAATAAAGGTATAGTCAGAGGTCTATAATACAGAATATAAGGAACTGAGAGATCCATAGAAGCTAGAGATGGGTGAACTGTTTACTAACAAAGTTGAACGCAAATGTAAGGAAATGGATAGAAGTGAAGGTGGTTCTCTAGTGGGTCTATAAGTAAGATTATCATCTTGAAGATGAACAAGATTGAAAGGGGTTGTACAGACCTCTGTGTCCCACTGATTAACCCTGGAAATATGTGTTAATTGAACTAAAATCCTTTTAGAACTAAAAAGAACTAAAATATTAGTTCTTGCAAGAATTACGTCAAAGATATGATTCTTGCGGAAAGAGCATTTAAGTTCAAGGTACAGTGGGAAAACTGCTATTGCATGTCATGAGCTATATTGAAAGGAAACCATCCGGACTACCACAGCAATAGCAAAGGGAAATAATAGTAGGAGGGACAAGAATTAAGAGGAGGTTTTGATTTCTTATTTAGTGAGAGTGTATTAATTGATTTTCTTTCTCTTGGGAACAATAGAATTATGTAAAATTGAGAATGTTGATGGGCTGTGGACTTTGGGCTCTCTACATGATACACGATGAGTGGAGGTGTCTGAAGGATGCACTGACAGAGAAGTGGATTGGGAAACAATGGTGTATACTTATAAAGAAGGTTGTGCTGCTATAAAAAGGAACAGAGTCGTGAGGTGTGCAACGATATGAATGAACATGTGGGACATTTGATGAGACAAAATAAGCCAGAAACAAAAGAACAAGAATGGTATGGTCACCTTTTGAAAATGCTTATAAGAAAACAGAGGACTGGATTGTAAGCTTTTAGAGCAGACACATAAAGTCCGGAGTGGTGATTATTAATTTCTGGAGTTTGAGAGGCTATTTTGTATATTTATCCTGATATTTAGAAATAAGAGCAAAACCAAACAGGTGGGGGTTTAAGTAATTCAGAATATAGGGGTAAGGAAGACAGTGTCTGTATTTTAGAACCACACATACTCTTTGAGACCTATGAAAGAAAGGTTTATTTGGGCTGGAAATGAAATTTTCTGTGTTGCATAATCTAATTCAACCTATCTGTATAGACCATTTCAACAACTGAAACACTGGGAGACCAGAATAAGAAGTGGTCCTTTAATCCTGTATTGATTATTGTAATGCCTGGATAAATCCTAGAGTATATTCAGCAGATATCAAAAAGTATTGGCAAAGTCCCCTGAGGAAGAGGAGAAAGAATATGGAACTATTAAACCTTACGATCAGGGAATCCCCTTATACTGCATCAAATTTTAGAGACACCCAAGTCAATAGGACATGACCTTGATCATGAGCCCTATTTTTGTCAAGCCTATGTAGGTAGCAGAGAAGCTTAGACTCCCTATAGGCATGCCAAAGAGTTACTCCTGGAGGACTTCTTTGGTGGCTCAGATGTGGCCTCAGTCTTTCTAAGTCAACTCTGCAAGTGAAATCATTGCTCTCCCCACTACATGGCAGATGACACATAATATCCAGGGGTGAAATTCTCCTTGACAATGTGGGAGGTGACTCCCAGGGATGAATCTGCCCTGACACTGTGGGATCAACAATACTATCCTGAGCAAAAGGGGGAAAAGAAGTGTAATTAATGTAGTATCAGTGGCAGAGAGACTTCAAATAGAGTTGAGAGGCTACTCTGGAGGTTAGTACTATGCAAGCTTCAGTTAGGCCTTGCTACCTATCATAACCTGCCAACCCCCAACCAGGACCATTCCAGCCATTCCTAAAGAACACCTCGGGCAATATATAAGATTCCACAAGGGTTCCATGCACTAGAGTAACTTTCCAGACACCTGCAACTTCCAGATGGGTCCCTGGAAACCTAGAGTCCTGAAACCTAGAAGGCCCAGCCTCTCCAGAACATCAGACAGTTCCATCTCCCTATCCGATGTTAGTGACAGAACCTTCCAACGTGAAAAGTTTGAAATTGCCATAGCCCAAACACCCCTACAGAGAGGGATGGAAAGATCAAGGGAGATGGTGGAGTCATACAGAAAAGGTAGGATTTAACAAATTAATAGGAATGCTGACTCATTAAATTGAAATCTCTTTTAGTCTCCAATATTTTACAGCAGTTAGAAGTAAAAATCTAAAATTGTGAAATTGTAACCCATGTCAAACTCTGAAATATATTCTACAACTAATTGTGGTGTTGTGGTTTGAAATTTATAGCTTTTTTGTATAAATGTTATTTTTCACAAAAAAAAGAAGGAAAAAAAGTCGATTGTGATGATAAGAAAATATTTAAGCCCTTTAGCCTCCTATATTCTGTAGCAGCTAGAAGGAAATATAGAGAGAATCATATGGTAGCCCATGACAAACTCTGGGATCTGTCCTGTAACTACTTGTTGAAAAGTATTCCTTTTTTATTTCTTTGCTTCATGTATATGTTATAGTATACAAACAAAAAAAGTTAAAAATCAAACAATCAAGAAACCCAGAAAGAAAAGGCAGAAGCCTCACTTCCATGATGGGCATAAGAACCACCTCTAATCGAATGCTGACTAATGATGGGCCTCCCTCTCCCAAAGGTAGTTTCCAGAAAGCAAAGGTTGAATAAAATCACACATATCCTTGGCAGTGCTGAAAACTATGTATGTGCACATCCATGCGTAGGCCCTATCAGGAGTGAGCAGAGAAGGAAAACAAGCTATTGGACATCTACATGGTGCAAAACAATAAACTCCATGAACTAAGATAGCAGCCTCAGAAAAAAATGCCCCGTCTTAAATGAGCAATTAATGAAACCATAATTCCAATAAGAAGAGGAATTTTATGGAAGCTAAAAGAAAAATCACATAAGCTTCAGATGAAAAAAATAAGATGATTTTCAAAGGCACAATGAGTACACACGCACACGCACACACACACACGCAAAACACACACACACACATACACTTAGTGGCTCCTTCAGACCTACCCAGGTGGAGATCAGGGGAAATGGACCATACACTTGTCTCTTTAGGGTCACCAACCATACTACTTGAAGGATATTCTCACACAGACCACAGGCTAGGCCATTCTGCCTGAACCAACATTCCATGTCTGTCTTCCTCAGCCTGCCCCTCCACAAATCTCTTCTGGGAACCTGGCCCCAACTTAATGTTCAGAAGGGGCCAGGGATGAGCATGGTAACAATGTGTTCAGCCTGCACCAAGCCTGACCAGCACAGTTTTGGGCTCTCCAGTCCCTCCTGGGATTTAGTTATTAGCAGTCTGGCAGTTGCCCCAATGCCCAAGACTCATGCGGTCTCCGCATTTGTGGTTACATGGCTTGCCACCTTGCCTGGATGCTATTTGGATCAGGATGTGTGCTCTCCTTATGGCTCAGCTGGGTCACTTCTGTTGTCTTCATGGTTCTCTAATTTCATGCCATGGAGTTGGTACAAGTCCCTGGTGCAGTAGGAGGATGCAGAGATAGATGGGGGCAATGATGATGGTCTATGGGGCTGGGATGTGCCAGGCGAGAGGGGAGGAGGTGACATTTGGGATCTGGGCAGAAAGAAATCCCCAAGTTCAGAACTGGCAGGTCCTAGAATCACAGTGTCAACTGAAAATTCATTGTGATATGTCACAAGAACTAGGCAATTAAAGCAGGGCTCTGATTTGAACAAGGCTCAGGGATTTGGCCTCTTAAAAGAACTTCTTGGAAGAAATTAAAGTGCCCCTGGTATTTCTGGGACTGGACATATTGGGGAGTAACTTCTGGGTTGGGCCCACTGGTTGGAGGCAGCCTTTCTCATTTGACAAGACCAAGGACACTTTCTAGGAAACTTTCCAGCAAGCACTGTTCATCAATTGTGTAAACCCCGGGAGAGCCTAGCCCCAAGTAGCATGACCCTGATCTTTCCCATACAACCAAGAAGACAGACAGCTCTCCTGTCCATTTGACCTGAATTTCTGTACTGTGGGAGAGGGCCATGGGTTGATCCAGTCTTGCCTGGTTCTCTATGAGGCCTCAGATCCTAAGACCTCCTTGTTCATCAGCTCTACATTTCTCCAAGTAAGTGTCCTAGGAGCAGAGAAACACAGATGCTACCCACAATAATGCCGTATTCCAAGGAAGCAGAATTTCTCCTGGAAATACAGGAAGTCTCACCAGCCTCCTTGTTTCCCAAGGGCTTTTAGGTTTTCCAGGCTGACGTGTGCTTTCCCAACTCACATGTGGGCAACTCATGTTTTTCCTGCAAAGGAATTTTTGGAGCAGGGGTGCGGGGGCATAATCTCTCCTCTCTACTCCCCACACTTGCATCTATCAAGTCTTTCAATTTTCTGTGTGGATGAGTATCGGCCTCCTCCCCCAGCAAATTGCTAGCACCTTTTATTTTGTAATGTATGGAGTAAAAATGAAGTCTAGTTGGAAGGTGGTGCCAGATATCTTTGTTCTTCTCCACAGACATGAGTTTGGAAATGATGCAAACTCTAGGCCGTGTTGTTCAGTCATGTAGTGTCCAGTTGTTTTGAGAGAATGTCACACGAAGTAATTGACTATGTTTGGGGGCAGAAAGGTCTGGGCTGAAGGATTTCATGCAGCACAAAGGAGTAGCCAGGAGGGGAAGAAAGTCTGTCTTATGGGGACAAGAGGGGGATATTCAAACTCCCATGAAGAGTGACATGTTAAGGCCATTTGCAAGCACAGACACAGGTCTAGAGGCAGGCTGCAGACGTAATCAAATAAGATGCCTCAAATTCATTGTAAGCATCTTTTCCTTCCCTGCACTCAAGTTAAATTACTTTGATTTTCCCCTTTATTTTGCTCATTACATTGTTTTGGAATTTTTTTTTACCACTTTTCATTTATTTGTTTTTATCTTTATTTTTAGTTTGGGCAGGAACTGGGAATTGAACCCAGGTCTCTGGAATGGCAGGTGAGAATTCTGCCACTGAGCCACTGCCACACCGCCCTCTTTTTATTTTTAATTACTATACATTATATATTCACATACCATGTAATCATCCAAAGTGTACAATCAATGGTTCAGAATATCATATACTGTGCATTTATGATCACAATCACTTTTTATTCTTTGTTGTAAAAAATAACATATATGCAAAACAGCAATTGACTTCAAAATGCATAATAACAATTAGTTATAGAGCAGATTTCAGAGTTTAGTATGGGTTAAAATTCCACAATATTAGGTTTTTACTTCTAACTGCTTTAAGATACTGGAGATCGAAAGAAATATCAATATAATGATTCAGCAATCATATCTATTTGTCAAAACCTGACTTCTCTGTATAACTCTACCATCACCCTTGATCCTTCTCCCACTCTTTCAGGACTTCCCTGGTCCAGGGACCCATCAGGAGGTTTAAGATTTCTGGAAAGTTACCCTAGTGTATGGCGCCTTTGTAGAATCTTATATATTGTCCTAGGTGTTCTTTAGGACCAGCAGTAATGGTTCTGGTTGAGGATTGGCAAGCTATGATAGGTAACAATGCCTAACTGAAACTTGCATAAGAGTGATGGCTGGAGTACCCTGGTGACTCAATTGAAGTCTCTCAAACACCAATTCCCTACTTATTACACTTCTTTTCCCTCTTTTGATCAGGAAGGTATTGTTGATCCCTTGGTGCCAGGGCCAGGTTCATCCCTAGGAGTCATCTCCCACAGTGCCAGGGAGACTTTCACCCCTGGTTGTCATGTCCCATGTAGGGAAAGGGGCAATGATTTCACTTTCAGTTTTGGGCTTAGAGTGAGAGAGACCACATCTGAACAACAAAAGTGGTCCTCTGGGGGTAACTCTTAGGCATTCCTATAGGTAGGTTAAGCTTTTCCTCAGCATAAAAAGCTTCATAAGAGCAACCCTAAAGATCAAGGGCTTGGCCTATTGATTTGGGTATCCCTAATATTTGACACAGACTAGGGTATTTCCTAGTGGTAAAGTCTAATAGTTTCATATTATTTCTCCTATCCCTCAAGGGACTTTGCCACTACATTTTGTTTATCAGCTTAATATTCTCTGGGATTTTTTTCTAGGCATTATAGTAAGATATGGAGTATTAAAGGCTTTCATTCTTATTCTGGGCCCCCTGGGTTTGGATTGTTTAAATGATCTATCCAGTCAGTTTGAGTTAGATTATGTTCTACAGAAAATTTAGGTCCCTGATAAAATAAACATTTCTTCCTTTGCCTTCAAAGAGTAGATGGGTTTCTAAATTAAAGACGATATCTTCTTTATCCGTGTGTTCTGAATAATCTTAATCCCAACCAGATTTCTCCATTCTTATCTCTAAATGCCAGGGTATACATATATAAAACAGCCTCTCAAACATCAAAAATAACAATTATCAGTCTGTATTAAATAGCACTGCTATAAGAGCTTACAATCTAGACACTTGTTTTCTTATATTTATTTTCTAATTGAGATCATACAATATTTGCTCTTTTGTTTCTGGCTTATTTTGCCACAACAAATGTCCCACAGGTTATTTCACAATATAACATGCCTCACAACTTCGTTCCTTTTAGTAGCAGCACAATAATCAGTTATATGTATACATCATCTGCTTCTCAGCCAGGACATCTTTCAGCCATCTCCATTCATTGGGCATCATGCATAATGCCCAAAGTCAAGAGTCCATCAATACTCTCAATTTTAGATAATTGTACCCAATAGAAAGATAAACAATAAACACATCCTCCCCTAATAGAAAATCCAAACTTCCCCTTAAAACTTGTCCTTACCCCCATTATTTGCCCCTGGTGTTGCTGTGATACTGTTGAAGTATTTTCTGTTAAACATAGCCCTTAGCATGTAATAGCAGTTTTCCCCTTACGTCTTGAACCTACACACTTTTTGTAGAAGATTCATACTTTTGCAGTAGTTCATGTAAAAATTTATTTACATTTGTACTGTTAATCATTGCGAGACATGGGTGTATACTTTCAATCATGTTCAACTTCAATATGGTAATATTACTTATAGAGCCACTAGAGAACGGCCTTTACTTCTATCTATTCCCTTAAAGTGAAGTTCAACTTCATCAACTAACAGTTTACCCATCTCTTCCATGTATCTCTAGGTCCCTATATTACCTTTACCATGATCCTAAAAGTAAAATCATACAGTATCTATCCTTTTGTGTCTGGCTTATTTCATTCAACATTGTGCCTTCAAAGCTTTTCTATCTTGTTATGTGCTTCAGGATGTCATTTCCTCTTACTGCTGCATAATATTCTTTCATGTGTATGCACCACATTTTGTCAATCCATTCACTTGTTGATGGGCACTTGTATTATTTCCACCTTTTGGTAGTTGAGAATAATGCTGCTAAGAGCATCAGTGTGCAAATTCTATTTGTATATCTGCTTTCAGCCCTTCTGGTTATATACCAGGTAATGGTATTGGCAGGTCATAGAGCGACTTGGTAATTAGCTCCCTATGAAAGCACCAAACCATCTTCCATAGTGGCTGTACCATTATACATTCCCAGCAGCAGTGAAGAAGTGTCCCATTTTCTCCATGCCCTCTCCAATATTTGTAGTTTCCTGTTTCTTCTATAGCGGCCATTTTTATAGGTGTAAGGTTGTATCTCATTGTAGTCTGGATCTGCATTGCCCCTAGAGCTAATGAAAATGAGCATATTTTCATGTGCCTTTTAGCCATCTGTATTTGCTCTTCAGAAAAATATCTATTCATAATTTTAGTTCATTCTGTAATTGACTTTTTTGTTGTTGTTGAGTTTTATGATTTCTTTTTTTTTTTTTTGTATGCTTTATGGCGGGACCACATTTCATATCTTTTCCATGTGAGTATCCCATGATTGTAGCACCCTTGTTGAATTTTTGTTTGGTTTGTTGGTTTGTTTTGCTTGTTTGTTTTGGGGGGAAGTTCAAGGACTGGGACTCCAATGGCAGTTCAGAATTCTACCAGTAAACTACCCTTGCACCTCCGAGTTGTATGATTTCTTTATACATACCAGATATCAAATCCTTATCCGAGGTGTGATTTTCAAATATTTTCTCCCATTGAGTTGGCTGCCTCTCCGTCTATTTGACAAGGTCTTTTGAGGTGCAAAAGGATTTTATTTTAAGTAGGTCTGATTTATCCTTTTTTTTTTTTTTTGGTGCTTGTGCTTTGGGTGTTCAGTTTAGAAAACTACCTCTTATTCGTAGTTCTTGAAGATGTTTCCCTACATTTTCTTCTAGGAACTTTGCAATGCTGATTCTTATATTTAGGTGTTTGCTCCATTTTGAGTTAATTTTAATATAGGGTGTAAGTTAAGGTACCACTTTCCTTTTTTATTTTTTTTGGCTATTGATATCCAGTTCTCCAATGCCCAAATTTTGAAAAGAATATTGTCCAAGTTCAATGGCATTGGGGACCTCGTTGCAAACACCTACCATAGATTTGGTGGTCTATTTCAGAACTCTCAAATCAATTCCCATGTTTTTTCTCATATCTTTGTACCAGTATTTTTTTTTAAAAAACGTAGTGTTTTCACCACTACGGCTTTGTAATATCTTTTAAAAACAGGAAGAGTTCTCCTTTTTTAAAATGCTATTAGCTATTCAGGGTCTTTCCCCCTTCCAGATAAATTTGGTAACTAGCTTTTCCAAGTCCTCAATGTACATTGTTAGAATTTTGATTGGTGCTGCATTGAATGTGTAGCTCAATTTGGGTAAAATTGATATCTTAAGTATATTTAGCCTTCCTATCCATGAGCAGGGAATGTCTTTTCACCTATTTCGATCTTCTTTGATTTCTTTTAGTGATGTTATGGAGTTTTCTGTGTATTAGTCCTTTACATCCCTAGTTATGTTCTTTCCTAGATATTTGATTCTTTTCTTTGCTACTGTGAATGGAATTTTTTCCTGAAGTGATTCCTCAGTTAGGTCATAGCTTGTGTATAGGAATGTTACCAGGTTTTGCACATTAATTTGATATCCTGCCTCCTTGCTGAATTTGTTTATTAGCTGGAGTAATTGTGTTGTAGATTTCTCAGGATTTCCAAGTATAGTATCATGTCACCTGCAAATAATGAAAGTTTTACTTCTTCATTTCCAATTGGATGCCTTTTCTTTCTTTTTCCTGCCTGACTGTTAGTACAATGTTGAATAATAGTGGTAACAGATGGTATCCTTGTCTCGCTCCTGAAATTAGGGGAAAGTTTTAGTCTCTCTCCATTGAGTACGATGCTGGCCATTGGTTTTCTGGATATGCCTTTTATCATTTTGATGATGGTACCTTTCATTCCTATCTTTTGAAGTGTTTTTATCAAAAAGGATGTTGAATTTTGCCCAATGCTTTCTTGGAATCATTGAGATTACCTGGTGATTTTTCTCTTTAGATTTCTTAATGTGCTGTGCTACATTAGTTGATTTTATTGTATTGAACCATCCTTACATTCTTGGCATAAACCCCATTTGGTCATGGTGTATAATTCCTTATTGTGTTGTTGTATTCAATTTGCTTGTACTTTGTGAGAATTTTTGCATCTATGTTCATTAAGAATATTGGTCTGTAATTTTCTTTTCTTTTACCATTTTTACCCAGTTTGAGTATTGAAATAATATTAACTTCTTAAAATGTGTTAAGTAGTGGTATTTTTTCCTCAATTTTTTGGAATAATTTGAGCAGGATTGGTGTTAGCTCTTTTTGGAATGTTTAATATAATTTCGCATTGAAGCCATCTGACCTGGGGCTTTTCTTTATAGGAAGACTTTTGATGAATGATTGAATCTCTTTCCTTGTGATTGATTTGTTGAGATCACCTCTTTCTTCCTGAGTAGGTGTTCTAGTTTGCTAGCTGCCAGAATGCAATATACCAGGAATGGAATGGCATTTTTTTTTTTGCATGGGCAGGCACCGGGACACAAACCCAGGTCTCTGGCATGGCAGGCAAGAACTCTAAATGGAATGACTTTTAAGAAGAGGAATTTAATGAGCTGCTAGTTTACAGTTCTAAGGCTGAGAAAATGTCCCAATTAAAGAAAGTCTATACAAATGTCCCATCTAAGGCATCCAGGGAAAGATACCTTGGTTCAAGGAGGCCAATGTAGTTCAGGGTATTTCTCTCAAGTGGAAGGGCACATGGCAAACAGTCAGGGTTTCTCTCTCATCTAAAAGGGCACACAGTGAACATGGCATCATCTGCTAGCTTCTTCTTCTGGCTTCCTGTTTCATGAACCTCTTCAGGAGGCATTTTCCTTCTTCATCTCCAAAGGTCGCTGGCTAGTGGACTCTGCTTCACATGACTATGTTGTTCTGCTCTCTTTGAATCTCCCATTGTCCAAAATTTATCCTCTTTTACAGGACTCCAGTAAACCAATCAAGACCCACCCAAGTGGGTGGAGACTTGTAGTTACCTAATCCAGCTTAACAACCACTTTTGACTACATCACATCATCCAGGGAGATGATCTGATTACAGTTTCAAACATACAGTATTGAATATGGATTATTCTACCTTTATTAAGTGAGATTTTGATTAAAACATGGCTTTTCGAGGGGGCATACCTCATTTCAAACAGGCACATTCCACCGGCTGGCCCCTAAAAAAGACATGTTTTTTCCATATACAAAATACATTAATTTCATAACTATATCAGCAATCCTTAAACCATTTCAGTAGTAATACAAAAGAAATGCAAAGTTAGAAACAGTACAAATGCCTATCAAAATTAGTTACAGGCATGGTCTGTTCTAAGGCAAAGTTCTCTGGCTCTGGACCTTTTAAAGCTTATAACAAGTTATTTGCTGCCAACACACAAAGGAGGACCAGTCATGGGATACATATACACATTTTGTTAGGGAGAAAAGAACACAGGGGTCACCCCACCCATACAGTTTCAAAAAGCCGCAGGGCAAAGTCCATTAGATTTCAAAGTCTGATAATCATTTATCCTTGGGGCTTCTGAAAGTGGTAGTCCCACCCTTGCCAAATGCCTATGCAGAGGCCTGCTTCTCTCTGAACATGAACTTGGTGGATATTGGGGAGACCACCTTTTTCTCAGCTCCACCCTCTCAAAGCATTGGGGCTGCACCCAGGCTCTCTGCCATCTGCAGGGCACATGCTCAACCCCTCCATGTGGTGGCATCCAGGCTCTCCCTAAACCCCAAGGAATGTGCTTCACCCTCTCCGAGGCATGAGGCAGCATGACTCTTCCACTGTAATGAGGTGGAAGGCCCACCTTCTGCCTTCGGAGCAAACTCACCCTCTCCATGGGTTTGGGTGGGTCTGCTCTCCTGACCTGAGGCTTCTTGACTTCAGACCTCAGCCTCTATGGTTTTGCCTGTGAAGTTATTTTTCCCCCAATGTGTCCCTTCTCTGAACTCCCGAGTCCAGATTGGCAGCGGCTGTGTTTATACAGGTCCCACAGCACTCTCATCGGCTTTCTATGTAGTAGCCTTGGATCATGCTCATAAGACATAAGGATTTTCCACAAATCCTTCTTGGATAACTCCATCTCCAATCCTGGCTTTCTCTGAAATGGCTGACTGTTGCTTCCTAAGAAATGGAGCTCGAAGGATATTAAGGAATGATGAGAAAGAGAGAGAGAGAGAGAGAGAGAGAGAGAGAGAGAGAGAATGGAAGAAAGAAAGAAAGAAAGAAAGAAAGAAAGAAAGAAAGAAAGAAAGAAAGAAAGAAAGAAAGAAAGAAAGAAAGAAAGAAAGAAAGAAAGAAAGAAAGAAAGAAAGAAAGAAAGAAAGACACAGATGGGCTCAGGGGGTCTGAAGCTTGAGTTTACATCAGACACACTTCAAATAATTTTATTCTTAACAAGATCCTGGTTATATACCGCAGGATGACAATAGGCATGCATGCATTTCCTGAGGGAACAAAGTTCTTATCTTTCAGTGTTCTTCCTTCTTACTTAAAATAACCATTTGGGGTAAACAAGCATTCTCTTCCTCCTAGACTGTCTTACATAAATCAGATAACATAAAGCAGCTTACTGCTGCCACCACCCTAATGCCATCTACTCCCAAGTAGTTCCACAGGTCTTATGTTAATCCTATCTCCTTTTTATTTTATAAGCTGAGGTGACTGTGCCTGTCTTAGGTTGCCCTTAGGCTCTGAAGGAAGGGTCTTACCCATCATTGGCTACCAGTCAAGCTTTCTGACTTTGATCATTTGTTGTTAAACACAGCTGAGGAGGAAGAGAAAAAGTATAAATAGCCCCAAACTTAACAATGCAGTTCCAGTGACCACAGCCACTGTGATAATTCCAATGATTCCAAAGACAGCTATAATAATGAATCCAAATAGTCTCTTAGCCCTTTTCAGATATTCTTTTGCCAAATGGATCAGGACTTGTGTTTCTGGAGAGGATTGCCAGGCTCCTGACATCTGCACCAGAAGCCAAATACCTCTTCTTCTCCTTGCCGCTACAATCGTCTCATTTTCCTGCAACATAAATCCTTGGAAACAAGTGAATAGAGAATAATTCTCACAAATAAAAGTTTGATTTCCTATATGTATATAATGTTTATGGCTGCTATTTAAAGAGAAGTTATAGTCACTAGAATTTGTTACAAAAATTGGTCCCAGTCCTAGGAAAATTTTCTATAAATTTCTCTGAATAATGTATTTATCATCCCATGAATTTGGCACAAATCATGCTTTATATATTAAACTCTGGTTTAGCTTGCCTGTCCATATAATCTCAGTTATCTTCAAGTTAGAGATGGGAGATCCCACGGGGGCTGCATCTCTTACAATTCCATAGGAAACATTAGTTATGATAACTACTCGATCCACATGACATAACTGCCATCCATTCCAACTTACTTTCCCATCTAACAGGCAAGTATCATTTGTTTCCATAGAGTTATGCATACAGGTCTTTCTAAAAATGGAAGAGTTAAATTTGACACCAAATTTCTTCTTCTTTAAGTAGTTTTGGAAGTCTTAAATCTACTGGACTTGGGAATCCTAAACTTGTATTCAAATTATTAAAGTTGTATTGGCCCATGTTAGGGCCCACAGATAAACCCAATAAGTATAAATATGTCCCTGTCCTTCAGCAATTAAAATTATATGTCCTATAGTATACATTACCCATTTAGTTATTTTCATCCGGGTCAACATGTCTGGGTTTTATTCTCTTCAAGGGAATCCAAACTGAGGTTCTGTCATCTGCAATGACAAGAGCAAATCCCCAACCCCA
The DNA here is from genome assembly GCF_023851605.1 of Tamandua tetradactyla. NCBI lineage: Eukaryota > Metazoa > Chordata > Mammalia > Pilosa > Myrmecophagidae > Tamandua > Tamandua tetradactyla. The sequence goes on from NC_135340.1 coordinate 86,629,556, forward strand.
TACCTTTACCATTCCTGGTTTCCATAAATCATCTTTCCAATAGATTGGCTACAGCTGCAGTTCTGTTTGGGTTGTATCATTTTTATTTTCCAAATTACTAAAATGTTCTGCAGGAGTCTGTGATGAATTATCATAAATGTTTAAAAAATTTAAAGTAAACAGTGGTTTTCTAATTGATCTTTTGGCGTACTTATTTTCATAACATCATCCTCCTGATCTCCCTCTTTTTGTTTTATTAGCATAGACTTTAGCATCTCATTTGCTCATTCAATAATTCCTTGCCCAGAGGGATTATATGAAATTCCTGTGATAGCAGTAATATTAAAAGTAGTACAAAATTTGTGAAATTGTTTTCCTGTATAAGCAGCACCATTGTCTGTTTTAATAGATTGAGGGCATCCCATAACAGCAAAAGCATTAAGTAAATGTGATCTAACATGGCAGAAATGCTCTCCAGATTGTGCAGTAGCCCAGATGAAATGAGAACAAGTGTCTGTTATAACATGTACATACTGCATTTTACCAAAATGTGAAATATGAGTAACATCCACTTGCCATAATTCATTTGCTTTTTGACCTCGAGGATTAACCCCTGATGCAAATGGGAGAGCATTTAAAGGTCCACAAGTTGGACAAGTCCTAACAATGTCCTGAACTTGCTGTTTAGATAAAGATGGAAATTTCTTTCACAGCCCTTTGCTATTGATATGAGTCAATTTGTGAAATGTTGTGGGATCTTGAATTACCCCCACAAGAGTATCTACTTGCTGATTTTGTAATGACAAAGGACCAGGAAGATTAGTATGAACTCTTATATGCATGATAAAAAGAGGATTAATCCAATTTCTGACTAATGTTTATAAATGTAAAAACATTCGAGCTCCGTTTCATAGGAAGCAACAGCTGACAGGTTCCACATTTGGTCAAATCTTCATGTGGGGCATGAGTCTCTGGGGTCCCCCTTCCTGAAAGCCCGGAATTCTCCAGATCATCAATTTCTGGTTTCTTTGTACCTGAGTGTTCAGTACTCAGTTTCTATCTTTTCTGAAGCATTTCTTTATAAGCTGCGAGGAGAATCTGGCTGCACTTTCCACATTTAATTTGGAGACCTATTCTGCTAAATATCCAAGATCATAGCTTTTAAAATCTGCCTTCCAGCCAAAGCCACTAGTCAACTTTTCCAGATTATCTGCCATTTTAAAACAAGGATTTCCTTCCTTTCAGTCTGTAATGACACATGTCTCATTTCTGTCTAGAGCCTGGTCAGAGATATCTTTAGAGTCCATGTTTCTACGAACAGTCTCTTCAAAACATTCTAGGCTTTCTCTATCAAGCTTCTCATAACTCCTCCAGAATCTTCCCCTTATCCATTTAAAAAGCCATTCCAACATGTTTGGTATTTGCAAACCACAGCAGCAGCACCCCACTCTCCGGTACCAAAATCTGTTCTAGTTTGCTAGCTGCTGGAATGCAAGAGACCAGAAACAGAATCGCTTTTAAAAAGAGGAATTTAATGGGTTGCTAGTTGACAGTTATAAGGCCAAGAATATGTCCTAATTAAAGCAAGTCTATAGAAATGTCCAATCTAAGGCATCCAGGGAAAGATACCTTGGTTCAAGAATGCCGATGACGTTCAGGGTTTCTTTCTCAAGTGGAAGGGCACATGGTGAACACAGTCAGGGATTCTCTCTCATCTGGAAGGGCACATGGTGAACATGCCATCATCTGCTAGTTTCTTCTCCTAGCTTCGTGTTTCATGAAGCTCCCCAGGAGGCATTTTCCTTCTTCATCCCCAAAGGTCGCTGGCTGGCTGGTGGACTCTGTTTCTCATGGCTATGTTGTTCTGCTCTCTCTGAATCTCCCATTCTCCAAAATGTTTCCTCTTTTACAGGACTCCAGTAAACCAATCAAAACTTACCCAGAGGGATAGAGACATGCCATCACCTAATGCAGCTTAACAACCACTCTTGACTAAATCACATCATCCAGGGAGATGATCTGATTACAGTTTCAAACATACAGTATTGAGTAGGGATTATTCTATCTTTATGAAATGGAATTTTAATTAAAACATGGCTTTTCTAGGGGGCATATATCCTTTCAAACCAGCACAGTAGGTAGAGCTTGTTTGTGTGTTTCCAGGAATTTGTCCATTTCATCTAAATTTTCTAGTTTGGTAGCATATAGTTGTTCATAATATTGTCTTATGATTTCTTTTATTTCTTCAGTGTTGTGGTAAGGCACCCCTTCTCATGGCTGATTATCTTTGTTTCCATCTTCTCTCTCTTTTTTCTTTGTCAGCCTTGTAAGTGGCCAATCAATTTTATTGATTTTCTCAAAGAACCAACGTTAGGTTTTACTAACTCTTCTTACTGTTCTCTTGTGATCCCATTCATTAACTCTGCTTTAATCTGTTATTTCACTATTTTTGTTTTCTTAGGGGTTACTTTGCTGTTCCTTCTCAAGTTCTTCTAGGGAGCAGCTAAGCTCTTAATTTTTGCTTTATCTTGTTCTTTTTCTTTTTTTAACAGGCATTTAGGGCAAATAATTTCCCTCTTAGTACAGCCTTTTTCATGTCCCATAAGTTCTGATATATTGTCTTATCATTTTCATACATCTCCTTTTCATATATTTCCAGATGTATGAAAACCACTGGTTGTTTAAGAGCATGTTATTTAATCTCCATATATATGTAAATTCTCATTCTTTGGTGGTTTTTGAGATCCAACTTCATTCCATTGTCATGAGGGAAAGTTCTTTGAAACACTTCCGTTTTTAATTTTATAAAGCCCTATATTATTCCCCAGCATATGATCTATCCTGAAAAATGCACCATGAGAACTAGAGAATAATGTATATCCTCATGTTTTGGGTGCAATGACCTATATATATTAGGTCTAATTCATTTATCAAGTTCTTTAACTTCTCTATTTCTTACTGATCTTCTGTCTGGTTGTTCTATCTATAGAGGTGAGTGATTATTGAAGTCTCCTACTATTATTTTTGAAACATATATCTGGTCCCTTCAGTTTTGCCAATGGCTATCTCATGTTCTTTGGAGCTCCTTGATTGGGAGCTCACAAATTTATGATTGTTATTTCTTCTTGGTGAATTGACCCTTATATTAACCTATAGTGTTCTTCTTTGTCTGTTATGATGTCTTTACATTTAAAATCCATTTTGCCCAATATTAGTAGAACTACTCTTGCTTTCTTTTGATTACAACTTGCATGGAATATCTTTTTCCATCCTTTCACTTTCATTCTATTTGTATCCTTTTGTGTAAGATGAGTCTCCCGTAAGCAGTGTATGGCTGTTTATATTTATTAATCCATTCTTCTAATCTGTATCTTTTAATTGGTAAGTTTAGTCCATTGACACTCAAAGTTATTACTGATAAGGTGCTTCTTGAATCCACCATCTTATTTTTGGATTTTATTTGTCAGATCTAAATATTCTGTTAAAAAGAGAAAGACTTTTTATCCCTTAAGACACCCTTATTGGTGCTCTTAATTTGGTGCCCTCCTACAGACTTCCATCTTGTGTGTCTCCTGTTTTTTCAACTGGCAGAACTCCCTTAAGTATCTCCTGTAGGGCCAGTCTCTTATTGACAAATTTTTTTAGATTTGTTCGTCTGTGAAAATTTTAACCTCTCCCTCAGTTTTGAAGGGCAATTCCACTGGGCAAAGAATTTTTGGCTGGAAGTCTTTCTCCTTCAGAATCTTCTCACTGCCTTCTCACCTCCATGGTGCCAGTTGAGCCATCTGATTTCAGTCTTATGTGGTTTCCCTTGGATGCATTAGATCATTTTTCTCTTGCCGTTTTCAGGATTTTCTGCTTTTCTTCAACATTTGAAAGACCGATTAGCATGTGTCTTTGGGAAGGCCTGTTTGGATTTATTCTATTTGGAGTACATTGAGCTTCTTTGACTTGCATATTTATGCCTTTTATAAGGGTTAAGTAGTTTTCCCCCATAAGATCCTCAATTACTCTTCCTAGCCCTTTACTCTTCTCCTTCTGGAAAACCAATGATTTCTATACTTGTAGGCTTTGTTTTGTCCATCATTTCCCTGAGATCCAATTCAAGCTTTCTATCTTTTTTTTTTTTGCCATTTACTGTTTTTAGTGTTCAAAATCTGTTGTCTTGCCCTCTAGTTTGCTTATTCTTTCTTCTGCCACTTCAAATCTGCTGTTGTGTGCCTTGGGTATATTTTTATTTGGTTTATAGCACCTTTAATCATGTGATATCTGCTCTTTTTCTATTTATTCTTTCAAATTTCTCTTTATGCCATTCTAATGTCTTCTTGACCTCCTTTATGTCAGAATCCATCCCATTTATTTTATTTGGTAGAGTTATATGTTCATCTTTGATTAATTTGGTCCAACATCTGTGTCTCCACTGGAGTTTCAATTTGGTCATTAGGCTGGGTTATATTTTTCTGCATCATGATATGATTAGTGATCTTCTGTTGTCTTCCTGGCATGAGATTACCTTGATTGGTTTACTTTGGAAGTTGACTTCCTTCAGTAGCCTAAAGCATTGTATTTTTAGGATGGATGTGGAAGAGGATGCAGGGTGCTGAGTGTAGGGTTGACACAGCAGTGTGGTGATGCATTGCAGCACATGTATAAGAGCAGGTTGGGGATTCTATGCTGGTGATTTAGTGTGGATATGTAGTGGTGGGGAGGATGTGGCTGTGAGGGTGCACATGTCTGGGGGGGTGGCCCAGTGTGAGCTGGTCTAGAGCATGGAATGCTTTGTGTGCATGTACAGAGCTCAGATTAGCAGGTGGGCATTGCATGCTCATGGGCCAAGGGCAGATGTGGCCCTGCTGCACAGGGCAGCGCTTGCCCAGAGCTATGGGTATGTGACTGGGGGCTGTGCACATCGACAGATCTGGGAGGGCTGAATATGTCATGTACACGTGTACAGACCTCAAGGGTACAGAGTGTGACTGGACAACTGTATGGGGTCATGGTTGATACAGCCTGCATAGGAGGTAAGTATCTGCAGACTTGATGCACTGGTGCATGCTTGCAAGGTGCAGGGAGAGTTAGGTATGGCTCAGCAGGGGCAGGAAGAGTCTGCACTTTTGCAGGAGATGTGGGTTGGACTGCGGAGGCATGCATGCTCTTGGGATGGGAGTATGGGGTGGGTACATGCTTGGGTGTTGGCACATTAGGGCACTCAGAATGTTGGGAGGGGATTTTGGTGTCAGGGATCATGTGTATGGGGTGGGGGGTGAGTTGCAGGTTGTGAGGATACACCAGTGAGGGTAGCATGTTCAAGGAACATGGTTTGGCTAACTTCCTAGTCTCCATGTCCCTATCTGTGCACTCTTGAGGGCTCAGGCATTCAGTATTAAGCTGTTTGCACCAGCTGGATGTTCTGGTTCTCCGCGTCTCAATTCCTCAGCTTTTCCAATCAGGGCCTCCTTATGTGGTGCAAAAGATCCTCCCATGTCCTTTACATCCTTGATTCACCTTCTCAGTTGCCCTTCCATCCTCCCTTCTCCAGTTGATCCATAGAGTAGGGTGAATGCAAACTATCCTATTCTGCCATTTTCCCAGAACTCACCAACCATTTGGTATAGACAGTCCCACCTCCTAACTCATTCACATACAGTTGCTCCTCTTTAATTCAATCGGGTTTTACTTTAGTTTTGCAGAAATGAGCGTCTCTTTTACTCATGACTTAGAGAGGTCAGGACAAACAAAGGAGAACGTTTTATCTTGAGAATGTTTTTTATCTTAATATGGGCAAAATATCACCATATATCATTGTAGATGACATCTATTATTTCTGTTGAATAAAACATTTAGCATTAAGACAGAAACTATTTAAACAAAATATTTGACTTCATTATTAATTCTTATGTAATGGATGGGACTAGATTTGAATATAGTTTTTGCTCACAAAAAACCTTCCTAGTCTGTGGATCAAGAAAACTAATTAAAACTATCCATAAGTCTTTCCTAAAGTCACATTCACAAGACCACATTAACTTCTTCAAAAGGCTTTTCCTCCACAATTTCCAAGAATCAGCTTTAGAAGTTTGACAAAGAAAATGCCAGAGCGGTTTCTTCAGAGCCAGACAGAAAAGGCTCTTTTTTTTTAAAAAAAGTTCATATAAAACAAACCTTTTGCCATAACCATTTTGCAGTGTTACAATTCAGTAGAATTAATTACACTTATAATGCTGTGCTAAAAATTTTCCTCTCCCCCTACATAAATTTTTTATCCAAAAATCAATAACTCCTCATTCTCTTCACCTAATGGCAGCCCCAGGTACCCTGTAGTCATCTTTCTGTCTCTATGAACTTCCTTATTGGGCATTTTATAAAAGAAGAATAATACCATATTTTTTCTTATGTGTTTTAGTAGTTTCACTTAGCATATTTTTTTGAGGTTCATCCATATTGTAGCATGTGTCAGAACATCATCCCTTTTTTATTTTGAAAAATAACACATACAAAAAAGAAATAACTTTGAAAGCACATCACAATTAGTTATAGAACAGATTTCAGAGTTTGGTATGGGTTAAAATTCCACAATTTTAGGTTTCTCCTTCTAGCTGCTCCTGGACACTGGAAACTAAAATAGATATCAATATAATGATTCAGCAGTCATACTCATCTGCTAAATCCAGTCCTCTCTGTTTTAACTTTGCCTTCTCCTTTGATCATTCCCCCAAATTTTAGGGGTATTTAGGCTATAGCCATTCTAACTTCTTCATTTTTGGAAAGAGCTATTTAATAATATGTGATGGGGGATAGAACTAGTTGGTGTTCCAGAGAGGCTGGTCCTTCTGTGTTTCAGGACTTATCTGGCCTAGGAACCTATCTGGAAGTTGTAGGTTTATGGAAAGTAATTATAGTGCAGGGAAACTTTGTAGAATTTCAGGTATGAGCCCTTTAGTCATGGTAGGTATGGTGTTCTAGTTCGCTAGTTGCCGGAATGCATTATACCAGGAGTGGAATGGCTTTTTAAAAGAGGAATTTAATAATTTGTTAGTTTACAGTTCTAAGGCGGAGAAAATGTCCCAATTAAAACAAGTCTAAAGAAATGTCCAATCTAAGGCATCCAGGGAGTGATACCTTGGTTCAAGAAAGCCGATGAAGTTCAGGGTTTCTCTCTCAAGTGGAAGGGTACATGGCGAACACAGTCAGTTTCTCTTTCATCTGGAAAGGCACATGGTGAACATGGTCAGGGTTCCTCTCTCATCTGGAAGGGCACATGGCAAACACGGCATCATCTGCTAGCTTCTTCTCTCCTGGCTTCCTGTTTCATGAAGCACTGTAGGAGGCATTTTCCTCCTTCATCTCCAAAGGTCACTGGCTAGAGTTTCTACTTCTTGTGGCTATGTCATTCAGCTCTGCTCTCTCTGAATCTCCCTCATTCTCCAAAATGTTTTTTCTTTATAGGTCTCCAGAAACTAATCAAGACCAAGCCGAATGAGTGGAGACACATCTCCCCTTAATCCAGCTCAGCAACCACTCTTGATTAAATCACATCTCTAGGGAGAGGATCTAATTACAGATTCAAACATACAGTATTGAATAGGGATTATTCTGCCTTTACAAAATGAGATTTTGATGAAAACTTGGCTTCTCTAGGAGACATACATCCTTTCAAACCAGCACAAGTGGTCTTGTTTGGGGCTTGGCAAACCATGAAAAATAGAAAAATCTAGCTGAAGTTTGCATAAGATTAGCCCCTAGAGTAGCCTTTCAAATCTAAGTGAATTTTCTCAGCCACTGATACCTTATTTATTATAATTCCTTTCTCTTTTTTGTAATGGGTAAAACTGTACAACTGTTAAAATGTAGCACAAGGTTCTCTGTTACTACTTTGTACAATGGATGTATGAAGTAAAAAATGCCACAGATACAAGGAAAAAGCAATCTTCAACACTAGGTTTATCTGGGGTTCTGTAGGAGGCATGGATTCTTTGGATTCATAGCATGACAAATACTCAGACACCCTTGATCATCATTGCTTGGAATTGAAGGAGAAAAGAATGGGCGCAGTGGCTCTGAAGCTGAAATTTTGGTGAATGTGAAAATATGGGATCCATCAGTAATATCACAAAAAGAAAGATTTCCAATATCCATATCAAGGAAAATCCCCACTTGATACAACCAGGGATTCACCCAGACAGCAGTCTGTGGCTCAGTGCTGGCTGAGAAAACTTTTCCATCTCTCAAACCCACAGTCCAGAAGCCATGCTCTGAAGACCGAAGAATGGTTCCTTGTCGGGGAACAGATTCTTTGCAGACACCCAGATCCCATTCTTTGCTTCTTCCCACATCCACCTCCCAGTAATGGCGGCCTGAAGTGAACCGAGAGGAGCCCAGAACACAAATTGCTGGTCTGAATCTCTCAGCACACTCTTTACGATTTTCTTTGTTACATCCACATCGGACACTCCTCAGGTCATCAGACAGGATTAGGAAGTCATTGGCTGTGTCAACATCCAAGGTCATGTCCACTGTGGAATATAAAGAAAAGTTATCAAATGGACAGACTATACACCCACTCCACTGAAAGTTACTGAAAATGCCCACATATATTGTTCAATTAAATTTTTTTAACACATCTTATTCCTTAAATAAAAAATTTCCTGAGAAAATTTACATGGTAGCCCTTATCGGTCAAAATATCCTCCATATGTTTTAGAGCTGCATGTGCCTTTTAGTCTTAGTAGGAGTTCTGTTTAAATTAGTTTATTTGCCTGCTTGATGGTTATTCTCTTTAATACATAAAATCCATGAAGGATAGCATCACTGTTGTTTTCTCTCAAATTTAATATCTATATTACCACAAAACCTATCAAGTACAGACATATGTGTATTTTGAATGAAGAAAAATATTCTATTTATTGTAAAAGAGTGTTGTAATAATAAACATTGCTTTTCTTTTGATATCCACTCCCATTTCATCTTGGTGGCTAGGCATTTGCATTGGAGACATTTGTATTCCAATTTTTATATCAGTAAGAATTAATGATGAGATCTGAGGCAATGGGTCACATGTGGTATAATGTTAGGCAGCACTGGAAGTACTCAAAATCCAGCTGTGGCTACATTATGGACAATGAAGCTCTAGGGCATGACAAAAGTATATATCCTTACAAATAGACAGGTAGATCCTTCATCTTCACCCAGAGGTGAGAACAACTGTTGCTTGGGCACAGAGAAGTCTTAGGTGCCTGAACTGAATTACTGCCCACATGTAATATTGAACCTTTTAAATAGTTGTTTATTTCAAGGCTCTTTGTGGAAAGATGTGCAGATTCCTTACCTTGGAACTTCAGCATCCTTGGGTTCATCTGTAGGATGGTTTTCAGGTGGGGTTCCAGTTCCTTGACCTTGGAAACCAGCTCTCCCAGCTGGCAATTGGGACTAATGTCATTCCTCTGAGAGACCACAGGGCAGGAAGGACACAATAAACCCTGTCCATGTGGCTCCTTCTGCAGTGAATTGAGGCAGTGCAGGCAGCAGACATATCCACATTTTAAGTATACTGGTTTGTCAAGATAAGCCATGCAGATAGGACATCTACTTGCTTCTTTAAAGTGTTCAGCCATGATCACTGTCTGGGTTAAATGAACATGACAATAAACTTTCCATGAATTAAATGACCTGGGACTCTTTCATGTTTATATGCATAAAGTTGTCATATACCTCTACATGCAATCACTAGCTCAAGGTAATTAAAAATACAGTGAACATACAAATATAAAATCTCATGCCTTCAAACTTCTGATATTTGGAATCCAGTTGTAATGAAGAATGGAATTCATTACTCAGCTTTAAAATATCTAGACCTGGGCTGTCCATGTGTTAGGCACAAAACTCACATGGTACATGTGCACATAAAATTTACTTGCTCTAAACTGAGATATGCAATGAGTGTAAAATATAAATGCTATTTTGAAATATAAGTTTAACAGAATGTAAACTATCTTTTTAATAGCTGTTTCAAGTCAATTATATGCCAAATAAAACCATTTAGGACATTTAATTAATTTCACTTGTTTTGTTTTTGTTTGTTTGTTTTTTTACTTTTTTAATGCAGTTACTAGAAAATGTATAATTGCATGTGTGAGTCACACTATTCTATTGGACACTGCTGGTCCAGAATCAGAGTTTTTTGACATCCTCCAGCTGGTCTAACTTGCCTGTGACAAAAACCCAAAGCAGCAGGTGAAAGGTTAAAGAAGCCAATGGGAGAACCTCAATTCACTGTCTGGTACCGTTATTAAGCTATGATTTGATTGAGGAAAATGAAGAATATAGCATTTCTTCAGCCCGAGTATTGAAAATTTAGGTTTTGCCTACTGTTACTGGAGCTGTGGGACCAACAGTTCCCAAATGCATACTGGGTGTGGTATTGAGTTGGCTTCTGACAACATTTGCTGCCTGAATAAATTATCCATTGTCCAGTCCTAGTTTTCTCTTATCTGCACTTCGTAGAAATTTCAAAAAAAACATAGAAATTACATAAGAGTTGACTTACCTCTTGTGTTAGTTTGCTAGCTGCCAGAATGCAATATACCAGAACTTGAAAGGCTTTTAAAAGGGGGAATTTTACAAGTTACAAGTTTACAGTGCTAAGGAAGTGAAAGTTGGAAGTGAACTAAGGCACCAACAAGAGTTTCCCTTCATTCAAGAAAGGCCGAAGGGTCAGGAAGTCCTCTGTCTTGGCTCTCTCCAGGTTCTGCCTTGCTTAACATCTCATGGCAGTGTCTCCTAGGCTCCAAGCATCAAATATCCGTGTCTCAGTTCTCCGCATGTCCGCCGCTGTGTCAGCTCAACTGTGAAGTTTCCATCGGCTCTGAGGCGTCTATAGTTTCTGACACTCACCAAAATGTCTCCTCTTTTAAAGGATTCCAGAAATCTAATCAAGACCCACCTGGCAAAGGGTGGAGTCACATCTGCATCTAATAAAGGTCACACCCAATTGTGGAGATAATCTAATAGAAAGTTTCAAACCTATAGTATCGAATCAGGATTCAAAGAAACAGCTACCTCCACAAGATTGATTCCGGATAAAAATGGCTTTTCCGGGGTAATTCAGACTTTCAAATTAGCACACCTTCCCTCCACTAGGTTCTTCTCTGGCTGCAGCCTCGTCTACTGTCAACTTACTCTGGAGTGACATCTATTGAGAAAGGGCTTGTATTGGTGAGGGGCCCTCTTCTGACTTCATATCCTGCCTCTCTGCTTTATTTAATCAAGTTGATTTAATTGTGGTACAAATAGGTTTTTCCTGAGAACAGAGAGATTGCCACAAAGGAGGTAATTCTATCTTGGAAGTCTGTTCTTCCTAATAATATGGGCAAATATTGCCATGTATCATTCTAGATTGCATATTAAACATTTCTTCTGATGATGTACATGCTGGTTTGAAAGGATGTACGTCCCTTAGAAAAGCCACGTTTTAATCTAAATCCCATTTCATAAAGGCAGAATAATCCCTATTCAATACTATATGTTTGAAACTGTAATCAGATCATTTCCCTGCAGATGGAGATTTAATCATGAGTGGTTGTTAAACTAGATTAGGTGACGACCTGTCTCCACCCATTTGGGTGGGTCTTGATAAGTTTCTGGAGTCCTATAAAAGAGGAAACATTTTGGAGAATCAAAGAGATTCAGAGAGAGCCATAGAAGAACGACATAACCATGAGAAGCAGAGAGCCCTCTAGCCAGCAACCTTTGGACATGAAGAAAGAAAATACTTCCCAGGGAGCTTCATGAAACAGGAAGCCAGGAGAAGGAGCTAGCAGATGACGCTGTGTTCAGTATGTGCCTTTCCAGAAGCGAGAGACACTCTGACTGTGTCTCCGTGTGCCCTTCCATTTTAGAGAGATACCCTGGACTTCATCGGCCTTCTTGAACCAAGGTATCTTTCCCTGGATACCTTTGATTGGACATTTCTATAGACTTGTTTTAATTGGATATTTTCTCAGCCTCAGAACTATAAACTAGCAACTTATTAAATTCCCCTTTTTAAAAGCCATTCTGATTCTGGTATATTGCTTCTGGAAGCTAGCAAACTAGAACAATTTAAGATATGGAATTTGGGTACAACTTTTAAAAGAAAATATTTGGCATTGTATTATTATTTATGAATACACGTAATTTCAAGTATATAATTTGGTAATAAAATAAAACCTTCTAGCATTTAGATCAAGAGAAATTAATTAAAACTCTTCAGAAGTATTTCCTAAAATCACATGCAGTAACATTTAGTCCCTTTTTCAAAAGACATTTTCCTCTAAGATTGTGAAATTTCAATTTTTTTAAGTTTCATATATGTGGTAGTTAGATTCAGGTGTCAACTTGGCTAGGTGAAGGTGCTTAGTTCTGTTGCTGTGGACATGAGCCAATGGCATGTGAACATCATCTGTTGTTGATTACATCTGCAGTCAGCTAGGAGACGTGCCTGCTGCAATGAATGATATTTGATTTAATTGGCTGATGCTTAAATGAGAGATTCAATATAGCACAGCCCAAGCAGCTCAGCATACCTCATCTCAGCACTCACAGCTCAGCCCAGGCCTTTGGAGATGCAGAAAGGAATCACCCGGGCAAAACTTTCTGGAACCCAGAGGCCTGGAGAGAAGGCCAGCAGAGATCGCCCTGTGCCTTCCCACATAAGAAAGAACCTTGGTTGAAAGTTAGCTGCCTTTCCACTGAAGAACTACACATTAACTAAATAAACCCCCTTATATCGAAAGCCAATCCATCTTTGGTGGGTTGAATTCCAGCAGCTAGCAAGCTAGAACAGTATATATAAGGCCAAGTTGTCCCTCAATAGTTACTCAGCCAGTCAAGTTCATCAGTTTTATCAAAGCATCAAAAAATAAAATATATTTCCTATTATATTTGTTATATTTATCATACTATCATAAGAAGTAGTAAAAATGAGAAACAGTTCATTTTTTCAAAGAAGCATTTTTGTTCTCTACACAAAGAAGTTTTATCTGATAGTAGATGACATAATTAATCATTATTATGGGTTTAAAGAGAGAAAAACAACAATGAGATACGGGCAAGAGGGATTAGGTTACACTTAGATGTTTAAATAGAAAGTGTTTGATTCACAAGGTGATCATTTGCTGGATTTTGCTGGATACTTGTATCATTAGAAGTCCAAAGCAGAAACAATCCATAATCCAAAACTTATTGTTTTGTTCAGGACAAATGAGGAACACAAAGTTTAACAATTATAATCAAAATTTTATTAGACGTCCTTTCACATTGCATTTTCCCGTTGCTTTGGAGCTACAACTATATTTCATATGTACTGGTATATATATGAAGTTCTTATTTCTTAGCTTTTCACTTTTACAACTTTAATTGATTTTGTGGTGATTTTTAGGATAGTGTCACATTTTTAGAAGTAGCTATTCTTGTGTTTATAGTTTCATTTACCTTTTCTCATCGAAGATTGATCCCTAATGTGTTTTACATTTATTTAATTTCAGTCTATCATGAGCAGAACTTACATTTCATTATAATACTAAGTGGTCACTTTTGTGGAGACAACGAATACAGTGATTAGATATTTGCCTCTGGTAGGTAACCCCTATATATCTAGTGCCTGGATTTAAATCCATGTTAACTTCCTGAGTTCAGAGTTCTTGCATTAAGGAGAAGAGTAAATTAAGCTTCCAAGCCAACACCAGGGTTTTGAGTTACCTAAAACAGTTTTTTTCAAATGGGGCTTTGAACAGGGATGAGCTCACCTGCCTTTCCCTGAGCAGTTGTGTGGTGGCCCAAAGGCCAGGTCCCCTCCCAAATATTCATAACAGCCCACTTAAGCCAAGGAGAAACACTGAGAAAGTAAAGAATCTCCCAGGACGTAGAAGAATGTAACTACAGAAACATTGAGCGTGCTTAGTCAAAAATAGTAACCTTAGTAAAGCATCAGGTCTTAAGCCCCTTTCCTGATTATGGTAGAGACCCAGTGTCCTCATGCCTCATGGAATGCATTTGTTCTGAAATCATATACTGACTTATGCATTTCTCTTCCATTTGCAGATTGCTAAATATCCCAATGGCCATCACCAGAGATCCTCTCCTATTCATAAGAACCAATAAACTTACTTCTACTTCTGTGTCTGGCATGTTTTTCAGTCTTGCAACCACATCCACCCATGATATCCAGGAATTAGGTCTGGGATGGAATAAGTGGTAAGGCCAGCTATGATTGGCATTACTAATCCAAATGTGTCCAGTGTTTGAAGTTACTTAATCCTTTTCTAAACTGTTTCTAACTTTTTCATATATTGTGATGTAGCCAGAAACAATTATCTATAACTGTTATAAGTCATTAAACTATAACCCAGATCATTTATTTCTTTGATGATGATCTTATACTTTATAACTGCATAATCCTAACCCTGTAACTGCACAGTAAGGAGATAACTTGTGGGTGGCTGGACATGTATCCCCTTATAGTCTGATACTATTGGGTTTAGTCCCTCAATGTTCATTAATTAAGTAACATGAGTTAGCCATTCCAGAACTGACCAAACCTGGTCTAATCAGAATTGGCCCACACCTGACATGCTCAGTAGCCTAAACCTTGAACTTCAAATGAGCTAAGCATGTGGCAATCTGCACATACACAGACATGAGACTATCTCTAACCTCCTCATCTAGACCTGCTTGCCTTTGTTTAAATGCTATAAAACACTGGCAATTTCTCCAATTAGGGGAGACAAATGGGAGAAACCATACTCCTGTCTTCCTGAGGCGAGTCATTGCTAAATAACCTTATTCTTCTCTCTACATTGGGTGTACTTCTAGACCCCAGTGTGCATCCAGCAAGGACTTACTTGTGAACCGCAACAGAAGGAGGGCGGTGCCGCCCACACAGGAATGCAATCAACTGAGTCTCTCCCTCTCTGCTTCACTCGCTCTCCTTTCCCCCTGCCCCATCTTCCTTGTCCTCCTAGAAAGCTTGATGGACTCTCAAGATGGAGGAAGAGGGGAGAAGGTTCCCGAGAGACACCTTCCCGGCTCAGGTGAAGGAGGTAAATCCACAGGAATAAAGGAAGGGCCCACAGCGAGATGTAAGGAGACCTGTGAGGGACCCCCTGGCGAGAGAAGGAGCCGACAGGAGGAAACCATTTCCCCTAAGTCTTGTTGCCTGCGGGTGCTCGCGTCAGCAGAGGATGGTAGAAACAAGCCCGAGGCAGACCAGGAACCAGCAGTCAGGGGCGCTGCCTTCCCCGCCCTTCTTCCAGGCGGTGGAGGGAGGGCCCTGGTGTGGGTGGGACCTTCTATTCTAAACGGACGGGGCGGAGCTTTCCTCCCCTCTTGCCCCTCCCTCCGCTGGGTGTCAGGTCTGCAGGCCCTTCTCCTGCCCCCTTGGTTTACGAGTAATGTAATGAAGGAAAGAATGAATGTGTTTACTTGTTTATTATTTTCATAGACAGATCTTGTGATCATTCATCATGGATGTAATTGGTAACCACAGTGGTTATTTGTTATCATCCTCCTCGTCATTGTTCTGAGAAAACAAATGAAGTCGATATTTATGATCGTGGGCATTGCTGTTGTGTGTGTTGAGACACCGAATAAAGTCTCCATCGATCCAAGGCGAGGGCACGATTTCTTGAACAGGATGACAGAGGGGTCCCTCCAGCCACGGGTTCCCACTTCCTTGAGGCATCCAGTCGTTCACCGTCCCTCCCTGCACCGACTGATCTCATCGGTTTACTGGCTTGAGCCCCGGCGCCTCAATCTTCCTTATCGGACCCACTGGTTTTAGTTTCACTGTCTCCACCCGGATGCTTTCTATTAGGGGATCTCATAGGACTTATCCCGCATGCCCTACACTTCTCTGAACTTGCGCTCTGTCCCTTCTTGCCACCATCCTCCCGTGGGTGACCTGGAAATCCAGTGAGCACCACACCCGACGGGTTTTGGTCTGCTCCACTGCGTGGTGGCGCTGACCGCTGGGCAGAGCCTGGGGAGCCGTTCTGACCATGTGCTCAGGGTGCCCCCTAATGGACTTAGGAGACAGAGGGAGAGACCCCGCTTGGTGTCCCATCCTGGGTGAACATCTCTCTCTTTCCTCCACACTCCCAGTAAACTCCCAGTTCCCTTGACACTGAAAACTTTATATCTTGAGTCCCAATCGGGGGGGGTTCCCGTGGGTCTTTGACACCATTGTCTCTTCTCTCAGCATCCATTCTATTTCCTGCTCTTCACCTTCTCCTTTGTTTGCACGAGGGCTCCACCTGAAAGGTGATCCTCCCTGATAACCTCAGAGTTGTCAGGTACCCGAGCACTTCTGGATGAGAGCCTTTTCCTTTGGGTCTCCCCTCACCCCGGAAGCTCCCTTGCTGCCTTGGTTCCCCTTCAGGACCTGGGATTGGATCCCAACACCCGCCTGCACAATGCCACATACACTAGGTAGGAAAGTGCTGAACCAGTTTATGATTCCGGGTTTGTCCTGGTGCCTGAATCATAGTCAGGCCTAGCTTTCGGAAATCAGGTCCGAGGTGGGCCTGTCTTTAGAAGGGTTCCACAGAGCACTTGGAGGATTCGCGGATTTGACACTCCGCGAATCCTCCAAACCACAGGGAGGGGATGGTTCCTCTTCTGCAGGGTCGGTGCATCAGGCCTAGCGCTCGCCCAGGCCTTCCTCAGCGTCATCGCCCTCTTCTGTGCTGCTGCTCGTCCTTCCCCTCTGAGGCGCACATCTGGGAAAAGCTCATGAGTCCCCTCTTCGGTTGCTCACTTCATAACCTCTCCACACTGCCTAGAAAGCCAGGGGTCTGCATATCCTATGGTCTGCTCTGGGCCAAAGGTTTCTGTGTCTGCTTGGATGGTCCTGGAGAATCACTCGTGTGGGTCCAGATCTGCCTGTGAGCTTCTCAATAATTTTGCAAGTCATGAATGTTAGGGTGATCTCTGAGCTCTGAATTCGATTTTATTGGTCCATAGGTCTGTCCTTGTGCCTCAACTCTTTATTTTTTTGAGTATTGTAACTTTGGAATAGCTTTTAAGATTGGGATGGATGAGTCCTACAACTTTGTTCTTCATTTGAAAGATGGCCTTGGCTATTTCATTGTTTTTTTTCCATTTCTGCAAAGAAGATTGTTGGAATTTCTATTGGGATTGCACGGAAACTATAGATAACTTTGTTTAGAATTGACATCCTAATATTTAGTCCTCCAATCCATGGAAAGAATGCCCATCCATTCATTTAGGTAGTCTCTCATTTCTTTCAGCAGCATTTTGTAGTTTCCTTTGTACAGGTCCTTTCCATCCTTGTTTAGGTTTATTCCTAGATAGTTGATCATTTTAGTGGTTATTATAAATGGAATTTTTGTCTTAATTTTTTCTTTGGATTCTTCACAGATAAAGTATAGAATCACTGCCGATATAAGGGTTTGATCTCGTACCCAGCCACTTTGCCAAATTCATATATTAGCTCTTGGAGCTTTCTGTGGATTTTTCAGAATTTTCTGCGTATAAGATGATGTCACATACAGATAAGGAGAATTTTACTTCATCCTTTTCAATTTGGTTGCCTTTTATTATTTTCCTGCCCAATTGCTCTGGCAAGAACTTCTAATACAATGTTGAATAACAGTGTTGTGTCCACTACGTCCTTAGGTTTTCCAAAAGACTTCATAAATAAGGGACAAGCCTTTCTTTCTGTCGTAATCACATGCTATTCTACAGGAGCCATATTCATTAATGGTAAGGGGTGATCAGGCCTCAGAGAGGGCGGAGTGCATAAACTGGGGAGGCTTGCTGCCACCCCATTTTTCTGGATGGGTTGAGATTGTGCCCTGCAGTTGGCAGAGAGCTCACGTGCAGCCACAATCTTTGGAGAGGGTGGAGCCAATAAAAGGTGGTCTGCTCGAGGTGCCCAAGGTCGCAAACTCCACCCTCGTATTCACAGAGAGCAAAGCTGCTGCATAGGCCCTTGGAAAGGGAGGCACTGCTACTTCTAAAGCCCTGAGGATAAATGACTTTGAAATCCAATGGAGGTTGCCTTGCAGATTTTCAGAACTGTAAGGGTCTGGTGACCCCTGCTTTCCCTCTAATTTCTCCCTACTGAAAGTGGAAATATCTATCCTATGATGATCCCTCATTTGCATATTGGCAGCAAATAAGTTGTTCTGAGTTTTACAGGTCCAGAGGCAGTGGGACCATTTTGTTTGCTTTAGAAAAGACCATGCCAATAATAGACTTTCATGAGATTTTGTACTGATTTAACTTTCTATTGTATTTGTATTGTTATTAAAATATTTTAAAGCTTTGTGATATTATAATGGAGTGAATGCATTTTGTACATGGAAAATCACGTCTTTTGGGGGGTCCAGAGGGTAGAAAGTGCATGTTTGGAAGTATTATGTACCCCAGAAAAGCCATGTTTTAATACTGATCCAATCTCTTGGAGGAAGTCTTTTTCCTTTTAATTCTGGGCTTGAAATTTGGATTCGATTTTCTCCACAAAGATATGAAATACCCAACTTTGAATGTGACCTCTGATTAGAGGGAGATGTGACCTTAGCCATTCCGGGTGGGTCTAGATTAGTTTATTGGAGTCCTTTAAAAGGGGAAATATTTTGGAGGGAGTCAGAAATGTCAGAGCCGAAGGAAATGACAGAAGCCTCAGAGCTTATAGAAACTTCACAGCAGAGCTGACACAGATGTGGGCACACGGAAACCAGAGACACGGATATTTGGAGATGCTTGGAGTGCAACAGACATTGCCATGAGATGTTAAGAAAACCAGAACCTGGACAGAGCCAAAGGAAGTCAAGAGATGAAAGCCAGCCCTGGAGACTTGAAGTGAGGAATCCCTATGGGAACAGGAGCTGGAAGCAAAGGAGCCCAGGAGCCCGGAACCAGCAGGTGCCCCTAGTCAGGTGACTACCCAGTTGACAGAGGTGTTCCTGACACATCAGACTTTTTTAAGTGAAGGTAACCTATTGTTGGTGCCTTCACTTGGACACTTTCACTTCCCTAGAACTGTAAACCCATAACTTATTAAATCTCCCCTTTTAAAAACCGTACCAGTTCTGGTGTATCACACTCCAGCAGCTTGCTAAGTAACATAGGGTTTGGGAGGGAAAGAGTTCTATAATCCTATCATTTGGTCTCAGTCCTGTAGAAGGCCATTGCCCCTGAGCAATAATAGTTACAAGATCGATTCTCACCTACCCCAACCCCACACCCTTAGATTGGACAGGATATGTATAGCTGTCTGGGATTGTTTATTTTCCTTATCCAAGATCAGAGGTTAGAGGCAGCAGGAGGTACATATTTCTCTTCCTCCACCTCAGTTAGGTTTCAGTAAAATGGGTGGTTTTGAGAGCAGTCCTCTGTTAAGGAGAAGAGACCACCCTTGACACTTTCCAAAATGACTAGTGTACACTACAATTGTTAGAAGCATGAGGAGAATTTCCTCCATTCCTAACAGTTAGACCCTGGTGGGGCTCCTGGAGGTAAAACTCAGGAACGCATGTGGCCTCCCCTTGAACTGAGCCCCTGGAGTCTTGAACTCTCAATTTAGCTTATATAGTGCCTCCTGCAGTGAGTCAGCTACAGCTAAGCATTTCTACTGGTCAGGACTGCCACCAAAGCTTTGCTCCTGGCCTCCTTCTCCGGGAAATCTGATTTTTCTTCATTGACTTTTCTGCTATTAGAGTGACTATGTTTTGAATTTTGTCCTCAAATCCCTGGTGTTTCTAGGAAGAGCTGCTGTTTTACAATTGGTTGAGCTTTCAACTGGAGGTTAGGATGGGGGTTATGGCCTCTAAGGTTCTCCTGTGCAGACTGGACATCAGAAACTGCACAGTGAACATTAAAGACCCTATTAAACATGTAAAATATTTAAGATAATCTACTGAGGAATTTAATTCCATCATAGGCAGTAAGTGTTCACATGAAACTAATGAGGATTGGCCATGCAGAAGGAGCACAGATGTCAGTGCCTTTTATGCACTGGCTGGGTTTGAGGACCCATGTGTGCCTGGCCTTATTGGCACTGCCTCAGTAACTGCTTTCCTCAAATAACTAGCAGATCCAGCCTTCGATGAGTGAAGGCAACAAAAACTTCAAACTTCCTAAGCATGTTCAGGAAAATATAACTATTGTCAAATCTGGACTCTGCCTGTTTTTGTAGATTCAGAAGTTCTAAAAAGTTCAATTCATTTGAACAGCCACAAAATACTTAAAAAATGATATTTCAGCGTGTTTGAATACTATGTGTAATTCACATTTCCATGTCCATGAATAAATTGTTATTAGAGCATAACTTTGCTCATTCTTTTCCCTGTTCTCTTCTACTGCTTCATCACTGTGACATCAGGATTGAGTAGTCCAAACAGAACACTTATGGCCCATAGGACAACAAATATCACTCTCTGGGCCCTAATGAAGGATGCATAATAGCACCCACTCTATCCCATGGCCCAGAGGAGATGCTTACTTAGCATGACCTACATTGCCCCAGGAAGGTCTAGGGCCTCAAGCTTCCTCTTCTGCCGAACATCTAGTCCCATTGCAGAGCCAATGATCATGTAAAAAGCTTCCAAGCTGCCCCATCTCTTACAGAGGGTTCATCCTTCTGCTAAGAGGTGGTTTGGATTCCAGGCCCATTTGTGTAGGAAACAGAGGCTGGTGGGGCAGGTGTTCTTTTAAACCCTTGCCAAACTGCTGACTTCCACTAGACCTCACCTCCTGTTCACTGTCAAACTTGGTCTGATAATGGTATTTGCACATCCTGACTCCACAAGGAGGTTTTATGCTTTAATCCTCTGTTTCTTGATTTCAGGAGTGGTCAGCTTCTTGTTTGAACTCACAGAGATAGAGGACAAATCCATGTTTGTTGGGTCATCCACTTCCTCTAAGTAGAATCCCTGCAGCTCTCACATCCCCACTTGGGCCCATCTTCAAGTCTTCCCCATATGATCTTAGGCTACATTTTATGTAGGACAGGCCCCTTGAGCCTCCCCCCCATTATTTCAACACAGGAATCATCCATTTGTGGCAGTCTTTAAAAGTTTGTAGTTCTTGGAGCTCTGTCAGTTCCTGGCCATCCTCTGAAATCGGGAGTGGCACAGCCTGCATTTTCCTGATTCCCTGACCAAGCACAGTATCTGGCTGGTGTGGGAGAATGGAAACCCACCTTCCTTGTCTCGAGGTAAACAAACTGTGGTGTGAGACTGAGACTGGGACCTCACCTGGAATCACACTTTCATTTGACATCTTCTCTCCTTGATTTCACTGGAACATCTGTATAATATCCCTGACACTGACTACTTGTTGAAGGCTCCACTTCTTGTAAACCCCACTTAGGGCAGTATGCCACCAATTGCGATGGATGAATAAGTGTTCATGTTATAGACATCTTATGATTCAGTGAACAGGAATGCCATTAAAGAGCATGTGTTTTCAGAATAGACACTTTTGGGTGGGGAGCCTCTTGGCTACCTTTCTTCACTGTACTTTCATGCAAATCCTATTTGATCCTCACAGTCCACCTTTCCTGGGATTTCATTTAGAGAAATATATGTGCTTTTTCCGTCCTTGCTTCAGGAAACACTCCCTGACTATCTCCTCCCTTCCTATGTCATCATCTCACCCTTCGTATACACTGAATCCTCTTGGGGTATGCGCTTTCTGGACAGTGGGGAGGGAGAACCCTTTTTATGTAGCTCAGGTTTTGATCTCTCTGCCACTTGACTTCTTTGACTCCCTAACCATAAGGGAAAGCTTCACTTGTCATGAAATGCAGATGAGTGACCCAATTCTGTACCACACACAATGATCATATTTAAAGACTGCTGTCCAGCAGCAAATTTCCCCAGGGCATGCCATTCATTCTGCAAGTGTTTATTAAGCAATTACTATGTGCCAGGCACTCTGGTTAACACTCAGCTTGAATTAGGCCAATGAGGTCCTCACACTCATGGTTCCTACATTCTACTATATGGAGGCACTCATTCACTCAACTTGTACATATTAGATGCCTAAGGTTTGCCAGGTATTCTTGTCGATGCTAGAAACAAAGCAGTGCACCAAACAGAGAAGCCACAAAGCTCTCAAGAAGCTCATACCTTAGTAAAACACAAATGAGCAAACAGTAAACAGTATGCTTTCACATACTGATTAATGCTTTAAAGGAAAAGACTGAATAACATTGTGTGGCTTGTTGGAAGAAAATTATTAGACGAAGGGGCAAAAAGAATCCCGGAGGTGGTGTTTCATCTGAGACCTGTGTGATATAAAGGTTGAGTCAGGTGAAGTAATGAAGGGGATGGGAAGGGGGGCAACATACCCTTTGAGACATAGAGAGTGGGCTTTGGGACTGGAACAGGGATGAGGAAAGGGGGAGGAAGACAGATTAGGCAGTGTGGGGTCAGATCACAAGAACTGTGATGAGAAACAATTGTGTGGTCTGTATTTTGGATGAAGACCTAGAGAAAAGGAGAGAGGAGGTCACCAGGCAGCAATTTGCTGATCTCCAGGCTCCTTCTCAACTCTGAAGGTCTTGGATTCCACTTCTCTACTCAACAACCTTTGCCAGGAAAGAGCATAAGTACACCATAAAACGTGTCCTACAAATTTAAAAGGATTCAAGGCATGCAAAGTAATATTGAAATATAATGAGTACATATTGGTTTGTTGCACTAATTGCTCTGCTTTTGTGTATACTTGAAAATTACCAAAATTAAAGGTGTTGCATATGCTGAATTCTCCTTCCTAGATCTGTTTATCTCCATGGTGTCCAATCCTGGATATTTGCACCAAACTCCTGCAGGAGCCCAAATCTTGATTGGAGTATTTCTCCTCTTTACATCTACTCTGGACCAGCCCTCTCAGCTTTCTCCCCACCCTCACATAGGTCCATGTCGTTATCCTGAGAACTTGTGAATATATTAACTTCCATGGGAACAGGGATCCTGCAGATTTGATTTTGTTAAAGATCTTGAGGTAGGAAGGTTACTCAGGTGGGCCAATGCAATCACTAGGGTCCCTATTAGAGTGAGGGGGTTAGAGTCAGGTTCAGGTTGGCTGTGTGAGGACAGAAGCAGAGCTTGGGGTTACATGCATTGAAGATGGGGAAAGGGGGTCACAAATCAAGGAATATGGCAGTTCAGCTAAGCTGGAGAGGCAAATACCTTGTGTCTTCACTCAGAACATCCAGAGGAAACCAGTTCTGCTGCCACTTTGATCTTAGCCCCTTAATACTCATTTGCACTTCGGACCTCCAGAGGTGTAAGAGAATCAATGTGGTTTGTTTTAATTTTTTGCCTAGGCAGGTTTCAGGAATCAACCGCAGATCTCAGACATAGCAGGCAAAAATTCTGCCACTGAGCCGCCATTTTATCACCTTCAATATGGATTGTTTTAACCCACAAGTATTGTGGTAATTTGTTACAGCAACCCTAAGAAACTGTCATAGTAATTTATTAGTATCTTATACAGTATAAATGCAAAAATGGATAGTGATAATGGCAGCTTCACCTCGTGAATATAATTATCACCACCAAATTGTACATGCAAAAGTGATTAAAAGCAGAAATTTGGTTTGTGCATATGTTACCATAATGAAAGGTACAAAAAACTTTCCACACACAACAATGTTTCCATCATGAAAAGACTCATTTTCATTGGCTTTAAAGTAAATGCAGATCAAGGTTACAATGTGATACCACCTCACACCTATAAGAATGAGTGCTATTAAACCAACAGGAATCTATAAACGTTGGAGAGGATGTGGAGAAACTCGGACACTTATGCACTGCTGGTGGGAATGTACAATGGTGGAGCCACTATAGAAGACTGTTTGGCAATTCCTTAGGAGACTAAATATCAAGTTGCACTGTGACCAAGCAATAGCACTACATAGTATATAGGAAGAAGAGCTGAAAATGATGACACAAACAGACATTTGAACACCGATGTTCACAGGCGGATTATTCACAGTCGCCAAGAGATGGGAAGAAACCATATACCCAGCAACAGAAGAGTGGACCAACAAACTGTGGTATATACATACAATGAAATATTATGCAGCAGGAAGACAAAATGAAGTCCTGAAGCCATGACAATATGGATGAGCCTTGAGGACATAATGCTCAGTGAAATTAGCCAGACACAAAAGGATAGATACTGTATGATTCCACTTTTGTGATCAGAATAAAGGTATAGTCAGAGGTCTATAATACAGAATATAAGGAACTGAGAGATCCATAGAAGCTAGAGATGGGTGAACTGTTAACTAACAAAGTTGAACGCAAATGTAAGGAAATGGATAGAAGTGAAGGTGGTTCTCTAGTGGGTCTATAAGTAAGATTATCATCTTGAAGATGAACAAGATTGAAAGGGGTTGTACAGACCTCCGTGTCCCACTGATTAACCCTGGAAATATGTGTTAATTGAACTAAAATTCTTTTTAGAACTAAAAAGAACTAAAATATTAGTTCTTGCAAGAATTACGTCAAAGATATGATTCTTACGGAAAGAGCATTTAAGTCCAAGGTACAGTGGGAAAACTGCTATTGCATGTCATGAGCTATATTGAAAGGAAACCATCAGGACTACCACAGCAATAGCAGAGGGAAATAATAGTGGGAGGGACAAGAATTAAGAGGAGGTTTTGATTTCTTATTTAGTGAGAGTGTATTAATTGATTTTCTTTCTCTTGGGAACAATAGAATTATGTAAAATTGAGAATGTTGATGGGCTGTGGACTTAGGGCTCTCTACATGATACACGATGAGTGGAGGTGTCTGAAGGATGCACTGACAGAGAAGTGGATTGGGAAACAATGGTGTATACTTATAAAGAAGGCTGTGCTGCTATAAAAAGGAACAGAGTCGTGAGGTGTGCAACGATATGAATGAACATGTGGGACATTTGATGAGACAAAATAAGCCAGAAACAAAAGAACGAGAATGGTATGGTCACCTTTTGAAAATGCTTATAAGAAAACAGAGGCCTAGATTGTAAGCTTTTAGAGCAGACACATAAAGTCCGGAGTGGTGATTATTAATTTCTGGAGTTTGAGAGGCTGTTTTGTGTATATATCCTGGTATTTAGAGATAAGAGCAAAACCAAACAGGTTGGGGTTAAAATAATTCAGAATATAGGGGTAAGGAAGACAGTGTCTGTATTTTAGAACCACACATACTCTTTGAGACCTATGAAAGAAAGGTTTATTTGGTCTGGAAATGAAATTTTCTGTGTTGCATAATCTAATTCAACCTATCTGTATAGACCATTTCAACAGCTGAAACACTGGGAGACCAGAATAAGAAGTGGTCCTTTAATCCTGTATTGATTATTGTAATGCCTGGATACATCCTAGAGTATATTCAGCAGATATCAAAAAGTATTGGCAAAGTCCCCTGAGGAAGAAGAGAAAGAATGTGGAACTATTAAACCTTACAATCAGGGAATCCCCTTATACTGCATCAAATTTTAGAGACACCCAAGTCAATAGGACATGCCCTTGATCATGAGCCCTACTTTTGTCAAGCCTATGTAGGTAGTAGAGAAGCTTAGACTCCCTATAGGCATGCCAAAGAGTTACTCCTGGAGGACTTCTTTGGTGGCTCAGATGTGGCCTCAGTCTTTCTAAGCCAACTCTGCAAGTGAAATCATTGCTCTCCCCACTACGTGGCAGATGACACATAACATCCAGGGGTGAAATTCTCCTTGACAATGTAGGAGGTGACTCCCAGGGATGAATCTGCCCTGACACTGTGATCAACAATACTATCCTGAGCAAAAGGGGGAAAAGAAGTGTAATTAACATAGTATCAGTGGCAGAGAGACTTCAAATAGAGTTGAGAGGCTACTCTGGAGGTTAGTACTATGCAAGCTTCAGTTAGGCCTTGCTACCTATCATAACCTGCCAACCCCCAACCAGGACCATTCCAGCCATTCCTAAAGAACACCTCGGGCAATATATAAGATTCCACAAGGGTTCCATGCACTAGAGTAACTTTCCAGACACCTACAACTTCCAGATGGGTCCCTGGAAACTTAGAAGGCCCAGCCTCTCCAGAACATCAGACAGTTCCATCTCCCTATCCGATGTTAGTGACAGAACCTTCCAATGTGAAAAGTTTAGAATTGCCATAGCCCAAACACCCCTACAGAGAGGGATGGAAAGATCAAGGGAGATGGTGGAGTCATGCAGAAAAGGTAGGATTTAACAAATTAATAGGAATGCTGACTCATTAAATTGAAATCTCTTTTAGTCTCCAATATTTTACAGCAGTTAGAAGTAAAAATCTAAAATTGTGAAATTGTAACCCATGTCAAACTCTGAAATATATTCTACAACTAATTGTGGTGTTGTGGTTTGAAATTTATAGCTTTTTTGTATAAATGTTATTTTTCACAAAAAAAGAAGGAAAAAAAGTCGATTGTGATGACAAAAAAATATTTAAGCCCTTTAGCCTCCTATATTCTGTAGCAGCTAGAAAGAAATATAGAGAGAATCATATGGTAGCCCATGACGAACTCTGGGATCTGTCCTGTAACTACTTGTTGAAAAGTATTCCTTTTTTATTTCTTTGCTTCATGGATATGTTATAGTATACAAATAAAAAAAGTTAAGAATCAAACAAACAAACAAGAAACCCAGAAAGAAAAGGCAGAAGCCTCACTTCCATGATGGGCATAAGAACCACCTCTAATCGAATGCTGACTAATGATGGGCCTCCCTCTCCCAAAGGTAGTTTCCAGAAAGCAAAGGTTGAATAAAATCACACATATCCTTGGCAGTGCTGAAAACTATATATGTGCACATCCATGCGTAGGCCCTATCAGGAGTGAGCAGAGAAGGAAAACAAGCTATTGGACATCTACATGGTGCAAAACAATAAACTCCATGAACTAAGATAGCAGCCTCAGAAAAAAATGCCCCGTCTTAAATGAGCAATTAATGAAACCATAATTCCAATAAGAAGAAGAATTTTATGGAAGCTAAAAGAAAAATCACATAAGCTTCAGATGAAAAAAATAAGATGATTTTCAAAGGCACAATGAGTACACACGTGCACACACACATACACACGCAAAACACACACACACACATACACTTAGTGGCTCCTTCAGACCTACCCAGGTGGAGATCAGGGGAAATGGACCATACACTTGTCTCTTTAGGGTCACCAACCATACTACTTGAAGGATATTCTCACACAGACCACAGGCTAGGCCATTCTGCCTGAACCAACATTCCATGTCTGTCTTCCTCAGCCTGCCCCTCCACAAATCTCTTCTGGGAACCTGGCCCCAACTTAATGTTCAGAAGGGGCCAGGGATGAGCATGGTAACAATGTGTTCAGCCTGCACCAAGCCTGACCAGCACAGTTTTGGGCTCTCCAGTCCCTCCTGGGATTTAGTTATTAGCAGTCTGGCAGTTGCCCCAATGCCCAAGACTCATGCGGTCTCTGCATTTGTGGTTACATGGCTTGCCTCCTTGCCTGGATGCTATTTGGATCAGGATGTGTGCTCTCCTTATGGCTCAGCTGGGTCACTTCTGTTGTCTTCATGGTTCTCTAATTTCATGCCATGGAGTTGGTACAAGTCCCCGGTGCAGTAGGAGGATGCAGAGATAGATGGGGGCAATGATGATGGTCTATGGGGCTGGGATGTGCCAGGCGAGAGGGGAGGAGGTGACATTTGGGATCTGGGCAGAAAGAAATCCCCAAGTTCAGAACTGGCAGGTCCTAGAATCACAGTGTCAACTGAAAATTCATTGTGATATGTCACGAGAACTAGGCAATTAAAGCAGGGCTCTGATTTGAACAAGGCTCAGGGATTTGGCCTCTTAAAAGAACTTCTTGGAAGAAATTAAAGTGCCCCTGGTGTTGCTGGGACTGGACATATTGGGGAGTAACTTCAGGGTTGGGCCCACTGGTTGGAGGCAGCCTTTCTCATTTGACAAGACCAAGGACACTTTCTAGGAAACTTTCCAGCAAGCACTGTTCATCAAGTGTGTAAACCCCGGGAGAGCCTAGCCCCAAGTAGCATGACCCTGATCTTTCCCATACAACCAAAAAGACAGACAGCTCTCCTATCCATTTGACCTGCATTTCTGTACTGTGGGAGAGGGCTATGGGTTGATCCAGTCTTGCCTGGTTCTCTATGAGGCCTCAGATCCTAAGACCTCCTTGTTCATCAGCTCTACATTTCTCCGAGTAAGTGTCCTAGGAGCAGAGAAACACAGATGCTACCCACAATAATGCCGTATTCCAAGGAAGCAGAATTTCTCCTGGAAATACAGGAAATCTCACCAGCCTCCTTGTTTCCCAAGGGCTTTTAGGTTTTCCAGGCTGACATGTGCTTTCCCAACTCACATGTGGGCAACTCATGTTTTTCCTGCAAAGGAATTTTTGGAGCAGGGGTGCGGGGGCATAATCTCTCCTCTCTACTCCCCACACTTGCATCTATCAAGTCTTTCAATTTTCTGTGTGGATGAGTATCGGCCTCCTCCCCCAGAAAATTGCTAGCACCTTTTATTTTGTAATGTATGGAGTAAAAATGAAGTCTAGTTGGAAGGTGGTGCCAGATATCTTTGTTCTTCTCCACAGACATGAGTTTGGAAATGATGCAAACTCTAGGCCGTGTTGTTCAGTCATGTAGTGTCCAGTTGTTTTGAGAGAATGTCACACGAAGTAATTGACTCTGTTTGGGGGCAGAAAGGTCTGGGCTGAAGGATTTCATGCAGCACAAAGGAGTAGCCAGGAGGGGAAGAAAGTCTGTCTTATGGAGACAAGAGGGGGATATTCAAACTCCCATGAAGAGTGACATGTTAAGGCCATTTGCAAGCACAGACACAGGTCTAGAGGCAGGCTGCAGACGTAATCAAATAAGATGCCTCAAATTCATTGTAAGCATCTTTTCCTTCCCTGCACTCAAGTTAAATTACTTTGATTTTCCCCTTTATTTTGCTCATTACATTGTTTTGGAATTTTTTTTTACCACTTTTCATTTATTTGTTTTTATCTTTATTTTTAGTTTGGGCAGGAACTGGGAATTGAACCCAGGTCTCTGGAATGGCAGGTGAGAATTCTGCCACTGAGCCACTGCCACACCGCCCTCTTTTTATTTTTAATTACTATACATTATATATTCACATACCATGTAATCATCCAAAGTGTACAATCAATGGTTCAGAATATCATATACTGTGCATTTATGATCACAATCACTTTTTATTCTTTGTTGTAAAAAATAACATATATGCAAAACAGCAATTGACTTCAAAATGCATAATAACAATTAGTTATAGAGCAGATTTCAGAGTTTAGTATGGGTTAAAATTCCACAATATTAGGTTTTTACTTCTAACTGCTTTAAGATACTGGAGATCGAAAGAAAAATCAATATAATGATTCAGCAATCATATCTATTTGTCAAAACCTGACTTCTCTGTATAACTCTACCATCACCCTTGATCCTTCTCCCACTCTTTCAGGACTTCCCTGGTCCAGGGACCCATCAGGAGGTTTAAGATTTCTGGAAAGTTACCCTAGTGTATGGCGCCTTTGTAGAATCTTATATATTGTCCTAGGTGTTCTTTAGGACCAGCAGTAATGGTTCTGGTTGAGGATTGGCAAGCTATGATAGGTAACAATGCCTAACTGAAACTTGCATAAGAGTGATGGCTGGAGTACCCTGGTGACTCAATTGAAGTCTCTCAAACACCAATTCCCTACTTATTACACTTCTTTTCCCTCTTTTGATCAGGAAGGTATTGTTGATCCCTTGGTGCCAGGGCCAGGTTCATCCCTAGGAGTCATCTCCCACAGTGCCAGGGAGACTTTCACCCCTGGTTGTCATGTCCCATGTAGGGAAAGGGGCAATGATTTCACTTTCAGTTTTGGGCTTAGAGTGAGAGAGACCACATCTGAACAACAAAAGTGGTCCTCTGGGGGTAACTCTTAGGCATTCCTATAGGTAGGTTAAGCTTTTCCTCAGCATAAAAAGCTTCATAAGAGCAACCCTAAAGATCAAGGGCTTGGCCTATTGATTTGGGTATCCCTAATATTTGACACAGACTAGGGTATTTCCTAGTGGTAAAGTCTAATAGTTTCATATTATTTCTCCTATCCCTCAAGGGACTTTGCCACTACATTTTGTTTATCAGCTTAATATTCTCTGGGATTTTTTTCTAGGCATTATAGTAAGATATGGAGTATTAAAGGCTTTCATTCTTATTCTGGGCCCCCTGGGTTTGGATTGTTTAAATGATCTATCCAGTCAGTTTGAGTTAGATTATGTTCTACAGAAAATTTAGGTCCCTGATAAAATAAACATTTCTTCCTTTGCCTTCAAAGAGTAGATGGGTTTCTAAATTAAAGACAATGTCTTCCTTATCTGTGTGTTCTGAATAATCTTAATCACAACCAGATTTCTCCATTCTTATCTCTAAATACCAGGGTATACATATATAAAACAGCCTCTCAAACATCAAAAATAACAATTATCAGTCTGTATTAAATAGCACTGCTATAAGAGCTTACAATCTAGACACTTGTTCTCTTATATTTATTTTCTAATTGAGACCATACAATATTTGCTCTTTTGTTTCTGGCTTATTTTGCCACAACAAATGTCCCACAGGTTATTTCACAATATAACATGCCTCACAACTTCGTTCCTTTTAGTAGCAGCACAATAATCAATTATATGTATACATCATCTGCTTCTCAGCCAGAACATCTTTCAGCCATCTCCATTCATTGGGCATCATGCATAATGCCCAAAGTCAAGAGTCCATCAACACTCTCAATTTTAGATAATTGTACCCAATAGAAAGATAAACAATAAACACATCCTCCCCTAATAGAAAATCCAAACTTCCCCTTAAAACTTGTCCTTACCCCCATTATTTGCCCCTGGTGTTGCTGTGATACTGTTGAAGTATTTTCTGTTAAACATAGCCCTTAGCATGTAATAGCAGTTTTCCCCTTACGTCTTGAACCTACACACTTTTTGTAGAAGATTCATACTTTTGCAGTAGTTCATGTAAGAATTTATTTACATTTGTACTGTTAATCATTGCGAGACATGGGTGTATACTTTCAATCATGTTCAATTTCAATATGGTAATATTACTTATAGAGCCACTAGAGAACGGCCTTTACTTCTATCTATTCCCTTAAAGTGAAGTTCAACTTCATCAACTAACAGTTTACCCATCTCTTCCATGTATCTCTAGGTCCCTATATTACCTTTACCATGATCCTAAAAGTAAAATCATACAGTATCTATCCTTTTGTGTCTGGCTTATTTCATTCAACATTGTGCCTTCAAAGCTTTTCTATCTTGTTATGTGCTTCAGGATGTCATTTCCTCTTACTGCTGCATAATATTCTTTCATGTGTATGCACCACATTTTGTCAATCCATTCACTTGTTGATGGGCACTTGTATTATTTCCACCTTTTGGTAGTTGAGAATAATGCTGCTAAGAGCATCAGTGTGCAAATTCTATTTGTATATCTGCTTTCAGCCCTTCTGGTTATATACCAGGTAATGGTATTGGCAGGTCATAGAGCGACTTGGTAATTAGCTCCCTACGAAAGCACCAAACCATCTTCCATAGTGGCTGTACCATTATACATTCCCAACAGCAGTGCAGAAGTGTCCCATTTTCTCCATGCCCTCTCCAATATTTGTAGTTTCCTGTTTCTTCTATAGCGGCCATTTTTATAGGTGTAAGGTTGCATCTCATTGTAGTCTGGATCTGCATTGCCCCTAGAGCTAATGAAAATGAGCATATTTTCATGTGCCTTTTAGCCATCTGTATTTGCTCTTCAGAAAAATATCTATTCATAATTTTAGTTCATTCTGTAATTGACTTTTTTGTTGTTGTTGAGTTTTATGATTTCTTTTTTTTTTTTTGTATGCTTTATGGCGGGGCCACATTTCATATCTTTTCCATGTGAGTATCCCATGATTGTAGCACCCTTGTTGAATTTTTGTTTGGTTTGTTGGTTTGTTTTGCTTGTTTGTTTTTGGGGGAAGTTCAAGGACTGGGACTCCAATGGCAGTTCAGAATTCTACCAGTAAACTACCCTTGCACCTCCGAGTTGTATGATTTCTTTATATATACCAGATATCAAATCCTTATCCGAGGTGTGATTTTCAAATATTTTCTCCCATTGAGTTGGCTGCCTCTCCGTCTATTTGACAAGGTCTTTTGAGTTGCAAAAGGATTTTATTTTAAGTAGGTCTGATTTATCCTTTTTTTTTTTTTTTTTTTTTTTTTTTTGGTGCTTGTGCTTTGGGTGTTCAGTTTAGGAAATTACCTCTTATTAGTAGTTCTTGAAGATGTTTCCCTACATTTTCTTCTAGGAACTTTGCAATACTGATTCTTATATTTAGGTGTTTGCTCCATTTTGAGTTAATTTTAATATAGGGTGTAAGTTAAGGTACCACTTTCCTTTTTTTTTTTGGCTATTGATATCCAGTTCTCCAATGCCCAAATTTTGAAAAGAATATTGTCCAAGTTCAATGGCATTGGGGACCTCGTTGCAAATCACCTACAATAGATTTGGTGGTCTATTTCAGAACTCTCAAATCAATTCCCATGGTTTTTCTCATATCTTCGTACCAGTATTTTTTTTAAAAAAAACGTAGTGTTTTCACCAGTATGGCTTTGTAATATCTTTTAAAAACAGGAAGAGTTCTCCTTTTTTTAGAATGCTATTAGCTATTCAGGGTCTTTCCCCCTTCCAGATAAATTTGGTAACTAGCTTTTCCAAGTCCTCAATGTACATTGTTAGAATTTTGATTGGTGCTGCATTGAATGTGTAGCTCAATTTGGGTAAAATTGACATCTTAAGTATATTTAGCCTTCCTATCCATGAGCAGGGAATGTCTTTTCACCTATTTTGATCTTCTTTGATTTCTTTTAGTGATGTTATGGAGTTTTCTGTGTATTAGTCCTTTACATCCCTAGTTATGTTCTTTCCTAGATATTTGATTCTTTTCTTTGCTACTGTGAATGGAATTTTTTCCTGAAGTGATTCCTCAGTTAGGTCATAGCTTGTGTATAGAAATGTTACCAGGTTTTGCACATTAATTTGATATCCTGCCTCCTTGCTGAATTTGTTTATTAGCTGGAGTAATTGTGTTGTAGATTTCTCAGGATTTCCAAGTATAGTATCATGTCACCTGCAAATAATGAAAGTTTCACTTCTTCATTTCCAATTGAATGCCTTTTCTTTCTTTTTCCTGCCTGACTGTTAGTACAATGTTGAATAATAGTGGTAACAGATGGTATCCTTGTCTCGCTCCTGAAATTAGGGGAAAGTTTTAGTCTCTCTCCATTGAGTACGATGCTGGCCATTGGTTTTCTGGATATGCCTTTTATCATTTTGATGATGGTACCTTTCATTCCTATCTTTTGAAGTGTTTTTATCAAAAAGGATGTTGAATTTTGCCCAATGCTTTCTTGGAATCATTGAGATTACCTGGTGAATTTTCTCTTTAGATTTCTTAATGTGCTGTGCTACATTAGTTGATTTTATTGTATTGAACCATCCTTGCATTCCTGGCATAAACCCCATTTGGTCATGGTGTATAATTCTTTATTGTGTTGTTGTATTCAATTTGCTTGTACTTTGTGAGAATTTTTGCATCTATGTTCATTAAGAATATTGGTCTGTAATTTTCTTTTCTTTTACCATTTTTACCCAGTTTGAGTATTGAAATAATATTAACTTCTTAAAATGTGTTAGGTAGTGGTATTTTTTCCTCAATTTTTTGGAATAATTTGAGCAGGATTGGTGTTAGCTCTTTTTGGAATGTTTAATATAATTTCGCATTGAAGCCATCTGACCCAGGGCTTTTCTTTATAGGAAGACTTTTGATGAATGATTGAATCTCTTTCCTTGTGATTGATTTGTTGAGATCACCTCTTTCTTCCTGAGTAGGTGTTCTAGTTTGCTAGCTGCCAGAATGCAATATACCAGGAATGGAATGGCATTTTTTTTTTTGCATGGGCAGGCACCGGGACACAAACCCAGGTCTCTGGCACGGCAGGCAAGAACTCTAAATGGAATGGCTTTTAAGAAGAGGAATTTAATGAGCTGCTAGTTTACAGTTCTAAGGCTGAGAAAATGTCCCAATTAAAGAAAGTCTATACAAATGTCCCATCTAAGGCATCCATGGAAAGATACCTTGGTTCAAGGAGGCCAATGTAGTTCAGGGTATTTCTCTCAAGTGGAAGGGCACATGGCAAACAGTCAGGGTTTCTCTCTTATCTAAAAGGGCACACAGTGAACATGGCATCATCTGCTAGCTTCTTCTTCTGGCTTCCTATTTCATGAACCTCTCCAGGAGGCATTTTCCTT
The DNA here is from genome assembly GCF_023851605.1 of Tamandua tetradactyla. Lineage (NCBI taxonomy): Eukaryota > Metazoa > Chordata > Mammalia > Pilosa > Myrmecophagidae > Tamandua > Tamandua tetradactyla. Next base: position 86,663,937 of record NC_135340.1, read on the forward strand.
CTTCATCTCCAAAGGTCGCTGGCTAGTGGACTCTGCTTCACATGACTATGTTGTTCTGCTCTCTTTGAATCTCCCATTGTCCAAAATTTATCCTCTTTTACAGGACTCCAGTAAACCAATCAAGACCCACCCAAGTGGGTGGAGACTTGTAGTTACCTAATCCAGCTTAACAACCACTTTTGACTACATCACATCATCCAGGGAGATGATCTGATTACAGTTTCAAACATACAGTATTGAATATGGATTATTCTACCTTTATTAAGTGAGATTTTGATTAAAACATGGCTTTTTGAGGGGGTATACCTCATTTCAAACAGGCACATTCCACCTGCTGGCCCCTAAAAAAGACATGTTTTTTCCATATACAAAATACATTAATTTCATAACTATATCAGCAATCCTTAAAACATTTCAGTAGTAATACAAAAGAAATGCAAAGTTAGAAACAGTACAAACGCCTATCAAAATTAGTTACAGGCATGGTCTGTTCTAAGGCAAAGTTCTCTGGCTCTGGACCTTTTAAAGCTTATAAAAAGTTATTTGCTGCCAACACACAAAGGAGGACCAGTCATGGGATACATATACACATTTTGTTAGGGAGAAAAGAACACAGGGGTCACCCCACCCATACAGTTTCAAAAAGCCGCAGGGCAAAGTCCATTAGATTTCAAAGTCTGATAATCATTTATCCTTGGGGCTTCTGAAAGCGGTAGTCCCACCCTTGCCAAATGCCTATGCAGAGGCCTGCTTCTCTCTGAACATGAACTTGGTGGATATTGGGGAGACCACCTTTTTCTCAGCTCCACCCTCTCAGAGCATTGGGGCTGCACCCAGGCTCTCTGCCATCTGCAGGGCACATGCTCAACCCCTCCATGTGGTGGCATCCAGGCTCTCCCTAAACCCCAAGGAATGTGCTTCACCCTCTCCAAGGCATGAGGCAGCATGACTCTTCCACTGTAATGAGGTGGAAGGCCCACCTTCTGCCTTCGGAGCAAACTCACCCTCTCCATGGGTTTGGGTGGGTCTGCTCTCCCGACCTGAGGCTTCTTGACTTCAGACCTCAGCCTCTATGGTTTTGCCTGTGAAGTTATTTTTCCCCCAATGTGTCCCTTCTCTGAACTCCCGAGTCCAGATTGGCAGCGGCTGTGTTTATACAGGTCCCACAGCACTCTCATCGGCTTTCTATGTAGTAGCCTTGGATCATGCTCATAAGACATAAGGATTTTCCACAAATCCTTCTTGGATAACTCCATCTCCAATCCTGGCTTTCTCTGAAATGGCTGACTGTTGCTTCCTAAGAAATGGAGCTCGAAGGATATTAAGGAATGATGAGAAAGAGAGAGAGAGAGAGAGAGAGAGAGAGAGAGAGAGAGAGAGAGAGAGAGAGAGAGAGAGAGAGAGAGAGAGAGAGAGAGAATGAAAGAGAGAAAGAAAGAAAGAAAGAAAGAAAGAAAGAAAGAAAGAAAGAAAGAAAGAAAGAAAGAAAGAAAGAAAGAAAGAAAGAAAGAAAGAAAGACACAGATGGGCTCAGGGGGTCTGAAGCTTGAGTTTACATCAGACAGACTTCAAATAATTTTATTCTTAATAAGATCCTGGTTATATACCACAGGATGACAATAGGCATGCATGCATTTCCTGAGGGAACAAAGTTCTTATCTTTCAGTGTTCTTCCTTCTTACTTAAAATAACCATTTGGGGTAAACAAGCATTCTCTTCCTCCTAGACTGTCTTACATAAATCAGATAACATAAAGCAGCTTACTGCTGCCACCACCCTAATGCCATCTACTCCCAAGTAGTTCCACAGGTCTTATGTTAATCCTATCTCCTTTTTATTTTATAAGCTGAGGTGACTGTGCCTGTCTTAGGTTGCCCTTAGGCTCTGAAGGAAGGGTCTTACCCTTCATTGGCTACCAGTCAAGCTCTCTGACTTTGATTCGGGAGGGAGCCAAGAGTTTTTTCAAGAATCACATGGTTAGTGCAGCTTTGCTTAGTGACTGTGCCTGACTTAGGTTGCCCTTAAGCTCTGAAGGAAGGGTCTTACCCATCATTGGCTACCAGTCAAGCTTTCTGACTTTGATTATTTGTTGTTAAACACAGCTGAGGAGGAAGAGAAAAGTATAAAGAGCCCCAAACTTAACAATGCAGTTCCAGTGACCACAGCCACTGTGATAATTCCAATGATTCCAAAGACAGCTATAATAATGAATCCAAATAGTCTCTTAACCCTTTTCAGATATTCTTTTGCCAAATGGATCAGGACTTGTGTTTCTGGAGAGGATTGCCAGGCTCCTGACATCTGCACCAGAAGCCAAATACCTCTTCTTCTCCTTGCCACTACAATCGTCTCATTTTCCTGCAACATAAATGCTTGGAGATAAGTGAATAGAGAATAATTCTCACAAATAAAAGTTTTATTTCCTATATGTATATAATGTTTATGGCTGCTATTTAAAGAGAAGTTATAGTCACTAGAATTTGTTACAAAAATTGGTCCCAGTCCTAGGAAAATTTTCTATAAATTTCTCTGAATAATGTATTTATCATCCCATGAATTTGGCACAAATCATGCTCTATATATTAAACTCTGGTTTAGCTTGCCTGTCCATATAATCTCAGTTATCTTCAAGTTAGAGATGGGAGACCCCACAGGGGCTGCATCTCTTACAATTCCATAGGAAACATTAGTTATGATAACTACTCGATCCACATGACATAACTGCCATCCATTCCAACTTACTTTCCCATCTAACAGGCAAGTATCATTTGTTTCCATAGAGTTATGCATACAGGTCTTTCTAAAAATGGAAGAGTTAAATTTGACACCAAATTTCTTCTTCTTTAAGTAGTTTTGGAAGTCTTAAATCTACTGGACTTGGGAATCCTAAACCTGTATTCAGATTATTAAAGTTGTATTGGCCGATGTTAGGGCCCACAGATAAACCCAATAAGTATAAATATGTCCCTGACCTTCAGCAATTAAAATTATATGTCCTATAGTATACATTACCCATTTAGTTATTTTCATCCAGGTCGACATGTCTGGGTTTTATTCTCTTCAAGGGAATCCAAACTCAGGTTCTGTCATCTGCAATGACAAGAGCAAATCCCCTACCCCATACCTTTACCATTCCTGGTTTCCATAAATCATCTTTCCAATAGATTGGCTACAGCTGCAGTTCTGTTTGGGTTGTATCATTTTTATTTTCCAAATTACTAAAATGTTGTTCTGCAGGAGTCTGTGATGAATTATCATAAATGTTTAAAAATTTAAAGTAAACGGTGGTTTTCTAATTGATCTTTCGGTGTACTTATTTTCATAACATCATCCTCCTGATCTCCCTCTTTTTGTTTTATTAGCATAGACTTTAGCATCTCATTTGCTCATTCAATAATTCCTTGCCCAGAGGGATTATATGGAATTCCTGTGATAGCAGTAATATTAAAAGTAGTACAAACTTTATGAAATTGTTTTCCTGTATAAGCAGCACCATTGTCTGTTTTAATAGATTGAGGGCATCCCATAACAGCAAAAGCATTAAGTAAATGTGATCTAACATGGCAGAAATGCTCTCCAGATTGTGCAGTAGCCCAGATGAAATGAGAACAAGTGTCTGTTATAACATGTACATACTGCATTTTACCAAAATGTGAAATATGAGTAACATCCACTTGCCATAATTCATTTGCTTTTTGACCTCGAGGATTAACCCCTGATGCAAATGGGAGAGCATTTAAAGGTCCACAGGTTGGACAAGTCCTAACAATGTCCTGAAATTGCTGTTTAGATAAAGATGGAAATTTCTTTCACAGCCCTTTGCTATTGATATGAGTCAATTTGTGAAATGTTGTGGGATCTTGAATTACCCCCACAAGAGTATCTACTTGCTGATTTTGTAATGACAAAGGACCAGGAAGATTAGTATGAACTCTTATATGCATGATAAAAAGAGGATTAATCCAATTTCTGACTAATGTTTATAAATGTAAAAACATTCGAGCTCCGTTTCATAGGAAGCAACAGCTGACAGGTTCCACATTTGGTCAAATCTTCATGTGGGGCATGAGTCTCTGGGGTCCCCCTTCCTGAAAGCCCAGAATTCTCCAGATCATCAATTTCTGGTTTCTTCGTACCTGAGTGTTCAGTAATCAGTTTCTATCTTTCCTGAAGCATTTCTTTATAAGCTGCGAGGAGAATCCGGCTGCACTTTCCACATTTAATTTGGAGACCTATTCTGCTAAATATCCAAGATCATAGCTTTTAAAATCTGCCTTCCAGCCAAAGCCACTAGTCAACTTTTCCAGATTATCTGCCATTTTAAAACAAGGATTTCCTTCCTTTCAGTCTGTAATGACACATGTCTCATTTCTGTCTAGAGCCTGGTCAGAGATATCTTTAGAGTCCATGTTTCTACGAACAGTCTCTTCAAAACATTCTAGGCTTTCTCTATCAAGCTTCTCATAACTCCTCCAGAATCTTCCCCTTATCCATTTAAAAAGCCATTCCAACATGTTTGGTATTTGCAAACCACAGCAGCAGCACCCCACTCTCCGGTACCAAAATCTGTTCTAGTTTGCTAGCTGCCAGAATGCAAGAGACCAGAAACAGAACCGCTTTTAAAAAGAGGAATTTAATGGGTTGCTAGTTGACAGTTCTAAGGCCAAGAATATGTCCTAATTAAAGCAAGTCTATAGAAATGTCCAATCTAAGGCATCCAGGGAAAGATACCTTGGTTCAAGAATGCTGATGACATTCAGGGTTTCTTTCTCAAGTGGAAGGGCACGTGGTGAACACAGTCAGGGTTTCTCTCTCATCTGGAAGGGCACATGGTGAACATGCCATCATCTGCTAGCTTCTTCTCCTAGCTTCCTGTTTCATGAAGCTCCCCAGGAGGCATTTTCCTTCTTCATCCCCAAAGGTCGCTGGCTGGCTGGTGGACTCTGTTTCTCATGGCTATGTTGTTCTGCTCTCTCTGAATCTCCCATTCTCCAAAATGTTTCCTCTTTTACAGGACTCCAGTAAACCAATCAAAACTTACCCAGAGGGATAGAGACATGCCATCACCTAATGCAGCTTAACAACCACTCTTGACTAAATCACATCATCCAGGGAGATGATCTGATTACAGTTTCAAACATACAGTATTGAGTAGGGATTATTCTATCTTTATGAAATGGAATTTTAATTAAAACATGGCTTTTCTAGGGGGCATATATCCTTTCAAACCAGCACAGTAGGTAGAGCTTGTTTGTGTGTTTCCAGGAATTTGTCCATTTCATCTAAATTTTCTAGTTTGGTAGCATATAGTTGTTCATAATATTGTCTTATGATTTCTTTTATTTCTTCAGTGTTGTGGTAAGGCACCCCTTCTCATGGCTGATTATCTTTGTTTCCATCTTCTCTCTCTTTTTTCTTTGTCAGCCTTGTAAGTGGCCAATCAATTTTATTGATTTTCTCAAAGAACCAACGTTAGGTTTTACTAACTCTTCTTACTGTTCTCTTGTGATCCCATTCATTAACTCTGCTTTAATCTGTTATTTCACTATTTTTGTTTTCTTAGGGGTTACTTTGCTGTTCCTTCTCAAGTTCTTCTAGGGAGCAGCTAAGCTCTTAATTTTTGCTCTATCTTGTTCTTTTTCTTTTTTTAACAGGCATTTAGGGCAAATAATTTCCCTCTTAGTACAGCCTTTTTCATGTCCCATAAGTTCTGATATATTGTCTTATCATTTTCATACATCTCCTTTTCATATATTTCCAGATGTATGAAAACCACTGGTTGTTTAAGAGCATGTTATTTAATCTCCATATATATGTAAATTCTCATTCTTTGGTGGTTTTTGAGATCCAACTTCATTCCATTGTCATGAGGGAAAGTTCTTTGAAACACTTCCGTTTTTAATTTTATAAAGCCCTATATTATTCCCCAGCATATGATCTATCCTGAAAAATGCACCATGAGAACTAGAGAATAATGTATATCCTCATGTTTTGGGTGCAATGACCTATATATATTAGGTCTAATTCATTTATCAAGTTCTTTAACTTCTCTATTTCTTACTGATCTTCTGTCTGGTTGTTCTATCTATAGAGGTGAGTGATTATTGAAGTCTCCTACTATTATTGTTGAAACATGTATCTAGTCCCTTCAGTTTTGCCAATGGCTATCTCATGTTCTTTGGAGCTCCTTGATTGGGAGCTCACAAATTTATGATTGTTATTTCTTCTTGGTGAATTGACCCTTATATTAACCTATAGTGTTCTTCTTTGTCTGTTATGATGTCTTTACATTTAAAATCCATTTTGCCCAATATTAGTAGAACTACTCTTGCTTTCTTTTGATTACAACTTGCATGGAATATCTTTTTCCATCCTTTCACTTTCATTCTATTTGTATCCTTTTGTGTAAGATGAGTCTCCCGTAAGCAGTGTATGGCTGTTTATATTTATTAATCCATTCTTCTAATCTGTATCTTTTAATTGGTAAGTTTAGTCCATTGACACTCAAAGTTATTACTGATAAGGTGCTTCTTGAATCCACCATCTTATTTTTGGATTTTATTTGTCAGATCTAAATATTCTGTTAAAAAGAGAAAGACTTTTTATCCCTTAAGACACCCTTACTGGTGCTCTTAATTTGGTGCCCTCCTACAGACTTCCATCTTGTGTGTCTCCTGTTTTTTCAACTGGCAGAACTCCCTTAAGTATCTCCTGTAGGGCCAGTCTCTTATTGACAAATTTTTTCAGATTTGTTCGTCTGTGAAAATTTTAACCTCTCCCTCAGTTTTGAAGGGCAATTCCACTGGGCAAAGAATTTTTGGCTGGAAGTCTTTCTCCTTCAGAATCTTCTCACTGCCTTCTCACCTCCATGGTGCCAGTTGAGCCATCTGATTTCAGTCTTATGTGGTTTCCCTTGGATGCATTAGATCATTTTTCTCTTGCCGTTTTCAGGATTTTCTGCTTTTCTTCAACATTTGAAAGACCGATTAGTATGTGTCTTTGGGAAGGCCTGTTTGGATTTATTCTATTTGGAGTACATTGAGCTTCTTTGACTTGCATATTTATGCCTTTTATAAGGGTTAAGTAGTTTTCCCCCATAAGATCCTCAATTACTCTTCCTAACCCTTTACTCTTCTCTTTCTGGAAAACCAATGATTTCTATACTGGTAGGCTTTGTTTTGTCCATCATTTCCCTGAGATCCAATTCAAGCTTTCTATCTTTTTTTTTTTTTTTTTGCCATTTACTGTTTTTAGTGTTCAAAATCTGTTGTCTTGCCCTCTAGTTTGCTTATTCTTTCTTCTGCCACTTCAAATCTGCTGTTGTGTGCCTCGGGTATATTTTTATTTGGTTTATAGCACCTTTAATCATGTGATATCTGCTCTTTTTCTATTTATTCTTTCAAATTTCTCTTTATGCCCTTCTAATGTCTTCTTGACCTCCTTTATGTCAGAATCCATCCCATTTATTTATTTATTTATTTATTTATTTATTTTTTTATTTTTTTTTTTTAAAGAGAGAGGGAGGAAGGGAAGGAAAGACAGAGAAGGAAGGAAGGATGGAAGGAAGGAAGGGAGGAAGAAAGGGAAACATCTTTAAACATTTTCTTATTTTTTTTTATTATATTTTGTTTGTTTGTTTGTTTTTTACATGGGCTGGGGCCGGGAATCGAACCGGGGTCCTCCGGCATGGCAGGCAAGCACTCTTGCCCGCTGAGCCACCGCGGCCCGCCCCCATCCCATTTATTTTATTTGGTAGAGTTATATGTTCATCTTTGATTAATTTGGTCCAACATCTGTGTCTCCACTGGAGTTTCAATTTGGTCATTAGGCTGGGTTATATTTTTCTGCATCATGATATGATTAGTGATCTTCTGTTGTCTTCCTGGCATGAGATTACCTTGATTGGTTTACTTTGGAAGTTGACTTCCTTCAGTAGCCTAAAGCATTGTATTTTTAGGATGGATGTGGAAGAGGATGCAGGGTGCTGAGTGTAGGGTTGACACAGCAGTGTGGTGATGCATTGCAGCACATGTATAAGAGCAGGTTGGGGATTCTATGCTGGTGATTTAGTGTGGATATGTAGTGGTGGGGAGGATGTGGCTGTGAGGGTGCACATGTCTGGGGGGGTGGCCCAGTGTGAGCTGGTCTAGAGCATGGAATGCTTTGTGTGCATGTACAGAGCTCAGATTAGCAGGTGGGCATTGCATGCTCATGGGCCAAGGGCAGATGTGGCCCTGCTGCACAGGGCAGCGCTTGCCCAGAGCTATGGGTATGTGACTGGGGGCTGTGCACATCTACAGATCTGGGAGGGCTGAATATGTCATGTACACGTGTACAGACCTCAAGGGTACAGAGTGTGACTGGACAACTGTATGGGGTCATGGTTGATACAGCCTGCATAGGAGGTAAGCATCTGCAGACTTTATGCACTGGTGCATGCTTGCAAGGTGCAGGGAGAGTTAGGTATGGCTCAGCAGGGGCAGGAAGAGTCTGCACTTTTGCAGGAGATGTAGGTTGGACTGTGGAGGCATGCATGCTCTTGGGATGGGAGTATGGGGTGGGTACATGCTTGGGTGTTGGCACATTAGGGCACTCAGAATGTTGGGAGGGGATTTTGGTGTCAGGGATCATGTGTATGGGGTGGGGGGTGAGTTGCAGGTTGTGAGGATACACCAGTGAGGGTAGCATGTTCAAGGAACATGGTTTGGCTAACTTCCTAGTCTCCATGTCCCTATCTGTGCACTCTTGAGGGCTCAGGCATTCAGTATTAAGCTGTTTGCACCAGCTGGATGTTCTGGTTCTCCGTGTCTCAATTCCTCAGCTTTTCCAATCAGGGCCTCCCTATGTGGTGCAAAAGATCCTCCCATGTCCTTTACATCCTTGATTCACCTTCTCAGTTGCCCTTCCATTCTCCCTTCTCCAGCTGATCCATAGAGTAGGGTGAATGCAAACTATCCTATTCTGCCATTTTCCCAGAACTCACCAACCATTTGGTATAGACAGTCCCACCTCCTAACTCATTCACATACAGTTGCTCCTCTTTAATTCAATCGGGTTTTACTTAAGTTTTGCAGAAATGAGCGTCTCTTTTACTCATGACTTAGAGAGGTCAGGACAAACAAAGGAGAACGTTTTATCTTGAGAATGTTTTTTATCTTAATATGGGCAAAATATCACCATATTATCATTGTAGATGACATCTATTATTTCTGTTGAATAAAACATTTAGCATTAAGACAGAAACTATTTAAACAAAATATTTGACTTCATTATTAATTCTTATGTAATGGATGGGACTAGATTTGAATATAGTTTTTGCTCACAAAAAACCTTCCTAGTCTGTGGATCAAGAAAACTAATTAAAACTATCCATAAGTCTTTCCTAAAGTCACATTCACAAGACCACATTAACTTCTTCAAAAGGCTTTTCCTCCACAATTTCCAAGAATCAGCTTTAGAAGTTTGACAAAGAAAATGCCAGAGCGGTTTCTTCAGAGCCAGACAGAAAAGGCTCTTTTTTAAAAAAAAAAGTTCATATAAAACAAACCTTTTGCCATAACCATTTTGCAGTGTTACAGTTCAGTAGAATTAATTACACTTATAATGCTGTGCTAAAAATTTTCCTCTCCCCCTACATAAATTTTTTATCCAAAAATCAATAACTCCTCATTCTCTTCACCTAATGGCAGCCCCAGGTACTCTGTAGTCATCTTTCTGTCTCTATGAACTTCCTTATTGGGCATTTTATAAAAGAAGAATAGTACCATATTTGTTCTTATGTGTTTTAGTAGTTTCACTTAGCATATTTTTTGAGGTTCATCCATATTGTAGCATGTGTCAGAACATCATCCCTTTTTTATTTTGAAAAATAACACATACAAAAAAGAAATAACTTTGAAAGCACATCACAATTAGTTATAGAACAGATTTCAGAGTTTGGTATGGTTTAAAATTCCACAATTTTAGGTTTCTCCTTCTAGCTGCTCCTGGACACTGGAAACTAAAATAGATATCAATATAATGATTCAGCAGTCATACTCGTCTGCTAAATCCAGTCCTCTCTGTTTTAACTTTGTCTTCTCCTTTGATCATTCTCCCAGATTTTAGGGGTATTTGGGCTATAGCCATTTTAACTTCTTCATTTTTGGAAAGAGCTATTTAATATGTGATAGGGGGATAGAACTAGTTGGTGTTCCAGAGAGGCTGGTCCTTCTGTGTTTCTGGACTTATCTGGCCTAGGAACCTATCTGGAAGTTGTAGGTTTATGGAAAGTAATTATAGTGCAGGGAAACTTTGTAGAATTTCAGGTATGAGCCCTTTAGTCATGGTAGGTGTGGTGTTCTAGTTCGCTAGTTGCCGGAATGCATTATACCAGGAGTGGAATGGCTTTTTAAAAGAGGAATTTAATAATTTGTTAGTTTACAGTTCTAAGGCGGAGAAAATATCCCAATTAAAACAAGTCTAAAGAAATGTCCAATCTAAGGCATCTAGGGAGTGATACCTTGGTTCAAGAAAGCCGATGAATTCAGGGTTTCTCTCTCAAGTGGAAGGGTACATGGCGAACACAGTCAGTTTCTCTTTCATCTGGAAAGGCACATGGTGAACATGGTCAGGGTTCCTCTCTCATCTGGAAGGGCACATGGCAAACACGGCATCATCTGCTAGCTTCTTCTCTCCTGGCTTCCTGTTTCATGAAGCACTCTAGGAGGCATTTTCCTCCTTCATCTCCAAAGGTCACTGGCTAGAGTTTCTACTTCTTGTGGCTATGTCATTCAGCTCTGCTCTCTCTGAATCTCCCTCATTCTCCAAAATGTTTCTTTCTTTATAGGACTCCAGAAACTAATCAAGACCAAGCCGAATGAGTGGAGACACATCTCCCCTTAATCCAGCTCAGCAACCACTCTTGATTGAATCACATCTCTAGGGAGAGGATCTAATTACAGATTCAAACATACAGTATTGAATAGGGATTATTCTGCCTTTACAAAATGAGATTTTGATGAAAACTTGGCTTCTCTAGGAGACATACATCCTTTCAAACCAGCACAAGTGGTCTTGTTTGGGGCTTGGCAAACCATGAAAAATAGAAAAATCTAGCTGAAGTTTGCATAAGATTAGCCCCTAGAGTAGCCTTTCAAATCTAAGTGAATTTTCTCAGCCACTGATACCTTATTTATTATAATTCCTTTCTCTTTTTTGTAATGGGTAAAACTGTACAACTGTTAAAATGTAGCACAAGGTTCTCTGTTACTACTTTGTACAATGGATGTATGAAGTAAAAAATGCCACAGATACAAGGAAAAAGCAATCTTCAACACTAGGTTTATCTGGGGTTCTATAGGAGGCATGGATTCTTTGGATTCATAGCATGACAAATACTCAGACACCCTTGATCATCATTGCTTGGAATTGAAGGAGAAAAGAATGGGCGCAGTGGCTCTGAAGCTGAAATTTTGGTGAATGTGAAAATATGGGATCCATCAGTAATATCACAAAAAGAAAGAATTCCAATATCCATATCAAGGAAAATCCCCACTTGATACAACCAGGGATTCACCCAGACAGCAGTCTGTGGCTCAGTGCTGGCTGAGAAAACTTTTCCATCTCTCAAACCCACAGTCCAGAAGCCATGCTCTGAAGACCGAAGAATGGTTCCTTGTCGGGGAACAGATTCTTTGCAGACACCCAGATCCCATTCTTCACTTGTTCCCACATTGACCTCCCAGTAATGGCGGCCTGAAGTGAACCGAGAGGAGCCCAGAACACAAACTGCATGTCTGAATCTCTCAGCACACTCTTTACGATTTTCTTTGTTACGTCCACATCGGACACTCCTCAGGTCATCAGACAGGATTAGGAAGTCATTGGCTGTGTCAACATCCAAGGTCATATCCACTGTGGAATAAAAAGAAAAGTTATCAAATGGACAGACTATACACCCACTCCACTGAAAGTTACTGAAAATGCCCACATATATTGTTCAATTAAATTTCTTTAACACATCTTATTCCTTAAATAAAAAATTTCCTGAGAAAATTTACATGGTACCCCTTATTGGTCAAAATATCCTCCATATGTTTTAGAGCTGCATGTGCCTTTTAGTCTTAGTAGGAGTTCTGTTTAAATTAGTTTATTTGCCTGCTTGATGATTATTCTCTTTAATACATAAAATCCATGAAGGATAGTATCACTGTTGTTTTCTCTCAAATTTAATATCTATATTACCACAAAACCTATCAAGTACAGACATATGTGCATTTTGAATGAAGAAAAATATTCTATTTATTGTAAAAGAGTGTTGTAATAATAAACATTGCTTTTCTTTTGATATCCACTCCCATTTTATCTTGGTGGCTAGGCATTTGCATTGGAGACATTTGTATTCCAATTTTTATATCAGTAAGAATTAATGATGAGATCTGAGGCAATGGGTCACATGTGGTATAATGTTAGGCAGCACTGGAAGTACTCAAAATCCAGCTGTGGCTACATTATGGACAATGAAGCTCTAGGGCATGACAAAAATATATATCCTTACAAATAGACAGGTAGATCCTTCATCTTCACCCAGAGGTGAGAACAACTGTTGCTTGGGCACAGAGAAGTCTTAGGTGCCTGAATTGAATTACTGCCCACATGTAGTATTGAACCTTTTAAATAGTTGTTTATTTCAAGGCTCTTGGTAGAAAGATGTGCAGATTCCTTACCTTGGAACTTCAGCATCCTTGGATTCATCTGTAGGATGGTTTTCAGGTGGGGTTCCAGTTCCTTGACCTTGGAAACCAGCTCTCCCAGCTGGCAATTGGGACTAATGTCATTCCTCTGAGAGACCACAGGGCAGGAAGGACACAATAAACCCTGTCCATGTGGCTCCTTCTGCAGTGAATTGAGGCAGTGCAGGCAGCAGACATATCCACATTTTAAGTATACTGGTTTGTCAAGATAAGCCATGCAGATAGGACATCTACTTGCTTCTTTAAAGTGTTCAGCCATGATCACTGTCTGGGTTAAATGAACATGACAATAAACTTTCCATGAATTAAATGACCTGGGACTCTTTCATGTTTATATGCATAAAGTTGTCATATACCTCTACATGCAATCACTAGCTCAAGGTAATTAAAAATACAGTGAACATACAAATATAAAATCTCATGCCTTCAAGCTTCTGATATTTGGAATCCAGTTGTAAAGAAGAATGGAATTCATTACTCAGCTTTAAAATATCTAGACCTGGGCTGTCCATGTGTTAGGCACAAAACTCACATGGTACATGTGCACATAAAATTTACTTGCTCTAAACTGAGATATGCAATGAGTGTAAAATATAAATGTTATTTTGAAGATATAAGTTTAACAGAGTGTAAACTATCTTTTTAATAGCTGTTTCAAGTCAATTATATGCCAAATAAAACCATTTAGGACATTTAATTAATTTCACTTGTTTTTTTACTTTTTTAATGCAGTTACTAGAAAATGCAATTATTTGCATGTGTGAGTCACACTATTCTATTGGACACTGCTGGTCCAGAATCAGAGTTTTTTTATATCCCCCAGCTGGTCTAACTTGCCTGTGACAAAAACCCAAAGCAGCAGGTGAAAGGTTAAAGAAGCCAATGGGAGAACCTCAATTCACTGTCTGGTACTGTTATTAAGCTATGATTTGATTGAGGAAAATGAAGAATATAGCATTTCTTCAGCCCGAGTATTGAAAATTTAGGTTTTGCCTACTGTTACTGGAGCTGTGGGACCAACGGTTCCCAAATGCATACTGGGTGTGGTATTGAGTTGGCTTCTGACGACATTTGCTGCCTGAATAAATTATCCATTGTCCAGTCCTAGTTTTCTCTTATCTGCACTTCGTAGAAATTTCAAAAAAAACATAGAAATTACATAAGAGTTGACTTACCTCTTGTGCTAGTTTGCTAGCTGCCAGAATGCAATATACCAGAACTTGAAAGGCTTTTAAAAGGGGGAATTTTACAAGTTACAAGTTTACAGTGCTAAGGAAGTGAAAGTTGGAAGTGAACTAAGGCACCAACAAGAGTTTCCCTTCATTCAAGAAAGGCCGAAGGGTCAGGAAGTCCTCTGTCTTGGCTCTCTCCAGGTTCTGCCTTGCTTAACATCTCATGGCAGTGTCTCCTAGGCTCCAAGCATCAAATATCCGTGTCTCTGTTCTCCACATGTCCGCCGCTGTGTCAGCTCAACTGTGAAGCTTCCATCGGCTCTGAGGCGTCTATAGTTTCTGACACTCACCAAAATGTCTCCTCTTTTAAAGGATTCCAGAAATCTAATCAAGACCCACCTGGCAAAGGGTGGAGTCACATCTGCATCTAATAAAGGTCACACCCAATTGTGGAGATAATCTAATAGAAAGTTTCAAACCTATAGTATCGAATCAGGATTCAAAGAAACAGCTACCTCCACAAGATTGATTCCGGATAAAAATGGCTTTTCCGGGGTAATTCAGACTTTCAAATTAGCATACCTCCCCTCCACTAGGTTCTTCTCTGGCTGCAGCCTCTTCTACTGTCAACTTACTCTGGAGTGACATCTATTGAGAAAGGGTTTGTATTGGTGAGGGGCCCTCTTCTGACTTCATATCCTGCCTCTCTGCTTTATTTAATCAAGTTGATTTAATTGTGGTACAAATAGGTTTTTCCTGAGAACAGAGAGATTGCCACAAAGGAGGTAATTCTATCTTGGAAGTCTGTTCTTCCTAATAATATGGGCAAATATTGCCATGTATCATTCTAGATTGCATATTAAACATTTATTCTGATGATGTACGTGCTGGTTTGAAAGGATGTACGTCCCTTAGAAAAGCCATGTTTTAATCTAAATCCCATTTCATAAAGGCAGAATAATCCCTATTCAATACTATATGTTTGAAACTGTAATCAGATCATTTCCCTGGAGATGGAGATTTAATCATGAGTGGTTGTTAAACTAGATTAGGTGATGACATGTCTCCACCCATTTGGGTGGGTCTTGATAAGTTTCTGGAGTCCTATAAAAGAGGAAACATTTTGGAGAATCAAAGAGATTCAGAGAGAGCCATAGAAGAACGACATAACCATGAGAAGCAGAGAGCCCTCTAGCCAGCAACCTTTGGACATGAAGAAAGAAAATACTTCCCAGGGAGCTTCATGAAACAGGAAGCCAGGAGAAGGAGCTAGCAGATGACGCTGTGTTCAGTATGTGCCTTTCCAGAAGAGAGAGACACTCTGACTGTGTCTCCATGTGCCCTTCCATTTTAGAGAGATACTCTGGACTTCATCGGCCTTCTAGAACCAAGGTATCTTTCCCTGGATACCTTTGATTGGACATTTCTATAGCCTTGTTTTAATTGGATATTTTCTCAGCCTCAGAACTATAAACTAGCAACTTATTAAATTCCCCTTTTTAAAAGCCATTCTGATTTTGGTATATTGCTTCTGGAAGCTAGCAAACTAGAACAATTTAAGATATGGAATTTGGGTACAACTTTTAAAAGAAAATATTTGGCATTGTATTATTATTTATGAATACGCGTAATTTCAAGTATATAATTTGGTAATAAAATAAAACCTTCTAGCATTTAGATCAAGAGAAATTAATTAAAACTCTTCAGAAGTATTTCCTAAAATCACATGCAGTAACATTTAGTCCCTTTTTCAAAAGACATTTTCCTCTAAGATTGTGAAATTTCAATTTTTTTAAGTTTCATATATGTGGTAGTTAGATTCAGGTGTCAACTTGGCTAGGTGAAAGTGCTTAGTTCTGTTGCTGTGGACATAACCCAATGGCATGTGAACCTCATCTGTTGTTGATTACATCTGCAGTCAGCTAGGAGACGTGCCTGCTGCAATGAATGATATTTGATTTAATTGGCTGATGCTTAAATGAGAGACTCAATATAGCACAACCCAAGCAGCTCAGCATACCTCATCTCAGCACTCACAGCTCAGCCCAGGCCTTTGGAGATGCAGAAAGGAATCACCCTGGCAAAACTTTCTGGAACCCAGAGGCCTGGAGAGAAGGCCAGCAGAGATCGCCCTGTGCCTTCCCACGTAGGAAAGAACCTTGGTTGAAAGTTAGCTGCCTTTCCACTGAAGAACTACACATTAACTAAATAAACCCCCTAATATCGAAAGCCAATCCATCTTTGGTGGGTTGAATTCCAGCAGCTAGCAAGCTAGAACAGTATATATAAGGCCAAGTTGTCCCTCAATAGTTACTCAGCCAGTCAAGTTCATCAGTTTTATCAAAGCATCAAAAAATAAAATATATTTCCTATTATATTTGTTATATTTATCATACTATCATAAGAAGTAGTAAAAATGAGAAACAGTTCATTTTTTCAAAGAAGCATTTTTGTTCTCTACACAAAGAAGTTTTATCTGATAGTAGATGACATAATTAATCATTATTATGGGTTTAAAGAGAGAAAAACAACGAGATACGGGCAAGAGGGATTAGGTTACACTTAGATGTTTAAATAGAAAGTGTTTGATTCACAAGGTGATCATTTGCTGGATTTTGCTGGATACTTGTATCATTAGAAGTCCAAAGCAGAAACAATCCATAATCCAAAACTTATTGTTTTGTTCAGGACAAATGAGGAACACAAAGTTTAACAATTATAATCAAAATTTTATTAGACGTCCTTTCACATTGCATTTTCCCGTTGCTTTGGAGCTACAACTAACTATATTTCATATGTACTGGTATATATATGAAGTTCTTATTTCTTAGCTTTTCACTTTTACAACTTCAATTGATTTTGTGGTGATTTTTAGGATAGTGTCACATTTTTAGAAGTAGCTATTCTTGTGTTTATAGTTTCATTTACCTTTTCTCATTGAGATTGATCCCTAATGTGTTTTACATTTATTTAATTTCAGTCTATCATGAGCAGAACTTACATTTCATTATAATACTAAGTGGTCACTTTTGTGGAGACAACGAATACAGTGATTAGATATTTGCCTCTGGTAGGTAACCCCTATATATCTAGTGCCTGGATTTAAATCCATGTTAACTTCCTGAGTTCAGAGTTCTTGCATTAAGGAGAAGAGTAAATTAAGCTTCCAAGCCAACACCAGGGTTTTGAGTTACCTAAAACAGTTTTTTCAAATGGGGCTTTGAACAGGGATGAGCTCACCTGCCTTTCCCTGAGCAGTTGCGTGGTGGCCCAAAGGCCAGGTCCCCTCCCAAATATTCATAACAGCCCACTTAAGCCAAGGAGAAACACTGAGAAAGTAAAGAATCTCCCAGGAGGTAGAAGAATGTAACTACAGAAACATTGAGCATGCTTAGTCAAAAATAGTAACCTTAGTAAAGCATCAGGTCTTAAGCCCCTTTCCTGATTATGGTAGAGACCCAGTGTCCTCATGCCTCATGGAATGCATTTGTTCTGAAATCATATACTGACTTATGCATTTCTCTTCCATTTGCAGATTGCTAAATATCCCAATGGCCATCACCAGAGATCCTCTCCTATTCATAAGAACCAATAAACTTACTTCTACTTCTGTGTCTGGCATGTTTTTCAGTCTTGCAACCACATCCACCCATGATATCCAGGAATTAGGTCTGGGATGGAATAAGTGGTAAGGCCAGCTATGATTGACATTACTAATCCAAATGTGTCCAGTGTTTGAAGTTACTTAATCCTTTTCTAAACTGTTTCTAACTTTTTCATATATTGTGATGTAGCCAGAAACAATTATCTATAACTGTTATGTCATTAAACTATAACCCAGATCATTTATTTCTTTGATGATGATCTTATACTTTATAACTGCATAATCCTAACCCTGTAACTGCACAGTAAGGAGATAACTTGTGGGTGGCTGGACATGTATCCCCTTATAGTCTGATACTATTGGGTTTAGTCCCTCAATGTTCATTAATTAAGTAACATGAGTTAGCCATTCCAGAACTGACCAAACCTGGTCTAATCAGAATTGGCCCACACCCGAAATGTTCAAAAGCCTAAACCTTGAACTTCAAATAAGCTAAAGCATGTGGCAATTTGCACATACACAGACATGAGACTATCTCTAACCTCCTCATCTAGACCTGCTTGCCTTTGTTTAAATGCTATAAAACACTGGCAATTTCTCCAATTAGGGGAGACAAATGGGAGAAACCATACTCCTGTATTCCTGAGGCTAGTCATTGCTAAATAATCTTATTCTTCTCTCTACATTGGGTGTACTACTAGACCCCAGTGTGCATCCAGCAAGGACTTACTTGTGAACCGCAACAGAAGGAGGGCGGTGCCGCCCACACAGGAATGCAATCAACTGAGTCTCTCCCTCTCTGCTTCACTCGCTCTCCTCTCCCTCTCCCCCCACCCACCTTATCCTCCTAGAAAGCCTGATGGACTCTCAAGATGGAGGAAGAGGGGAGAAGGTTCCCGGGAGACACCTTCCCGGCTCAGGTCAAGGAGGTAAAGCCACAAGAATAAAGGAAGGGCCCACAGCGAGATGTAAGGAGACCTGTGAGGGACCGCCTGGCGAGAGGAGGAGCCGACAGGAGGAAACCATTTCCCCTAAGTCTTGTTGCCTGCGGGTGCTCGCGTCAGCAGAGGACGGTAGAAACACGCCCGAGGCAGACCAGGAACCAGCAGTCAGGGGCGCTGCCTTCCCCGCCCTTCTTCCAGGCGGTGGAGGGAGGGCCCTGGTGTGGGTAGGACCTTCTATTCTAAACGGGCGGGGCGGAGCTTTCCTCCCCTCCTGCCTGTCCCTCCGCTGGGTGTCAGGTCTGCAGGCCCTTCTCCTGCCCCCTTGGTTTACTAGTAATATAATGAAGGAAAGAATGAATGTGTTTGCTTGTTTATTATTTTCATAGACAAATCTTGTGATCATTCATCATGGATGCAATTGGTAACCACAGTGGTTATTTGTTATCATCCTCCTCGTCATTGTTCTGAGAAAACAAATGAAGTCGATATTTATGATCGTGGGCATTGCTGTTGTGTGTGTTGAGACACCGAATAAAGTCTCCATCGATCCAAGGCGAGGGCACGATTTCTTGAACAGGATGACAGAGGGCTCCCTCCAGCCACGGGTTCCCACTTCCTTGGGGCATCCAGTCGTTCACCATCCCTCCCTACACCGACTGATCTCATCGGTTTACTGGCTTGAGCCCCGGCGCCTCACTCTTCCTTATCGGACCCACTGGTTTTAGTTTCACTATCTCCACCCGGATGCTTTCTATTAGGGGATCTCATAGGACTTACCCTGCATGCCCTACACTTCTCTGAACTTGCGCTCTGTCCCTTCTTGCCACCGTCCTCCCGTGGGTGACCTGGAAATCCAGTGAGCACCACACCCGACGGGTTTTGATCTGCTCCACTGCGTGGTGGCGCTGACCGCTGGGTAGAGCCCGGGGAGCCATTCTGACCATGCGCTCAGGGTGCCCCCTAATGGACTTAGGAGACAGAGGGAGGGACCCCGCCTGGTGTCCCATCCTGGGTGAACATCTCTCTCTTTCCTCCACACTCCCAGTAAACTCCCAGTTCCCTTGACACTGAAGACTTTGTATCTTGAGTCCCAATCGGGGGGGTTCCCGTGGGTCTTTGACACCATTGTCTCTTCTCTCAGCATCCATTCTATTTCCTGCTCTTCACCTTCTCCTTTGTTTGCACGAGGGCTCCACCTGAAAGGTGATCCTCCCTGATAACCTCAGAGTTATCAGGTACCCGAGCACTTCTGGATGAGAGCCTTTTCCTTTGGGTCCCCCCTCACCCCGGAAGCTCCCTTGCTGCCTTGGTTCCCCTTCAGGACCTGGGATTGGATCCCAACACCCGCCTGCACAATGCCACATACACTACGTAGGAAAGTGCTGAACCAGTTTATGATTCCCGGTTTGTCCTGGTGCCTGAATCATAGTCAGGCCTAGCTTTCGGAAATCAGGTCCGAGGTGGGCCTGTCTTTAGAAGGGTTCCACAGAGCACTTGGAGGATTCGCGGATTTGACACTCCACGAATCCTCCAAACCACAGGGAGAGGATGGTTCCTCTCCTGCAGGGTCGGTGCATCAAGCCTAGCGCTGGCCCAGGCCTTCCTCAGTGTCATCGCCCTCTTCCATGCTGGTGCTCGTCCTTCCCCTCTGAGGCGCACATCTGGGAAAAGCTCATGAGTCCCCTCTTCAGTTGCTCACTTCATAACCTCTCCATACTGCTTAGAAAGCCAGGGGTCTGCATATCCTATGGTCTGCTCTGGGTGAAAAGTTTCTGTGTCTGCTTGGGTGGCCCTGGAGAATCACTCGTGTGGGTCCAGATCTGCCTGTGAGTTTCTCAATAATTTTGCAAGTCATGAATGTTAGGGTGATCTCTGAGCTCTGAATTCGATTTTATTGGTCCATAGGTCTGTCCTTCTGCCTCAACTTTTATTCTTTTGAGTATTGTGACTTTGTAATAGCTTTTAAGATTGGGAAGGATGAGTCCTACTACTTTGTTCTTCATTTGAAAGATTGTTGTTTTTCCATTTCTGCAAAGAAGGTTGTTGGAATTTCTATTGGGATTGCATGGAAACTATAGATAACTTTGATTAGAATTGACATCATAATATTTAGTCCTTCAATCCATGGAAAGAATGTCCATCCATTCATTTAGGTAGTCTCTCATTTCTTTTAGCAGCATTTTGTAGTTTCCTTTGTACAGGTCCTTTCCATCCTTGTTAAGGTTTATTCCTAGATAATTGATCATAGAGTGGTTATTATAAATGGAATTTTTGTCTTAATTTTTTCTTTGGATTCTTCACAGATAAAGTATAGAATCACTGCTGATATAAGGGTTTGATCTTGTACCCAGCCACTTTGCTGAATTCATATATTAGCTCTTGAAGCTTTCTGTGGATTTTTCAGAATTTTCTGCATGTAAGATGATGTTGTCTACAGATAAGGAGAATTTTACTTCATCCTTTTCAATTTGGTTGCCTTTTATTATTTTCCTGCCCAATTGCTCTGGCAAGAACTTCTAATACAATGTTGAATAACAATGTTGTGTCCACTATATCCTTAGGTTTTCCAAAAGACTTCATAAATCAGGGACAAGCCTTTCTTTCTGTTGTAACCACATGCTATTCTACAGGAGCCATATTGATTAATGGTAAGGGGTGATCATGTCTCAGAGAGGGTGGAGCACATGAACTGGGGAGGCTTGCTGACACCCCATTTTTCTGGATGGGTCGAGATTGTGCCCTGCAGTTGGCAGAGAGCTTATGTGCAGCAGCAATGTTTGGAGAGGGTGGAACCAATCAAAAGGTGATCTGCTCAAGATGCCCAAGGTCACAAACTCCACCCTTGTGTTCGCAGAGAGCAAAGCTGCTGCATAGGCCCTTGGAAAAGGAGGTGCTCCTGCTTTCTAAAGTCCTGAGGATAAATAACTGAAATCCAGTGGGGGTTAGCCTGCAGGTTTTCAGAACTGTAAGGGTCTGGTGACACCTGTGTTCCCTCTAATTTCTCCCTACTGGAAATGGAAATATCTATTCTATGATGATCCCTCATTTGCATATTGGCAGCAAATAACTTCTGAGTTTTACAGGTCCAGAGACAGTGGAACCATTTTTTTTGCCTTGGAAAAGACCATGCCAATAATAGAGTTTGATGAGATTTTGTACTGATTTTAATTTTCTATTGTATTTGTATTGTTATTAACATATTTTAATGCTTTGTGATATTGTAATGAAGTGAATGCATTTTGTACATGGAAAATCATGTCTTTTGGGGGGTCCAGAGGGTAGAATGTGCATGTTTGGAAGTATTATGTATCCTAGAAGAGCCATGTTTTAATCCTGATCCAATCTCATGGAGAAAGTCTTTTTCCTTTAAATCGTAATACTGTGGGCTGTAAAATTGGAGTCGATTTTCTCCACAAAGATATGAAATACCCAACTTGGAATGTGACTTCTGATTAGAGGGAGATGTGACCCCAGCCATTCCAGGTGGGTCTAGATTAGTTTACTGAAGTCCTTTAAAAGAGGAAATATTTTGGAGGGAGTCAGAAATGTCAGATCCGAAGGAAATGACTGAAGCCTCAGAGCTGATAGAAACTTCACAGCAGAGCTGACACAGATGTGGGCACAGGGAAATCAGAGACATGGATGTTTGGAGATGCTTGGAGTGGAACAGACATTGCCATGAGATGATAAGAAAACCAGAACATGGACAGAGCCAAAGGAAGTCAAGTGATGAAAGCCAGCCCTGGAGACTTGAAGTGAGGAATCCCCATGGGAACAGGAACTGAAAGCAAAGGAGCCCAGGAGCCAGGGACCATCAGGTGCCCCTAGTCAGGTGACTACCCAGTTGACAGAGGTGTTCCTGACACATCAGACTTTCTTAAGTGAAGGTAACCTATTGTTGGTGCCTTCACTTGGACACTTTCACTTCCCTAGAACTGTAACTTTTACTTAAGACTTATCACTGCTGGGAATATACTCTGGCAAATGAAAATTGACATTGACTTTTCTTTAATAATAGTTTAATTTTTTCACATATAGTTGCCATTAAAAGCTTAACTCATTCATAAAAACATTTGCTTTTCTAACATCTTTTAGCACTCATCATCTCTTAACAAATAAATCCCTATCACAGCAGAAATGTTAGACATTACAATGCAAATAGAGCACAATAAGTATTATCAAAACCTTTGAAACATGGCATATGAAAAATTTTACACTGTGGGTTCTCCTTATATTTTAACAGATCTATGGTATTAGTTTGAACACTCATATTTCCTTGAGATATTAAAGATAAAGATGGTATTTTCTTCGATAAAGTGTTTTAAACCTGTTAGGAGAGTTTCTACAGTATAAAATTTCACTTCCTCATTTGGTAATATTTTAAGTATTTCATTTTAAAATCAAACTGGAAACTACATCCAGTTCTGAGAAAATGCAAATTTGCATTTTATTTCAACTTCATGCATCATTGTAAACTCTTTGCTATGAGTCTCTTTGCAGATACTCTTAATTAAGAAAAGAATAACAGATTGTTCTATATAGACATCCAATCTTGGATTACCTTTGTACTCTAACATTTATGTTATAAAAAAATTTTGTTAGCAACATATTTGATGTTGGCAAACTAAAAGCACTCAATTTGATTATACATCCTAGCTTTCACAGCATTTACTTCTGATCACACTAGAGTCAAGTTTTATAAGATAGAGTAGTGTTTGTTTCATTCATGAATACCCAGCACCTATCACAAAACATGGCCCATAGTGAGTGTTTAATAAATACTTTGTCAATGATTGAACAGAAATTTCCACTAGCAAGTGAAAAAGACAGATAAACTTAGAATAAGTGGCAGGAGCATACCAACAGTTTCATTATCCAGTAATAGGAACTTTTTGTGAAATTCTAGGGTCACTTATAAGTAGATTGAAAATTAGATCAAAATAATTTGTTCTAAATATAAAAGCATTCTCCAATTCATTGTGGGGGAAAAAAGCAAAGCCTTTTTATCCAAAGCTGCTGAGTAAAACTTGGAATATGAGTTTAGTGAAAACTGACTGCCACAATATTAAGTAAGGCAATTCCAGAACAAATGTGATTTTCATATTGACTACAGAATCAATTTTTTTTCTGACCATTCTCCTAAATTTAGATGAAAACACTTTTTGAAGCCTTTACAAAATTTGCAATAGAACATATCAAATCACTTCATCCTTTTGGTCCTTTTATGTACATTCATGGAATTTTAAAGATGGAAGAAACTTACTATATACACAACACTAAAACAAAACAAAATCATTGTGTTATGACCTAAATAGCTATTGGGTAACCAATACATTTTGTAACAGTATCATGATTTTGTTTCCATGTATGTATTCCACCCAGCAGTGTCAAAATCAAACTGAATTAAAGTCAGTTAAATGAAAACATTCATCTATAAACAATTTCAAAATTGATTGCAATGTTTAAACTGCTAAAGAGTCAATAAAATAACTGTGCTCTGAAATTAAAAAATTCTTAGCACATATAAAAGCACAGCTATTTCCATTAAGTCAATGTAAAGATTCATCAAAATTTTTCATCATCAAAATAAATAAAAATCTTGTTTCTGAGGTACTATAAAAGATGCACTAATCAAATGATATGTGTTTGGTCTGAACAATTCCACATAGCTAAGCAAAGTGTAAGGGGAAGTAAAACAATTATATTTTAAATCCTAAACATTTAGTGCTTTATTTAAGCCTCCCTCTGTAAATTTATAAAGATACCATCACTCATGGTTACAAATTATAATTATAACTTTACCATAACCAAAAATTGTAGCTTTATGACTTTATAGTCTTCAGTGAAAATATTTTCCTGGTAATCAAGATTTGTCATCTGAGGAGCACAGTTCAGAGTTCACCTTCTTTGTTGATCATTGTTGAAGCAACTGCTCCATTTAAACTTTAAAGAACTTCCTTCCACAACCATACAGGAATCCTGACAACAAGAATTAAAACAAACTTGTAAGGAGAGACAACATGAACAACTGCTTGAGAAAACTGTTGCTATTGGTTTTCTTTTCATTTTCATTTTTTGTATGCTGTATGGCAGGGTCTTATTTCATTATTTTCCATGTGACTATCCCGTTATTGCAACATCATTTGTTGAATTTTTGTTTGTTTGTCTGTTGTTTGTTTTTCTTTTTTTGTGTGTGGGAGTTCATGGACCAGGAATCGAACCTGGGTCTCTCACATGGCAGGCGAGAATTCTACCACTGTACTACCCTTGTACCTCTCCCCATTGGTTTTCAAATACTGAAAAGTATTTTTGGTTCTTCTGAACTGTAGAGCAGTGATTCATTATACTCAGTTGTTATTTTCTCTACCAATTCTTTGTTCAATGAAGACTCAATTTCCTTGTCATGTTGCAATATTTAAAACATTTTCCACAAACTGTCGCTACCAAATGACCAGGCCTTTGACCTTATTCCAGTACACAGATTGAGCCCTTAACTCTTCTATCTTTCCCATGGACCATCATCAACTGAAGTATCATGGTAGGAAGCCCTGGATTACAGACTGTCTCCAGTGAAAACTTCATTTAGTGCGCTCACTGGCAAAACCTGGGGTCCTGAAGCTTCTCATCCTTCATCATGAATTGTTTCAATATTGAAGGCTATGTTGAGTCAAGCTTTGTTGTTCATAAAGGTCCATAAGAATGGGGTTTATGCCAGTCCCTTCAGAGTATAACCTGATTCACTGCCCCCATATCCCCCTCAACTCACCAGGCAGAACTTCTGCAAGGCTTCTGGGAAAGCATGTTCATATTGAACAGGCAGACTTAAATGACCCTCAGACTCATCTGGATCAGGTTTATCCCAATAATTGGTTTAAGTATGTCCAGGACCTTAGTCACAGCCAGAAGCATTTTGCCATCACCTCCTGCAGCTATGACAGCATCTGCCCATCAAACAGCCTCTTCATTATATTCTCTCTTTACTAGATGAACCTCAATTTCCTCACTTCGTAAGCTATCTATAATATGCTGCACATTTTTGATGTGAATATGATCAAGCAGTCCATTGTAACTAGAGCTTTTCAATGCAACCCGCTGCTTCAGGACCTTCTCTGGAAGATACGTGGAGTGGTACCTTTGCTGCTTGAACTCATGCCACATAGTTTTGGCCACAACTACTACCCGAGACTGGCAGAAGCCACTCTTTGGGCAACTACCACAGCCCGCGGGCTCGTACTGTCCCTGCACCAGGTGCCACTCGCAGCTGCCATTACTGCTGTTGCCCAGCCAACTCCAGTAGTGCTCGGCGCCACCACCCAACTGCCCACCACATGAGGACAGCTGCCTTGATGTTGACTCTTAAAAGTCACTTCTTGCTAAACTTGCTAAACAGTTTCACATAACAATAATAAATATGTTTTAGAGAAAGCAATAAAATGGAGAAATGGCATAGATTAATACATAAGCAAATATTGACTTGGGAAATGTAGTTTGATCATATCAACATGAAAACTAAGCCCTTAAGGAGACTAAGTTTCCTTCAGGCTGAAGAGAATGTTCCTCATCGCTGAGTATGTTCCTGGAACTCAATATTCTGTTCATCTGAAGGGGAAATTGACTCTGAACGAGCTTACTCCTGGACCCAGGAGGTAAAGGTGGAGGAACTCCAGCCCAGAGATGGTTCCTTGCATCCCCAGGCCTTCGTGATCTTCAGATTGAGGGTTGAGGTGGGAGAATGTCCCTGGAAGGGGGAAGCCTACAACTAGAGAGTTTGTGCTGCATTAAGACCCAGGTTCCGTCTGAGGGAGAACCAACAGGGAATGGTTGGGGACCACGTGTGGAGAGGTTCCTATGCTGTTGTGGTTCTCCAGCCTCCGCATAGGGCTCCTGTGTTTTTAGCACCCCCACCCAAGCTGCTATAGATATTTGCCTGCTGGTCTTTGTGTGGACATGTTTTGAGACAACATAGGCAAATAACTAAGAGTACATTACTGGTAGCTTATAGTTTGACTAGGTTTACCTTGGCAAGACCTTGTGAAATGTCTTCCAAATTGGCTGTGCTGTTCTGCATTCTAACCAGGAGCAAATGAGTTTTAGGGGTTCCTCATCCTCACCAGCAAGGGGAATTATCAGAGTTTTCAACTGTTGTCTTTCTATTAGAAAGGTGAGTCATGATATCTCCTTGTTTACCCTACAGATTGCTTTTTTCTGTTTGTTGTGGGTGGGGTTTTAGCATGCCACAGTGGGTGATGTGAAGGTGGGGAACTGTGGGAGGCTGTGGGGTGGGGGTGTGGTATTGGACAACATGGAGGAGGGAGGGAGCCCCAAGCTATGGGGCAGAGGCTGTGATTCAACCTGCCTGGGCCTGGACTAGAAATGAGAGTTAGGAAAGCAGTGGAGAGGGATCTTGTAAGACCAGAGCCTGGCAGGCTGAGGGCCTCCTGGCAAGGCTGCATGTCAGACCAGGATGACCCCAACCCAACTGAGGGCCCTCTTCCTCCCCCCAGGTGGTCTCCTGTTGCAAGGTCAGTGTGAGCATCCTTTGTTCAATTGCCCCTCTCTCACACTTGGTGGTTTTCCTCTTCTGCATTTCCTGCTACTGGTTCATGCATGTAAAAATCATGAAAGGTGAGCTCGGAGTGTTCTCCTGATGTCAGCTCACCTTACCATGCATACACTAGGAACCAGATAGACACGGTCAATGTTCAGCCCATATCTTAGTTCTACATCTTTCCTGCCTGAGGCTGAAGCAGCATCTCTGCTTTTGTTAACCCAGCTTTCCCCTTCCTAGGGGGATATGGAGTTATTAGGGTTCAGTCCATGCAGCGCCTGATCTCATTGCCTTAATCGCTTTAGTCCTGGCACCTCACTCTTTCTTAATGGACCCACTGGGTTTAGTTTTGTTTTTTCCTCCTGAATGCTTTCTATTAGGGGAATTGATTAGGAACTATCCCTTCCACCCCTCCCAGCCACCCCCAAGCTCTTCCCCTTCCATGAACCTGTGGTCTGTGTGTCCTTCCATGGATGACCTGGGAATCTAGTGAGTGCCCCTGTCTGGTTCAATACTTTGTGACTATGACTGCTTAGCAGAGCCCAGTAAACCTTTATGTGTATGCTTCCCAGATTTCAGAATGGCAGGAAGAGACGCCTGCTGTGTTATCTATCCTGAGGAGATATCTCCCTCTTTCCTCCACCTTCAGGGTAACTTCTAGGTTTCCTTCATGCTGATGCCTCTGTCTTATGCAACTGATGTGGGGGTTCCCATGGCTCTCTTGGTCAGTGTTGTCTCTTCTCTTTGGATCGATTTTCTTTTCTGCTGTTGAGCTTTTGCTTGGCTTTGCATGAAAGACTTTTGTCTGAAAGGTTATGCCTCTTTGGGAGACCAGGAACTGCAGCTACAGCTTCTGAGCCAGGGGAGACATCCCCAGCATGTCCATGCCCTGGCAAAAGCAATTTGCTCAATTGGCCACTGAGCCAGAGGAAAACAGGCCAGAGACAATCACCGAAGAAATTACCTTGGACAGGTGGAAATTCCTCCAAGGACAGATGTGATAAAAGCCTGAATTTAACCTCATAAAGACTGAATCTGCCCTGCATCCGATGCTGTGGTAAGTCACAAGTAAAAACACACAGATGAGATAGAAAAAACTCACCATGAACAGGAAACACACTCACCAAATAACCCAGCCAGGGGCATTCCACATCAGGTGGCAACAGACTTTGGCCAAACCCCTTGCTTGGACAGGCAGCAGAGGTAGCAAGAAGAAGAAGGGCAAGAGGGCGCTCAAAGTGCTGCAGTGGCCATGGAACTCACACTACTCATTGCAGGAGAAAGACTGAAAAGCAAACAGACGAGACAGAAAAAGAAAAGAGAGGAGCCATGGGCATGAGAGGGAATAGGTTTTGTTCTGGTCATGAGTGCTTGGGATTTGAAAACTTCTGCCTTATAAAGAACACAAAATCTACTCCCTAACCCCTCACATGGCAAGCATCTCTGTGAGAGCCTTGTGAGGCATGGTGGGAGTGATTATGAGGGTGATATGCCAGTGGATAAAAGTCCTTATCTAGATATCTGCAAGGGTGTCTTGCAGTGTCCCAGTCATTGCCCAACCATCATGACTGGCCCACTGAATGTGACTCACTTTTTGTCTATGCAGAATTTCCATTTGAGAGAGGTGTCTTTTGATCATGGGTGGGAAACAGTGCCAGTCTTTGCATATGCTGGCCCATGCTTCCAAATTCTGGGTTGTGAAGAAGGTAAATGTGCTGGTGTATGAAGTGGGTCATATTTGGGGAAAGAAGAGATCCCTATTGTGGCCACCTGCTCCTGTCCATGGCTGTCCTGAATGTAGTGTCCAGGTGATGGTGCGAATGAATCACACAGGAACTTTCCCAGAGATGTGCCTCTGGTTCAGACTAAACTGTGGACATGGGCACGGGGGAAGGCCGTGGTCGTAAGATAACCTGTGGGTGGAGCCAAGAAGTAGATTTCATGAAGGGGTTAATGCAGTGATTTCCCTTTCAAGACATCGTGGGAAACTTCCCCAGGTGCAGTGAGGTTGTGTTGAAGCTTTCTGGCAACCAGCTGTGCTAAGCAGGTTCCTTGGGCTTCCATAGTCTGTGCCATGATACCAAGCCTGTTGCTGCCACAACAAGCCTTGCTGCTGATCTCCCCAAATCTGGTGGCAAATGCTAAAAGAAGGAACTGTTGGTGTGTACCAGGGGAGCACACGGCATGATGAAATGAACACATGATTATGAGTAAGTAAGTAGATTTTTCATTTAAGTTTTATGTTTGGTTTGACTTCTGGACTTATTTTTAAATGATTTAGTTTGAAATCACTTCACCATACAGGATTTTGGGGATAGTGCCATCAATCTAGACATAAGCCAGCCCAGCTGTGTAGGAACTCTTTACATGGTATATAAATAGAATTTGACCTAGATGTGATCCTACTACTTCAACGCTATGTAAGGTGGGATGTTTGGGAATTTAGAAAGATATTTTGAGCTTCCAGGAAGGTGCAATTGCTGATGAGTTTGTCACATATTCAATTTGTCTAGCACACAACATTACCTTTCTGATGGGATGACTTCCCTATGTTTTATTTTGAAATCATTTTCTGAATACAGGAGAGTTGCAGGAAAGCCCCAGAGGGGGAAATACAGCACAACCTGCCAGTTACAAAAACCCAAAATTCTTTGACATTGTGCTACATTTGCTGCATCCTTGGATGCATCATTATCTCTCCAAGTAGTTATGTATATTTTTATCAAGTTAGCTTACTAATTTCTATTCTGAATATTTGAGTGGAAGTTGTAAAAATGATATTATTTGAAAAAAACTAACAGATACACATTTCTTAAGGACAAACCTACTCAATTAGGTAATTATGTTAAGTGAATAAAGTTCAAGAAAGATTAAGATGAGACCCTAGTCCAGTGCTTTTTAAATATTATGCAGGATTGTGCTATTCAGCATATTCTCTAACATTATGTTCTCATGGTTTATGTTTCTCCTTACTTTTATTACATTGGGGAAATGTGAGTGTCTGTGCACATGTGGATTGTGAATGTTGCACTCTTCACTTGTATACCCAGGTATCTGTGTGTGGGCGTGATTGCGTGTGACAGCATTTTCACTGAGACCACTGCAGCACTTTGAGCGCCCTCTTGCCCTTCTTCTTCTTGCTACCTCTGCTGCCTGTCCAAGCAAGGGGTTTGTCCAAAGTCTGTTGCCACCTAATGTGGAATGCCCCTGGCTGGGTTATTTGGTGAGTGTGTTTCCTGTTCATGGTGAGTTTTTTCTATCTCATCTGTGTGTTTTTACTTGTGACTTACCACAGCATCGGATGCAGGGCAAATTCAACCTTTCTGAGGTTAAATTCAGGCTTTTATCACATCTGTCCTTGGAGGAATTTCCACCTGACCAAGGTAATTTCTTCAGTGATTGTCTCTGGCCTGTTTTCCTCTGGCTCAGTGACCAATTGAGCAAATTGCTTTTGGGCACTGCTTGTATCATACCCATGTCTGTGTCCTCTTCTGTGGTGGTACTTGGTTCCACACCTGGCTACATACTGTAACTGCTTCTGTGCAATTCCACCTTCTATAGGTAAAAGAGGATATAGACTTGCTGGCTCAAGAGAGAAGTTATTCGCATTTGGTAACCAAAGCATCATCCATTTTATGCCACTTGCTACTCTTTTTATGCACTGGGGGAAATGTCCAGTGTGCCAACTTGACCTGGTGTGGACCAGTATGGCATAGAGAACATAAACCAGCAGTGTGCCGTGGGGCTCAGACATATGTGCTTGCATGTCAAGACGTTGGGTATTGCACATCCTTTGCAATTTCTGACCTGTGAAATTTGAGAAACTTTTCAGGACCAGGGTCAGGGCCTTTGGTGAGGCATGCAAAGTCAATGCCTTGCACAACCTGCACCTTCCATATATGCCAAAAAGATAGGAATCTTTACCATCTGGCTCTTTGGTCTTCACCAGCTCCTCTAAATCTGCTCACACTGAGTCTCCTAAATATCCAGAGGAATGTAAAGGTTAAAGTTGTCTGAAACTGCCTAGCAGAGACACTTTTGAGCTCTCCCATATCCAAAGATTTGATGGATTGGGAGTCTGTTGAGCAGCAGTATAACTGACCATGCCCATGCAACCAAGCTATCTGTATGACATCAAGGGTGGAACATGAGAAACTTGTGAGAATTTTCCTGTTGCTGTGTATGAAAGGCCAAACCAGTGCAGGTGAGAGCTTCACCATGTCCCCAGGATTATGGAGCACCTGAATGATGTGTGCTTGGATTGGTACATGTGATGCAGGATATCTGCTGCCCACAGGACTGAGAGTACTCCTGGGAGAGCAGGTAGTTGGTGAGGGAGGGTGTGTAGGTCAGGCACTACAGAGCTGTATTCAATTTGCAAGAGTTCGCCAAGTTCTGGAGGCCTGCCCTGATCCATGAAGTTCCTTCCAGTTCAGATGCAGATTCTGTGTAGGAGGATGCTCTGTGACCCCAGGTGCTGATCCCAGCAGCAGATTGTGAGGTAGCTGAATAAGGAAGTTGGAGATTTGCAAACACATGGAATGGGGACTCACTTCCCCAGAGGAGAAGATGAGCTTCCTTGTCTCTGGGAAGAACGGTCACAGGGTTTCCCTGTGGAGAACATGAGCTCCAGAGTGTTGCTCCCCCTTTGGAGAGAGTTCTCCAACTAACAGACATCAACAACTGCAATCCCATGAGGCATCTTCTGGCTGGCCCCACCTCCTTGATATGACATGGGCTCTCATAATATTCCAAGCCTTTGAGTGGAGGGAGGGACTTGGGGTATGGTTGCTCTACTCACCCCTCAGGGTCCAATTAGTACTGCTCCAGTGGCTTTCTTTGGAATACCCAAACACCTGGGCTGTCAGGATCTTGCATCAACAAAAAGAGTAGAAGTGGGCGGGCCGTGGTGGCTCAGCGGGCAAGAGTGCTTGCCTGCCGTGCCGGAGGACCCCGGTTCGATTCCCGGCCCCAGCCCATGTAAAAAAAAAAAAAAAAAAAAAAGAGTAGAAGTGAGGCTGAGTGTAGGGTCACACATTTGGCCTCAGTGCTCTTGGACAAAGAAGATAAGGGAAGTGCATGGCAATTTATTTTGCCTTGTGCCTTGGTGACAATGGGGCAGAGGGAGCACAGAGTCATGGGCACAGCTCTGTTTGAGGAATAATCACATTTACCCAGTGGTTTTTTCTAGGTATGTTGTCCAATCACATGATTAGCAGAATTGGAGGTTCCACCCTTCAATATTTCATGATTACAGCAAATGTTGTAGCACTGGCTTTGGTGACTGACCTTAAAAAGGCCAGAGAAGAAAAACGTTCTAGATGAAAGGGAACTTATGTTACATGATGCATAAGCAGATCGGACCTTGATGCAATTCTGCTTATAAAACATCAGTGAAAGCCTCCATGGGATGATTAGGGATTAAGAAAGATATTTTACCCTTTCAGGAAGGTGTGTGCTAAGCTACTCTGTTTTGTGTTTACTTTGTTTAGCACTCACCATTGCATTTCTGTTTAAATGAATTTCTGACACTTCTGTGGGGCCTGGATACAAACTGCCTTGTTGAAATCTTCAATTCAGCCACTACCCAATCCTGAATACATTTTATTAGGTAAGTTCTGTTGGCTGAAAGAGGTAAAAGTCAAAATCTGATGGTCTTCTGCTTACGATGTTTTAAACACTTTCATTTTCCAATCATTGCCAGCTGACAAGATAGTTGCCACACTAAGGTTGACACAAAAAAGAGAGATCTAGTACACCCTAGCATATACAAAGACCCACAAGTTTGTAACATTTCACCCCCAGTAGTTGCATAGCTGTGGCCCCACACCCTTACAGTTATCTGTCCTTCTAGTGAGCCAGCAATCTTAATGTTTCTATTCTGAAAAAAGTAGATATGAAATCTTTGCTGAACATTTGAGTGGAAGTTGTACACATCATATTCTTTCAAGAAACACATAGAAACCTTAGAATAGCAGACCTGTTCAGAATTATTCACTTAGGTAACTATGTTTCATATACGTACAAGTTCAAGAAAGATTCTTTGAAGGTGAAGACATTATTCCAATTGTTCTCAAGTCACAGGAATGCCTATCTAAGATTTATCCTCCACTTTGCTGAGTAGAAAATGCCCAGGCTCATGTACAGAATCTGTTCTTGGCTGTTAAGATCAGGAAACATGGTGCACTGGTTTGAAGCAATTAAGTAGATACAAAAGTTATTATTTAATATGAAGTGCTGGGCCAAACTTCTGGGGACAAATATTTCTTTTCAGGAAAAATCAAGAATGCAGGATGGAAACATTTGATTCAGTTAACTCTAAAGAAACCTAAAAAAAAAATGGCAGGAAAATTATGAGTGCGGTACTTTCATTAGTTGGAAAAGTGATTCTAATAAATGTAGGTGGTCTAAAGAATTTAAAAGACTCCTTCAGAATAGGAAATACTGTGCAAGAACAACACATGAAGCCAACGTGGCCATCAGAACATTGACAAATGTTAAGGCTGGGAGGAATCAGTCAGGTTTCCAGGCTCGAGGAACACCTGGGTGGGCAGGGCAACAGGGATTGTGGCTGCTCCTCAGGTGCTCTGACTCACCCTGTCTGCCCGGTGAGGCCCAAAGGAAGCCAGGCCAGGTGTGGGTGGGGAGGGGAAAGGGAATTCTGGGCACAGAACTTTTCCTATGTTCAAACTCACACTCTTGGGGCCCCGGTCCTGAAAGAGCAAAAGCCCCCCACTTACCCTGGCATCCTCCTCCTTGGGTGGGGGAGCTCTCAGCCCCACTGGCCTCTTCTGTCACTGCTTCATGTTCTGGGATTCGTGGGGACGGCCTAATCTCTTCGGGGTTCAGGTGAGGGTTCCACTGGTACACAGTGTTGGAGTACCTGTATCACAAGGAAGGAAAGAGATTTTTCATGGGCATACAGGAGTGAGGAGGGGAAGTTAACCCGGCCCTCGTTCTGCTCTTCTCACGAAGGGATGGCCCCTTCTGAGACGTTGACCATCCTCCACCACGATGACCTCCCCTCTTTAAAGAATCCCGGGTCAATCAAAACTTCCATCTTAACAATGCTGCATTGAGATTAGCACCCTCCAACACCAGCTCTGTCGGACTCTGCGACAGTCTCCCTTTATAGACAGTATTTGGAAGGTGAAAGACAACACTTCCCCCGAGTGAGAAAAAGGGGGAACTCTGGGAATGCTGCCCAGCGTTCCCAAGTGGCTAACACCCTCATAAATCTATCCTAGAGGATGCTCTCCTCTTCCAAACTCAAATTAAGACGTTCCACTTGAGCGGAGGCATTTTGGACAACACATTGCCCTAGGAAGCTTCTCCGCTCTGCTGCCGGCCAGGAAACTTCCCCATGGAAGGGCTGAACTCTTGCCATGACCACTTAACCTGCCATCCCCCACCCCAACCCCAGCTAGCACCAGGCTTTTGATCTAGTTTCTCCTATACAGGAAATGGATGTACTTGAGCTGAAAGGGAGAAACCACGCTTAGGTCCTTAAAGTCCTTTGGACCAAACCTTGCTTCCCAAGGCAGATGTCTTCGAATTGGATGCTTCACGGGGTTAGTTGGCATCTCATTTTAAATGGCCCATTTGATCCCTCTAAGCAATACTTTTCAAGAGTTAAGGAAACCTCAACCCAGCACCTAGAGTGGTGTCCCACACTCCAAGTTTCTCCCACTAAACTCATCCACTGAGGGGCCTACTGAGGAC
Source organism: Tamandua tetradactyla (assembly GCF_023851605.1). NCBI lineage: Eukaryota > Metazoa > Chordata > Mammalia > Pilosa > Myrmecophagidae > Tamandua > Tamandua tetradactyla. Next base: position 86,698,661 of record NC_135340.1, read on the forward strand.
CCACATGGAAAGCAACCTGAAATCCAGCTGTGTTCCTGCCGTCTGCAAGTAGATGTCCTGTAGGTAGATGCAGGGCAAACCCTCCGGGAAGCGACGCTGCTGCCAGGATCCTGGTGGACGGGTCAGTGGTGGCGGTTTCCTCATCCGGCCTAACTTATGCTGATAGCTGTCAGGTGATTGGATGATCTCTAATCCAATCCCACCCATCCAATCAACTTTGATGTAATCAGCCCCAGACACAGCATGCTGGGATTTCCCCGACGTTAGCCAGCACAGGCATTTCAACGTTTTTGGCACGCCATCCCCTGTGGATCTTAACAATGTGGATTTTCAGGAAAGGAATCCAAAGCATCTACAGATGTAAGGATATTCCCGGGACCCTTCTGCACCTTGCCTTTGGATGAGATCAAGTGTCTCATCGCTGCAAATTCCGCCTGAGGACGTCTATTCCCCAGCTCATTCAGGTTCACACCTGACGGACTGACATCTTCATTTCGCAGCCTCCAGAACTTTAAGACATGTACTGATGTCATCTTAAGCCACCGAATTTGTGGTAATCCTTTGGTGGCATGCTCCCAAAACCAAACCCCCACGCCCACCCAAGTTTTTCAAGCGCCAATTATAGGCTTTACATGTTAGAGCATGTGGAGCACAAGGAAAGCAAAGTGTGGCCTTGGACCGCCAGCTGAGGTGGCCCTCTATCTTTCCCGCCCCATGGAATTCTGCAGAGTGTGCCTGAGCAGAACCAGACCCAGGCCCTACCCCCACCCCCACCCCCATATGCTCAAATAAGTGTTGAACTTCTTATCCGGGCAGCACACCAGCCTCCACACGCCGTAAAGCCCACCAGGTGATTCCAGGTGATTCTAGTGTGAGCCAAACAGAGAAATAATGCAACGCGGGACTTCTCTGGCTTTACTGTGCATGGAGAGGCATTGGAGCGTCTGCCTGTCGGCCTATTTAATGGATCAGGGCTGGGTTTTCCCCTGGAGGGTGGGGCCCTTGACACCACTGGGTTACCAATCTCCCCTTTACGCCCTAGGAAAGGGAATCTGATGAATAGATTTTAAGACGGCCCCCTATATTGCAAATTCAAAACACCTGCACACAGGACCTAATTGGGAAAGCATAAAACCGAATGGAACTTTATTACCATTGAACGCGATGCACAATAGCTATTTACAAGGACAGCGAACAATCCATGGCCAAGAGAATCTTGCCCATTGTAGCTGGCACAGAATCACTTTTCCCAGGGGAGGGATGCTAGTAGCTGTAGCTCCCAAACGGTGAGGCTGTGCCCCCTATCATGCAAAATTCAGTCAACTGCACAGCAAGCAGCGATCTGTTTCATATCTTCTGGGTGGCCTTAGGGCTTCTGCACTGATAAGTTGCAAAACACACTTTCTGCAGCACCTGTTAAGCCACTCCTTCCCACCACCCAAGTGAAAGAGGCAGTGTCAGGGTGTCTCCCCCCCAACTTTATCTGGGGTCCCAGGAAGTGCACATCAACCAGAGCTGGGGGAGACACAGCTGCTTCCTGCATCCTTCCCCTCCTCTGTCTCTCAGTCGCCTCCAAGTCCCATGAGGTACGGGGGCAGGGTCTTTCACTGCCATGTGGGGTCTCAGTCCCAGTCACTGTCCTCAGAGGAGGAGACCAGAAGATCCTCATAGAGGGACGTGGTGGGGTCCTGTGGACATTGTGCCTGCGCCTGCTCTGAGACCTGAGGACTCTGTCCGGGATCTCTAGTTTTCTCAGGGGATGGGGAGGTGAGGGAGGTTCGGAACCTGGAGCTCCACCACCCATTCTCCAATCTGGAGAAGACCATTCTGAGGCACTGGGCTGGACTCTGGCACGATGGTGGAGGGTGAGATGTGGGGCAAGCCCGGAGGAAGCTCAGGTGAGTTCTGTTCTTTGGGTCCTCGAGGTCTCTGCTTGCCCCCTGTATGGGTGTGCCCCTGACCACTTGCCGCCTGCACAGGGGTGCCTCTTTGGGTCCAAGTGAAGTTGCACCAGGAGGACCCTGGGGAATGTGGGCAACCCCCTGATGAGGACTCTGAGTTCCCTGCCCCAGTGACTGGAAGGGGTTGGGTCTCGGTTTCTTGGGGGGATTCTGGCAAGGCTGGGTGGGTCTCTGGGCAGACCTCTTGCCTCGTTCCCGGATGCTGACGCTGGAGACTTTCTCTGATCTCTCTGTGACAAGCTATGGACTGCAATTTGAGTTCACATCAGGACCCTTGGCTGGTGCCTGGAAGTTGAGGCCCCGGGCCTGGCTAGGTCTTCCGCGGGCAAGTCGGCGGAGGTGACGGGAGCAAGCAGCAGGCCCCTTGAGGCTCAGATGATCAATGACTGCGGGGTACATTCTTAAGTGCTGAGAAGCCGGCTGGTGGGCAGCAGGGATATCTACTTCCTCTGCTCCATCCCATCCAGGGGGCGAGAAGACGCTCAGTCCTGGTCTTCGAGTCAGGGACAGGGCAGGGCCCATGGATCTCACGACAGGACCCTCCTGGGGATGCAGGCACGTGGGTTGAGGGACCGGTGGCGGTCTCCTGTGGGTTGCGTGGAGAGGCATTGGCTGGCATGGACACTGTCAGAAAGACACGAGAGCATACGATAGACATGTCAGGATTGCCTCTCAATCAAGTGGATTTAAAATCACTTCCATCAAAAGGCATGGAAGATTGAAAACTAAGGCTTATTATTGCCTTCATATGATATTTCTATCGGGCTCAAAAACGCATCATTTCTTAATATTGCCTCTCATGAAGTGAAGGAAAACACAAGCCCTTTTCCTACTCTCTTCTCCACACTCTGGCTGCCTAGTGATTTTTGCATCTGAGCATCTGTATCCCCAATTCAAAGATGTGTGGTTTTCCATATAGGGTTCTAGCTTTGGGAAGACACACCAGATTGAACCACACCTGCCCGTGCATCAGAATGCCCCCGCTAGCGTGTTGTTGTTAATCACCTACAACTCAGGCCTCACAGGCAAGGCTGGTTTTGCAAAGGCCTCAGAGGTTCGGGATTTCCATTCTCCAGAATGGACTTTTAGCACACCCTCAACCGAACGGGTACGGGAGTGCAGCAAACCAGGGTACCCAGATGAGACATTGAGGTGGGAGCCAGGGACAAGACTTACCCTGATGTAGTGAGGCGTTTCTGTCCAGTCTTGCTGCTGCTTCCTCTGGGTTCCCCTGGGAAGTTTCGGCAGTAGAGCATTCCTCTTCTTCTCTTCCTCCCTGCAAAAATACATACATACATACATACATACATAAGAAAATAAAAACCCTGCGTGAGGTGGTCTCTTCCCTACTTTCTGCCCCATTGGGGAAGCAAATCCCTTATCCCATCCACTTCCAGGTTTGGGGTTGAGTGAGCTATTGAAGACCCTGTCAACATGGCACAGACTGTTCTTTCTGACACCCGGATCCATCCCCAACGGCTGGCAGCCTTGTGGGCTTTGCAACACTCAGCCTAACCTGGACTCGATAGCATTGCTGCCTGCTGCCACATGCAAGGTTGCAAGATGTGCCCTGTCTGCGACTTTAGTGGCTGTGATGAGTAAAAGTAGCACCTGAGGGTAGACCCCGGGATGACCTAGTGATCCTTGCCTATGTCTCTCCAGTTTCCCCACCCGTGTCTGAAGATGGATGCGCACGCACAGAGGTGGGTGCTCTCCATCTCCTGAATGCTTCAAAGCCCAAGGATGGGTCCCAACCCTCCCTGTGCCGCACCTCTGTCTCTGTCTGTCCTCTCTGGCAGGCTTGTTCAAGGAAGCTGGGTTCTGGAGTTGCGGGGCCTTGCGTGGATCTCGGTTCTCCGTGTCTTTCCTATCTGACCCCAAAGGCTGGAGGTCAAGGGTCTGAGCCCAGTGCTTAATGGAGCACCTCATGCTTCTTGCCATGTGCCCAAAGGCCCCACAGTCCTTGCACTTGACCTGTGGGCAGAGGAAGGGGAGGGTGAGTCAGCAGAAAGCACAGGCAGCTTTCAAAGTTCACTTGAAGGACAAGCTGGTGGTGCTGAAGATTGATTGGGTGGAGGAGACTGAGAAACATGTGGCCCTTATGTGGATGGCAATTCAAGATCTGAGGTTCCTACAAACAGCCAATTCTGGAGAGAGACTTTTGGATGAAGAATGGGTAGTTGTCACCTATGAGGAATCAGTCAGATTTCCAGGCTCGGAGTAACACCTGGGTGGGCAGATCAATTGGGAGTGATGTTGCTACTCAGGTGCTGTAATTCACCATGTCTCCCCAGTGAGACCCAAAATCCAGGACAAGTGTGGGTAGGGAGGGGTAAGGGAATTCTGTGCACAGAACTTTCTTATGTTCAAGCCTGTGCTCTTGGGGCCCAGGTCCTGAAAGAGAAATGCTCCCTCTCACACTGGCATCCTCCTCCTCTGGTGCATGGTACCCAATATTTGGATACCTGTTTCACAATAATATAAGTATAAGTTTCATGTGCATACAAAAAATATACCCTCATCTTTCCAAATTTTAGGAAGTTTATCACAACTCTCATCTTGCTCTTCTCACGATGGGATATCCCCCTCTCAGACATTGCCCATCCACTCCCACCATGACTTACCCTCTTAATAGAATCTCAGGTCAGTCACCACTTCCATTTTATCAGTGTTGGTTTGAGACTAGCCCCCTTCAGCAGCTGCCCTGTCATACTCTATCATGGTCTACTTGAATAGACAGTATCAAGAAATTGAGGAACACCATTTCCCCAGAGTTATAAATGAGGAACTCTGAGAATTCTTCTCCTAATCCACTTGGCTAGCACAATCAGAATTCTACAGTGAAAATGCTCTATTCTTCCAATCTTAGATGATCACATTCCACTTGGGAAGAAATTCTTTTTTACTTGGGCAGCGCCCCAGAATCTAACCCATAACTCTATCATGGTTGTTGAGAACTCTGTTGAGCCACCATGGCCTTCCTGTGAGGTGACATTTTCGACAACAAATTTTCATGTAAAACTTCTCTCTGCTGTCAGACTGGCAACTTCACCATGGAATGGGAAGTGCTGAACTCTTGTCATGGCCACTTAACCTACCTTCCCCTACCCCAACCCTTCCCACTTCCAGCCATCTCCATCCTTTTGATCTGGTTTCTAATATATATGAAATGAATATACTTTTGCTAAGGAACGAGAAATCAAGCTTAGATCCTTACAGCCTTTTGGGCCAAGCCTTCTTTCCAAGGTGAACATCTTGGAATTTGAAGCTTTATGGTGTATTTGTCATTAAGAGTGGTCCATTTTATCCCTCTAAGAATTGCTTTAAATAAAATAACTAATCCTCAATCCAACACCTAGAGTAGTGCCCCTACCCCCTGCTACCATTACAAATATCTCCCACTGAACTAATTCACCAAGGGTCCTACTGAGGACCCAAATAGAAACCAAACTGAAATCCAGTAGCAATCTTGCTGTGTGCATGTAGATCTCTTTAAGTTGATGCAGGTCAAACCCTCTGGAAAGTGATGCTGCTTCCAGTATCCTTGGGGATGTGTCGGTGTTGGTGGTTTCCTTCTTTGGCCAACCCTATGCTGATAGCTGTCATGTGATTGGTTGCTCTCTAATCCAATCCAATCAATCCACTCAGTGTTGATGTAATCAGGCCCTGACACATCATGCTAGGATTTCTACTATAGCCAGGGATTTCATCATTTTTGGTATGCATACATGTGGATTTTGAAATGTAGATTTTAGGAAAGAATAAAAAATGTCTACAGATGTAAGTATACTCCCTGTATCCTTCTGCACCTTGCTGTTCGACTCAAATGTCTATCCTTGCAAAACCTGCATGCGAATGTCTGTTGCTAGGTCATTCAGTTTCACACCTGCTTACCATGTATTGGTGTTTCTTTGGTTTCTTTGCTCAGACCCTGATCTTTTCCAGTCACAACTCTGTCATTTCTGATATTTCCCTTCCACCAGTACTGCCTTCTAGGACATTTGGGCACATGTACATTTGTTGCTATGTGAAGAATGTAGAGAAGGGTGGTGTGAGATCATTGCTCTGGGGCATTGCAAATGCTGTCCAAGTGGTCATTATGTCCTTGGCAGTACACACAAATTTTGATAGTTTTAACAAAGTAGGGTTTACATACTAAAGAGAGAGTTCTTCTCATTTCTCCTGAATCATGGTATGATGAAAAACTTAGTCTCCATGAAGGTGTGGGGACCATTTTTGAAAAAGCTTTGTTTTTTTTGTAAATAATCTTAGGTAGTTTATATTGCAGTTTGGAACCATAATTCGATTATTTCCACAGTGCTTTACTCACCCAATTGTGGGTATAAACCTTGATTAAATGAAGCTGTGACTCCACACATTCCTGGTGGTTCTTTATTACTTCATTGGAATCCTTTTATAAAAAAAGGGAGCATTTTGGTAAAGGCTTGAGATCTGAGAAAGCCTCAAGAGCTACAACATCCCATGTATCCAGAGACTTTTGGAAATAAAGAAGGAAAATGCCCCCAGTATACCTTCATGAAACAAGAAGCCTGGAGTGAAAGCCAGCAGACATCACCATGTTTGCCATGCACTTCTCTAGTTGATAGAGGAACCCTGGACTTTATCAGTCTTTCCTTAGTGAAGTTTACCTCTTATTATACCTTATATTTGTACATTTTTACAGACTTTCTTTAACTGGGACATTTTCTTAGCCTTGGAACTGTAAAGTAGAAACTTATTTAATTCCCCTTTTTTAAAGGCCATTCTGTTCCTGGTATATTGCATTCCAGGAGCTAGCAAACCAGAACATATAACAAAAGGGCATAAGGGTCCCTGCATCAGCCCAAACCAGAAGAAGCAAAGTTCAAATGCCTTTTACCATATGACACCCAAAGAAAGGCCAGGAACTCAATGAAAAATAGGGACCTTTGGAACTAGGAGGACTCACCCACAGGAATTAGGACCATTGGGTAGATGGCAGAGCTTAGGGGCTCTGGGTGGTCCCTTGCTTGAATCCAACAGCAGCTCCAGATTCAGTGGTAACTTCGGATCCCATTTCTGACATGTATGTTGGCCAAGACAAAAACTAAGCGATAAAACAACTATGGTATTTAGTTGGGGTCTTAAAATCGCAATTCTTGGAGCAATGATGCAGGTAGCAATTCAAATTGTGTCCTGTGTTGTCACTTTCATACAAGGGCTTTTAAAGGAAAAAAGCAATTAGACAAATTGTTTGTGGTTGCTAGATGTGGGGCACTCCAATTGTCCTTCAGTTTTGATAGTTTATTGAGTTATTTATTTTATGGTTTACTTATATCTGGATGTCAGTTTTTGAAGAATTTTGTTACTTGAGGCTTTGAATACTTTGGCAATTTCTGATATCTGGCTGAGATCTTCATAAGAGTAACCTCCAGAATGAGCTCCCCATTCCATTTTAAATTTCTTAGGCATAACCACTCTACTTTGTTTTATTGCTTTTTACACCTACTAGGGCTCAAACAGTCTCCCAAGGAATTATGGTTCTGAAGGCCTGCAGATAAATAGGAAACCCTGGTAATGATGCTGTAGCATATCTGTATCCATCTATGAGTTCTCTCCCCAGAAAAGAGCCCTTTGCTACCATGGGTACCTTTCAATCCTCCTGCCTTTCTTAGTGACGAGATGTCCAAGGATATGTTGCTCTCTCCCCTCAGCACCCATATCTGTGCTTGATCAACACCATAGACTCTGAGAGCACCTCATAATTGCAAGTGGAAAGGGGGCTGCTTCAGCCCTCCTATGCTAAGCTTTAAGCGATGTTCACAATTGCTAGTCTGCACAATGGTAGGGACTTGGTAGAGAGCCCAAGGATGCTACTCAAACTGGAACATAGAGGTGTGGGTAAAAGGAAAAATAAAGCCAAAGACAGAGTCTGTTCCTTGCTCTGCCTTGTATGTGTGAGAGAAACAAATGTGGTATAGAATATGTGTCATAAACAGAACCAGGACCACAGAGGCTTCAACACAATATGCTGACAAAGGCAGCAGTTTCTGAACATGCTGAACATGAAGTGATGGTTGGAAAATCACATGGTGAAAGATATAGGGTAAAAATGCTAAAAATGGTAGGATCTTTGCAATTCTATTACTAGGTGCATACCTGGAGGAACTGAGAGTGGAGACATGAATGGACATTTGCACACTGGTGTTTTTTGCAATAGTGTTCACTATTCACAATGAAGGAGGTGCTTTAAGGGTACAGCAACTGAGGGATGGAAGGGGGAACTGTGGTGTAAATGTGAAGTGGACTACTGAGCAGATGCAAGGTGGAATGAAGTTTTGAGGTAACTAGATGAATGAACCTTGAGGACAGTATGTAAAACGAAATGGCAGAACAGGAAGACAAATATTATCATGCCTCACTTATATGGACTAATTATAATAAACAAACTTAGAGAATTGAACTTGAGAGCATGGGTTATCAGGTCACAGCCTATTGCAAAGGGTCCTAGAATGTAAGCTCTTACAGCAGTCACATTTTTTCCAGATTTATAACTGCTATTTCTAAATTCTGAACTACTGAACTATTAGTGTATAACCTGGTCACTCCCTGAAACTTTGTGTATTTATGTGACACCTGAGACTCTAAATTAGGCTATGAAAGGCAGCAGTACCACATACAGCAATTGTTTTAAAAGTTGAAAAAGTAATCAGACTTTAAGAAGAGACATTAATGAAATTGATTAGAATGGGATTAAGGTAAATCAAAATAAGGGAAAGGTCGATATGGGCCACATTTTAAACTGCTGTGTGAGATCAAAGGAAGAGATATTTATTTGGTGTAACATTTGTATTTTGGGTATTGTGTTTTCTAATTTAACTTGTATGGTCAGTTTATTTGAATACCATAATTATATGGAATCTTGAATAAGGCATGAGATCTTGTTGGTTTTTTAGAGGTTACTGCGATGTCCTGATATATCCCAGAGTAATTTGGGGAGAGAATAAAAAAAATATTGCAAAGGCCTTTTGTGGGACTGTGGAGAAAGGAGGAAATATTAAACTTCCCCATCTGAGGAATTCCTGATATTCTCACAGGAAATGGGGACAAATTCAATAGACTGATCCTTCAATCTTGGGGTTTGCTCTTATGAAACCAGTTCCCACAAAGAAGCTAAGCCTACTTATAATTACACCAAGAAGTCACCCTCCGAAGAGTTCCCTTTTTTTTTTTGCTCAGATGTGGTCTGTCTCTCTAATCCAAATCAGCAGGTTAACTCACTGCTTACCCCACCTCCTTACCTAGGACATGATTTCTAGAGATGTAAGTCTCCATGGCAAAGTGGGACAGACATCCAAGGATGAGCCAGGATCCAGCATCATGAGATTTGAAAGCATTCTTGACCAGAAAAGGGAAGAGAGAAATGAGGCAAAATAAAGTTTCAGCAATTGAGAGATTTCAGAGTCAATAACCTATCCTGGAGGTTATTCTTGTGCATTCTATAGATTTCTTTTAGAGTAGCTAGAGGAAAGCACCTGAAAATAATGAATTGTGTTCCAGAAGTCTTGATTCTTGAAGACAATTGTATAGCTATATAGCTTTTAAAAGCTTTTTGAAAACCTTGTGTCTGGTGCTTTATCCAAAGTATGGACAGATAAGTGAAAAAAATAAGGATAAAACTCAATAAATGATAGGGGAGGATAAAGCGCAAAAATTGTGTAGTCTGAAATGCTAGTGGTCCATGAGAGGGAGGGATAAGGGTTATAGGATGTATGAGGTTTTTCTCTTTTTTTATTTCTTTTTCTAGAGTGATGCAAAAGTTCTAAAAATAACCATGGTGATGAACACACAACTATGTGATGATATTGTGAGTCATTGATTGTATACTATGGATGGACTTCAATTGTGTGAAGATTTCTCATTAAAAATATTAAAACAGGATCAGAGCCAAGTTGGCAGCTTAGCAAGGTGTGGGATTTAGTTCATCCTCCAGAGCAGCTAGTAAATAGCCAAGAACAGTACAGAACAACTGTTGGGGCCACGCCAGTGATCGGACACACAGCATACTCCAGCCTGGACCAGCTGGGCCAGCTGTGAGGCCCCCCAGAACCATGAGTTCCCCGAGCCATGGTGGCCGGCACACCCCCCCCCCCCAACACAGGCTGCTTCCCAGAAGGGAAAGGAAAGGGACCTTACTAGCAGCAGGGGCTGAGCACAACAAAACTCCAATTGTGGAATTAATTAACAAATACTGACTACTAAAAATAGGGCTCCAGCTCAGTTGACCCTCTAATAAAAGCAGAGGTCACTGGTTTTTGCCCTGGTGCAGAGGGGGCAGTGCTGACAGGAAAAGAAAAAAACAGAGGTGTTTTTTGGATCTGAAAAGAGGGGCACATAGGACCTGGAGATACACAGAGCAACTTACCAACATAGCTCTTGATTGGCAAACACGAGGAAAGGGGTCCTGCTCTAAAAAGGATTTTTCTTTTTCTCTTTTGTGGCTGTATTTCTATGGATTGATTACTCTTTGGATACAGTTGCAAGGCTTCTCGAGCTCCACTACCCTAGGCATATACAGAATTGAGCTTGTTTGTGAGTTTGTCTGGAGCCTGTGCCTTCCCCAGGAGAGGGGTGGGGCCCAGCTCAGGTGGAATCCCTCCCTCAAGGAATTCAGATCCCAGGGTCTGGAAAAGAGAAGCAATTAAAGCCAGCCTACAACCTCTCCTCTGTTTCCACCATGCTCCCAGCAGGGAGAGTCTGCTGAAGTTGAAGGTACCACATCACCTCATGCTGGTGGTACCTGCAGGCAGAAAAGCATCACATACTGGCAGGATAGGAAAAACGCAAAGCCCAGAGACTTCATAGGAAAGTCTTTTAATCTGCTGGGTCTCACCATCAAGAACTCTCTCCTTGGGAGAGGAGACAAATTTGGTCTGGGAAAATCTGACTGGGGTCTATATTACCTAAGTAGACCCTCATAAGGGGTAGGGGAAAGGCACCATACAGGCAGGGCAAAAAAACAGAAAAACAAGAGTTGAAAAATTCTGATCTATTAAACAAAACTTAAGCTAGAGGACTAGGATAAGCTGAACTCAATGTCAAAGAACAGATAGACAAAAAGTCATCCAGTAAGAAAATCCTAGGAAAAAAAAAGTGAAGACGATCTCCAGAATAAACTAATTAAGGTAATTAAATGCCTAGACTCCAGCAAAAAATAACAAATCATGTTAGGAAAACTGAAGAAATGACCCAGTCAAAGGAACAAACCAACAATTCAAATGAGACACAGGAGTTGAAACAATTAATTCAGAATGTTCAAACAGACATGGAAAACCTCACCAAAAATCAAATCAATGAATTGTGGGAGGATATAAAGAAGACGAGGAATGAACAAAAAGAAGAATTCAAAAGTCTGAAAAAACAAATCACAGAACTTATGGGAATGAAAGGCACAGTAGAAAAAATGAAAAAAAAAAACAATGGAAACCTCCAATGTCAGATTTCAAGAGGCAGAAGATAGGATTAGTGAACTGGAGAATGGGACATCTGAAATCTGACAAGCAAAAGAAAATATAAGGAAAAGAATGGAAATATGTGAGCAGGGACTCAGGGAATTGAATGACAATGTGAAACACATGAATATACATGTTGTGGGTGTCCCAGAAGGAGAAGAGAAAAGAAAAGGAGGAGAAAAACTAATGGAGGAAATTATCACTGAAAATTTCCCAACTCTTAAGAAAGACTTAAAATTATAGATCCAAGAAGTGCAGTGTACCCCAAAGAGAATAGATCCAAATAGACATACTCCAAAACATTTACTAATCAGAATGTCAGAGGTCAAAGAAAAAGAGAGAATCTTGAAAACCGCAAGAGAAAAGCAATCCATCACTACCCAATAAGACTATGTGTAGATTTCTCAGCAGAAACCATGGAGGCAAGAAGACAATGGGATGATATATTTAAGATACTAAACGAGAAAAACTGGCAACCAAGAATTCTATATCCAGCAAAACTGTTCTTCAATAATGTGGGGAAAATTTAAACATTTGCAGACAAAAATTCACTGAAAGAATTTGTGACCAAGAGACCAGCTCTGCAAGAAATACTAAAGGGAACACTAGAGACAGATAAGAAAAGACAGGAGAGAGAGGTGTGGAGAAGAGTATAGAAATGAAGACTATCAGTAAAGGTAAAAAGAAGAAAAATTTGATATGATATATAAAATCAAAAAGGCAAAATGGTAAAAGAAAGTACTGCCCATACAGTAATAATACTAAATGTTAACGGATTAAACTCCCCAATAAAAAGACATAGTCTGGCAGAATGGATTAAAAAACAAGACCCATCTATATGCTGTCTACAGGAAATGCATCTTAGTCCCAAAGATAAACATAGGCTGAAAGTGAAAGGTTGAGAAAAGATATTCCATGCAAATAACAATCAGAAAAGAGCAGGAGTACCTATACTAATATCCAACAAATTAGACTTCAAATGTAAAACAGTTAAAAGAGACAAAGATGGACACTATGTGTTAATAAAAGGAACAATTCAACAAGAAGACATAACAATCATAAATATTTATGCACCAAGCCAGAATGCTCCAAAATGCATGAGGCAAACACTGAAAAGAGAAATAGACACATCTACTGTAATAGTTGGAGACTTCAATTCCCCACTCTCATCAATGAACAGGACATCTAGACAGAGGATCAATAAAGAAACAGAGAATTTGAATAATGCAATAAATGAGCTAGGCTTAACAGACATATATAGAACATTACACCGCATGCAGCAGGATACACATTTTTCTCAAGTGCTCATGAATCAGTCTCAAAGATAGACCATATACTCAGTCACAGAGCAAGTCTCAATACATTTTTAAAGATTGAAATCATACAAAACACTTTCTTGGATCATAAAGGAATGAAGCTGGAAATCAATAACAGGCAGAATGTCAGAAAATTCACAAATATATGGAGGCTCAACAATACACTTTTAAACAACTGGTGGGTCAAGGAAGAAATTACAAGAGAAATCAGTAAATATCTCAAGGAAAATGAAAATGAAAACACAACATATCAAAATTTATGGGATGCAGCAAAGGCAGTGGTAAGAGGGAAATTTACTACCCTAAATGCCCATTTCAAAAAAGAAGAAAGAGCAAAAATCAAGGAATTAACTGTCCACTTGGAAGAACTAGAGAAGGAACAGCAAGTTAACCCCAAAGCAAGCAAAAGGAAAGAAATAATGAAGATTAGAGAAGAAATAAATGAAATTGAGAACATGAAAACAATCGAGAAAATCAACAAAACCAGAAGACGATTCTATGAGAAAACAAAAAGATTGATGGACCCTTAGCGAGGTTGACAAAAAGAAGAGAGAGGGTGTGAATAAATAAAATCAGAAATGGAAGAGGAGACACAACGACTGACCCCACAGAAATCAAGAAAGTAATGAGAGGATACTATGAACAACTTTATGCTAATAAACTAGACAGTGTAGATGAAATGGACAACTTCCTAGAAAGTCATGAGCAACCAACATTGACTCGAGAAGAAATAGATGACCTCAACAAACTAATCACAAGTAAAGAAATTGAATCAGCCGTTAAGAAGATTTCCAAAAAGAAAAGTACAGGACCAGATGACTTCACACGTGAATTCTACCAAACATTCATGAAAGGACTAGTACCAATCCTGCTCAAACTCTTCAAAAAAATTGAAGAGGAGGGAAAGCTACCTAACTCATTCTACAAAGCCGACATCACCCTCATACCAAAGCCAGACAAAGATATTATAAGAAAAGAAAACTACAGACCAATCTCTCTAATGAATATACATGCAAAAATCCTCAACAAAATTCTTGCAAATTGAATCCAGCAGCACATTAAAAAAATTATACATCATGACGAAGTAGGATTCATCACAGGTATGCAAGGATGATTTAACATAAGAAAACCAATTAATGTAATACACCATGTCAACAAATCAAAGCAGAAAACTACATGATGATCTCGAGTGATGCAGAAAAGGCATTTCACAAAAGTCAACATCCTTTCTTGTTGAAAACACTTCAAAGGATAGAAATAGAAGGGAACTTCCTTGACATAATAAAGGGAATATATGAAAAACCCACAGCTAACATCATCCTCCATGGGTAAATACTGAAAACTTTCCCCCTAACATCAGGAACAAGACAAGGATGTCCACTATCACCACTGTTATTCAATATTGCGTTGGAAGTTCTAGCCAGAACAATTAGATGAGAAAAAGAAATACAAGGCATCAAAATTGGAAAGGAAGAAGTAAAACTCTCACTGTTTGCAGATGATATGATACTATATGTCGAAAACCCTGAAAAATCCATGGCAAAACTACTGGAGCTAGTAAATGAGTACAGCGAAGTGGCAGGTTACAAGATCAACACTCAAAAATCTGTAGTGTTTCTATACACTAATAATGAACAATCTGAGGGGGAAATCAAGAAAAAAATTCCATTTACAATTGCAACCAAAAGAATAAAATATTTAGGAATAAATTTAACTAAAGATATAAAAAAACTATTCAAAGAAGACTGCAAGAAATTGTCAAAAGAAATCACAGAAAACCTAAATAAATGGAAAGGCATACCGTGTTCATGGATTGGAAGACTAACTATAATTAAGATGTCAATTCTACCTAAATTGATTTACAGATTCAATGCAATACCAATTAATATTCCAAAAACTTACTTTTCAAAAATAGAAAAACAAGTAACCAAATTTATCTGGAGGGGCAGGTTTCCCCTAATAGCTAAAAATATCCTGAGAAAGCAAAATGAAGCTGGAGGTCTCATGCTGCCTGACTTTAAGGCATATTATGAAGCTACAGTGGTCAAAACAGCATGGTACTAGCATAAAGAGAGATATACTGACCAATGGAATCAAATAGAGTGTTCAGATATAGACCCTCTCATCTATGGACAATTGATCTTTGATAAGGCAGTCAAGTCAACTCACCTGGGACAGAACAGTCTCCTCAATAAACAGTGCCTAGAGAACTAGACATGCATAAGAATGAAAGAGGATCCATATCTCACACCCTATACAAAAATTAACTCAAGATGGATCAAAGACTTAAACATTAGATCTAAGGCCATAAAACTTTTAGAAGAAAATGTAGGGAAATATCTTATCAATCTTATAATAGGAGGTGGTTTCCTAGACCTTACACCCAAAGCATGAGCATTAAAGAGAGAAAGAAAGAAATGGGAACTCCTCAAAATTAAACACTTTTGTGCATCAAAGATCTTCATCAAGAAAGTAAAAAGACAGCCTACACAATAGGAGACAATATTTGGAAATGATATATCAGATAAAGGTCTAGTATCCAGAATACATAAAGAGATTGTTCAACTCAACAACAAAAAGACAGACAACACAATTACAAAATGTGCAAAATATATGAACATACACTTCTCAGAAGAGGAAATACATATGGCCAAAGGGCACAGGAAAAGATGCTCAACTTCCCTGGCTATTAGGGAAATGCAAATCAAAACCACAATGAGATGTCATCTCACACCCACGAGAATGGCCATTATCAATAAAACAGAAAATGACAAGTGCTGAAGAGGATGTGGAGAAAGAGGAACACTTATTCACTGTTGGTGGGAATGTCAAATGGTACAACCACTGTGGAAGACAGTGTGACGGTTCCTCAGGAAGCTAAGTATAGAACTGCTATATGATCCCACAATACCATTGCTAGGTATCTACTCAGAGGATATGATGGCAAGGACACCAAACAGACATTTACACACCAATGTTTATAGCAGCATTATTTACAATTGCCAAGAGATGGAAACAGCCAAAATGTTCATCAACAGACAAGTGGCTAAGCAAACTGTGGTACATACATATGATGGAATATTATGCAGCTGTAAGACAGGATAAAGTCATGAAGCATGTAACAACATGGATGGACCTTAAGGACATTATGCTAAGTGAGATTAGCCAGAAACAAAAGGATAAATACTGTATGGTCTCACTGACATGAACTGACATTAGCAAATTAACTTGGAGAATTTCAGTTAAGAACTTAGACCATCAGGAGTTAGAAATAGGGTAGATATTGGATAATTGGAGCTGAAGGAATACAGATTGTGCAACAGGACTGATTGTGAAAATTCAGAAATGAATAGCACAATACTACCTAACTGTAATACAATAATGTTAGAACCTTGAATGAAGCTGAATGTGGGAATGATAGAGGGAGGAGGCCTGGGGGCACAAATGAAATCAGAAGGAAATATAGACAATAAAGACTGAGATGGTATAATCTAGCAATGTCTAGATTGTATAATGATAGTGACTGTTTTAGTTAGGGTTCTCTAGAGAAACAGAATCAACAGGGAACACTCGCAAATATAAAATTTATAAAAGTGTCTCACATGACTTAAGGAATGAAGAGTCCAAAATCCGCGGGGCAGGCTGTGAAGCCAATGATTCTGATGGAGGGTCTGGGCAAACTCCACAGGAGAGGCTCACCAACCAAAGCAGGAAGAGAGCCTGTCTCTTCTGAATCCTCCTTAAAAGGCTTCCAGTGATTAGACTGAGCATCACTCATTGCAGAAGACACTCCCCTTGGCTGATTACAAATGGAATCAGCTGTGGATGCAGCTGATGTGATGATGATCTAATTCTATGAAATGTCTTCATTGCAACAGACAGGGTAGCACTTGCCCAACCAGACAAACAGGTACCACCACTTGGCCAAGTTGACACATGAACCTGACCATGACAGTGACTAAATGTCCAAATTTAAAAATGTTTCTGCATGAGGAAAAACAAAGGAATGTCAATAATGCAGCATGTTGAAAATAGATGGTAATTAATATTTTAAAACTTTAATGTATGTGTGAGACAAACAACATTTATTTAGTACAAAATTTATATTATGACTAGTGCATTTCCAATATAACTTATGTGGACAGCTTAGTTGAACACCATAGTACTTGGAACCTTGCAAGGGCATGAGATTTTGTAGGTTTGTCCAGAGTGATGTCCAGATAAATCCCAGAGTGATTTGAACAGTGAATAGGGAAGTATTTGCAGAGTCCTCTAGGGGGAATTGTGAGAAAGGGGGGAAATTCAACTTCCCCAGGTGGAGAATGCTTGATATTCTCACAGGCTATGGGGACAGCCAAAGCAATAGGCCAAGTCTCCAATCTTGGGGTTTGTTCAGATGAAACTAATCCCACAAAGGATACACTAAGCCTACTTAAAATTAGGCCTAAGAGTCATCCCCAAGAGAACCTCTTCTGTTGCTCAGATGTTGCCTCTCTCTCTTGGCTGACACAGCAAGCAAACTTACTGCCCTCCCCCTCTCTACGTGGGACATAACTCCAAGGGGTGTGGACCTTCCTGACAACATGGGACAGAAATCCTAGAATGAGCTGGGACTCAGCATCAAAGGATTGAGAAAATTTTCTCGACCAAAAGGAGGAAGAGTGAAATGAGACAAAATAAAGCGTCAATGGCTGAGCAATTCCAAACAGTTGAGAGGTTATCCTGGAGATTATTCTTATGCATTAAATAGATATCACCTGTTTAGTGAGGGTGTAATGGAGAGGCTGGAGGGAACTGCCTGAAAATGTAGGAGCTGTGCTCCAGAGACCATGTTTCTTGAATGTAATTGTATGATGATATGGCTGTCGCAATGTGACTGTGTGGTTGTGAGAGCCCTGTGTCTGATGCTTCTTTTGTCTACCTTATCAATGGACAAGTAGAATATATGGATTAAAAATAAATAAATAATAGGTGGAAATGTTAAAATAAATTTAATAGATTGAAATGCTGGGATCAGTGAGGGGGAGGGGTAAGGGGTATGGTATGCATGAATTTTTTTCTGTTTTCTTTTTATTGCTTCTTCTGAATTGATGCAGGTGTTCTAAGAAATGATCATGATGATGAATATACAACTATGCAATGATAGTGTTAGTTATTGATTATATAACAAGAATGGAATGATCATATGATAAGAATGTTTGTGTTTGTATGTAGTTATGTATCACAAAAAATAAGTTAATTAAAAAAAGAAAATAAATCATCAGGAGATAGAAATAGGGTAGATATTTGGGTAACTGGAGCTGAAGGGATAAAGATTGTGCGACAGGACTGATTGTAAAAATTCAGAAATGGATGGCACAATACTACCTGATTGTAGCACAATAATGTAAGTATACTGAATGAAGCTGAATGTGAGAAGGATAAAGGGAGGAGAGCTGGGGGCACATATGAAACAAGAAGGAAAGATAAACAATAAAGATGGAGGTAGTATAATCTAGGAATGCCTAGAGTGTGCAATGATAGTGACTAAATGTATAAATTAAAAGATCTTTTTGCATGAGAAAGAACAAAGGAATGTCAATATTGCATCTATATTGAAAATAGATGATGATTCATATTTTAAAACTTCAGCTTCTGTGTGAGACAAAAGCAAAAAATGTTTATTTGGTACAAAATTTATATTTTGACTAGCGCATCTCCTAATACAACTTATATGAATGGGTTAATTGAACACCGTAAGTGCATGCCTTGAATAGGGCATGAGATTTTGTATATTTGTCCAATGGGATGGCCAGATAAATCCCAGAGTGATGTGAACAGTGAAAAAAAAGTATTTGCAAAGTTCCCATGGGGGAATGGCGAGAAAGGGGAAAAATTCAACTTCCCTGTTTGGAGAAGGCCTGATCTTCTCACAAGCACTGCAGACAACCAAATCAATAGGCCAAGCCCTTAATCTTGGGGTTTGCTCATATGAAACTTATCCCCACAAAGGATACATTAAGTCTTACTTAAAGTTAGGCCTAAGAATCACTCCCAGAGAATCTCTTTTGTTGCTCAGATGTGGCCTTTCTCTCTCTCAGCCAACACAGCAAGCAAACTCACCGCCCTCTCCCTCTCTACATGGGACATGACTCCCAGGGATGTAAACCTCCCTGAAAAGTGGGACAGAAATCCTAGAATGAGCTAGGACTCAGCATCAAGGGATTGAGAAAATCTTCTCAATCAAAAGGATGGAAGAGAGAAATAGACAAAATAAAGTGTCAGTGGCTGAGAGATTTCAAACAGAGTTGAGAGGTTATTCTGGAGGTTATTCTTATGCATTACATAGATATCCCCTTTTTAGTTTAAGGTGTATTAGAGAGGCTAGAGGGAAGTGCCTGAAACTGTAATGTTGTGCTCCAGTAGCCATGTTTCTTGAAGATTATTGTATAATGATATAGCTTTCACAATGTGACTGTGTGATTATGAAAACCTTGTGTCTGATGCACCTTTTATCTATGGTATGGACAGATGAGTAAAACATATGGATTAAAAATAAATAAATAATCGGGGGAGTAAGTGTTAAAATAAATTGAGCAGATTGAAATACTACTGATCAATGAAAGGGAGTAGTAAAGGGTATGAAAAAGATAGGGGGGACAAAGGCTAAAGTATATTGGGTAGATGGAAATACCAGTGGTCAATGAGAGGGAGGGATAAGGGGTATGGTATGTGCTCTAGTTCGCTAGCTGTCAGGATGCAATACACCAGAAATGGAATGACTTTTAAAAAGGGGAATTTAATGAGTTGCTAGTTTACAGTCCTAAGGTCAAGAAAATGTTCCAATTAAAACAAGTCTAAGAAATGTCCAATCAAAGGCATCCAGGGAAAGATACCTTGGTTCTAGAAGGCCAATGAAGTTCAGGGTTTCTCTCTCAAGTGGAAGGGCACATGGTGAACATGGTCAGGGTTTCTCATCTGGAAAGCATGTGGCAAACACCACATCATCTGCTAGCTTTCTCTCCTGGCTTCCTCTCATGAAGCTCCCCGGGAGGCATTTTCCTTCTTCATCTCCAAATCTGGCTAGTGGACTCTGCTTCTTGTGGCTATGTCATTCTCTGCTCTCTCAGAATTTCCCATTCTCCATAATGTTTCCTCTTTAATAGAACTCCAGTAAACCAATCCAAACCCACCCAATGGGTGGAGACATATCATCACCTAATTCAGCTTAACAACCTCTCTTGATTAGACTACGTCTCCAGGGAGATGATCTAATGACTGATTCAAACATACAGTATTGAATAGGGATTATTCTGCCTTTACAAAATGGGATTTTGATTAAAACATGGCTTTTCTAGTGTCCACACATCCTTTCAAACCAGCACAGTATGCATTTTTTATTTTTATTCCTTTTTCTGGAGTGATGCAAATGTTCTAAGAAATGATCATGGTGATGAATATACAACTCTATGATGATATTTTGAGTCATTTATTATATACCAAGAATGGAATGTTCATATGTTAAGAATGTTCATGTTTGTATGTTATGCTTTGTGAATAAAAATATATATTTTAAAAAGAGCATTATAAGGGAAGTAATATTTCCAAATGACTTTTATAAATCAAATAAAAATTAATGCTAAAAAATTTTTTTAATTTAAAAAATATTAAAACAGGGTGGCTTACTGCCAGATTTCTCACCTGCCATGCCAGAGACCCAAGTTTGATTCCTGGTGCCTGCCCATGAGGAAAAAATATATATATTTTTTGTTATATATATATAACAAAAAATGGTAGGATGTAAGATTGTGTGTCTGTGGGTGCTCTCTGTATGATCCCTTTGAATTTTTCTGCTTGTGACTTTTCCATAATGTAATGTGATAATGGGGGAATATTGAATGTGGAAAACAGATAGAAAATGAAGATGGTATGTTTGCGTGTGCATGTGTATTTCTTTGTATGTGTATGTATGAGTGGCTATATGCTCATATATCCTAGAGAGTGGGTGGGTCGCTGTGGAGGAGCAACCTCCTCTGCCGTGTCCTTAGGCAAACTGGCTCCATTTGCTTTCTTACCTCTAGGGAGTCCTCAGAGTTTCTGGTACAACAATGGTTTCCCTTTTATTTCTTCCAAAGTTATATTTTTACTCATTTATCTATAATTTGGAAACTTGATTCAAAATTTTAAATATTGTATTAAAGAAAAGAGAGCGTTACATATGACAGAACGGTATTTTGATTTAGAAGTCTCTTGGTAACATTTATATTAGTAGGTATTTCAAAACTTGTAAAGAAAATTTTGCACAGTTCTAGGTAATAGTGTCTCCTGAATTCAGCATTGCAAGTTGAAATAAGCACCATCCCTCACCTTTTGGCAAGTCTGAGCAGGAACTGTGGTCACTCTTCCTATCCACTGCCAGTGTGCATGGGTCAATGATGTCATCAGGTCACCAGCCAGGGTGGCTTCAGGACTAAAACACCCACGTTCTAGAAGTGAAAGTTAAAATGCTTGGGCCCCCACTACCAGCAAGCAAGAGTTGTATTCCCTGTTGTGTTCCTCATTAACCCCATGTTGTCTTGCTGGTAACCTAGATGGGCCTCCTTGGCCACCATAAGACCCTTTCACTCATAAGGCAGTGCATATGTATCTATCTTCATGCACATTCAGGAAGACTAGCCAATGTTCTAAACTAATAGGGCCATGCTGTTGCCAGCATTGAGTCCCAAGGTTCTTGTTTATGCCATGAGAAAGACTTTAAGGACAAAGCACTGACTGAGCAAGCAGGAGGAAAATTTGAGTCCACAGACATTAGGAGAATATGATTACTCTTTCAAGGGGAGCTGTGCTCCACATTACTAGCATAGCCTGTTATTATAACCTTTCTGTAACCAATCCTTCTTCCTTATTGACTGGGTGCATGTTGCTGCCAAAAGTAGTTTATTGCTTAACTGGTATTTACTATTTTGTGCTCCCCACCCATCAGCAAGCCACTGTCCTAATTCTAACCTCCTCAGCTCCCCCTCAGAGAGTTCCATCTTTCTTTAATTTTAAGGGAATTTGGCTCAATAGTCCAGCTCCTGTAACTGCCTCAAGCTATCAGTGAGCCACTGGCCCTACTTATGGTAGCATGGAAGTCTCTGGATATACTATCAAAGGTGTCTGGTAGAGTATGGAGAAAGGGCAAGTAGCCTCTGGTGAGGAAGAGCTTTTTGTGAAAGGCTCCTGTGTCAGTTTGAAACTGTTGTGTACCCCAGAAAAGCCATGTTCTTTAATACTGATTCAACTTTGTTAGGTGAGATCCTTTTGATTAAGTTGTTTCTGTAGAGATATGACCCATTAAGTTGTGGGTGGAATTTTTCATTAGTTGATTTCCATGGAGATTTCTCAAGGTGGGTCACTTATTGGAGTCCTTTAAGAGGGAATCATTTTGGAAAAAGCCAACACAGAGAGAGACATTTGGAGATGCAGAAAGAAAGCCCCACAATGGAAGTTGTATGAAACCAGAAGCCAAAGGATAAGCAGATGCCAGCCACACACCTTCTCAGCTGAAAGAGGTGTTCTAGACTTCTTGGCATTTCCTGAGTCAAGGTATCTTTCCTTGGATGCCTTAGTTTGAACATTTTTATGACCTTGAGAGCTGTATATTTGTAACAATAGGTACCCTCTATAAAAGCCAACTGTTTTCTGGTATATTACATTTGCAACAGCATCAACAAATTAAAACAGCTTCTATTCTGGAAGAAACAAACTGAATGAGATATTTCAATATATGTAGTCTGAACAAAATCAGGAGTAGGATACAGCTGAGGAGCTCCAGGAGGAAAATAAACCAAGAAGGGTTGGGGAACCATGAAGGAACTCTCCAGAAGGGGTCAGTTCTGGCAAGAAGCTTTTAATTCTTAGAGTTTTCTAATGCCCTCTTCCAATTAACCATATTTATTAACAAAGAAACAGTACTCTTCTTGTAAGAAGAGGCATTGTCCATTTTAAGTGGCCAGGAGCAGATCAAGGGCTCTCCAATTCTGCAGGACTACTGATACAAATGAGTAGGTCATCTATATATTGCAAATCAGTACCCTACTGCAGTTGGAGGTTAGTAACGTCAGTAAAATCTGCTGCTGAGACTTTCCCAAAGACATGAGAACTATTTTAAAACTCCTGGGACAGCACTGTCCAAGGGAGTTCCCACATGGTGGGAAACCTGTTGTTAGGCCCCTGCCATTCAAAAACAAGTAGGTATTGAGAGTCAGGGTCAAGAGGGATACAAAAATTGTATCCTTAATATCTAGTATGGAGAATGAAGAGGCACTCTCTGGGACTTGGTTTAGCAGAGTGCAGGGATTAGTTACAATTGGGTGGATAGGAATTAGAAAATTATTGATGGCCCTTAAGTCTTGTGCTAACCAGTAGGTACTATTAGGTTTTTTCACAGGGCATATGGAAATGTTACAAGGTGATTGGCATGGGATTAAGAGTTGATTTTTTCAAAGAATTTCTCAATAATTGGCTGGAAACTTTCCATTGCCTCCTAGTTAAAGAGATCTTTCACTGGGGAAAGGGCACTTTGGATTTTACCTGGATGCAGATGATGACTACTCAGCAGAAACTTCCTGGAATGCCTTCTTATGTGAATAGGTCTACTTGGTCAAGGATCTCTTTTCAGATGCTGAGAAGCCTTGATCTACTAGTGGCTTTGGGGTAAACAAAGGGCAAATACCAGATGGGTCTGCTAGACTTAAGGTGGTTTCCAGGATTTGAAGAAGATCTCTTCCTAGAAGGGAGGTGAGGTATTCAGAGACAATGAGAAATTGATATCTCAAAACCTCTAAGGGGAAGGGTTAGTGAAGGTCTTAGTATTGGTTTTGCCATCAGCTTTCATGAGAAATAGGGAAGTCTGAGTAGAGGTAAGTCCAGAGTGGCAGTTCTGGAGAAAGTAAGTAGCTCTAGTATTAAGAAATCAACAATCTTACCTGCTATGTAGACTGTCACCCAAGGGTCTTCTAGATTGATGGTCAGATGTGAAATCAGCATAGCCATACATGGCCTCAGCAACCTCAGTCCTCTTAATTTGCCAAGAGCAGGGCTCTGGAAGCTGTCTTATCCCTCTTCAGGAGACAATGTAGTCTTTGGTCCAGGACCTGAGTTGGTGGCACTTACAGAAAACTCTGGTGGGTCCTGGGTTCATGGACTATCCTGAGGTCATGGGCAATCTTTTTGCTAGTGGCCTTGTACCTCCAAATTAAAACATGCCTCCATTTTCAATCAGTAAGGCTTTTAGACAAAATGTGGGCAGGGCACCTCTAACAACGTCTGCAATAATTTGAGCTTGTTTTCAGTTCTTTTGCTTACCTTTCTTTGCCATCTCTTCCTCCTTGGCCTTGCTAGAATTGTTAAAATCAGAAAGGGCAGCTACAAGTAGGTCATTAATGGGAGTCTGTCAGCTCAGGGAGAGCTACTGGAACTTTCTCTGACTATGAGGGGCTGACTGGCTAATTAAATGGGTGCTTAGCAAAACCTGAACTTGCTGGGATTCTGGGCTTGCACTTATTTAGGGCTTTCAGTAACCTCTCCAGGGATAGGGCTTGGTTTTCCTCTTTCCTGGCTGATCTTCCTTAGCTTATTATAGCTGACTTGCTTGGTGGTACATTTCCTCATGCTTTCTAGCAATCAATTGACCATCTGATCTCAGGTCCTGAGATTGGCTGGCCTTTCTGATAATTCCAATTTGGAACATTACTGGGGACTGCCCTAGCCCCTATCAGATATTGGCTTGGTGGTACCACTACACATTTATCAGCATGGGTCTGAACTTCTGTTCAAATTCTGTTTCTTACTTGGAGTGCATAAAATGGAGATAACAATGTGTGTGCCAATCTAGGTTAGCTCAAAAGACAGGGCCAGGCTTTGGAATTCTTCAAAGAACTTGTCAGGGTCTTCAGAAAATCAGCCAAGTTGCTATGAACAGAACTATAGGTCTGCCATATAGATGGGTACATGCACCTGTGTTGTCCTGGTAACCCCATTTGCTACTTCTTGTAAAGCATATAGATCAGGAATCTTATCATTTAAATGGAAAGACGCTCCTTTCCATGAATGCCCAGCAAGGCTTTCTGGCAGAGGGGCATTTGGCAGTGGGAGAAGTGCCATGGGCCCTTTTTTACTCTTCTTTGGCTGTCTTTTTTTTTTTTTTTTTGTAGCATGGGAGTGATTTCAATGGGGCTTCAGGTATATTTCTAGAAGTAGGAAGTTGTCTCAAAAGGGGACTATCAAGAAGACTTTCCCCTACACTAGATATGAACACATGGACAATACAGTCCTCCTTCAGTCCTTGTCTTAATAGAGAACCATAAATATCTAGGCATAGGGTATCTCTAGATATTTTCCCTGTCTTTTACAGAAGAAATCAAATTGGATATTGTAATTGATAGTTCCATTGGAGGGCTACGCTTCTTGATTTTCTAGTTTGTATGGTGGCCACACAATATTATAGAAGAAGATGAATTACTTTCTTATACTTTCCATGAGGAAATTGTCCCAGTTCTTTATGAGTCATCCTAGAGAAAAATCCTCAGGGACTCTGTTGGCATTCACCATTATCCCTGGAAAAAAAAATAGAACAGCTTTATTGGCACCAGTGTGAATGTTCAGCATCCCAAGGTGTGTTGGAACTGGGCCTTTACCTATTCACTAGCCCAATGTGTTGAGAAACAGGAGTAAAGTCATGGGAATTTCCATGAGATCTCCACCTTGGAGAAGTCTAGATCTACATTCCTTGGGAACCCTTCAAATTCCAGCTCAAGAAGATCAAACTACAGGCATTCACTGAGAAGAAGGAGACCTTATAGTGAGTATCAATGAGTTTCAGAATGCACCACAGGATCAAAGCCTGGAGATGAGGAATTCTCCTTGGAATGGACCAAGGGAACCAGAGGTGGCTCTCCAGAATATCAAAATCAACAGTCCATTTGATCTCAGAATCGCTGGCACAGGGCCCTGTCTTAGTGAATATAGAATGTCTCAGAAGATGACTGAAGCCAGACAAAAGGGAGAGAAGAAGCCTGTCATGAAGTCAAAGAAATGCCTCAATATGAGAATGTGAAGTGAAGAACATATACAGCAGGATGATGTGACAGAAGGACAAGGGAAAGCTATAAGGATAAAGTAGTAAAACATGGCCTTGGGAAGATAAGAAAGGATAGATGGTTGGGAGATTATGAAGAACAAAGGAGATGCAGGGAGATGAGAAGGGGCCTGACCAGGCTTCCACTGGGTTCCTGCACAACTCATGGAAAATCCCCAGTCAGTTCTCAATGATCATATCACCTATACCCCTGAGTCTCTTTGAATCTACACAGTGTGATAACGTGGTTCTCCCATCTTCGTGGAGAGAGCAGGGAATTACAGTAAACAAAATTATGTTCCAGGGAACACAAATATGTCCCTAAGAGGGAACAAGAGAAACTATTCTATCCCTTGGGAATGATATAGATTTGCATGAGATTATAGAAGATAATGAGAAGTAGCCAAGCAAGAAGGAAAGCTAAAACACAAGCACAAGCCTCCTGGTCAATGGCCATGACTCACTAGTACAGATGGTCAAAGAAGAGTAACCTCTGACTGGCTTTTCAGACAGACAATTTCCCAGGTTCTTGGCCATACCACAAGAAATAACTAAAGAACATAGCACAGATGAAGGAAGCAGGTAGAAATATTATTAATTACATATGCACAAAGGATGTAAAAATGCTCTTTCAAGGAGAGAGGTGTTCCACACCACTGAGATAGTAGTCTGTTATAATAACCCTGCTGTACTGACCCCACCATACTTATTGGCCAGGTACATGTTGCTACCAAAAGCAGCTTATTACTTAAGTGATGTTTTACTATTTTACTCCAGCCCCTCCTTTCTCTACTTCATTGGAAACTTCCTGCAAAACAGGTTTATATATATATTCCTAGAATTGTCTCCTAAGCTGATCCTTATGGTTGAACCAATTCCTGGAATTGTGTTCTCTATCTGTTAGCAAGCCACTGTCCTAATTCTAACGTATCTCTCTTCTGTTGTAAAGGACATAACTAAGACAATTGATGAGGACTGAATGAATATAAAACTTGAATTAATGGTAGTGATGCATCTGTGTTAATTTCTTAAAAATGGTGTTTTTATGTGGGAGAGAGTTCTTGATTTTGATTTGGTAGTGACTTGTTTAGAACGTTCAGAAGAAAAAATTCAGAAGAAAAGGTAAATAGAGAAGTTGGGAGATATAGAACAAAGAGTGTAAAACTTTAACTTTTTTACCTTTATAGATGTATTTTTGTTTGTAAAGTCCTTTTCATGAGTTCTTCACTAATTTCTGGGTGTTAGAAATTATTTCCAAATAAAAAGTTTTAAAAAATGTAATTACTCCTTCTGTGGACTACAGCAGAAATAAATGTTTGCCAATAGTCAATCCTTCAATGTAATAAGGGATATTATCATTAGTGTTACATAGGTGTAGCCCCAGCTGATTGGAATTGCTAATGGTTTGTTACTAGGCAGAAGCCTGGATTACAACAACCAGGAAGGAACAGTGCTGACAAATCAGCTTCTCAATTAACAAGCAGGTAAATAAAGGGGTAAATTCTGTCAGAGGTAAATCTCAGAGGTAAATTCTGTCATCTTTAAGCTTGGGGAAGAAGTTAAAAAATCACAGAGACTTCCAGCTACATTAGTAGCTCCCACCAATCACTTTCCCTGAGATTTAGAATATGGGTCCAAACCAGCCCTAACCAGCTACAGCAAGTGCCCATTTCAAGCACATTCCGGCACCAACTCTCTGCATCCCACTAGGGAGTCCTCCATTATTGAGCCCCCGTCACCAGTGCACATTTTTTCCAGACCTCACACTGAGAATAGGATCTTTCTACAGCTCTGCAATGTCATCTGACCCTACAGAGGTGCCCAGTCTTTCTCTGGGAACCCCCTCTATCCTCTGTGTCAGTCCTGAACTCCACCCCTGCAGAAACTTGTCAAGGAACAAACCCCAAACTTCAGTTGAAGGACTCACTCTAATGGTCTGTGGTGGCGACTGAACAATCTGGGCTGGATTCCAGAACAGGTACCAGGTTATGCTGTTTGAAAGTATTATTTACCCCAGAGAAGCCATGTTTTAATCCTGAGTCAATCTTGTGGAGGCAGTCCTTTCCTTTAATCCTGATTCAATAATGTAGGTTGGAAACTTTTGATGAGATTATCTCCGTGAAGCTGTAACTCCACCCATTCCAAGTGGGTCTTAATTAGTTTACTGGAATCCTTTGAAAGAGGAAACATTTTGGAGAGAATCAGAAATGGCAGAAGCCTCAGAACTGACAGAAATTTCACAGCAGAGCTGACACCAATGTGGACACATGGAGAACAGAGACAAAGATGTTTGGAGACGCTTGAAGCTCAGTAGACATTGCCATGAAATGTCAAGCAAGTCAGAACTGTCCCCCAAGATTGCAACCCCTACAGTCTTTGGAGAGAGAAAATTCACTGCACAGGACCTTTGAAAATGTTAGGCTGCTGCTCTCTAAAGCCCCAGGAATAAATGACCCTCAGACTTTGAAATCTAATGGAGTTGGCCCTGCAGGTTTTCAAAACTTCTTGGGTCTGGTGACCCCTGTTTTCCTTCCAATTTTTCCCTATGGAAATGGAAATATGTATCCTATGACTGTCCTTCCTTTGTATATTGGCAGCAGATAATTTGTTCTGAGCTTTGCAGGTCCAGAGCCAGAGGGGAATTTTTGCAGTAGAAGAGACCATGCCTGTAACTGACTTGATATTCTGTACTGGTTTTAACTTTGCATTGTATTTGTATTGTTACTGAAAAGATTTAAGATTTTGTGATATTATAATGGAGTGAATGTATGCTGTGTATGAAAAAAAAAAACCATGTGTTTTGGGGAGTCCAGAAGGTGGAATGTGCTAGTTTGAAGATATTCTGTACCCCCAGAAAAACCATGTTTTAAGCCTGAGTCAATCTTGTGGAGGTAGCCATTTCTTTTAATACTGATGCAATACAATAGGTTGGAAACTTTTGTTTAGACTATCTCCACAGAGATGTGGCTCCACTCAGTCCTCATTAGATTACTGGAATCCTTTAAAGGAGGAAACATTTTGGAGACAGTCAGAAATCACAGAAGCCTTGGAGACAACAGAAATCTCACGGCAGAGCTGACACCAACATGGACACATGGAAAACAGAGATACAGATGTTTGGAGATGCTTGGAGCCCAGCCAGTGTTGCCATGAGATGTTAAGCAAGTCAGAACCTGAAGAGAGCCAATGGAAGCCAAGAGATGAAAACAGCCCTGGGGAAGTAAAGTGAGGAACCCCTATAGGAGCAAAGTCTGAAAACAATGGCGCCCAGGAGCAAGGTACAAGCAGATGCCAGCCACATGACTTCCCAGCTAACAGAGCTGTTCCAGACCATAGCAGCATGTCTTTAGTGAAGGTAACTTCTTATCGGTGCATTAATTTGGACACTTCTCCCTTTCTTAGAACTATAAACTTGTAACTTATTAAATTCCCTTTTTGTAAAAGCACTCAAGTTCTGGTATATTGCATTCCAGCAGCTAGCAAACTAACACATGGACTGAGTGGCCAATGGCGAGGGTGACCCACCAGTTACTAGGCAGGATCCTGTGTCCCAGCAATGCATGGGTGGGAAACTGGCAATCTCGGGTGGGTGCACTGACCAATAGAAAATGTGATTATCTGTTATCTATGTGAAACTATGAGTAAATAATAGTAACTTGTGATAGAAGAGAAAGAACAGAGAAATCTATTATGTGAGACTTTATGAAGGATAGCAAAATATTTTCTACAAACAAAATTTAAATGTTTTGTTCATTCTCCTAAGCCAACCAGAATTACGCTATTCTTTAGTCTCCAATACATACAGTTATTGATTTGTGCATGACTTCTGCCTCAGGCCACACCCTTCAAGCATTGATTTATGCTTTAAGAGCCCAACAACCTGGTGCAAATATCAAGGTTCTATCCTTGTAGATGAGGGGGTCAGGCAGCAATTATCTCTGGATGCTGTCCAGACAATACATAAAAACACTGAAATTAACAATCCTTTTTTTTTTTTTTTTACTTATTTCTGTCTTAAATTATATTTAAATAGATATATTTTAGGTAAAGTAATGCTCCATTCCCATAGATAAGAATATAAAGTTTGGGTCTGTGAGGGCTCTAATCAACAATCTCTAGGGTGATAGATGGGAGGTCTGTAGGTAAGTAAAAGAGAAGGTCAATTGTCTACAACGGATTTGCATGGGACCAGAGATGGAGATAAGAATGTCAGAAAATTGAGACCTTTTAGGTCAGGGGTGGGTCTGTGGTCATCAATAAGGGTCGTTTTGCTTAGTCTTGGGGTTTGTTTTGTATGCGATACAGGGTATGATGTGCATGTGATCAGAGATATGATGCTCAATGTGATGATTAGGTTCTGATGTCAGCTTTTCCAAATGATTATCAATCACTGGCCTGACAATTGCTGCAAGGGTATTTCATGGCTGGCTGATAAGCCAGAAGGCTGGTGTGTTAATTCATCAGTCAGTTGATTGCAGCTGTGGCTGATTATATCTGAGATCAACTAAGGTGTATCTCCCTCAATGAGATAATCCAATCATCTTGGAGACTTTTAAGGAAGAAAAGAGATTTTCTCACTGCTGCTTCAGCCAGTAAGACTCTCCTGTGGAGTTCCTCCAGACCCTTCCTGCCAGCTTCACAGCCTGCCCTATGGATTTTAAACTGTTCCATAACAATAATTGTGTGAAGTACCTTTATAAATTTCACATTTATAGATCTCTCCCTTTGGTTATGTTTCTCTAGGGAACCCTGACTAATACACTCAATGATGTTGAGACTTTAATGTCAGTGAAGTGAGATCTGCTAAGTCATGGTGTATGGTCCAATGAATCAGTAATGTGGGGTTTATTGGGTAAATAGTGCATATCTGTGGGGTTACTAATGGGAGATCACTCCTGACCTGATACCCTCTCTCTCACCTGCTTCCCGAAGAAAAGCACATTCGTTTTTTCAGGATCACAAAGCTATCTTTGATGGGAAGATTAGTTGATGAAAAAACTAAAGTGAATAATAT
Organism: Tamandua tetradactyla; assembly: GCF_023851605.1. Taxonomy (NCBI): domain Eukaryota; kingdom Metazoa; phylum Chordata; class Mammalia; order Pilosa; family Myrmecophagidae; genus Tamandua; species Tamandua tetradactyla. The sequence goes on from NC_135340.1 coordinate 86,729,542, forward strand.
CCTGCCAGACTCTTTCAATTATAAACACAACAAGAACACTAAATTTTACTTTTCATTGAAATATACATGAAAAATGCATATATATATATTTAACATACACTTAATGAATCCCATTTAATCCCATTGTACCAAGATCCAGATAAAGAAAACAAACATTACCAGAACTCCTCCCAGCATCTTCCATTCTTTATGCCTCCCAAAAGCAACCATTTTTCTGGTTACTCATACTTTCAATTTGTATTCCTGTTCTTGATGTTTATGTAAGTGGAAGTGTACAGTAAAGAGAGAGTGCACTCTCTCTCTTTGACTTAATGTTATACTGCAAAATTTATCCACAATGCTGCAGTTGGTTGTTCCTATTACTGGATTATATTCTTCTGTATATATATACCATTATTTTATTCATTCTGCTGCTCACAGAGAATATATTTGTCTATTAAAATACGAGACGAACACAGAGAAGATTAAACCTTAACGTAAGAGATGAATAAATCCTAAATTCAAGCAAATGTGAATATTTAGCTAGAAGATTTGGATTTGTGTTCAGAAAAGCCTCTGACATTGGATACATTGGTAGAGTTGAGAAGTGAGGCTGAAAACAGAAATAGGAATAAAGGCTTAAAAAATCTTTCAAAGAGAAGTTAGACATATGAATCTCCCCCCAATCTTCCCAGGCAGGAGAGTACCTTTTCCACCCCAGCTTTGCATGCAATAGGAACAACAAGAAAGGTGCTGTGAACATGTAGACATGGTCTTAGTTTGGGGTGTGTCATGATCAGGTTCATGTGTCAACTTGATCAGGTGGTGGTACTTGTTTGTCTGGTTGGGTAAGTGCTGGCCTGTCTGTTGCTATGAGGACAATTTATAGAATTAAATCATGATCACCTTGGTTGCATCCACAGCTGATTCTATTTGTAATCAGCCAAGGGAGGTGTCTTCTGCAATGAGTGATGCTTAATTTAATCACTAGAAACCTTTTAAGTAGGATTCAGAAGAGACAGTCTCTCTGCTTCGGCCAGTGAGCCTTGCCTGTGGAGTTAGTCCAGATCCTCCAGCAGAGTTATCAGCTTCACAGCCTGTCCTATAGATTTTGGACTCTATGTTCATATGGTTATGTGAGACACTTTCATAAATTTTATATTTACAGATATTTCCTGTTGATTCTGTTTCTCTAGAGAACCCTAATACAGCTTGGTACCAGGAGTGATTCTTAAGAAACAGAATCTTAAAAATGGATTTTATGATTGGTTTTCTACTCTGACTGGACTCGAAGGCACTAAGAACTCTGTTTCCTGTAATCAGAATGATATTGCCAATCCATGCAGTGTGTTGGCAAAAGAGATAGTCAAAATATCACCATTCATTTCTTCTTATGCTTGGCTTGTATGAAACCAGGCTCTGGGGGATAATGTTTTTGACACCTTTACAGAGTTTTGTGGAAATGAGAGGTATAGAAATGTTGACTGGTTGTTATTAATGGCTGAAAGGGATGGGCTTAAGCCTGCAAATGTGAAGCTTATGCACTGCCTAACAGCTGTAAATGCATCTATGAGTGCCCTGAAGGAAAATCTTATTTCGTGTAGCTGTAGACTTGAGATCTCTGAAAATCAGACTCAGAATCTTATTGTTAGAGTAGCAATTTTAAAACATAAACTGAAATCTCAATTTTGCATGGTGTCTGCTGTTAAAGTGAGGGCATTGATTGTAAAGGAGTGGGACCCTGAAAAATGGGATGGCGACATATGGATCGATAATGATGTCCGTGGAGAGGTTAAAACCCTAGGTCATGCTGGGTCTCCTCTAGATAACCCTGTAATAGTCTGCCCTGAGAACATAGCTGCCCCACCTCCAGTCTGCCTTGAGGAGCTGGCCACCCAACCTCCACCTGAAGGGTTTAGCCCTAGAGTGATTAATCTTGTTTCAACAAATGAAACCGCAAATGAATGCCCTGAAGCAAATAGCTTGGCAGATATTTCTAATTCTTTTCATGACCCACCCCCACCACCCCTCATTTCTTTCAGACCTATAACCAGACTAAAGTCCCAATAGGCCCCTAAAGGTGAGGTACAAAGTATCACACATGAGGAGGTATGTCTACTCCATAAGAACTTTGTGAGTTTTCCAATATATATAGAAAGAAATCAGGTGAATATGGGCAGCAATGGATTTTAAGGGTGTGGGATAATGGTGGGAGGAATATAAGGCTGGATAAGACTGAATTTATTGATATAGGCCCACAAAGCAGAGATTTTGCATTCAATGTTATAGCTCAAGGGGTTAGAAAATGCAATAACAACTTGTTGGGATGGTCAGCTGAAACATGGATCAAAAGGTGGCTGACGTTACCTGAGGTTGAAATGCCAGAACTGCCCTGGTAAAATGTAGATGAGGGGATCCAGAGGCTTAGAGAGATTGGAATGTTAGAGGGATTTATCATGCAAAGCCTGCTCTTACACCCCAGGAATGTCCAGAGGATGCATCTTTGACCAGAACAGTGAGAAATAAATTTGTAAGATTAGTGCCATCATCCCTGAAGAGCTCTGTAGTTGCACTTCTCTGTAGGTCCGATATTACTGTGATTACTGATGTCACTGAGCTGAAATCCTTAAACACAATGGGGATGACCAGATCCTGAGTTGGCAGAAGCCAGATGGCAGCACTTAATCACCAAAGACAGGGTGGATGTAGCTATTATAATAGACAGCAAACACAAAGCAAGAGTCAAAATAATCTGACTCACAGAGATTTGTGGTGTTGGCTAGTAAATCGTGGGGTACCTAGAAGTACAAATGATTGGCAGTCTACTAAATTCTTGTTTGAGCTGTATAAACAAGAGTCCTAGGTCAAGTGAACAGAAGCCTAAGTTTTGAATTACAAAAACATAGAGTCACGGCCCCTTAATCAATTTCCAAACCTGAGACAGTTTACAGACCCAGAAGGCCAGGTCCCTTTGGAGGACCTTCTTCCTTTGAGGAAGAACCCAGTTACACTGCCACAAATTTAAACTGTTAATCTTCCTCCAAGCCTTCCCCAAGTAGACTGACAGCCTTTACCAGGGTAACTGTGCATTGGGGAAAAGGAACTGAACAGATATTTTGGGGATTATTATACACAGGCTCAGAAATGACATTAATTCCCGGGGACCCAAAACATAACTCTGCTCCACCAATGAGGGGGGAACTTATGGAGGTCAGGTGATCAATAGAATTTTAGCTCAGATCTGTCTCACAGTGGGTCCAATGGGCCACTGGATCCATTCTGTAGTTATTTCCCCAGTTCCAGAATGCATAATTGGAATAGACATACTGAGCAACTGGCAGAATCCCCACATTGGCTCTCTAACTACTGGAGTGAGGGCTATTATGATGGGAAAGACTAAGTGAAAGTCACTAGAATGGCCCCTACCTAGCAAAATAGTAAATCAGAAGCAATATCAGATTCCTGGAGGAATTGCAGAGATTACTGCCACTTTTAAGGACTAGCAGGATGCAGAGGTGGTGATTCCCACCACATCCCCATTCAACTCTCCTATTTGGTCTGGGCAGAAAACAGATAGGTTTTGGAGGATGACAGTGGATTATTGTAAGTTCAACCAAGTGATAACTCCAATTGTAGCTGCTGTTCCAGATGTGGTATTATTGCTTGAGCAAATCAATACATCCCCTGGTATCTGGTATGTAGCTATTGATCTGGCAAATGCTTTTTTCTCAATAGCTGTTAGTAAGGACCACCAGAAGCAGTTTTCTTTCAACTGGCAAGGTCAGCAATATACTTTCACTGTCCTAACTCAGGGGTATATCAACTCTCCAGCCCTATGTCATAATCTCGTCCACAGGGACCTTGATCATTTCTCCCTCCCACAAGGCGTCACACTGGTCCATTATATTGTTGATATATGTTGATTGAGCTTAGTGTGCAAGAAGTAGCAACTATTCTAGACTTATGGGTAAGGCATTTTTGTGTCAGAGGATGAGAGATAAATCCAACAAAAATACAGGGACCGCCCACCTCAGTGAAATTTCTAGGTGTTCAGTGATATGGGGTTTGTCAAGATATTCCTTCCAAGGTGAAAGATAAGTTGCTGCATCTGGCCCCTCCTATGACTGAAAAAGAGGCACAATGCCTAGTTGGTCTCTTTGTATTTTGGTGACAACATATTCCTCAGTTGAGTGTGCCACTCTGACCCATTTATTGATTGGCCAGAAAAGCTGCCAATTTTGAGTGGGGACCTGAACAAAAGGAGGCTTTGCGACAGGTCCAGGCTGCTGTACAAGCTGCTCTATGACTTGGACCATATGATCCAGCAGATCCGATGGTGCTGGAAGTGTCAGTGGCAAATAGAGATTATGTTTGGAGCCTTTGGCAGGCCCCTATGGGAGAATCACAATGCAGACAATTAGGATTTTGGAGCAAAGCCTTAACATCTGCTGCAGATAACTACTATCCTTTTGAGAAACAGCTTTTGGCCTGCTAATGGGCCTTAGTAGAGACTGAATGCTTAATCATGGGCCTCCAAATTACCATGAGTCCTGAGTTGCCTATCATGAGCTTGGTGTTGCCTGACCCACCAAGTCATAAAGTTGGTATGCTGGTTTGAAAGGATGTATGTCCCCTAAAAAAGTCATGTTTTAATCTAAATCCCATTTCATAAAGGCAGAATAATCCCTATTCAATACTGTATGTTTGAAACTGTAGTTAGATCATCTCCCCGGAGATGTGATTTAATCAAGAGTGGTTATTAAGCTGGACTAGGTGACGACATGTCTCCACACATTTGGGTGGGTCTTAGTAAGTTTCTGGAGTCCTATAAAAGAGGAAACATTTTTGAGAATAAAGAGATTCAGAGAGAGTAGAGCAGAATGGCATAGCCACAAGAAGCAGAGTCCACAAGCCAGAGACCTTTGGAGATGAAGAAGGAAAATGCCTCCCAGGGGACTTCATGAAACAGGAAGCCAGAAGAAGAAGCTAGCAAATGATGCTGTGTTCACCATGTGCCCTTCCAGATGAGAGGGGAGCCCTAACAGTGTTCACCACGTGTCTTTCCAGATGAGACAGAAACTCTGCCTATGTTCACCATGTGCCCTTCCACTTGAGAGAGAAACCCTGAACTTTATCAGTCTTCTTGAATCAAGGTATCTTTCCCTGGATCCCTTAGATTGGACATATCTATAGACTTGCTTTAACTGGGACATTTTAACAGCCTTAGAACTGTATACTAACAATCTACTAAATTCCTCTTTTTAAAAACCATTCCATTTCTGGTATATTGCATTCCAGCAGCTAGCAAACTAGATCAAAGGGGAATTTAATAAGTCGCTAGGGCCAGAGCAGGTCCTGAAGTCACAAGTAAGTTACATGAGGAAGTGGCCCAAATGCCCATGGTCTCCACTTCTGCCACATTACCTTCTCTTTCCAGGACCAGAGCTAAGGCCTCTTGGGGAGTTCCTTACAGTGAATTGACTGAGAGAAGAGAAAGCTTGAGCCTGGTTTACAGATGGTTCAGCATGATATGCAGTTACCACTTGAAAGTGAACAGCTATAGCACTACAACCCCTTTCTGGGGTGTCCTTGAAAGACAGTGGTGAGGGGAAATCCTCCCAGTAGACAGAACTTTGAGCAGTGCACCTGGTTGTTCATTTTGCTTGGAAGAAGAACTGGCCAGAGGTGCATTTGTATACTGACTCATGAGCTGTTGCTAATGGTTTGGCTAGATGGTCAGGGACTTGGAAAGACCATAGTTGGAAAATTGGCGACAAAAAGGTCTGGGGAAGGGGTATGTGTATAGACTTTTCTGAGTGGGCTAAAAACATAAAGATATTTGTGTCCTATGTGCTTGTGTACCAGAAGATGACTTCAGCAGAGGAAGGTTTTAATAATGAAGTGGATAAGATGACCCATTCTTATGTGGATACCAGTCAGTGTCCTTCCCCAGCAACTCCTGTCATTGCCCAATGGGCTCATGAACAAAGTGGTTATGGTCATAGGTATGGAGGTTATTCATGTGCTCAGCAACATGGAATTCCACTCACAAAGGCTGACCTGGCTCCAGCCACTGCTGAGTACTCAATCTGCCAGCAGCAGAGACCCATACTCAGCCCCTGATATGGCATCATTCCCTAAGGTGACCAGCTGGCTACATGGTGGCAGGTTGATTACATTGGACCACTCCCTTCATGGAAAAGGCAGCAATTTGTTCTAACTGGAATAGACACGTACTCTGGATATGGGTTTGCTTTCCCTGCACGCAATGCTTCTGCCAAAACCATCATTCGTGGGCTTACAGAATACCTTATCCATCACCATGGTATTCCACACAGCATTCCTTCTGATCAAGGAACACACTTCACAGCAAATGAAGTGCGGGAATGAGCACATGCTCATGTAATTCTCTGGTCTTACCATATTTCTCATCATCCAGAAACAGCTGGATTGATAGAACAGTGGAATGGTCATTTGAAAAGCCAATTATGGTGCCTACTAGATGACAACACCTTGAAGGGCTGGGGTAATGTTCTCCAGGAAGCTGTGTTTGCTCTGAATCAGCATCCACTCTATGGTGCTGTTTCTCCCATAACCAGTATCTATGGGTCCAGGGACCAAGGGGTGGAAATGGGAGTGACACCACTCACTATTACCCCTAATGATCCACTAGAAAAATTTTTGCTTCCTGTCCCTGCGACCTTGAGCTCTTCTGGTCTTCAGGTTTTAGTTCCAAAAGTCAGAGTGCTTCCCAGGAGAAACAACAATTATTACATTTAGTTGGAATCTAAGATTGCCACCTGGTCACTTTGGGTTATTCATATCCCTGGATCAACAAGCCAAGAAGGGGATTACATTACTGTCTGGGGTGATTGAACTGAATACTGGGGGAAATAGGACTGTAACTACACAATGGAGGTAAAGAAGAGTTTTCCTAGAATATAGGAGATCCCCTAGGGCATCTTTTAGTACTACCATGCCCTGTGATTAAAATCAATGGCAAACTGCAACGACCCAATCCAGGTAGGACTACCATTGGCTCTGAAAGTTCAGGAATGAAGGTTTGGGTCACCCCACCAGGCAAAGAACCACGGCCAGCTGAAATGATTGCTGAGGGTAAAGGAAACATGGAATGGGTAATGGAAGAGGTAGGGATAAATATGAATTACAACCATGTGATCAGTTGTGGAAACAAGGAGTGTAATGCTGTTTTGTTCATGTTATACTACTTAAGTTGTAGGATATCAAGTTTAAGAATGAATGTTATTCAAGGACTTGCACCCTATTCTGGAGATATTTAATATGTTTCTGGTTATATGCATGAAAGTTGAGTATTGTTAGGTGAGAGAAAATGTGCTTTTTATTGTTTTTTATTTAGAAATTAGATATGGACTCTGTCTTTCTCTCTGTCTCTGTCTCTATCTCTTTCCCCATTGCTCTCTCCCTCTTTGCCTCTCTCTCTCTGTCTCTGCCTCCCAGTCTCTGTGTTACCTCTCTCTGTCTCTCTTTATCCCTTTCTGTCTCTGTGTCTCTCTCTGTCTCTCACTTTATCTCTCTCACTCTATCTTCGTCTCTTTCTCTTTGTCTCTGTCTCTCTATTTTTCTCTCTCCATTACTCTCTCCCTCTCTGCCTCTCTCTCTCTCAGCCTCTTTTTCTCTCTGTGTGTGTGTCTCTGTGTTTCCCTCTCTCTGTCTCTCCTTTTCTGCCTCTCTCTCTCTCTCTTTATCCCTTTCTCTCTCTCTGTCTCTCTCTCCCCCCCCATCAGTTTGACCAACTATTTTTAAAACTAAAAGTTAATTACTTTTATGTGTTAAAGCTTTAAAGTAAAATAAATAATTAATGAATTCATTAAAAAAAAGAAAAAATTAGATATGGTTCAAGGTGATGTGTATAGCTGCTAAGTTGACAAGGGGTGGACTGTCATGGTCAGTCAACTTGGCCAGGTGGTGGTACCTGTTTGTCTGGTTGGGCAAGTGCTGGCCTGTCTGCTGCTATGAGGACATTTCATAGAATTAAATCATGGACACGTTGGCTGCATCCATAGCTGATTCCATTTGTAATCAACCAAGGGGAGTGTCTTCTGCAATGAGTGATGCTTAATCTAATCATTGGAAGCCTTTTAAGGAGGATTCAGAAGAGTTTCTCTTTCTCCTTCATCTGGTGAGCCTCTCCTGTGGAGTTCATCAAAACCCTCCATCAGAGTCATCAGCTTCATAATCTGCCCTATGGATTTTGGACTATATGTTCCATGGTTATGTGAGACACTTTTATAAATTTTATATTTATAGATATTTCCTGTTGATTCTGTTTCTATAGAGAACCCTAATTAATACAGGGTGGGAGGTGGTGTTGGAAGCCCACTGAAAAAAGCAGGAGCCCAGTGAAAACCTGTAGACTAAGCTCCATCTTCTTTAGCTTTTCCTCAACAACCAGAATGCTGGAGGCCATGCTCACTGCATCTAGGTAAGAGTCTGGAGAGAAGATGCATTCAGATAGATTGCATATCCAATATTCAGGATATTTGGAGCTACCAAAGGCAAAGGCCTAAGAGCCATATGGGTCCTCACCCACTGAACCTAGAGGAGCACTAAGAGACACAGACCCCATACAGGCACACAAAGCTCCACTCAACTGTTTCCTCCCAATCTTAGGGATATAAAGAGTAGCCAGGACCACCAGATATGTGAGGATTTATCTCATGAGTATGACTGCTGAATCAATACATTGATAATTCCTTCTAGCCTTCAATGCTTTGGAGCAGCTAGAAGGAAAAAGCTGAATTAGTGGAATGGCAGCCTAAGACAAACTCCAGAAACTTCAACTATTTGTTGAAGAGTGTTTTGAAAATTATTGCTTTTATCTTTCTTTGCTTTGCATATATGTTATATTTTTTTAAAAAAAGGTTTTTAATTTTAGACGACCCACCACTGTATGAAGAAAAGTGCATATGTTATGCTACCCTCTGTGTAAAAAGAAAAAAGCAAATACTAATGTAGCAAAAATAAGAATAAGGAATTTTTTTTAAATACTGTTGCCAATGTTTAAATGTCTCTTGTGGCTAAACATATGTTTTTAAATTGCAGTACAATATTTATAATATATATACAGAATAATTAAATATAAACAGTTCACTTAAGATTAATATATAAATAATGTCGAGAAAATATTGCTTTGAGAAATATAGTTTGATCAAGCTTCAATCTGATTAAATGTTTAAATAGTAGCAGTTTTTTTCCACTAATGGGAGATAATTTAAAGTTTCTTTGTAAAGAAAGATTTTTGAAAAATATTCTGGTATTTTTCTGGAAATTGATATACTTTTTGCAGTATATCTTACCGGTCTCATCCCTCCAACCCTCTGCCCAGCAACTCCTGACCTAGATTCCTCCAGCTCTTTACCTAGCAACTCTTTACAGCATATTTCTAACCATCCCATTGGTCCTTCAAGTGAGGATGCAAAACCAGCCCTTCCTCTAAAACCCCCACCTGAGCCTTCCATTTATGGCAATAAAACCCGTCCCAACCAATCAAAAAATTGCTCTGAGCCCTTCTCGCTCACCCCTCCCCTAGACGCTTCACCCTATATAAGCTGGTATACTTCCTCTAATAAATGTTCTGGTGCGCACGCCTTGCCAGCTCCGCCAGTACCCACGAATCGTCTTTTGTCTCGCGCGCCTCCACCTTCAAGCCCCCGGGGAACCGGCACAGTTCCCCCCCGTCGCTGAGAGGAAGACCCCAAGCGGGAGATAAAGAGCTCCCGCAGTTGGCGCCCAAACAGGAACCGCACTCTACTCGTCTCCTCTCCAGCCCCGTTCGCCGCGCTCGACAGGTAAGGGCCCCGCTCTCAACGGCCCCGTTTTCTCTTTTCACCACTTGCTGTTCTTAAACCCGGCAGACGGCTTCAAAACCAACATAAAAAGTTTATCCCGTCTTCACCCTGTCTCCAAAGCCACATGATTTATTGGCTCATACTAATTTGCCTTTTAGCCCTAATACTTGCAATAGGTCTGGCACGAGGGCAAACGTTTTCCACCCGGACTCTTACCCACTATGATTACTATCCGATCTTGCCTTCAAGGCTCGTGGCCCCCAACTTGTACTGCCCCACGGCCCCCAACTTGTACTGCCCCACGAGAAGCCCTGTTTCAGCAACCAGCTTCTCAAACGGAGGACTCTTACGAGGGCTCAGATTCTGATACCGAGTCCCTATTCCAGCGGCTAAATAATGCACTTGAACTCGATCCCCCCAAATTAAGCAACCTTGAGGCTAATCAAAATGGCGAACTTCCTCTTTCTTCTTCAGCCAAAAACAGGAACTGTCTCTACCCCTCCCTCCCGCCATCTAGCGAGTCACTTCCTTCTTCTTCAACTGACAAAGACCGGAAGTGCTCTCCCCCCGCCCTCACTGGAGAAAACCCCTGGCAGCCATTTTGTGTCACCACCCCGCCCTGTCCGCCATCTTCTACTACCGCCCCACCCACAAGCCCGTCCCCGTGGGCGCCGCCCGCGCAAGCCGCAGGCCCCACTAACCCCTGGGAGACCCCCCGACTCGGCGTGGAGGCTTCACCCTAAGCCTCTTAACCCTACCAACCCCTTCGCCCACACACTGCCCTTGTCTCCACAGCCCGTCTCCCTGCCCCCGCAACCTGTCTCTTGCTTCCCGATGAATCTTCAACCCTCTCCCCAACGCCCGCTCCCGTGGTACCCGCTTAATGCCGACGAGGTTAAGCGCCTTCGCAAGACAGTCAAGGAGGATGGCCTTAACAGCCCTTATGCCACTCATCTCCTTGAAGAAATTTCCCAACAGTTGTGTACTCCCTTTGACTGGCTCTCCCTAGCGCGAGCCATCCTCAGCCCCCGTCAATTTGTTGACTGGCGGGCTCATTTTCACTCAAAAGCAGAAAAACAAGTTATTTCGAACCATGCCTCCAGCGTTCCCTTCCCGGCCGAGGCCTTCACCGGAACAGGCCCCTTCACCCTCCCCGAGCATTACGCGCAGGCCCCACCGGGTTTCTGGCTCCAATTAAGGGAAATAGCTCTACGAGCCTTCCGCACCTGCTCAGCCTCTAAGCCCGAAAAGTTTGCTAAACTCACTCAAGGCCGGGAGGAAGATTTTGCTTCCTTTGTCTCGCGAGTTTTCAAAACCTGCAAGCGAAAAGTTGCAGGTGAGCAAGCCCAGCTAGCACTCGCCAAAGAGCTCGTTTTCGAGGGAGCAAACCCCGCTTGTAAACTAGCGATCATCCCAGTAAAAGAAAAGGATATACATAACTGGGTACTAGCTTGCAATAATGTAGACTTCCAAACCTCCTCCCTGGCCCAGACCCTTGCCACCGCCATGTCTCTCACATCAGGCTGTTTCAGGTGTGGAGAAACTAGCCACTTTGCGAAGGAATGTCCATGGAGCCGAAAAATCCCCAAGCCCTCGTCTTGAAACAGCTACAAGCTCCCCAGCCCAAAAAGCCCCTGCCAACTTCCCCCCGCCCTTCTAATAACCACCTCTCCAGGGTACAGAGTTCTCCCTGAGAGAAATACCTCTCTTCTCTCTTTCAGAAAAAAGAAACCGGAAAAAACCGAAGACACATCTGAAGCCCTCCTTCGCCTCTTCGCAACGGCCCGACGTTCCTGCGCTCAGCCCTCCCCTCCCCTTACCCAGCTCCTTATAATCATGTTATCACTTGCCTCCACAGGAAATGCAATAGAACTCTGGGCCGCCGTCCAAAACCCCCCGGGTGTCCTGTTTATCACTCCTGACAGCCCCTTCTGCATTCTTACGCTACAAAAAACAGTTGTCCCAAAACTCAACGCTTCCATTCTCTCTGAACTAGCACACAAATTCGCCTCGCTCTTACAACCCTCCAACTTAATCTTTTACGGAGTTCTCTTAATTTTTCTCCTGCTCTTCCTCCTAATCCTTAAATGCATATGCAAACGTATCTCCCTCGGCCAAAAACAGGCCCAATTGCTTGCCCTCTCTGCACTCACCCTACAAAACCCTTCCTCTACTACGAGAGAACGCCGCCAAGCACAGGTGTGGTTAGCCAGTGTAGCTCGCCCTAAGGTATAACTGTCCGCGGCAGGATACCACGGGGGGGAGGCCGCGAGTATGGGTTTGCACTGCCCTTCGCAGGCCCCCAGAGCACCGGCTACTAACCTTCGCTATGGCCTAACTATCCTCCTAGCCCTCTCTCAATATCTAACTTAATGCCCTCTCTTCTTCACTTCTTCTCTAGCCTTTTCCCTCCTTAAAAATAAACAAAGGGGGAATTGCGGTATATCCTACCGGTCTCATCCCTCCAACCCTCTGCCCAGCAACTCCTGACCTAGTTGGAGGCTCCTGAGGCCTGAGTAGAGGGGAGAGGACAGCAGTACTTTAGCTCCCAGACCCACTTCTGGGGGAGGGGCCATTAGAGGGTGGCTGAGGGTTACATGTAGAGTTTGGAAAATATCATGTGCTGTGGTGGTTCTCAGGAACCCTTTGAAAGAGACTATGTATTTAGCATCTCTCTTACCACCTCTTTTAGCTTGGGTCATTTGGTTTTATTTTCCTTTAGTCTTGGGGCCAGAGAAATTAGTCTTGTCATCATCACTTTCATTCCTCTTGACTTTCTATATGTATCTAAAAGACTGGGTACTTAAAAAGTCTCTTTCTCTAGCTTGGCATCCAATGATGACACCACCTCTGCAAAACCCTGTGAGGAAACTGATCTTATCATGGAACTGGCATTTCTCTTCAGTCAGTGCAGCTAGTGTGTCAGCAAACTGCTCTTCTGTCTTATATAAACCTGGCTTTTAGAAGGCTGGACAAGTCTGAATAACAATAAGGAAGCCATCTGTAAGCATGTGGAGGCTGTGGAATGTGAGGCTTGGACCCACATTGTCATTTGGCAACAGCTACATCACTTCCTCTTGCACTCTCCAAAGATCACACAAAGTCAGAAACTAGAGAGCTGTGCAGACCCTCTGTGGCACTGTCACCTCCCACAGGGCTCTGTCCAGTAACTGCAGATCCTTCAGTCACAAAAAACCACAAAGGGTTCCCCCAGAATTCCACATGGAACACACCAGTAAATTGCAGATTGGACAGGTTACCAGTGAGAGGGTTTAGGGGAAGAGAATGAGGGGAGACTCCAAAAATAAAATGTCTTTATCTCCATTACATTCTTATGATTATTCTTCTTTCCCTCTAATTGTTTTTTAAGGTGACATAAAATTAAAACACAATGAAATGTGTCATTCTTAACTGAATGACTGTCAATTTTTTTAAAGTTTTTACTCCCCTATACCCCATAGTATCCAATAACCCTATCAAGACATAAACCATTAATTTCCATTAATCTATAAAATCACTTATGCACCTTCAATTGATACTCAGTTCCCCTCCATACTTGTGGATCCACTCTTCTGATTTCTATCACCATGTATCATTTTTGCCACTTCTTATAATCCATAAAAATGAAATATATCAGAATGGACTCTTCAAACTAATGTTTTGAAATTTGTTAATGCCGTTGTGTGGATCAGTGGTTTGTTTTGTATTTATAATTGAGTTTATTGAAATTGAATAACTTTGTGACAAAATGTTCATCTATTTTCCTCTCAGTGGACTTTTAAGTTGCTTCAAAATTGGAACCTTATGAGTAAAGATATTCAGAAAATTCATGTAAAAGTCCTTTTACAAACACATGTTTTACTTCCACCTGGGTGAATACATGAGTGTAGAAAAGCTTAATAATATGGTAGGTGTATATGAAATTCTTTCTTTTTTTTTTTTTTCGCATGGGCAGGAATCAAAAACTGGCATGGCAGGTGAGAACTCTGCTTGCTGAGCCACCATGGTCTGCCCTGAAATTCTTTTTTTTTATTCAATAACTATTGAAGTATAATTTACATGATGTCAAATTCATGAAATTAAATATATATATTTTTCTAAATGTAGGAGTGGTTCAACCCTCACCACAACCCAGTTTTTTTTGTTTTTGTTTTGTTTTTTACTTTTTTTATTATGAAATAAAACATATACAAAAAAGCAATAAATTTCCAAGTACATTTTAACAAGTAGTTATAGAACAGATTTAAAGTTTCATAAGTGTTACCATTCCATGATTTTTTTTCTTTTTCTTCTAGCTTCTCCAAGCACTGGAGACCAACAGAAATATCAATATAATGCAGTAGTCACACTCATTTGTTAAGTCCTATCTTCTCTGTTATACTCCTCCATCTTTTTAAATAAAATATATACATAAAAGCAATGAATTTCAAAATACATTACAACAATTGGTTGTAGAACAGATTTCAGAGTTTGGTATGGGTTACAATTCCACAATTTTATGTTTTTATTTCTAACTGGTCTAAAGTACTAGAGGCTAAAAGAAATATCAGTATAATGATTGAGCACCCATACTTATTTGTTAAACCTGATTCTCTTGTATAACTCTACTATCAACTTTGATCTTTCTCCCACTCTTTAGGGGTATTTGGGCTATGCCCATTCTAAATTTTCATTTTGGAAGGGGCTGTCAATAACATGGGATAGAGAGATGGAACTGTTTGATGTTCTGGAAGGACCGGCCCCTCCGCATTTCAGGACTTATCTGGTCCAGGGACCCATCTGGAGGTTGTAGGTTTTGGAGAGTTACCTTAGTGCCTTGAACCCTTGTAGAATCTTATATAATGCCATAGGTATTCTTTAGGATTGGCAGGATGGTTGAGGTTTGACAAGTTGTGATAGGTAGCAATATCTAGCTGAAGCATACATAAGAGTGACTTCCTGTGTAGCTTTTTGAATCTATTTGAACTCTCTCAACCACTGATACTTTATTAGTTGTACTTCTTTTCCCCCATTTTGATTAGGATGGTATTGTTGACCCCATGGTGCCAGGACTAGACTCATCCCTGGGATCATCTCCCATGCTGTCAGGGAGACTTTCATCCCTGGATGTCATGTCCCATGTAGGGAGGAGGGTAATTGCTTCACTTTCAAAGTTGGACTTAGAGAGAGAAAGTCTACATCTGAGCAACAAAAGGAGTCCTCTGGAGGTGACACTTAGACATACCTATAGGTAGGCTAAGCTTCTTTGCTACATACATAAGCTTCACAAGAGCAAGTCTCAAGATCAAGGGCTTGGCCAATTGATTTGAGTGTCCCTAACATTTGGCACAGTATCTGGGGTTTCCCCAGCGGTACAGTTTAGTAGTTCCATAATTTTTATCCCATGCCTCAAGGGACTTTGTCAACACTGCTTGATTTTCGGCCCAATATAATCTGGGAGGTATCCAGGCATTACAGCAAGCCATACAGGATTAAAGGCTCTCATTCTTATTCTGGGTTCCCTGTGTCTGGATTGTTTAAATACTCGATCCAGACAGATTGAGCTTGATTATATGCTATAAAGTAGGTTCTGGACATAATAAAACTTTCTTCTTTTGGTCTCAAGAAGTAGGTGATGTTCTGTAATACAGGCAATGTCTTTCTTACCCCTGTATTCTGAATTACCTTAATCCTGACCAGATCAGATTCATTCTTATCTCTAAATACCATATATATGTTTTATACATATATAAAATGGCACTCAAAATTCAGAAATAGCAGTTACTACTCTTGACTAAATGTGACTGCTATATGAACTTACAATCTAGGCCCCAGTTTTCTTATAAGCATTTTCTAAATGAGATCATACAATATTTGCTCTTTTGTTACTGTCTTATTTTGCCTCACCAAATGTCCTACAGGTTCATTCACATCATTGCGTGCCTCACAATTTTACTTCTTTTGGTAACAGCACCATGCTTGATCATATGTTTATACCATCGTTTGGCAATTTACTTCTCAGCCAGTGCATCTTTCAGGCACCTCTATCTTCTGGGCCTCATGGATAATTTACAAAGTCAACAGTCCAATTTTAGATAATTTCATTATTCTCAAGATAAGGATAGCCAATAAACACACCCTTACCAAATAGAAAACCCAAACTTCCCCCTAATTCTTGTCCCTCCCCCCATTATGTATCCCTGGTATTGCTATGGTATTGTTAATTCTTTTCTGTTAAGCATATTTCAGAGCATGAAATACCACAAAATTATACACTCTTTGTACAAGATTCATAGCTTTGCAGTAGTTCATGCAAGAACATACTTATATTTGTAGTGTTAATTTGTGGGACACATGAGTCTATACAAACCCTTTCAATCATGTTCATCTTCGGTTATGGTAATACTACTTATAGATGCACTACTGTGCCACATTTACTTCTGTCTATTCCCTTAACATTAAGTTAAACCTCATTAGCAAACTGTTCAGTCATCTCAAGCTTCTGTGTATCTCTAGGTCCCTTACATTTTGTATTATAAGCCTCTGATTTTACCTTTACCATGGTCATGAAAGTGGAATCATACACTATCTATCATTTTGTGTATGACTTACTTCACTCAGCATTATGTACTCAAGTCTCATCCATCTTGTCATGTGGTTCAGGATGTCATTTCATCTTACTGCTGCATAATATTCCATACTATGTTTATGCCACATTTTGTTAATCCACTCTTCTCTTAATGGGCATTTGGATTGTTTCCATCTTTCGGTGATCACGAATAGTGCTGCTATGAACTTCAGTATGCAAATCTACCAAGTAGTGGTATTGCCAGGTCATAGGGCAACTCAATATTTAGTTTTCTGAGGAACCACCAGACTGGGTTCCATAGTGGCTGTACTTTATACATTCCCATCAGCAGTGCTTAAGTGTGCTAATTTCTCCATATTCTCTCCAACTTTTGTAGTTTCCTGTTTGCTTAATAGCAGCCATTTTTATAGGTGTGAAGTGGTATCTCATTGTAGTCTTGATCTACATTTCCCTTATAGCCAGTGAGAATGAGCATCTCTTCATGTGCTCTTTAGCCATTTGTATTTGCTATTCAGAAACATGTCTACTCATATTGTTAGCCCATTTTATACTTGGGTTGTTTGTTCTTTCTTTGTTGAGTTGTATGATTTCTTGATGTATACAGTATATCAAACCTTTATCCAATGTGTGATTTCCAAATCTTTTCTCCCATTGAGTTGGTTTCCACTTTTATTTGACAGAGTCTTTTGAGGTGCAGAAGTATTTGAGTTTGAGGAGTTCCCATTTATCCATTTTTTTTTTTCTTTTTTGCTTGTGCTTTTGTATAAAGTTCCAGAAGCTACCTCCTATTGCTAGGTCTTGAAGATGTTTCCATAGAGTTTTGCCCTAGGACTCAGCAAGACCACTACTCAGTATTTTATTATAGGAGCTTTATGATACTGGTTCTTATGTTTAGGTGTTTGATCCAATTTGAGTTAATTTTTGTATAGGGTGTAAGGAAAGGGTCCTCTTTCATTTGCTGGCTTTTGATAACCAGTTTTCCCATGCACATTTATTGAAAAGACTATTTTGTCCCAGTTCAGTGGATTTAGGAGTCTTGTCAAAGATCAGTTTACCATAGATTTGATGATCTATTTCTGCACTCTCAATGCAATTCCATTGGTAAATACTTTTGTCTTTGTGCCAGTACCATACTGTTTTGAACATTGTGGCTTTTAATAAACTTTAAAATCAGGGAGTGTTAATACTCCCACTTCATTATTCTTTTTAAGGATGCTTTTAGCTATTCAGGGTCTCTTTCTCTTCCAAATGAATTTGGTAACTAGTTTTTCCAAGTCTTTAAAGTAGGTTGATGAACACACAAAATTAAAAATTAAAAAAATTAAACAGTAAGTTAAAATACACAATTGGTATATGCACGCAAAACTTAAAAATAAAAAATTGAACAGTGAGTTAAAGTAGGTTGATGGAATTTTGATTGGTATTGCATTGAATCTGTAGATCAATTTGGGTATAATTGACATCTTAACTACATTTAACCTTCCTATCCATGACCATGGAATGTCTTTCCACTTATTTTGATCTTCTTTGATTTCTCTTAGCAATCTTATGTAGTTCTCTGTGTACAAGTCCTTTACATCCCTAGTTAAGTTCATTTCTAGATACTTCATAATTTTAGTTGCTGTTTTGAATGTAATTTTTTTCTTAATTGAATCCTCAGTTAGGTCATTGATTGTGTAAAGAAACAACATTGATTTTTGCACCTTAATTTTACAGCCTCAAGTAACTTTGCTGGATTTCTCAGGATTTTCCAAGTATAGTGTCATGTCATCTGTAAATAATGGAAGTTTTACTTCTTCCTTTCCAATATAGATGCCTTTTATTTCTTTGTCCTGCCTAATTGTTTTAGCTAGAACTTCTAGTACAATGTCGAATAATAGTGGTGACAGAGGGCATCCTTGTCTCATTCCAGATCTTAGGAGAAAAAATTACAACCTCTTACCATTGAGGATGATGCTGGCCATTGATTTTTCATATATGCCTTTAATCATGTTGAGGAAGTTACCTTTGGTTCCTACATTTTGAAGTGTTTTTATCAGAAAAGGATTGCTGAATTGCATTTTCAGCATTACTTGAGATGATTATATGATTTTTCTCTTTTGATTTGTTAATATGTTATATTCTTCCACTCTATACCTTTTCATTTGTAGGTTTAGTCCATTAGCATTCAAAGTTATTACTGCAAAGGCATTTCTTGAACCCACATCTTATCCTTTGGATTTTATTTGTCAGATCTCTATAGGTTTTTTCCCCTCTTTCTCTTTTTATCCTTTAGGTTACCCTTAATGATACTCATCAACTCTGTGCCCTCCTCCAAATTTATCTCTCCTGTCTTTTTTTTTTTTCAGCTGGCAGAACTCTCTCTAGTATTTTTTGTAGAATTGGTCATTTGTTGAAATAGTCTCTCAGCTTTTGATTGTCTTTGAAAATTTTCATCTCCCCCTCAGTTTTGAAGTGCAATTTGGCTAGGCACAGAATTCTTGGCTGTAAATCTTTCTCTTTCAGGATCTTAAATATATCATACCACTGTCCTCTCACCTCCATAGTGCCAGTTGAGTAACCTGAACTCAGTCTTATGTGGTTTCCCTTGTATGTAGTGGATTGTTTTCCTCTTGCAGCTTTCAGGATCTTTTGCTTCTCTTCAACATTTGAAAGACAGATTAGTGTGTGTCTTGGGATAGGCCTATTTGGATTTTTTCTATTTGGAGTTCATTAGGCTTCTTTGATTTGCATACTTATATCTTTTATGAAGGTTAGGAAGCTTTCCCCCATTATGTCCTCCACTAATCTTCTAGCCCTTTACTCTTCTCTTCTCCTTCTGAGACACCAATGATTCTTATATTTGTGTGTTTTGTTTTGCCCATTTCCCTGAGATCCAATTCAAATTTTTCCATCTTTTTTCTCATTTGTTCTTTTGTGTGTTCAAAATTGTTTGCCCTGTTCTTTAGCTTGCTTATTCTTTCCTCTACCTCGTCAAATCTGCTGTTGTGTGCCTTTAGTATATTTTTTATTTTGTCTACAGCATCTTGAATCTCTGTGATATCTGCTACTTTTCTATTTGTTCTTCCAAATTCCTCTTTATGCTCTTCTAGTGTCTTCTTGATCTCCTTTATGTCATTAGCCACACCATTTCTTTTATTTAGTAAAGTTATATGAACATCTTTGATTAGTTGTTCCAAAGTCTGTGTGTCTCCTCCTGTGTTTTAATTAGGTCATTAGCCTGGACTGCATCTGTCTGCATCTTCATATGATTAGTGTTCATATGTTGCCTTCATTGCATGCAAATATCTTGATATGATTACTTTGGACGTTGATTTCCTTCAGTAATCTAAAGCTTTGTATTTGTGGGATGGGTATGGAGCAGGATGTAGGGTGTGGGGAGGGTTACAAAAGTACAGTGATGAATTGTGATGTTATATACATGGGTTGGTAACTCTAGGTTGGTGCTTGCGAACAAAGGGTGCATATCATGGGGTTGTGGACATGTGGTACAGGGGCTGTGGAGGTGTGATGCAGCTCAGGCAGGCCTTAGAGCACAGGAGCAGGATGTGGAATGGGGGGCACAGAAGTAGGGCATAACAAGAGGTGAATGAGGGGTTGAGCAGCTGTGCTGGGGCTGGTATGTAGGCAGGATGAAGGGTGTGGGTTTTGGGTGTCAGGGTGTGGGGTACAGAAACAGAAGTCATGGCACAGGGAGGTTGGAACACAGGTGTTTCCTAGCACAATGGGAGAGATCCAGGAGGGCTGGGATGCAGATGCATGAGTGTGCAGCAGCAGGGCACAGGTCATGGAGGTTATGAGACGTGTGAGGGATGAGTGATTATGTGGGTGGGGTCCTGGCATGGGTCCACAGGTGCAGGAGTGGGGTGGGTTAGGGGTGCCTGCTTGTGCAGGGCAGAAGCTATGTTGCAGGGGGTATGGAGCGCAGGGGCCAAGAGGTCCACGCATGGATGCATTGGTACCTGGCTGAGAGGATGTGGCTGTGTGGAGCATGAATCTGAGGGCCAATGCCTTGATGTGTGCAGGTTTGGGACAGGGCCTTGTTATGCACATGCACAGAGCTCGGGGGCATAGGGGTGGGAATGTGCCTACATGGACTGGGGGTGGATGTGACCTAGATGCGCAGGTCAGCACTTGCTCAGAGCTGATGGGGTGTGGCATGAATGGGTGCATACAAATGCATGTGTCTCCGGGGTCAGATGCTGGTGTACATATGTGCAAAGCTCTGGAAGGTCCAGAACTTTGCTGGGCAAAGTTTGCTGTGCAGCTCTTTCAGCTGGGTGTGGGTGTGGTGCAGGTATGAAAGTGAGTACCTGTAGCCCATATATGCAGGTAACTAAATGCAAGGGGTAGGAATGGGCAGATGGGGACTGAGAAGCTGGCCAAGTGTACGTGGATCTTGGGAGGGGATGGGTGAGAATGCATGCCTATGCAAGAGAGGTGGGTCAGAATTGAACAGGCTTGTGCACATGAACGGGGGTGACAGGGATGCGTGGGAGAGAGGTCAGGGAGGGGCTGCTTGGAGTGCTGTGGTGGGCAGGTAATGGGGTTCAGTTGGCTGGGGTATAGGGGCAGTCATGGGTCATGGGATGGGGGCGGTGTGTGTTAGGGTAGTGCATGCAAGGAACTCAGCTTGGCTTACACCCTAGTGCCCATGCACTCCTGACAGCTCTAGGCCACCATCTAGAAATGGATATGCTAGGCTGTTTGCACTAGCTGGCCAGTGTCAGGTCCTCTCCATTTCAATTCTTCTTTTTAAGTTCAGGCCTCCGCATGTAGTGTAGAAGACACTCCCAGGTCACTTACCTGAAATCACTCTCCCAATTTTTTTTCTGTCCCTTCTCTAGCTATTCTTTGGAGCAGGGGTGAACTCTAAAAATCCTATTCTGCCATCTTCCTGGAAGTCCACAATCCAGTTTTAGAAATTTCTATTATCTCCAAATTTTCCTTTTTTATTTTACTCCATTATTTACTCAAATATTTCCTTTTATAATTTACTCCATTAGCTGCATTTGACATAGTTGAGCTATTTGAGATGTGTCCATTAGTTCATTTCTGTTTCACTACACCCTCCTGTTAGATATTTATCTGACTTCACTGGCCTTTCCTTTCTTCCTTTTTGTTGGATTCTCTTTTTCTCCAAAGCTTCTCAGTTTAAGTGTTTCCTCATTGTCCAGTCTTTGGACTACTTGCCTTCCCTCACTGAAACATCTTGGCTTTAAATACTTTCTATACTGGCCTGACTTCTACATTTATTTTTCCATCTCAATTCACTCTATCCAGTCCTGACACAAGCACAACTGGTTCATGACACCTCTGTGTGGATGCCTAATGTGCCAAAATGATCCCTTTTGTCTCTGGAGCCTCTATAACCAGGCCTTTCTAATTTATCCCTTTACTCTTTTCTAGCATTCACCTGGCACCATGACCTGTGGCTCTGCCAGAGTTAATGAGCTGGGGAAAATGGAGAGTGATGAATTGCAAATGTGGTAATAATTTGGATGTGTTAAGTGGGAGAATCAAGAAATGGCACTGAAAATAACTATAAATGCTTTTATACATTGGGAGATAAGATATAAGAATACTTGAGGTTAGGGAGGCTGTCAAAAGAAGGAGGGACTTACTCATGACTTTTTGTTCCTATTCTTTGGTCTTATTCTTGCTTTATTTTTTAAGCAAACTGGGCTACAAGCTGGTAATTATAGCTAGCACAGATTAGATTTGTTAATTCATGACTATATGTCGCATCTGTAGTGTGTTTTGAGATCATTTTCAAATTTCCTCTTTAGTCTGGACAGAGGCTAGTGTGTTCACATCTATTTATGTTAGCATAGGAACTTGAAATTCCCTAACCCTGACCAGGGCTGCCTTTTATGCAAGAAATAATTGTTATTTATCACCTTGTCTTCTTCCAAAGTCTTCCTTTTAGACAGTGCAAAACAGTAGAACATCTGCAAACCTGTATCAGCTGTCTTAAAGGTCTGGGCAGACCTCTAAAATGACATCTATCTTTTTGACATAAAAAAGTTCTTGAAGATTTTGGAGGAAATAAAAATTCCTAGGAGCCCACAACTCTCAAGTCATGAGCAGCTGTAAGCACATGAACTACTATCTAGTTACATCCATGGGGCTTTTATAATCTTGGTGTCCACAGCAGCAGAGTCAGTGAGGTTGGGGAAAAAGGAGATCTGATGAATTCCAAATGGGGTAATAATTTGGATGTTTAAGTGTAAGAATCAAGAAATGGAGTGGAAAATAACTAGAAAAGCCTGTCATTAGAAAGTAACCATAAAATTCACCACATGGCTCATGGTGATGGTAGGAGCAGGAAGGGACTGGTGTCCTTAAACTTATACCTCTGTGTGAAAGTAGCATGTGTGTGTAATGCTGCATAACCCAGTTCTCTCTGGAACATAAACTTCCAAAATGCTGAGCTGCCCATAATATAGGCTAAAATTTTCCAGGTAGGCAAATTACAGGATGAATTGCTGCAAGGAAGGTGGCCAGGAAGAGTCCTTCATCCTCCATTCCTGATGCCCAAAAAAGATCTTGGAGTTTCAGATCAGCTCTGATTGTGTAGCTCCCACAGTGGGGGTCAGCACCCTGGGAAAGCAGGACAGGTAGCCAATCCAGACTGAAGACAGTGGGCCCACCAGGCAGTATTGCCTCTGGAGCACTTCCTTCTCCCTGGCAGTATGCAACTTAAGAGTCCCTTGCAGGGCAGATCCAGAGGCACATGTGTGACCTGCTTCTTTCTCACTCTTCCTGGGTCATCACCTTATTGCCAGCTGATGACTGACATTTCCTCTGTCCTATTCAGATCCAAGCAGTAGTTCTGCTGGCCAGGCAGCTTCAGCCTCAAACTACTGTGTCTACTTCACAGTCTATTGTTTTCTCTCCTTGTGGTCATTCATGCTGGATTAATTTGAGTAGGCCAGGCTGGGTGGTACCAGGCGAGTGGGGCCTGTGTCAGACAGCACACAAGTGGAGCTCCCTTCATGCCGTAGACTTGCTAGCATCCAGGCCAAGCCCTCAGGTTGCACTCTCCTTCCTATGAAGCACCACCAGACCCAACCACCCAAACTATCACTCTCCCACCTTTTGCTTTCCAAAAGTGTGTTCTCTTCTGATGCCCAGATGTGAAAGATCACCAGCACCCCATCATACGCAAAAATACACTCCAGCTGGATAAAGACTTCAATGTGAAAAAGAAAACTTAGAAAATATGGAAAAGTAGCTATTAAAAATTAATAATCAAAGGAATACATTAAAAACAAATTAGGAGGAAAAATACTGGAAGATCATATTCTCCCTACAATCTGGACTCAAGGATGATGTAGACAAAAATATGCTTGAATATCCTACTGTTCAATTTTTTACAGTAAATGATAATTTTGAGATAAGGGAATTTGTAAGGAGCAGTTAGAAAAGTTGGATTAATTAGTTTTTCTGGGCAAGGCTAAAATCAGTGAAAATACAGATAATATTTAAAGATGAAATTCTAGCAGCCCAAATCAAACATTGGCAATTATTTATAATAACTTATTATGAGCAGAATCCTTAATAAACTGTCAAAAAGTACAAAATATTTAGTGAAATGTTTGGCAGGAACTGCAGAAAATCTATTATGAAGAAAACAAATCTATTTAGGTAAATAAAATGAAGTTCAGGGTGCATGGGTAGTTCAGTGGTTAGAATGCCCACCTTCTATGCAGGAGACCTAGGTTTGATTCCCGGACCATGCACCCCCCCCCAAAAAAGTCCAATTAAATGCAATATTATGCCGTTTTACTGAATTGGAAGATGTGTCAAAAACTTCAAATGCTAATATATTTTAAAAACTGTACTTTTTATGATATTTAAATAGATTTTTAATTATATACATCAATCTTAAGCTCCAAATGGTATAATTGATATTAAAGGACAGACAAGAAAAACATGAAAAAGAATAATAGACAGGAGCCCTTTCTCATCAAACAGCAGATCAAAGGAATAAGATGTGGTATAAGAACTGACAAATATATCATTGGAACAAATAGAGTAATCCAGAGGAGATCTTAATCATGATGAATATAAAGGTGATATTTCAAATCATGGAAATTATCATTTAACTAACAAGCATTGTTGACTCAACTAGCCTTGTGGGAAAAAAGGCAACATATCATACAGATTTAGTGATTTGAAAGAAAAAGGTATCAAGGACTTGATTTTAGCTTCCAAGCAAATTAGGACATTAAGAATGAGGGTCTTAATCCAAATAGGATATCCAGAAACTGTAAGAAAAAAGAGAGATGTAATTGACCATAAACATTGTAAACTATTAGAGAGAGAGAGAGAAAGCTTGCAAAAAAATGATACATACAAAAAATGATACAAACAAAAGGTTTGGAAAATTATTTGAAATATAGACTAAGGATTAATAAATTGTCTTTATTTTGATGGGAGAAGATGTTAAAAAATTAAGCACTTGAAAAAATGAGGAATGAATTCGAGCAGGCCATTCATAGAAAATCAAATGTCCAGGAAGCATAAAATTGTTCACAACCACTGGTAGATAGAAAAATATCTAAGTACCAGTGAAACTGTTGAAACTTAAGAACACAGAACAGCTTTTGTAGGCTGGGTTGTGTGGAAAAGGATATATATTTACATACCTGATAAAGAACATTCTTACATCTTTTCACAGAAAGCAACTTAAGTATATCTCTGAAATTCAAAAAATATTTTTAAACTGAAAAATCACCATTAGACATTATCTCAAAGAAATAAATTTTGCATATAAAAATATGTTTACTGCTGTAATGTCAATACTGACAAAAAGGAAAAATAAAATAACTTCCCATTGATGGTTGAATATAGAATAATTTATGGTACAGTCATACCATGTAATATTCAGCAATCATTAAAATGAAAGCAGCAATAGCAGTTGAGAAGGGGAAATCTCTGTCAAGTTTTATATATGCAGGAAAGCAAGATGCAGAGTAGCATACATAAAATGAGCCCATTTGGTTAAACAATAACAAATCCCTGAGTTTATTTGAATGCATGTATATGTGTATATGTGTGCATAAATGAGTAGATACATGTATTTGCATAACTGATTATTTAGGCATGAATAATAAGACATAACATTTAGTTGATATTTAGTATAAATTCCCTTGGATTCACTTGTAGTACTAGTATGGGGAGTGGAGAATTAGAACATGCAGAAAAGATGCTGCGAAAAATGGCAGAGAAAGGGTGCTCCATTAATAAATCTCTCCACTAAAAGTATTATTGAACTGCCTGTAACAACTATTTTGAAAGTCTGGAGACTAGTAGAACATTTTGCAGCACCCAGGGAGTAGCAGGAGAAAGAGGTTCTTAAATTGAGATTAATGTTAATGAGTTACCCCTTCCCTGCAGTGGCCACTATCCCCCTTTCCTTAGTCTTGTTGTAGGCAGCACTGAGGAATAATTTTTTGTATAGCCACATCATACACTAATATTAGATAGTCAATGGAATGAGAGTATTAGCAGTTGAATAACAGAAACTGCATAAGTTATTATTTAAGGAAAAAAGCAAGACACAGGATAGCATACATAAAATGAACAAATGTAGGTAAAATACTAAGAAATAAATGGATATACTGAATAAATGTAGATTAAAAGATGTATAAAAAAATGGATGTGTGTACATGAATACCTGGGTAATTATTGTTTAGGAACAAATAAGATAGACTACTTACCAGATTGTAAAAATGAAGTACCCTGGATTCACTTGTGAGACAAGTGTGAGTAGGAGAACATGCAAAAAAGATGGTACTTAAAGGAAAGAGCATAGACACGTGCTCACCTGTAGCATTAGGTATGACCATGTGTCATGGATATTCTATTAGTTCCAGTTTATATAATTCATGTTTTAATATGAATTAAAAATTAGAAAAATCAAAAGGATAGTGTTAGTGTTATATTTACTAAATTATAGGGAACCATGATAGAATATTAGGAGGAAATGGGTGAGTAGCCATGGTAGAGAGTGTGATCTATTTTCCCTAAAAGAAAATAAGCAGAGATCTACACAAATACCTTTACCTGGATATATGTCTCCCAGAATAGAAGAAAGAAAGGATACATGTGTGTCCTTAACATCGCACACCTTGAAGGAGGAGGTACAATTTTCCTGAGAGGATTGCTTTGATTATTTCTTTATACAAATTGATAATGCTTATAATAAGAATGTAAGATATATGCAAAGTAATTCAAACATCTTGTTGTATATTTCCCAAATAGGCAAATAAAGTATCTTTATTACAGTTTTCAAAGATTTTACTCATTGGATGAAGATCATGACAACAGACTATAGAGAAGCTGGATCCAACGGATCTCCTGCTTTGCTTTGCTTTGCATTTGGAGACAATGATCTCTTCTGATCACTAAACCTAGAAATGACAGAAGGGAATTCTGTAAATGCTAATGGAGTTATTTTTAAAATATTTTTATTGCCAAATCTTTACACACATACAGTCCATACATGGTGTATAATCAATGGCTCACAATACCATCATATAGTTTTACATTCTTCACCATGATCATTTTTAGAACATCTACATCACTCTAGAAAAAGAAATAAAAAGAAAAAACCCATACATCTCACTGACCACTAGTTTTCTCTTGTACCTCTTATTCTCCTATTATTTATTTTTTATCTATTTTTTTTACTCATCTGTCTATATACCGAACAAAAAAAAGAACATCAGACACACAGTTTTCACAATCACACAGTTGCACTGTAGAAGTTATACTTTCTAGAATCATCTTCAAGAATCATAGCTACTGGAACACAGTTCAACAGCTTCAAGTACTTCCCTCCAGCCACTCCAGTCACCACAAACTAAAAATGAATATCTATATAATGCATAAGAATAACTTCCAGGATAACATCTCAACTCTGTTTGAAATCTCTTAGCCACTATAACTTTATTTTACCTCATTTCTCTCTTCTCTCTCTTGGTCAAGAAGGTTTCTCAATCCCATGAGGTCAGGCCCTCGCAAACCTTGGAAGTTCTGTCCTATGTTACAAGGGAGATTTACACCCCCTGGAAGTCATCTTACACCTAGTACGGAGGGCAGTGAGTTCACCTGCTGAGTTGGCTTAGAGAGAGAGGCCACATCTGAGGAACAAAAGAGCTTCTCTGGGGGTGACTAGGCCTAATTATAAGTAGGCTTAGCCTATCCTCTTCAGGAATAAGTTTCATGGGGACAAACCCCAAGATTGAAGACTTGGCTTATTGATTTGGTTATCCCCACTGCTTGTAAGAATATCAGAAATTCCCCCAATAGGCAAGTTGAATATTTCCTCCTTTCTCCCCTAGTGCCCTGAGGGGGCTTTGCTAATACTTCTTTATTCACTGCCCAAATTACTCTGGGATTTATCAGGGCATCACACTAACCCGGACAAAACAAGATCTTACACCATATTCAAGATTCCATGTACCTATGGTTTTCAACTAAACTGACCATACAAGTTAAATTAGGTAATGCACTATGCAAAATATAAATTTTGCACCAAAAAAAATCTCTCCTTTTGGTCTCACACAGAAGTTGAAGTTTTAAACTATGGACATATCGTCCTTTACCCTGTATTCTGACTTCCCTTAGTCTGATTCACATCAGCTTTCTTCATATCTCTAATCAAAGTTTGATCCCTTTTTCAACTTTTTAAACAGTTCTTATGTGGGATACTGCTTACTTTCATAAATTCAGAGCTCTATCTAAGTCTCAGATGTCACATAAATACCTGAAGTTTCTATGAATGACCAGATTGTTTACAAACAGCTTAGTATCTCAGAATTTAGACTTGACGATTACAACTCCTGAATATAAGTGACTGCTGCAAGCACTTACAATCTAGGACACTTTACAATAGGTGCCAACTTGATAACACATGCCTTGAACTCAGTTCTCCAAATTTTTATATTATAGTTAGTCTATATGAATGAGGCATGATAATGTTTGTCTTTTTGTTCCTGATATTCCATTCAACAAACAGTCCTTAAGTTTCATTCACCTAGTTGCATGCCTCATAACTATAATCCTTCTTATGGATGCTCAGTAGCCAATTGTATGTATACACAACAGCTCCCCCTTCCATTCCACAATCATTGTACACTTAGGGCATCTTCATCCATTGTGAATCATGAACACTGCCCCCATAAACACCAGCTTGCAAATGTCCATTTGTGTCCCTACACTCAGTTCCTTTAGGTATATACTGAGAAATGGGGTTTCAGGATCATATGGCAACCCCACCCCTAGCCTCCTGTGGAACCACCACCCTGCCCTCCTGGGTGGCACTTCTCAGTTTCCTTAACAACAGGAACAAGTACATCTCTTTCTCCACATTTTCTCTAACACTTGTTTCTCTTAGTTCATTTTTAAGCAGCTTCATTCGCACATCATATAACCCAAACTAATTAAACAGACATTCCTTCAGCACCATGTTCTACATGAAGACATTTCTTTTTCTTCCACAAAAAATCCATACCCCTCCCCCATGCCCCTCAACTGTTGACATTAGTTTTGGTATAACATCTTTGTTACATTCAGTGGAAGCATATTACAATGTCAATGTTGACTATAGACCCTAGCTTTCATTGAGTGCACTTTTTCATGCATACCATCCATTTTCAACACTTTGCGATGTTGACATTCATTTGTTCTCTCTCACGTAAAAAAATTTTTTTTATTTGTACATTTAATCACCATTGTTGTCCACTCTAGGAATTCCTAAATTATACCATATCGGTCTTTAACCTCTCTCTTTCTTTCAGGTATCATATGTGCCCCTAGGCCTTCTCCCTCAATCAAACTCAAATTCAACTTTATTCAGTATAGTTATATTATTGTGCTACAATCAGTAGTAGTGTGCTATCCATTTCTAAATTTTTACAATCATGTTGTATAATCTGTATTCCTTCAGCACTAAATGCCAAATCACTACACTATGTCTATCTCCTGATAATCTGTGTTTTTAACTTCAACTTTCAAAGTTGACTCATTAATGTTATGTCATATTAGTGAGACCACCCAGTATATGTCCTTTTCTTTCTGGCTCATTTCACTCAGTGTAATGTCCTCAAGGTTCATCCACATTGTTATATACTTCATTAACTTATTCTGTTTTGCAGCTGCTTAATATTCCATCCTATGTATAACCACAGCTTGTTTAGTCACTCATCCATTGATGGACATTTGGGCTGTTTCCATCTCTTGGCAATCATAAATAATGCTACTGTAAATATTGGAGTGCAAATGTCTATTTGTGTCCTTCAGGTCCTGTGAATATATACTTAGTAATGGGATTGCTGGATCATATAGCAATTTTATACTTAGCTTCCTGAGAAATCACCAAACTGCCTTCCAGAGCAGTTTTACCATTTGACATTCCCACCAACAGTAGATAAGTGTGCCTCTTTCTCCACATCCTCTCCTGCACTTGTCTATTTCTGTTTTTTTTTTTATAATGGCCATTCTAGTGGTTGTCAGATGATATCTCATTGTGCTTTTGATTTGCATTTCCCTAATAGCCAGTGAAGTTGAGTATTTTTTCAAGTGCATTTTAGCCATTTGTATTTCCTCTTTAAGACATGTCTCCTCAGGTCTTTTGCTCATTTTTTAATTGGGTTGTTTGTCTTTTTGTTGTTGAGTTGAAGAATCTCTTTATATATTTTGGATACTAAGCCCTATCTGACATGTGCTTTCCAAATATTGCCTCCCATTATGTAGACTACCTTTGTACTTTCCTGAAAAAATCCTTTGATGCACAAAAGCATTTAATTTTGAGGAGTTCCCATTCATCTATTTCATTTTTCAATTGTCACACTTTAGGTGTAAGGTCTAGGAAACCACTTCTTATTACAAGATTTAAAAGGTATTTCCCTACATTTTCTTCTAAAAGTTTTATGATCTTCACTCTAATGTTTAGGACTTCGGTCTATTTTGAGTTAATTTTTGTATAACGTGTGAGATATGGGTACTCTTTCATTGGCAATGGATATCCAGTTCTCCAAGCATCATTTATTGAAGAGGCTACTCTGTCACAGATGGATTGGCTTGACTGCCTTATCAAAGATCAACTGTCCATAGATGAAAGGGACTATTTCTGGATGCTAAGTTTGATTCCATTCATCAGTATAGCTATCTATATGCCAGTACCTTGCTGTTTTAACCACTACAGATTTATAATTTCAGGTAGTGTAAGACCTCCCACTTTGTTTTTCTTTCTCAAGATATTTTTAGCTATTTGGGGCACCTTGTTCTTTCAAATAAATTTGATTATTGGTTTCTCTATTTCTGCAAAGTAAGCTGCTGGGATTTTAATTGGTGTTGCATTGAATCTATAAACTTGGTTAGAATTGGCATCTTAACTATATTTAGTCTTCCAGTCCATGAACACCATAGGCCTTTATATTTATTTGTCTTCCATGATTTCTTTTGGCAACTTCTTGTGGTTTTCTGTGTATAGGTTTTTTGTATCCTTAGTTAAATTTATTCCTAAGTATTTCATTATTTTGTTGCTGTTGTAAATGGAATTTTTTCATGATTTCCTCCTCAAATTGTTCAAAACTAGTATATAGAAAAACTACTTTTTTTGGCATTGACCTTGTACCCTACCACTTTGTTGTACTCATTTATGAGCTCTGATAACTTTTCTGTAGGTTTTTCAGCATTTTCAACATATAGTATTATATCATCTGCAAACAATGAATTTTACTTCTTCCTTTCCAATTTGGATGCTTTTTGTCATGGTTAGGAACATGTGTCAACTTGGCCAAGTTGTAGTACCTGTTTATCTGATTGGGCAAGTACTGGCCTGTCTGTTGCAATGAGGACATTTCATAGGATTAGGTCATGATCACGTCAGCTGCATCCACAGCTGATTCCATTTGTAATCAGCCAAAGGGGAGTGTCTTCTACAATTAGTGATGCTAAATCTAATCACAGGAAGCCTTTTAAGGAGGACTCAGAGGAGACAGATTCCATTCCTGCTTCAGCTGGTGAGCCTCTCCTGTGGAGTTCATCCAGACCCTCCATCAGAGTCGTCAGCTTCACAGCCTGCCCTGTGGATTTTGGACTCTGTGTTCCTGTAGTCACATGAGACACTTTTATAAATTTTATATTTGCAAGTGTTCCCTGTTGATTCTGTTTCTCTAGAGAACCCTAACTATTTCCTTTTCTTGCTTAATTGCTCTGACCAGAACTTCCAGCATAGTGTTAAATAACAGTGGTGACAATGCACATCCTTGTCTTATTCCTGATATTAAAGGGAAAGCTTTCAGTCATTTCCCACTGAGGATGATGTTAGCTGTGGTTTTTTCATAAATTCCCTTCATCACATTGATAATGTTCTCTTCTATTCCTATCCTTTGAAGTGTTTTCATCAGGAAAGGATGTTGAATTTTATCAAACATCTTTTCTGCATCAGTCTTGATGATCATGTGTTTTTTCTGCTTTGATTTGTTGATACAGTGCATGACATTATTTAATTTTCTTATGTTGATCTAGCCTTGCATACCTGGAATAATCCCTATTTGGTCATGGTAGATAAGTCTTTTGGTGCACTGCTGGATTCTATTGGCAAGTATTTTATGGAAGATTTTTGCATGTATATTCACTAAAAAGATTTGTACATAATTTGCTTTCCTTGTAGTATCTTTGTCTGGCTTTGGTATTAGGATGATGTTGGCTATTGTGGTGCTGGTTTGAAGGGATATATGTACCCTAGAAAAGCTATGTTTTAATCAAAATCCCATTTCATAAAGGTAGAATAATCCCTATTCAATGTTGTATGTATGAGTCTGTAATTAAATCATCTCCCTAGAGATGTAACTCAGTCAAAAGTGGTTGTTAAACTGGGTTAGGTGGAGACATGTCCCCACTCATTTTGGTGGGTCTTGATTAGTTTACTGTAATTCTATAAAAGCAGAAACATTTTGGAGAAAAGGGGAGATTCAGAGAGAGCAGAGCAGAATGACAGCCATGAGAAGCAGAGTCCACCAGCCAGTGACCTTTGGAGATGAAGAAGGAAAACGCCTCCTGAAGAATTTCATGAAACAGGAAGCCAGGAGAAGCTGGCAGATGATGCTGTGCTTGCCATGTGCCCTTCCAGATGAGAGAGAAACTCTGACTGTGTTTGCCATGTGCCCTTCCACTTGAGAGAGAAACCCTGAACTTCATCAGCCTTCTTGAACCAAGGTATCTTTCCCTGGATACCTTAGATTGGGCGTTTCTATAGACTTATTTTAATTGGGACATTTTCTTAGCCTTAGAGCTGTAAACTAGCAACTTATTAAATTCCCCCTTTTAAAAGCCATTCCATCTTTGGTATATTGCATTCTGGTATATTGTATATAAGCAAACTAGAACAGCTTCATGGAATGTATTAAGTAGCTTTCCCTCCTCTTCAATTTTCTGAAGAATTTGAGCAGGATTTGTTCTAATTCTTTCTTGAATGCTTGGTAGAATTCACAGGTGAAACCACCTAGTCCTGGACTTTTATTTTTTGGGAGATCATTGATATCTGATTGAATCTCTTTACTTATGACTGGTTTGTTGAGGTCAGCTATTTCTTCTCAAGTCAATATTTTTTATTCATTTATTTTTAGGAAGTTGCCAATTTATCTATGTTGTCTTGTTTATTAGCATATAGTTTCTCATAGTATCCTCATTAGTTCCTTTCTTCTATTTCTGATTTTATTTATTTGCATCATCTCTCTCTTTTTTTTTTTGCCAATCTAGCTAAGGGTGCATTTATTTTATTGATTTTCTTAAAGAACCAACTTCTGGCTTTGTTGTTTTTTATTGTTTTCATATTCTCAATTTCATTTATTTCTGCTCTAATGTTTGTCATTTCTTTCCTTTTGTTTGCTTTGGGCTAGTTTGCTGTTCTTTCTCTAGTTATTCCAAATGAACAGTTAATTCCTCAATTTTTGCCCTTTTTTTCTTTTTAATATAGGCATTTAAGGCAATACATTTACCTCTCAGCACTGCCTTTGCTACATCCCATAAATTTTGGTATGTTGTGTTTTCATTTCCATTTGCCTTGAGATATTTACTAATTTCTGCTGTAATTACTTCTTTGACCCACTGATAGTTCATGAGTTTATTGTTTAAGATTTATATGTAGTTGTGATTTTTCTGGCCCTCTGCCTATTATTGATTTCGAACTTCATTCCATTATGATCCAAGAAATTGTTTTGCATAATTTTTGTCTATTCTAAATTCATTGAGATGTGATTCATGACCCAGTATGTTGGTTTGAAATTATTATGTACCCAAGAAAAGCCATGTTTTAGTCCTGACTCCATCTTGTGAAGGCAGCATTTCTTTAATTCTCATTCAACAATGTAGTTTGGAATCTTTTTATTTTATTATCTCCATGGAGATGTGGCATGCCCAATGGTGAATGTTCACTTTTGATTATATGGAGACGTGACTCCACCCAAATGGGTCTTGATTAGATTACTAGAGTCCTTAAAAGTGGAAACACTTTGGAGAGAGACAGGGCCAACAGAAATGGCAGAGGAGACAGAAACTTCAGAGCAGAGCTGCCATGCAAAGAACAAAGACATGGACATTTGTAGATGCTTGGAGCCCAGTGGATGTTGCCATGAGATCTTAAGCAAGCCAGAGTCTGAAGAAAGCCAAGGGACTCCAAAGAAGAAAGCCAACCTCAAAGAAGCATAGTGAGGAGCCCCTATAGGAACAGAGGCTGAAAGCAATAGAGCCCAGGATCAAGGGATCATAAGACACCAGCCACATGACTTCACAAATGACAGAGTTATGCTCAGCATTATCAGCCTTTGAGAGAAGGTAACCTCCTGTTGGTGTCTTAATTTGGACACTTTCACTTTCTTAGAACTGTAAACTTGTAACTTACTAAAGTCCACTTTTGTAAAAGCCATTCCAATTCTGGTATATCACATTCAGGCAGCTTGCAAACTAACATATATTTTGATACTGTAGAAGTTGCATGCTGCTGTGGTTTGCAAATGCCAAAATATTAAAACAGCTTTTTAAATGGATAAAAGAATGATTCTGGAAGAATTGTAAGGAGCTTGATAGAAAAGGCCTAGAATGCTTTGAAGAGAATGTTCATAGAAATGTGGACTCTAGAGATACCTCTGATGAGGCATTAGACAGAAATGAGGAAGGAAAGCAACACATGTTTTAAAATGGCAAATAATTTGGCCAAATTGAGTACTGCTTTTGGATGGAAGTTAGAATTTAAAGGTGATGACCAAGGATCCTTAGCTGAGGAAATTTCCAAACTAAGTGTGGAATATGCACTCTCGTTTCTCCATGCAGCTTATAGTAAAATGTGAGAGGAAAGAGATAAGTTGAGAATTGAACTCTTGGGTACAAAGGAAAAAGAAACTTATGGTCAGGAAAACTCTGGGTTTCCATAAATTCATATTGAGGTAGTAACAATCAATTCTAATCCTTTCAAGTTTTTATCAGAAAAGGATGTTGGATTTTGTTGAATGGTTTTTCAGCATCAATCGAGATGATCATGTGATTTTTCCTTTTTTATTTGTTAATTTTTTGTATTACATTAACTGATTTTCTTGTGTTGAACCATCCTTACATTCCTGGTATAAAAACCCACTTGGTCGTGATGTATAATTCTTTTAATGTGTTGTTGGATTCGATTTGATAATATTTTGTTGAGAATTTTTGCATCTATGTTCATTAGGGAGATTGGCCTATAGTTTTCCTTTCATATAGCATCTTTATCTGGGTTTGGTGTTAAAATGATGTTAGCTCCATAAAATGAGTTAGATAGGGTTCTTTTTTCCTCTATTTTTTGGAAATGTTTGATCAGGATTGAGCTTTTCTTTGTAGGAAGATTTTTTGACTGTTTAAATGTTTTCCTTGTGATTGGTTTGTTGAGACCTTCTATACCTTCCTGAGTAAGTATAACTTGTTTATGTGTCTCCAGGAATTTGTCGATTTCATCTAAGTTTGTTGGCATATAGTTGCTCATAGTATCCTGTTATGATTTCTTTTACTTCTTCAATGTCTGTGGCAGTGCATCTTTTCTCGTTTCTGATTTTAGTTTTTTTGAACCCTCTCTCTTTTTCTCTTTGTCAGTCTTGCTAGTGGCCCATCAATTTTATTTTCTCAAAGAACCAATTTTTGGTTTTATTGATTCTTTCTATTGTTCTTTTGTTCTGCCATTCATTTAACCCTGTTTTAATGCTATTTCTCTTCTTCTATTTGCTTTGGGGTTACTTTATTGTTCTTTCTCAAGTTCCTCCAGAAACAGTGAGCAGTTAAGTCCTCAATTTTTGGTCTTTTTTTTTGTTTTTAATACAGGCTTTTAGGGCAGTAAGTTTCCCTCTCAGCACAGCCTTTGCCACTTTCCATGAGTTCTGACAAGTTGTATTCTTATCTCCAGATAGCTACCGATTTCTTTAGTAGTTTCTTCTTTGGTCCACCGGTTGTTTAAGAGTGTGCTACTTAATCTCCATGTATTTGTGAGTGTTCTCATTCTTTGGTGGTAATTGAGATCGAGCTTCACCCCATTGTGATTGAAGAAAGCGTTTTGAATAATTTCAGTGTTTTTAAATTTATAAAGACCTGTTTTGTGCCCCAGTATATGATCTATCCTGAAGAATGTTCCATGAGCACTAGAGAAAAATGGACATCCTGCTATTTTGAGGTACAGTGGCCTATACATGTCTGTTAGGTCTAAC
This sequence comes from Tamandua tetradactyla, assembly GCF_023851605.1. Classification (NCBI taxonomy): domain Eukaryota; kingdom Metazoa; phylum Chordata; class Mammalia; order Pilosa; family Myrmecophagidae; genus Tamandua; species Tamandua tetradactyla. Next base: position 86,765,658 of record NC_135340.1, read on the forward strand.
TCATTTATTAAGCTGTTTAACTTCTCTATTTCCTTGTTGATCTTCTGTCCAGTTGTTGTATCTACAGAGAAGAGGGGTGTATTGAAGTCTTTTACTATTGTTGAGACACCTATCACTCCCTTCAGTTTTGCCAATATTTGTCTCATGTACTTTGGAGCTCCCTGATTGGGAGCACAAACATTTATGATTGTGATTTCTTCTCAGTGAATTGTCCCTTTTATTACTATATAGTGTTCTTCTTTGCCTCTTATGATGTCTTTACATTTAAAGTCTATTTTGTCTGATATTAGTATAGCTACTTCTGATTTCTTTTGGTTATAACTTGCATGAAACATTTTTTCCCATCCTTTCACTTTCAATCTATTTGTTTCCTTGAGTCTAAAGTGAGTCTCTTGTAAGTAGTATATAGCTGGATCCATTCTGATCCATTCTGACAATCTGTATCTTTTAATTGGTAAGTTTATCTGTTAATATCCAAAGTTATAACTGAAAAGACATTTCTGAATTCACTATCTTATCCTTTGGGTTTTGTCAGATTTATATATTCTTTCACCTTTTTCTCTTTTTATTTTTTAAGTTACCCTTACTGGTACTCTTCAATTCTGTGCCCTTCTCCAGGCCTTCCTCTCCTGTCTTTTTCTTTTGTAACTGGCAGAACTCCCTTTAGTATTTCTTGTAGGGCCAGTCTCTTGTTGACAAATTATTTCAGGATTTGTCCATCTGTGAAAATTTTAACCTCTCCCTCAGTTTTGAAGGACAATTTTACTAGGCACAGAATTCTTGGCTGTAAGTCTTTCTCTTTCAGGATCTTAAATATATCATATCACTGCCTTCTCACCTCCATGGTGCCCGTTGATTAGTCTGGACTCAGTCTTATGTGGTTTCCCTTTTGCTCCAGTTTGCTAGCTAGTGTAATGCAGTGTAGCAGAATTGAAATGACTTTTTAAAAGGGGAATTTAATAAGTTACAAGTTTACAGTTCTAAGGTCATAGAAATATTCCAATTAAAGCAAGTCTATTAAAATGTCCAATCTAAGGCATCCAGGGAAGGATACCTTGATTCAAGAAGGCCGATTAATTTCGGGGTTTCTCTCTCATATGGAAAGGCACATGGCAAATATGGTGGCATCTGCTGGCTTTCCCTCCAGGCCTCTTGTTTCATGAAGCTCCTGGGAGGCATTTTGCTTCTTCATCTCCAAAGGTCACTGGCTGGTGGACTCTGCTTTTCATGGTTATGTCATTCTGAAGCTTTCTCCGAAATATTTCTTTTTTATAAGATTCCAGTAAACTAATCAAGACCCAGATAGAATGGGTGGAGACACATCTCCATCTAATCAAGTTTAATATCCACACTTGATGAGTCCCTTCTCCGTGGAGATAATCTAACCAAGTTTCCAACTTATAGTACTGAATAGGGATTAAAAAGAAACCATTGCTCTCACAAGATTGTTTAGGATTAAAACAATGCTTATCTAGGGTACATAATTCACTTCAAACTGGCACATCTTGCATGTAGTAGATTGCTTTTCTCTTGTCACTTTCTGAATTTTCTGCCTCTCTTCAACATTTAACAGACTGATTAATGTGTGTCTTGGGGAAGGCCTATTTGGATTTAATCTGTTTGGAGTTTTTTGACTTGTATATTTATGTCCTTTATAAGGTTTGGGAGGTTTTCCCCCATTATATCCTCAACTACTCTCCCGGGCCCTGTACTCCTCTTTTCTCCTTCTGGGACACCAATCATTCTTGCATTTGTGCACTGTTCTAGTTTGCTAGCTGCCAGAATGCAATACACCAGAGATAGATTGGCTTTTAATAAAAAGGGATTTATTTCATTAGTTTTTCAGAGGAAAGGCAGATACATTTCATCTGAGATTCTTTCTTACGTGGGAAGACACAGGGTGATCTCTGCTGGCCTTCTCTTCAGGCCTCTGGGTTCCAACAACTTTCCCCAGGGTAATTCCTTTCTGCATCTCCAAAGGCCTGGGCTGAGCTGCAAGTGCCGAGATGAGGTATGCTGAGCAGCTTGGACTGTGCTACGTTGTGCTCTCTCATTTAAGCACCAGCCTATTAGGAAAATGTCATTCATTGCAGCAGGCATGCCTCCTAGCTGACTGCAGATGTGATCAGCTACAGATGAGGTTCATGTACCATTGGCTCATGTCCACAGCAACAGAACTAGGTGCCTTCACCTGGCCAAGTTGACACCTGAATTTAACTATCACACGCACTATGTTTTTGTTTCTGTTTTTGTTCTTTTTACATGGGCAGGCTCCAGGAATGGAATCCAGGTCTCCAGAACAGCAGGTGAGAATTCTGCTACTGAGACACCAGTGCACCACCCTATGTGCTATGTTTTGTCTATCATTTCCCTGAGATCCTATTCAAATTTTTTCATCTTTTTTGCCCTTTGCTCTTTTGAGTGTTCAAGATTGGTTACTCTGTCCTCTAGCTTGCTTATTCTTTCTTCCGTCTCTTCAAATTCTCTGTTGTGTGCCTCTAGCATGTTTTTTTTTTGATCAACAGTTTAATCTCTGTGATAGCTGCTATTTTTCTATTTATTCTTTCAAATTCATCTTTGTGCTCTTCTACTGTCTTCTTGATCTCCTTTATGTCATTAGCCATTCCACTTATTTCATTAAGTAGAGTTATGTGAGCATCCTTGACTAGTTATTCCACTGTCTGTGTCTCCTCTGATGTATTAATTTGGTCATTTGAATGGGCTATATCTGTCTGTACTGTGATATGCTTAGTGATCTTTTGTTGTCTTCATTGCATGTGGATATCTTGATTGATTGATTTTGGGAGTTGATTTCCTTCAGTAGTCTAAAGCCTTGTGTTTGTGCAGTGGATATGTAGCAGGATTCAAGGAAAGGTGCAGAACAGTGCAGTTTTGTGTTACAGTGCAGGTATAGGCACAGGTTGGGGATGTTATGCTGGTGCTTGGGAATGTGGGTGCCCAGCAGCCATGGAGGATGCAGCTGTGCAGGTGCACAGATCTGGTGGACATAACCCTGGTGTGTCCCAGTCTAAGGCATGGGACCCTTTCTGTGCATGTACAGAACCATGGCAGTGGGTCAGCATTACACCTGCATGGGCTGAGGGAAGATGTGACCTGACTGGGCAGGTCAGAGCTTTCTCAGAGTTGGGGGACATGACTGAGGGTCATGCACATGCACAGGTCTAGGAATGTTGTAAACTGATGCTCCAAGAGCTGAAGGGTGTGGTTGGGGGCCAAGTACATGTGCAGGTCTTGGAGTGCGGTAAACTGATGTTCTCCGGGCTGAGGGGCGTGACTGGAGGCTGAGCACTTGTGCAAATCTAGGAATGCTGTGAACTGATGCACAGAGGTCAGGGGGCAGGATGAGGCTGTGTGACACTGTGGCAGGGCTGGGTATAGCCTGCGTATGGAGGTAAGTGCCTGCACCCTTTATGTGCTGGTGACAGCCTGCAGATAGCAGAGTGAGTAAGATAGCATTCAGCTGGAGTGCAGGAAAGGTGGGTTGGGTTGCACCTGGGGTGTGGGTGTGGGGCAGGTACACACACTGGTGTTGGTGGGGTGGGGTGTTTGGAGCATGGAGAGTGGGTGTGGGTAATGGGGTTCAGGTGCATGGAATGTAGGGTAAGTCACGGGTCACAGGGCTGTGCTGGTGAGAGTAGTGCATTCAAGGAACAGGGCTTGGTCCTGTCTCCCCATCTGTGCACTCCTGTGAGCTCCAGACTTCCACATTAGGCTCCAGTTTTCTGCTTCTCAGTTCCTCAGCTTTTGCCAACAAGGCCATCCTGTGTGGTACAGAAGACTCTCCTAGGTCAGTTGCACTCTTGAATGCCATCTTAGTCAACCTCCCATCCCTTCTCTAACTTTTCCTTGGAGCAGCGTGGAACTTGATCTACCCTATTCTGTCATCTTCCTGGAACCATACTCCCCCCATACTTTCTTTTGTGTGTCAGATTTCAAATGTCCAGTCCTCTAGTCCACTAATACTTTCTTCTGCTTCTTCAAATCTATTGTTGTAGGTTTCCATTCTTTATTTCTTCTATTGTTCCTTTCTTTCCCATAAGTTCTGTGATTTGTTTTTACAAACTTTTAAGTTATTCTTTTTGTTCACCCAATGTCTTCTTTCTATCCTCTGTCAACTCATTGATTTGACTTTTGACTAGATTTTCCATGTCTGTTCAAAAATCCTGAATCAGTTGTTTCAACTTCTGTATCTCATTTGAAGTTCTGGTTTATTCTTTGACTGGCCATATCATCAATTTTCCTAGTATGACTCATTTTCTTTTTCTTTTCTTTTCTTTCTTTTTTTTTTTTTTTTTTTTTTTTTTTTTGCTGGCATCCAAACACTTGATTTCCTTATTTAGTTTATTCTGGAGGTACTTTTCACTCTTTTTCCTAGGGTTTTCTTGCTGGATGGCTTTGTTCTTTATCTGTTCTTTGACATTCTGTTTGATTTGTTCTAGCCCTCTAGCATAAGTTCTGCTTAACTGATCAGAATTTTTCTGTTCTCATCTTTCTGTTTCTTACCTTCCTTATATGGAGCCTTTATTTTTTGAGGAGGGTCTCCTCAGATATTATAAACCTCAGTCAGATTTTCCCAGACCAGGCAGTCCTATGTTTTTCATGAGGGTGAGACCCAACAGGCTGTTGGAGTTTCCTATGAAGCCTCTAGACACTGTTTTTCCTATCCTGCTCAGCATGTGGCCCCTGTCTGCCTTTGGCTTCACACCATCTTAAAGTGATGTGGTCCCTTTGATTTCAGCAGATTCTTCTTGACAGGGACATGCTTGAGACAGAGGTGAGGTAGTAGGATGGCTTGATTGCTTCAGTTTTCCATCCCTGGGACCCCAGTTCTTGAAAGCAGGGATTTCAATTGAGCTGGGCCCCACCCTATTTTCCTTGGAGAAGACACACCCTTTCAAGTAGTAACTCCTTTCACCTGACTAGTTATTTTGCCTCTCAGACAAGTTTAATTCCACCTTTATCTGGGGCTATATTAGAGCCTGCAAGTGCTTCCAGTTCTATCTGATGAACTGTTTAAGGAGTGAATAAAAAAGAAAAGAAAAAAGAAAAACCTTTTCAAGTTAAGTTGAGGGTAAGAACTTAAGTTGGCACGTTGCTCTATGTATCTCTAGGTTCTATGTACCCCCCTTTGTTGAGATCCAGCACTTTTCCAGTATTTTGTGCTGTCCAACTCAAAAAGCCTCATCTGTTTTTTTTTCCATAAGCCCCATCCACTCTCTGCTGAGGCAAAAACTCCTAGTTCCTTTAGTGCTTATTTTCTCTTTGCTGGGGGTGTTTTCAGTAGTCAGGATTTGTTAATTAATTCTGCAGTCAGAGCTTGGTTAAGCTAAGCCTTTGCTGCTAGTAAAGTCTGTTTCCTTTCCCCTCAGGGAACCAGTTTGCCATGCCTATGGGGGAGGGGTGACAGCCTCCACAGCTTGAGAGATTTACTATTCTGTGTGGGACCTCAGTCATTCCACCTGGTTCAGACTTGTGTGTTCTGGGTATCCTGTCACTGATGTTCTCCCAGCAGCCGTTCTGTACAGTTCCTGGCTATTTACTGGTTGCTCTGGAGGACAAACTAAATTCCACACCTCACTATGATGCCATCTTGCCCCACCTCTTACTTTATGTTAATGGAGTTATTTTTGAAATCTTATTGAGTGTGCATTCTTAGAGTTAATGAGATAGCAGAACACAATGTGCAATTCATTAGGCAACACGTGGGCCACCATAAGATTCTTTTTCTCTCATGTGGTGCTTTAACCTTCTTCCCCAATGTGTTCTAGTTGAAAACACTCTTATGCGTTCTAGCTTTTTATCACCAGATTAAACACAGAAGCTATAACTGAGAAGATGCTTTCAAAAAAATTTTTTTTCAACAAAAGCTTTTTAAGGAGTTGGATGTTATGAGGCAGCCTCTACCCAAAACTGGCTGAAGTACATCTGTACTTCATTGTCTTTCTTTTTTCTATGTTAGTATATAGATTGACTTGATCTCAAATCCCTCACTTCCCTATTTCTCAGAACCTATTACTTATTGGAGTTTTCACTATCTTCCTGAATAATAAGAACCTGTTGCTTATTGGAGCTGTCACTCTCCCCTTAAGAAATAAAATGGGACACACTGTGAATGGATGTGATCACTCTGGAGGCCCCAACCACCCTCCTATTGTCTCTGAATGCCTTCCCCATGCCATTCTGAGTCTCACCTCTCAGTGGATGGACATGCTTTAATCTTTATTTCCACAAAATAACTCACTCAGAAGAGAAACCATATATTTTGAATGAATGAGGAAGAGCCATAGTCGTCCTTCAAATCTCAGTCAACGTTAGCAGGTCATAATGGATAAAACCCACATGAATATGATTTTGTGGTGAAGTCTTTGGTCAAAAATCTAGTCTTAGACAATATAAACATATTGATTCTTGAGGGAAAACATATGCATGACCACAGATAGCATAAGAGATATTATAGGATAAATGTAATAAATGTGGAGATTTGGGATCCTAGCTCTAATCTTTGAACTAGCAAGTGAATTCACACAGTGAAGTATATCTACATCAGTGTAATTAATGTGAAAAGAGCTTTGTTACTAGTTACCCTTAAATATCATAAGAAAGCTCCACTTGAGGGAACCCTATGTTTGTAATAACTCTGTCAAGAGAATTCACGTCAACCCCAGTCTTAATGTGAACAAGAAAGCTCAAAGTAGGAAAAAATCAATAAAGCAAGAAATCATACAGTAAAGACTTTACCATGTAGAGGTGGTTTTAGAAGGACAATAAATTATTAATGCCAAATGCTATTCCATGAAATAAACATTAGACGCCTTTACTCCAAACTAATTGTACTGGTTTTCCTGGCTATTCAAGCAAATACATTGCAATGAGTTGATTTAAACAATCAAAATTTTTATTTCATGGTTTTGAGTCTAAGAGAAAAGTCAAATCAGGACATCACCAAGGTGATAGTTTCTTTCCAAAGACTGGCATTCCAGGACTGGCTTCCAGGAACACTTGGTCCTTTGGTCCTTTTGTAACGTGGAATACACAGAATGGTTTCTCATGCCCTCTCTGTTCTCTTCCTTATTCCACCGAATTTCTCTTTCTTGTTTACCATAGCTTTTTCTCTGAATTTCTTTCTACTTATAAAAGACTCAGTAATAAGATTAAGACATCTTGATTGTGATGAGCCACATTTTAACTGAAGCAATCTCATAAAAAAGCCCTACCTAAAATGGGTTATGCCCACCAGAATGGATTGTTTAATAACGTGTTTGTTATGGGGTACACATAGCTCCAATCCACCAGAGTAACACATATATAATATGTGAGATGTCAAATGATAAAATCCTTTTTGAATATGAAAGAGTAAATGAAAGTCTTCATTAGTTTCTAATTCTTTGAGTAATATTAAATTTCTTGCAATGTGGCCATGGCAAAGCTAAGTGAAAGTGAAAAATTGGAATTTATATCAGAAATATAGGATGGAAAAATAATAAAAAATTCCTAATGGATTGATTCCTGTTTCCTGTGATACTTTGGGTCAAGATCTGAAGCAATGAAATCCTCTGGCATTTTAGGAGGGTTTTTCATGTCTTTGTGCTAATTCATGGTTTAGATTATGTGACTGGAACCTGCAGCTATTTATGGCTTTGGGTCAAAGTTAGATGATCACCTATTGTGGAGAACCTGCAACCCTGGTATTATGAACTTTTTCTGGGAAACATATGTGGTGTGACCAGAGTGAGGCTTAATTATTTTGAGTTCATTTATCCTCCATCTAATTGTCTGAGGAAATATGATATCATGTATGGCACGCTCATTGAAAGCTCAGTCATATATGTACTCATTTTAAAATATGGAGTCTCACTGCATGATATCATGCTCTGATCCAAGAAAGTTTCTACCTACCCAGTCAAAAAATGAGACAAAGAATGATAAAAGGACTCTGGGGAAATATCGATAGGGTCAGTGAGGGAGGAAAACCTAATTATCAATCCAGGAGAGTCATTTGGGAACAGTTTTTACCTTGTTAGATCATATCATTTTCTTGTCCCTTTCTCTAAGGAAGGAATTAATCTATAATTCCAAAGTATGAGGCAACTTTACTTTACTAACTGGCTACATTGAGGATTGTACTGACTCTTAAAAGTTGGGCTAATGCCTATGGATAACTATCTGTAGATGATGTTAATCATTTTGATGGGGTAATAAAGAATCCCCAGATTTTAAATTTGAAATGATGGCTTTACATATTTTTAAATGCCTTAATATAGAATCCAGCCATCAATTTGGAATTATGCCTAATATCTCATTTTCTTTAACATATTGGAGAAGTTTGATGATAGATGGTGCTGGTGATAGGAGAACATTGTGAATGTAATTAACACTACTGAATTATATATTCAAATGTGATTCAAAGAGAAAATTTTAGGTTGTATATATGTTACTAAAATAAAATTTTTGTTTAAAAAGTCCATGGAACTGCAAACACAGGAAGTGAATCATAAGCTAAACCATCTACTATAGTTAATAGTATAATTATAAATATGTGTTTTCATCAATTGTAACAAATCTACCACACTAATGCATGATGTTAGTAATAGGGTAGTATACATGGGAACACTGTAGTTTATGCATTATTTTTCTATAAACCCTAAACTTCTTTCATAAAAAAACTAAAACACCCTGTTGTAAAGTGATCTGGTAATTCTTAAAGTATAATTCTTAACAATTAATAATTAATGATACTTAATTTTTCAATAATTTAGTGCTTGAAGAACATTTGGAGTAAAATCTGTGGCTAAAAACCTAATCCGGTCACTTCTATTATTTTATGCAACTCTAAGCATAATTATGACAACAAGCAGAAAGTAACTTTGAATATTAAGTGGAAAATCTAGAATAAAAGACAATATGACATAACTGACAAATACTGTTAACATGTGGGTGCATAACAATGATGGATACAACATGGAAAAGTAGAGATAGTTTCTAGTAAAGACTGGTGGTCCCTAAAGTCTCCTTTTAAAATGTCCTTATTTTCCTCATAACTTAAAATCTAATTGAAAATAACTTAATTTTAAAAAGAAAAATATACTCTAATGTATTGTTGATACTTGGGCAGGAAAACAATTCAGAAACCAGTATCAAGCAATGGGTGATTTCTTACATTAAAAGTTTGCCAAGTGGGTATTGCCACTGTTTTTGTTTACTTTGGCTGCTCAAGCAAATATCATGAAATAGAACAGTTTAACCATTGAGAATTTATTACTTCATAATATTGAGGGTAGGAGAAAGTAAAATCATGTGTCATCAAGATGATTCTTCTCCCTGAATATGGTTATGTCCTAGGACTGGCTTCCAGAGATCTTTGATCCTTAGCATGTCACATGTCAATGTGACATGACACATGACACAATGTGACATGACACATGACATGTGCCTTGTCCCTTCTTTTCTGTGTTTCATTGCTATTCAGCTTCTGGCTGCTCCCTGTGTGCCTTCCTTTGTGTGAATGTCATTCATTTTTTAAAGGATTCCAGAGTAGGATTAAGACCCATTCTTTCAGTGAACCACATCTTAAATGAAGTTATCATCATGGAAATGTCTTATAACAATGAGTTCACACTTACAGGAATAGATTACATTTAGAGTATATTTTTCTAGGGCACATAAAACTTGAAACCACAGCAACCACTAAAGCAGATACATCCCAGGGAACAGGATGTGGAAGGTGACTGCAGATATAAGGAGGGTCTCATTTCAGTATGCCTTAGAACAGACAGAAGGTACATTTTTGCAATCACAAAGCACAATGGCATTGTGTCAAATATAAGAAGAGTCTTCACTTTTGATCAACTCATTCTCTTACATAACATATGATAAGTTAAATAACATTTATTGAAAGATTCCAATGTTCCAAAACCTGAAATTTTTCTGGGAATTAAATGGTGGGTACCAAGTGCTACAAGTGTTCTCTAAAAATCAGGGGCCAAATCTTACAGACTCAGGTGAGGCAAACACAGACAACACTCAAGGGAGAAATAGACACATCTACCATAATAGTTGGAAACTTCAATTCCCTGCTCTCAACAATGGATAGAACATCTAGACAGAGGATCAATAAAGAAACAGAGAATTTGAATAATATACCCCACAATAGTGGGATACACATTTTTCTCAAGTGCTCACGGATTATTCTCAAAGATAAACCATATGCTGGGTCACAAAGCAAGTCTCAATAAATTTATAAACACCGAAATCATATAAAACACTTTCTCACTTCATAATGGAATGACATTGGAAATCAATAACAGACAGAAGGATAGAAAATTCACAAATACAGAGCTAAACAACACACCATTAAATAAACAGTGTGTCAAAGAAGAAATTACAAGAAAAATTAGTAAATATCTCAAGGCAAATGAAAATGAAAACACAACATATCAAAATTTATGTGAGAAAAAAATTTATAGGGACTTCTGGGAAGATGGCCAAATAGAGTTGCTCGAGATTAGCCCTGCTCCATAGAAAAGTTAGAGAAGGGCCAGGAGGGCAACTGAGGAAGAAACATGGGAGTGTGGCTGACCTAGGAGAGCCTTCTGCACCACATGGGGCATCTCCAGTTGCAGAGGCTGAGGAACTGAGAGGCAGAAAGCTGGAGCCCACTGCAGAGGTGCAGAACCACAGAGCCTGCGGGAGGACACAGACTGCAGCTGGGGATGAGGAAGTAAGCCAGGCCACATTCCTTGGTGCACTCCCCTCACCCTGTGACCATCAACTCACCCCACATCCAATGCATCTGGACCCTGTCACCTGCTGCCATTGCCCGCGTCCTAAGTGCCCCCACCCCACAAGCACCCAGTGCACATACCTGCCCCACACCCCCACCCCAAGTGGAGCCCAACCCACTTCTCTTGCACCCCTCCTGGGCACGACTTCCACCTCCCTGTTTCTTGCAAGGTGTTGCCAGCACATAAAGGCTGCAGGCACTAACCTCCATAACTAGACTACCTCTGCCCCCTGCCCACACTGTTGCACAAGCTCACTCCACACAACCTGAGCTCTGAATATCTATTACAGCATTCCCAGGCCTACGCATGCACACAGGCTACCAATCATATCATTCGGCTCTGGGAACCTCACTTTATAGCAGTCCTAGAACCAAGCATGTGCACAGCTCTCAGACACATTTCCCAGCTCTGAGAAAGTGCCGACCTGTGCAACAGGGTCACATCTAGACTCTCCATGAAGGTACAGTGCCGACCTTCTTCCACAGCTCTACACATGTGCACAAAACGCCCCATCCTACCTGGCTGCTGGGCACCCATGTTCACAAGCATCAGCATAGCATCCCCAGCTTGTGCCTATACCTTCCCTGAAACAAATCACAGCACTGAATGCCCCACTCTGTGCCCTGCTCCCTGCTGTACTACCATCCCACAAATACAAGGCCTTAGATTACTGAAAGAAATCAACTCCCAAAGTGAATCAATCAAGATGCTTACATGCCACAAAGACAGTAGAAGATCAATAAACATATCACAATGCAGGCAAATATAGCCCTGCCTAATGACCAAATTAAAACACCAGAGGAGCTACAGACAGTGGAACAACTAATCAAAATGTTCATGCAACTCTATTTAATAAAATAAGTGGGATAGCAAATGACATAAAGGAGATCAAGAAGACAGTTGAAGAGCACAAAGAGGAATTTGAAAGAATAAATAGAAAAATAGCAGATATCATACAGATTAAAGACATTGTTGACCAAATAAAAAGCATACTAGAGGCACACAACACCAGATTTGAAGAGACAGAAGAAAGAATAAGTGATGTAGAGGACAGGATAATTGACTTCAAAGACTCAAAACAGCAAATGGCAAAAAAAAAAAAAAAAAAAAAGATGGGAAAACATCAGTGGGAACTCAGGGAAATAATAGACAAAACAAACTGCACAAATATAAGAATCATTGATGTCCCAGAATGAGAAGAGAGGAGTAAAGGACTAAGAAGAGTAGTTGGGGGAAAATAAATAAATAAATAAATAAAAGAAGAGTAGTTGGGGATATAATGGGGGGAAACTTCCCAACCCTCATAAAGGACATAAATATACAAGTCAAAGAAGCCCAAAGAACAGCAAACAGAATAAATCTAAATAGGCCTTCCACAAGGCACATCCTAATCATTCTGTCAACTGTTGAAGAGAAGCAGAAAGTCTTGAAAGCAGCAAGAGAAAAACAATCTACTACATACAAGGGAAATCAAATAAGACTGAGTTCAGACTACTCAACCAGCACCCTGGAGGTGAGAAGGTAGTGTGTGATATATTCAAGATCCTGAAAGAGAAAGGCTTCCAGCCAAGAATACTGTACCCAGCCAAATTGTCCTTCAAAACTGAGGGAGAGATTAAAGTTTTCACAGACAAGGAAGTCCTGAAAGAATTTGTCAACAAGAGACCAGCCCTACAAGAAATTCTAAAAGGAGTTCTGCCAGCTGAAAAAAAAAAAAAACACAGGAGAGGGAGGTCTGGAGGAGGGCACAGAATTGAAGAGTACCACTAAGGGTAATTTAAAGAATACAAAGAGAAAGAGGGAAAAGAATGTTTAGATCTGACAAATAAAATTAAAATGATAAGATGGTGGAATCAAGAAATGCCTTTTCAGTAATAACTTTGAATATTAACAGATGAAATTTACCAATTAAAAGATACAGATTGGCAGGATGAATTAAGAAACATAATCCAGCTATATGCTGCATACAAGAGACTCATCTTAGACACAAGGGCACAAATAGACTGAAAGTGAAAGGATGGAAAAACATTTTCCACCCAAGTTGTAACCAAAAGAAAGCAGGAGTAGCTATACTAATATTGGACAAAATAGACTTTAAATGTAAAGACATCATAAGAGACAAAGAAGGGCACTATATACTAATTAAAGGGTCAATTTACCAAGAAGATACAACAATCATAAGTGTTTATGCTTCCAATCAAGGAGCTCCAAAGTACATGAGACAATGGCAAAAAAGAAGGGAGTGGTAGATGTTTCAGCACTAATAGTAGGAGACTTCAATGCTCCACTCTCCTCTATAGATAGAATAACCAGACTGGAGATCAACAAGGAAACAGAGAAGTTAAACAAATTGATAAATGAATTAGACCTAACAGACATATATAGCTCATTGAATTCCAAAGCACAAGGATATACATTTTTCTCTAGTGCTCATGGAACATTCTCCAAGATAGATCATATGCTGGGACACAAAACAGGTTTTTATAAATTTTAAAACATTGAAATTATTCAAAGCACTTCTCTGATCGAAAAGGCATGAAGCTGGATCTCAATAACCACCAAAAAATGAGAACATTCACAGATATATGGAGATTAAATAATACACTCTTAAACAACCGGTGGGTCAAAGAAGAAATTGCTAAAGAAATTGGTAGCTATCTGGAGATGAATGAAAATTAATATACAACTTATCAGAACTTATGGGATGCGGCAAAAGTTGTGCTGAGAGGGAAATTTATTGTCCTAAATGCCTATATTATAAAACAAGAAAGAGCAAAACTCAAGGACTTAGCAGCACACCTGGAGAAACTTGAGAAAGAAGAGCAAACTAACCTCAAAGCAAATAAAAGAAGAGAAATAACAAAGATTAAAGCAGAGATAAATGAATGGGAGAACAAAGGAACAGTAAATATAATCAATAAAACCAAAAGTTGGTTCTTTGAGAAAATAAATAAAATTGATGGGCCACTAGCAAGACTGACAAAGAAAAAAAGAGAGAGGATGCAAATAAATAAAATAAAAAACGAGAAGAGGTGCATTACCACAGACCCTGAAGAAATAAAAGAAATCAAAAAGGATACTATGAACAACTGTATGTTAACAAACTAGACAACTTAGATGAAATAGACAAATTCCTGGAGACACACACATAAGCTATACTGATTCAAGAAGAAATAGAAGATCTCAACAAGCCAATCACAGGTAAAGAGATTCAATCAGTCATCAAAAATCTTCCTACAAAGAAAAGCCCAGGATCAGACAGTTTCACAGGGGAATTTATGAAACATTACAAAATGAACTAACACCAACTCTGATCAAACTTTTCCAAAAAACTGAGGAAAAAGGAACTCTACCTAACTCATTTTATGAAGCTAATATCATTTTAATATCAAAACCAGGTAAAGATGCTGTGGTAGTTAGATTCAGTTGTCAACTTGGCCAGGTGAGCGTACCTAGTTTTGTTGCTGCCAATGGTACATGAACCTCATCTGCTGCTGATTTACATCTGCAGTCAGCTAGGAGGCGTGCCTGCTGCAATGAGTGACGTTTGACTTAATTGGCTGGTGCTTAAATGAGAGACCGCAACGTAGCACAGCCCAAGCAGCTCGGCATTCCTCATCTCAGCACTCGCAGCTCAGCCCAGGCCTTTGGAGACGCAGAAAGAAGTCACCCCAGGGAAAGTGGTTGAAACCCATGAGCCTGGAGAGAAGTCCAGCAGAGACCATCCTGTGCCTTCCCATGTAAGAAAGAACCTCAGTGGAAAGTTAGCTGCCTTTCCTCTGAAGAACTAACAAAGTAAATCCCCTTTTATTAAAAGCCAATCCATTTCTGGTGTGTTGCATTCCAGCAGCTAGCAAACTAGAAGAGATGCTATAAGAAAGAAAAATTACAGGCCAATCTCCCTAATGAACATAGATGCAGAAATTCTCAATAAAATATTGGCATATCAAATCCAACAGCACATTACAAGAATTATACACCAAGACAAAGTGAGATTCATACCAGGAATGCAAAGATGGTGCAACACAAGAAAGTCAATTAAAGTAATACAGCATATTAATAAATCAAAAGGGAAAAATTGCATGATCATCTTGATTGATGCTGAAAAACCATTAGACAAAATTCTGCATCCTTTTCTAATAAAAACATTCCAAAAGATAGGAATCAAAGGTGACCACCTCAATATGATAAAAGGAATATATGAAAAACTGATAGCCACCATCGTACTCAACAGAGAGAGAGTGAAAGCTTTCCTCCTAAGATAAGGTACAAGAAAAGGATGCCCACTGTCACCACTATTATTCAACATTGTACTAGAAGTTCTAGCTAGAGCAATCAGGCAGGACAAAGAAATAGAAGGCATCCAAATTGGAAAGGAAGAAGTAAAATGCTCATTATTTGCAGATGATATAACACTATACTTGGAAGATCCTAAGAAATCTACAGCAAAGTTACTTGAACTAATAAGCAAATTCAGCAGTGTGGTGGGATATAAAATTAATGTGCAAACCTCAGTAATGTTTCTATACACTAGCAATGACCTAGCTGAGTCAGTTAAGGGAAAAAAATCATTCATAATAGCAACTAAAAGAATCAAGTACTTACGAATGAAATTAACTAGGGACATAAAGGACTTGTACACAGAAAACTACATAAGATTGCTAAAAGAAATCAAAGTAGATCTAAATAGGTGGAAAGACATTCCCTGCTCATGGATAGGAAGGCTAAATATAGTTAAGATGTCAATTCTTCCCAAACTGATCTATAGATTCAACACAGTACCAATCAAAATTCCAACCATGTACTTTGAAATTTGCAAAAGCTAACTACCAAATTCATCTGGAAGGGAAAGAGACCCCAAATGGCTAAAAGTATCCTTAAAAAAGAATAAAGTGGGAGGATTAACACTCCCTGACTTTAAAACCTATTATAAAGCTACAGTGACCAGAATAGCATGGTACTGGCACAAAGATAGAAGCATTGACCGATGGAATTGAATTGAGAGTACAGAAATAGACCACCAAATCTATGATCAACTGATTTTTGACAAGGCCCTCAAATCCTCTGAACTGGGATAAATTAGTCTTTTCGATACATGGGTATAGAAGAACTGAATATCAATAGCTAAGAGAATGAAAAAGGACCCCTATCTTACATCCTACACAAAAATTAACTCAAAGTGGGTCAAACAGCTAAATATAAGAACTAACAACATAAAGCTTCTAGAAGAAAATGTAGGGAAACAGATTCAAGACCTAGTAATAGGGGGTGGCTTCCTAAACTTTACACCCAAAGCAAAAGCAACAAAAGAAAAAATAGATAAATGAGAACTCCTCAAAATCAAATGCTTCTGCACTTCAAAAGACTGTCAAAAAGGTGAAGAGACAACCAACTCAATGGGAGAAAGTATTTGGAAGACACATACTGGAGAAAGGTTTGATTTCCTGTATATGCAAAGAAATTATACAACTCAAGAAAAAAAAAAACAACCCACTTATAAAATGGGCTAAAGATATGTGAATAGGCATTTTTCTGAAGAGTAAATATAGATGGCTCAAAAGGACATGAAGAGGCACTCATTTTCATTGGCTATAAGGGAAATGCAGCTCAAGACCACAATGAGTTACCACCTCACACCTATTAGAATGGCTGCTATTAAACAAACAGGACACTATAAATGTTGGAGAGGATGTGGAAAAACTGGTACAGTTAAGCACTGCTGGTGGAAAGATATAATGGTGCAGCCTCTATGGAAGACTGTTTGGCAGTTCCTTAGGATACTAAATATTGAGCTGCTTTATGACCCAACAATGGCACTACTTGGTATATACCCAGAAGAGCTGAAAGCAACGACACAAACAGACATTTGCACACTACTGTTCATAGCAGCATTATTCACAATCACCAAAAGATGGAAACAAACCAAATGCCATCAACCGACAAGTTGTTATTATGCATATATCAACGAAATGTGGTATATACATATGATGGAATATTATGCAGCAGTAAGACAAAATGACATCCTGAAGCACATGACAAGATGGATGAGCCTTGAGGACATAATGCTGAGTGAAATTAGCCAGACACAAAAGGATAGATACTGTATGATTCCACTTTTATGGCCAGCATAATGGTATAATCAGAGGTTTATAATACAGAATATAGGGGACTTAGAGATACATAGAAGCTAGAAATGGGTGAACTGTTGGCTAATGAGGTTGAATTCCAATATAAGGGCATAGATAAGAGTGAAGGTGGTTCTCTAGTGGGTCTGTAAGTAATATGACCATATTGAAGATGAACAAGATTGAAAGAGGTTGTATAGACCTATGTGTCCCACCAATTAACACTAGAAATATGAATTAGTTCTTGCAAGAATTATTTCAAAGACATGATTCTTGCATAAAGAGTGTTTAGGTCCAGGGTACAGGGGGAAAACTGCTATTGCATGCTATGATGTAGGTTCAAAAAGAAACTACCTCAACAACGGCAGAATTAAATAATGGGGAGAGGGACAAGTGTTAAGAGGAGGCTTAGAGTTCCCATTTGACGAGGGTGTGTTAGTTTTCCTTCTCTTGGGAACAACGAAACTATCTAAAATGGAGAATGTTGATGGACTGTGTACTTTGTGCCCTCTACATCAAGCTTGATGAATGCAGGTGGCTGAAGGATACACTGATGGAGAAGTAGATAGGGAAATGATGGTGTATACTTATGAATGAAGGTTGTGCTGCTACAAAAAGGAACAAAGTTGTGAGGTATGCAACGATGTGAATGAACATGTGGGACAATTGGTGAGACAAAATAAGCCAGAAACAAAAGAACAAGAATAATATAGTCATCTTTAGAAAATGCTTATAAGAAAACAGAGCCTAGATTGTAAGCTTTTAGAGCAGACACATTAAGTCCAGAGTGGTGATTATTATTTCTGGATTTGAGAGGCTGTTTTATACATATAACCTGATATTTAGAGATAAGAATGAAGCTGAACATGCTCAGGTTAAAGTAATTCAGAACATAGGGGTAAGGAAGACAGTGTCTGTAGTTTAGAACCACACATACACTTTGAGACCAATGGAAGAAAGGTTTATTTGATCTGGAACTGAAACTTTCTGTAGTGCATAATATAATTCAACCTATCTGTATAGCTCATTCAAACAATTGAAACATAGGGAGCCCAGAATAAGAAAGAGGTCTTTTAATCCTGTATAGATTATTATAATGCCTGAATACATCCTAGAGTATAT
This sequence comes from Tamandua tetradactyla, assembly GCF_023851605.1. Classification (NCBI taxonomy): domain Eukaryota; kingdom Metazoa; phylum Chordata; class Mammalia; order Pilosa; family Myrmecophagidae; genus Tamandua; species Tamandua tetradactyla. The sequence goes on from NC_135340.1 coordinate 86,783,707, forward strand.
TAAGCAGATAAAAAGTATTGGCAAAGTCCGCTGAGGCATGGTAGAAAAATATGGAAGTATTAAACCTTAACATCAGGGAATCTCCTGATACTGTGTCAAACTTTAGGGACACCCAAGTCAATAAGCCATGCCCTTGATCATGAGGTTTACTCTTGTGAAGTTTATGGGGGTAGCAGAGAAGCTTAGACTACCAATAGGCATGACTAAGAGTTACTTCTGGAGAATGCCTTTTGTTGTTCAGATGTGGCTTCAGTCTCTCTAAACCTAACTCTGCAAGTGAAATCATTGCCCTCCCCCCTACGTGGGACATGACACCCAGGGGTGAAATTCTCCCAGGTGATGTGGGAGATGACTCCCAAGGATGAATCCAGACCTGGAACCATGGAATCAACAATTACATCCTGACAAAATGGGGGGAAAGAAGTATAATTAATAAAGTATCAGTAGCAGAGAAAGTTCAAATAGAGTTGAGAGACTACTCTGGAGGTTGCTCTTACACAAGCTTCAGTTAGACCTTGCTACCTATCATAACCTGCCAACCCCCAACCAGGACCATTCCAGCCAATCCTAAAGAACACCTAGGGAAATATATAAGATTTCCCAAGGGTTCCATGCACTAGAGAACTTTTCAGAAGGCTACAACCTCCAGATGGGTCCCTGGTCCAGTAAGTCCTGAAACCTAGAGGGCCCAGCCTCTCCAGAATATCAGGTAGTTCCATCTCCCTACCCCATATTACTGAGAGACCTTCCAACACAAATAGGTTAGGATGGCCATAGCCCAAACACCCTAAAGAGTGAGATAGAAAGATCAAAGGTGATGGTGGAGTTAAAAGAGAAGATAGGATTTAACAAATGAATATGATCGCTGAATCATTAAATCGATATCTCTTTTAGCCTCCAGTATCTTACATCAGCTAGAAATAAAAACGTAAATTGTGGAATTGTAACCCATGCCAAGCTCTGAAATATGTTCTGCGACTAATTGTGGTGTTGTGGCCTGAAATTTGTTGCTTTTTTAACATGTTAAAAAAGAGATGATAAAAACAATATTTATTCCTTCTAGCCTTCTATATTCTGGAGCAGCAAGAAGAAAACTCTGAGAGGACTGTATGGTAGCACTTGATAAACTCTGGGATCTGTCCTGTAACCACTTGTTGCAGAGTACTTTGAAAACTATTTCTTTTTCTTTCTTTGCTTTGTATATATGCTATACTATACAATAAAAAAGTTATAAAAAAAATCCAAGGAGTTCAATAAAATCCATTCAGCATAAACCCAAAGGGTCACAGTCAGACATGTTATAATCAAGCTGTTGAATGCCAAAGATAAAGAGAATCCTGAAAGCTTCAAGAGAGAAAGAACACATCATGTTCATAAGAACTGATTTCTCATCAAAAACAAAGGAGGCAAGAAGACAGTGGGACAACATACTAAAAGTGTTGAAAAAAATGAGTTACCAACAAAGAAGTTTATATCCAGTGAAACTTTCACAAAGGAAGACATGATTAAGGCATTTCTGGATGAACAAAGTCTGAGGGAGTTTGTCACTGCTAGACCTACCTAAACAGCAATGCTAAATGGGCTTTTATTAGAATGAAAGGAAAAGATCCCAGTCAGAAGACCAATATTGCATAAAAAATAACTAGAAATGAAAGTACTATTGTGCTTTGGGTTTGTAATTCCACTTTTATTTCTTATAGGATTTTAAATGAAAATGAAGAAAAAGGAATAAGTCTATGGTTTTGGACCCACAATGTATAAAGATGTAATTTATGGAAAGAATAATTTAAAGGTGAGGGGACAGTAACTACACAATTTGTGTCTCCTATTGAAGATAGGTTATCAATTATCTTAGCTAGATATTCTGGATAATTTGCTGCAGCATTTACATCAGCACTTGCTGCTTCACGTTGCACTGTTATGCTATGGACTGGGCTTCTTTCCTTAAACTTCATGAATCAAATCCTGCTCTCTTCAAACTTTTCTTCTGGAGCTTTTTCACATTTCTCAGCATTAATTGAATTAAAGAAAATTAGGGCCCTACTTAAATTAGCTTTAAATTAAGGGAATGTTGTGGCTGGTTTGATATTCTATTCAGACCAACCCAAACTTTCTCCATATCAGTAAAAAAATTATTTTGTTTACTCTTCATACATATGTTCACTGGGCTAGCACTTTTGATTTACTTTGAGAACTTTTCCATGGCATTCACAACTTGGACAACTCTTTGGCACAAGATGCCTAGCTTTTTGACTATCTGAGCTTCCAAATGCCTTCCTTACTAGGCTTTATCATGTCTAGTTTTTTATTTTAAGCTAGGCAAGTGCAACTCCTCCTTTCACTTGAATACTTATATGCAATTTTAGGGTTATTAGTTGGCCTAAATTTTTTATTGTTGTGTCCTGGGATATAAGGAGGCCTAGGGTTAGGAAGAGAGATCAGCAAGGGAACACTGGTCAGTGGAACATTTATAACACACACATTTATCAATTAAGTGCACTGTCTTATATGGGAACTGTTGGTGGTGTCCAAAGCAATCACAATAGTAACATAAAAGACAACTAATCACAGATCACTCTAACAAGTATAAAAATAATGAAAAATTTGAAATATTACAATAATTATCAAAATGGAACAGACACACACAAAGTGAGCCAATACAGTTGGAAAAAATGGTGCTGACAGACTCGCTTGCAGCAGGCTTGCCACAAATCTTATATTAAAAGAAAAACCAATATCTGTGAAGTGCAATGAAGTGGTTCACAATAAAATGAGGTGTGCCAGTACAGACTACTTCATTCTTTTGGAATGATTCTAAGTTAGCTAACTACTTGATGAGTACAAACTAGAGTTAAATGAAATACACATTTTAACAATTTAGAAAAGACCACTTACTTATCAGTGCAGACAAATTTGGGGATTGTGCCATGCTGAGACAAAAGTACTCCATTTTTCCCTGAAAAAGAGGTAGGCTTATAATAAATACAATTACTTTACATGCAGAAAGATATGATTGGTGAAGCAAAAACAATAAGAAAAGTAAAATTTTAAGGGTATGTGATGCTAACTAACAGAATGTTTCTCCTGACAAAGGTTTTGGAGACACTAAGATTAAGGCTTAAAGAATTTCAGAACATCATGGAAGTATCTGCAGGGTTGGAGGATCTCAGATAACTTGTCTCACAGATAACTCGTCCTAGGTATGTGCAGGTGATTTCAAGATGGAAAGGTAATTTTACTTTTACTTAGGTCATATGTAGATAAGTTCCCCTTTGCTTTAGATACTATGGACAAATTGCATCCAGGCCCTTGTGAATTCATTAACGGTTCCCTCCTTTTGATCATTTTGTCTCTCAGGGAGTGCAATCACTCCGAATGACAGTCTTCAGTGGCTCATAGTCTCTTGGAGAGATTCTTATATTTGCATTCTTCAGTTTTGGACAGTTTCCTAAGAAGTGCCAAGGATTTCACATCTCATGGCCAATGGAGCATCATTCTTCACTATGCATGTAAAGGGGTTTAGGCAGTTAGGCAAGAAAAGGCAATGAAAACTTATTCAGATAGTTTAAATTGCATTTATTAATTTCAAGAATCAACAGTAATGGGGTTCAGTCTTATGCAATTCTAAACGATTTGAATATGACTGAGAATCATTGTTCATTGTACAATGGTCTGCCATGAGGGCAACAGGGCCATTGAATACAACTTTGAAATAAAATAGTAAATATAATGGATACATTGAATTTAAGAAATCCTTTGTACCTTCCAATTTTACTTATATCTACATCCCTGAAATAATGCAAAGAGAAAAAAAGAAGAAGAAAGCCATGTATTTACCTGATTAAAAATACTGTTAATTCTATGTGCCATGTTTTTGTAATTGCTCCTCATTATACCATAGCTTCCTGATAATTAAAGTAACAATAATTATCACAAAACACTGATTTCAGAAAGAAAAACTGATGATCACTTTTTTGTCATTACTTATTTTAGCCTTGAGACCATACAATATTTGAACTTCTGTCAGGTGGGGATGAGATAGAGGTCACATGTTGGTGGCAGAGATATAGCAAAGCTGTGTCTGTGGGAATAGGCACCTGATGTTCTGAAAAGACTAAAGTGTTACAAAGCTGCTTGAGTCTGGGGCAGAAGGAGGCCTTGGGAAATGTGAAGCTTTTGACTCATCAGAGCACAGGGAAGCAGATGGTTCAACCCTGGCTTCCTCCTTCCCCATTCTTTAGTTACACTTTTGCTACTTTCTTTACCTTACAGCCCTATAAAATAAATAGTACTGAGCCTCTTGTGGTCTTTGAGTCTCCATCAGAGCTCAGAGTCCCACCTGGTTCCAGCTTTAATTATATCTTTGTCTCTTGTCTTTCTGTCTTAATTCCCCATCCCCTCCCTTCAGTCCCGATGTTGAGCCATGCTGGTCGTGGCAGGTACCTGAATATGGAGAGACTCTTAAGACAAGATGAGGGAACCCTCCCATGGTGTGAGCACAGTTTGGAACTAAGGTAAGGGGGAGCACATAAAAATTTAGCCAAGTGTAATAATCATGGGACATTCTGGTTCAAAAGAAAGGGAATTATATGTAAGTATGTTAAACTATGCTTGAGGCTAGGGGAGAAAATTTTAAGAGAAGCCAGCTTAATACCTTTTTAGATTTCATTCAAGAAACTTGCCCTTGGTTTTGCAAGGAAGGAACAGTCAATCCAGAGACCTGGGTCAAGGTGGGAAAATGGCTGAGACCACTACACAGCTAAAATACCCACTTATACCTTTTCTATGCGGTTCTTAATTCAGGAATGTATTGACAGTGGCCCACATAGTGCCTGGCTCCCAAAAACCGAGACAGTGGAGTCAAGTTTTGAGGAAACTCTAACAAAAACTATACAAGGATATGGCAGTCTTAAATTATCCTCAAAGAGCTCTGCTCCTGTACAACCTACTGCCCCCCACCCCCAACCCGCCCCCCAGTTCTGAGAAACTGATTCTGCATAAACCATCAGATGGGGATGATGAAATAAAATTACATGAAGGAGCAAGAAAAGAAATGTATAATTCTGACCCTAAGGAGGAGGAGGAGAACTATCTAAATTCAGCTTTGCAAGACATTCATTTGAGTACTGCTGCTAGTGGGGTTCTTAGTAGTAGGGAAGCATCTTTGAATCTAAAACCCTTTCCTCTGCATCACTTTTCCCCCTACAAAAAAGCATTCTTGGGGCTTCAGCTGCAGGGGAAGCTACCACCAGGTTTTCAGTTTTTCCTGTCCTGGAGAGACTAGACCCTAACAATTCTACTAATTCTTTTTATTATCATGAACCAATCCTGTTTAAAATTTCAAGAGACTTGAAATCAGCTACAGCCATGTACGGTGCCACTTTCCCTTCTTGTGCTTGGCCTGTTGGGGACCCTCAGAAGCGCTCCCATGGCTCCACATGACTGGTTCACCATAGCTAAAGCCTGTCTTAACTCTGGGGATGATTTGCTGTGGAAAACTAGTTTTCATGAACTTTGTGGGGAGCAAGCAGGAAGTAATCAACAGCATCAAGTTCCCATAATGGCAGAAATGCTTATGGGAGTGGGTCCTTTTCAGCATGTACAACAACAGCTTTGTTTCACCTTGCAGGCTTACCAACAGATTTGCTATAGCTGCCCAGAGGGCTTGGCATGAATTACCTGGTAAGGGATAAAAGGTTTTAGACATCACTGCAATCAAGCAGAGTCCCAATGAGCCTTTTCAGGACTTTATAGCTCAATTGTTTACTGTGGTTGGGCACATAGTGGGGGATGTTGAAGCAGGAAAATTAATGATAAAGCAATTGGCCTTTGAAAATGCTAATAAACCCTGTAAGGAAGCTTTGTGACCCTATGGAACAAAGGCCAATATTCAAGAAATGATTTGCACTTGTGCAGACATTGGGCCAGCCCATATTCAAGGATTAGCCATGGTTGCCACCTTCAGAGAGGGTGTTTCAAAACCGAGAAAAGAGGGGTGGGAACTGTTTCAAATGTGGTAAAGCAGGACACTTTGCAAAGCACTGTAAAGCTGTAGGCAAAAACCTGTCAAAAATGTTGCAGCAACCTCAAGACCCTAGGGTGCCAGGCACATGTCCCCGATGCCAACACAGTAAACACTGGGTCAGTGAGTGTCGGTCTCAAACTGATATCCATGGTCAGCCTTTAGGACATCATCAGGTAGACAATCTTTGGAGCCAGCCCTGACCCCACCAAATTGTAGGGGTTACTGCTCTCAGTCTAGCCACACCCCAAACTGGCAATTCATTCAGAATCTCTTCCAAGAAACCCCAGAGAGTGCAGGACTGGACCTCAGTCCCATCTCCAGATATGTACTAACTCCAGAAATGGGACTGCAGGCCATCCCTACACGGGTATATGGGCCTCTCCCCAGAGGGACAGTCAGTATAATACTAAGGAGAAGTAACATGTCTCTTAAAGAGTTTCAGATTTTACTTGGGGTTGTAGGTGAAGATTATACAGGGGAAATAATGGGTATAGCTCTCACTACTCATACTAGTGTTCAAATTTTCCCAGAAAACAAAGTAGCACAACTTCTCATTTTCCCTAACATAAAAGGCCAGAAAAGTGTTAATGTCTGAGCTTCGAGGAAATAAAAGGTTTGGGTCATCCAATGTGGCATACTGGAATCAAGAGGGTAGACCAGAGTTAGCCCAGTGGAAAATCATTTAAGGGTATTATTGATACCAGGCTGATGTATCTGTCATCACCTCTCAACACTGGCCAAATGTCTTGCCAAAATGCAAGCGCAGAGCTTCAGGGTATTGGGGTGTTACACCCCTCTGCAAAGTGCTCAAACCCTTCAATGGGAAGATAAGGAAGGAAACATAAGCTATTTCACCCCCTTTATTCTCTCAAATCTCCCTGTTAATTTGTGGAGAGAAGATATTCTGGAACACATGGGAATAATTTTAGTTAACCCTAGCAGTATTGTTACTCATCAAATGTTTCAACAAAATTTTATACCTAATAAGGGACTAGGGAGACACCAGCAAGAGCAGATAGAGCCCATACAACCGATCTGGCCTCAAGGTAGAAAAGACCAAGATTACCAGCCTCAGGAGTTTTAATGGGGGCGTTGGTCAAAATTCCCACCCAGTTGTGTGCATCTCCAATGACCTGGCTTTCAGATGACCCTGTCTGGGTAGACCAATGGCCCCTAACAGGAGAAAATTTGTTTGCAACTGAACAATTAGTCAAAGAGCAGCTACTAATAGTCTGTAGAATACACCTATTTTTGTTATAAAAAGAAATCAAGAAAATAGTGTCTATTACAAAACTTTAGAGCCATTAATAAAACTATGGAAGTTATGGGTCCTTTGCAAACCAGGTTTGCCATCTCTGACAGCTACCCCTTTAACTCATCATTTATTTGCCATAGATTTGAAGGATTGTTTTTTCACTATGCCTTTACAACCCAGTGATTGTAAAAGATTTGCATTTAGTGCTCCCTCCCTAAATCATAAGGCTCCTGTAAAAAGGTATTGCTGGAAATTTTTACCTCAAGTCATGGCAAATAGCCTGACCCTCTATCAAGAGTTCAAGGCCAAAGCTGTACATCCTGTCTGGCAACATTTTCCTGATGCAAATGTCATTCATTATATGGATGACATCTTAATCAGCTATGCTGATAAATGCAAATTAATTGACATTTTCAATGAGCTAGAAATTTCTCTCACCTCTCACGGACTTCAAATAGCCCCTAAGAAAATCCAGAAAGTTGCTCCTTTTTCATATCTAGGACAAATGAGAGAAAACAGAAAAATCCATCCCCCAAAATTAGAAATTAGAACGGATGGTTTAACAACCTTAAATGATTTCCAAAAATTATTAGGTGACATTAATTGGCTCAGACTGAGCCTACAATTAACCACAGGAGACCTTGCCCCTTTGTTTAAAGCCTTACAAGTGATCCTCCACCTACCTCTCCCTGAAAGCTGTCATAGGAAGGATGCTTAGCCCTTTGCAAGGTGGAAACTGCCATGCAGGAAGTCCAATTTACTAGTTTTAATCCTGGCCCAAACCTCCATCTTATCATACTAGCCACAGCCTATACACCACCTGGTGTGTTGTGGCAGAAAAATGAGGTCTTGGAATGGATACGTCGCCACATTCTCCCTCCAAGGTGCTTACTCCTTATCATGACCTGGTAGCTCAGATAATTAACAAGGGTAGGACATGGTTGTTACAACTTGTGGGCCTTGAACCTCAGTATATCATGGTTACTTTTACCATTCAACAACAGAATCGGCTATGGCAATTTTCTAGTTCTTGGCAGTTAGCATTAGCCAAATTTACTGGTCAGCTCAATACCCATTACCCAGCTAACAAAATTTTGCAACTCACCATGCAAATGGCATTTGTTTTCCCTCAAGTCATAGTTCAAACTCCTTTGTCCAAGGCCTGGACCTTGTTTCCTGATGGTTCAGGTGCAGGAAGGGCAGGATATTGCACCTCCACCATGTCAAAGGTAATTCAAACATCTTTTCAACCAGCACAATAAGCAGAAATCCAAGCCATTATTTTAGCTCTTACTGGCTTTGCCAATGAAAACCTAACTATCTACAGTGACAGCAATTATATTGTTGGTATGATGAAAATTATAGAATCTGCCATCATTGGACACAGTAGTAATGAAGAACTATTTCATCTATTCTTTAATCTTCAGTTACTAATTAGAGCCCATAAGCACCATTGATTTATCAGCCACATACATGCCCATTCTAACTTGCCTGGTCCTTTAGCTTTTGGCAGTGCAATGGCTGATCAATTGGTAGCAGTTGTCACATTTCCTACTCCCTATGAAGAGCCTGTTGTAGATTATAGCCTCCATCATCACAATGCCCAGACACTAAGAAAACAATTTAAACTTACTAGAGAGCAAGCCAGGCAAATTGTTAAACAATGTGGTCAGTGCAGCATTCATCACCCAGTTTTTAATATAGATGTCGATCCAAAAGGCTTAACTGCTAATCACCTGTGGCAGATGGATGCTACTCACATATTGGCTTTTGGACATCTGTGTTGGGTCCATGTTTCTATTGATATTTTCTCAGGTTTCATTTTTGCCTCGGCACAAACTAGAGAAAGTGCCAAACATATAAATCAGCCATTGCCTCACCACTTTTGCTCTTATGGGAAAACCTAAAGAAATTAAAACTGATAATGGGCCTGGTTATGTATCAGCAAAATTTTGAGCATTTGCTCATCAGCTACACATCGAACTTAAAACAGGTATTCCCTCTAACCCCCAAGGTCAGGCAATTGTTGAACAAGCACATTCAACACTCAAAACATAAATTTTAAAACTAAAATGGGGGAATATGGACTATGCTCCTACACCATATAATCTACTGACTCATTCCTTATTTATTTACTTAAAATTTTTTGAACTGTGATGAGGAGGGTACTACTGCCATAGAAAGGCATTTTCAGAACTCATCTTCTAGTTCTAAAGGATGTGCCTTTGTGGAAGGATTTAGCTACTGGTCAATGGAAGGGCCCTGATCCCATTCTCATTTGGGGTAGAGGTCATGCTTGTGTTTTTCCAGAGAATTCATCTAAAACCGGTGTGGGTCCTCAAAAGGTTTGTGAGGCAACATGAATCCAGAGAAGTATCTCATCCCACCATTCAAGAAATTGAGGATCATTTCCAAAATAACCATGACTGCTGAGGCAGGACCCCTGAAACCAACCAATCTCCATTCGGGCAGAACAGAGCTTTGCCAAGACTTGACCCTCAATGACTAAAGCAACAGGGGCGTGGCATACCCTACTTGGCATCTGTTGAAGAAATTAACATCTGATGCTCAAGAAGTCACTCATAGACAAGGAGTGGAAACAAAACCGGGATGTCTCCATCTCTCCATGATGGCAAGTATGGTATATGGCCACCTAGTGCAAACCCCAACTTATTGGACTTATTTTCCTAACCCTTCCATAGCACATATAGTTACCTGGGAAGGAAAATCAATACTAATATTTACTAATGATACCCACCTTGTTGGGGGATGTACTGATGATCATATTACTCCTGAGCATAAGCTATTTAATTATACAGGTTTTAGTCTCCAAATACTTATCTGTATTTCCATAAATATAAATAAAGCTTATTGTCTTGAATCACAACCTCAATTTAAAACTACAATTTTATTCAATAGGTCTTCTTGGATCGATTAAATGTTAAAATTTCAAGGATTTAATGAAACCAGCCTTGAACTCCTGAATTCCAGCCAACCTAGGCCACCTTTTCCGGTATACCATCCCCATAAACTCAGGTAAGTCCGAGGGATCCATCCCCTTGGAGACAGTGTATATATCCATGACCCATGAGACATGAGTAACAAAAGTATTTTTGATTGGTCCCATAAAATCAGTGACACCAGTAACAAAGAGGAAAATATCACCAGAGGATTTACTACAACCATTCTCACAACAAGTGAAGGACGTTATCAAAGGGAAATTTGGAAGCTTGCTATGGCCGCATCTTTCATTAACCAAACTAGCCATAGTTTTGCAGACTTTGGAGATGTGGGGGCTGAATAGTAGTGGACTCTGAGCATGTGTTCAACACCCTTATGTGTTACTCATTGGGAATGTTAAATCAGCAAAACTGAAAATCATTATACTATTGAGTGTACCAATTGCAATCTTACCAATTGTATTAATCGAACAATTCAAGCATCTGGGTCCCAAATTGTACTTCACCAGCCTTCCTTTATTATGATCCCCACCAATATCTCCAGACCCTGGTTTAGTGATAAAGGTCTTCGGGTATTAAAGGAAATATGTAACCAGCTTGCTTGTCCTTGGCAAGCACTGGAATTAATTATTTTTGGAATAGTTACTCTAGTCACATTATTAGTCACTTTAACCACTTCTGCAGTTGCTCTTTCTCAAAGTATACAAAATTCCCATGTTGTTAATAACCTAGCTGAAAACACTTCTGTTGCCTTGCAAGAGCAAGAAAAAATAGATGTTAAATTAGAAGTCAAGCTTAATGCTTTAGAGGCCACAGTCATAGGTATTGGCAATGAGGTAGAAAGTTTAAAATTCAGACAAAAGTTGCTATGCCATGCTAATTATCAGTACATATGCATGACATCAGTTCTTTATAATTTATAATAATATACATCATACATTATAATGTATAATCAGTCATTATGAAACTGGCCTAAAGTTCAAAAGCATTTGCAGGGAGTTTGGAACCTCCATAATATCAGTTTAAATTTAAAACAATTACATGAAGAAATTCTGAGCCTGCAAAAGAGTCAGGATGAAGTTGTTGATCCCACTAGGAGGGCACAAGACACCTTGAGTGAATTAATTACAAAGCTTTCATCCTCCAAATATTTTGAAACACTCAGCTTGGTATTGGATGGCTATAATCCTTTTGCTACTAATCTTGTTTCTTACAATTTCAGTTAGAATCCATGTCCTCCAAACCCAAATCCGAACTCTCCAATTAAACTGTGTTTAATTCAAGCTGTGTTTAAAAAATGAAAAGGGAGGAGATGTCAGGCGCAGATGAGACGAGGTCACATACTCACTGCAGAGATATAGCAAAGCTGTCTGTGGCACGAAGCACCTGATGTCCTAAAAAGACTAAAGTGTTGCAAAGTTGCTTGAGTCTGGGGGGAAGGAGGCCTTGGGAAACACGTGTAACTTTTGACTTATTGGGGCACAGGGAAGCAGATGGTTCAGCCCTTGCTTCCTCCTTCCCCTTTCTTCACTTATACTTTTGCTACTTTCTTTCCCGCAGCCCTATAAAATAAGCAGTGTTGAACCTCTTGGGGTCTTTGAGTCTCCATCAGAGCTCAGAGTCCCACCTGGTCCCAGCTTTAACTATATCTTCGTCTCTTGTCTTTCTGTCTTAATTCCCCATTGCCTCCCTTAGGTCCTGACACTGAGCCATGCCGGTCACGGCAAACTTCCATAAGTGCATGCCTCCAGTTTACATTTCCTTCAGTGGGAAGCTAATGATGCATCTCAAAAATGTTTAATTTTTATGCTACTGCAAGCAATGAAAAAAATCTTATTGAGAATTAACAAAGAAGAAAACTAAGATTATTGACAAAAGAATGGGGACATTTTATATTCAATGCAATATAAATCTGTTTGTTTAAAAATAAAAAATAAAAATTTGCAAAATGATTTGCCAAATTCCCATTAAGAATATATTTCATGGATAGCACAATACTGTGTGATGGTAGCATACAACTGCATGTGTAATTAACAAAGCTGAGCGTGAGTCTGGTTGAAAGAGGAAGGATAGGGTCATGTATTTCCCCAGGAGGATAGCTAGAGGGAAACCTGGGACTGTATAACTCAGCAAAAATTAGATTGGACAATGATGTGGATAATTGTACAAATATAAGAAAGTTCTTACATGAATAAGAAAAAATATTTGCCACTATTTCAAGGTGTTAATAATAGGGTGGTGTATGGGAAAAGCACAACTAATGCAAACTAAAGTCTACAGTTAACAGTTAACATTGTAATATTGTTTCATCAATTGTAACAAAGGCACTATACCAAAGCTAAGCATCAATAATAGGGGGATGTAAGGGGTATAGGATTATTTTTCCAGAAGAAATGAGAACATTCTAATATTGATTGTAGTGGTGAATGCATAACAATGTGATTATACAAAGAGCCATTGATTAAATACTGTTTCAGTTTGCTAAAGCTACTGTAATGCAATATACCAGCAATTGGTTGGCTTTCATAATGGAAATTTATTGGTTTATAAATGTACATTTCCAAGACCATGAAAACATCAAACTTAAGACATCAACAGAATACTGCACCAGTGTGAAAGTATTATGTACCCCAGAAAAGCCATGTTTCAATCCTGATACAATCTTGTGGGGTCAGCTATTTCTTTTCATCATAATTCAATACTGTAGGTTGGAAATTTTTCATTAGATTATCTCCATGGAGGTGTGACACACACAATTGTGGGTGTAACTTGATTAGATGGAGAAGTGACTCCACCCATTTCATGTGGGGTTTTGGTTAGTTTACTGGAATCCTTTACAAGAATAAACATTTTGGAGAAAGTCAAATATCAGAGCTGACAGAAACTTCAGAGCAGAGCTGACACTTGGAAAACAGAGACAGATATTTGGAGATGCTTGGAGCCCAACAGATGTTGCCATGAGATGTTAAGCAAGCCAGAACCTGGAGAGAGCCTAGGGAAGCCAAGAGATTAAAGCCAGGCCCAAAAAATACAAACTGAGGAAACCCCATAGAAACAGAGGCTGAAAGCAATGGATCCCAGGAGCAAGGGACCAGCAGATGTCAGCATGTGACTTCTTAACTGACAGGTGTTCTGTATCCATTGACCTTCCTTGAATTGAGGTATCTTTCTCTGGATGCCTGAGTTGGACATTTTTGTGGGCTTTGAACTGTAAACTTGTAACTTCTTAGATTCCCCTTTTTTAGAGCTATTCCAGTTCTGGTATTTTGCATCCTGGCAGCATTTAAGAAACTAATACAGATACCTTCTCTGAAGAAAGCCACTGGCATTAGGATACCTGTGACACATAGAAATGCATATGACTGGTGTCTGCTAGCCCTTCTCTCCTGAATTTGCTGTTTTTAGCATCTGACTTCAATGGCTTTCTCTCTCATCTCCTCCCAGGACTTTCTTCTCTCACTAAGCTCTCTCCAAACTTCTCTAGGTGTTTTTCTCTGAGTGCTCTCCATTTTTTCTCTCCTTTATCCTCTCATAAAGGACTCCAGTATAGGATTAAGACCCATCTTGAATTGGGTGGGTCACATCTCAATTGAAACAACTTAGACATAATGTCACACCTACAATAGTTCTATGCCAACTGGAAAGAATTAAAAGAATATGGTCTTTGTGGAGTACATAACAGCTTCAAACCAGCACATTTCACCCCCTGCACCCCCCCCAAAAAAACATGTTCTTTCCATATACAAAATGCATTCATTCCATTACAATATCCCAAGACCCTTAAGTCATTTCAGTAATGATATGAAATACAAAGTTTCATAAAATCAGTTACAGACATGGTTTATCCTAAGATGTGGTATATCTCTAGTTGTGAATCTGTGAAATTTAAAACAAGTTATCTGCTTCCAAGACACAGAACAGGAACACTCATAGAGTGAAAGTTCCTATTACCATAGGGAAAAAAAATGAAAGGAAAGCAGGGTCCCAAACAGTTCTGAAAACTTGCAGAGCAAACTTCAATGGATTTCCAGGTCTGAAAATCATCTATATAAAGATGTTTTATCCTCAAAGCTTGAGAGAGCAGCAGTCTCACCCTCACAAAGGGCTTATGCAGTGACCCTGCTCTCTCCAAACACTGGGGAGAGGGTTCCAACATCTCCAAACACTGGAGACATAGCCATGCTCTTTGGTCCACCCTCTTTGAGCATTAGGGCAGCAGCCAGAATCTCTGCAATCTCTGCACAGGCTCATCCCTCTGAACAGCTGGATCATGCCCTGGCTCTCTCAACCCCCTCTCAAACCCTCTCTGTCACCTTGGGTAATAGCACTCTTCCTGAACAACTGTGTAGCCAAGCTACCCTCAATTTCCCAGGCATCTGAGAGCCCTGGGGTGGCAGCACTCTTCCTGAACAATGGGGAGGAAGGCTCACCCTCCGCATACTCTGGAGCAAACCCACCCTTCCCACATGCATAGGTGTCCACTCTCCTGGCCCAACATTCCTTTATTCCAGAACTCAGTTTCCTTGATTCTGCCATTGAAGTCATTTTCCTTCAATCTGTCCCTTTTAGTCCAGCCTGGCACTGGTTCTGTTCACACAGATCTCACAAAATCTCATTGACTTTGCATACTAAACACAGGTGGTCCAACCTTCAGAAAATAGGACCATCCACACGTCTTTTCCGGACAGCTGTATTTCCAATCCTGACTTGTACCGAAATGACTGGCTAGGTTTGTGTTTGTTCAAGTCTTCACATGAGGTGCTATTCTCAGGGAACTCATTTTCCAAGAGCTTGGAATTTTCTAAACTACCAATTTCTGTTTTCTTTGTACCAGGAGTTCAGTTTTCATTATAGCCCTTTCTTCATGCATTTTACTATAAGCTGCAAAGAGAAGCCAGACCACACTTTCCACATTGAATTTGGAAATCTCTTCAGCTAAGTAACCAAATTCTTTGCTCTCAAATTATGCCTTCCATCCAATATCAGGACTCAGTTTTGCCAAATTCTCTTTGACTTTAAAACAAGGATCACCTTTCCTCCTGTTTGTAATGCCATGTGCATCATTTCTCTCTAATGCCTCACTGGTAGTACCTAGTGTTCACGTTTCTACCAACAGTCTCTTCAAAGCAATCTAGGCTTTTTAGATCAAGCATCTCACAATTCTTCCAGAATCTTCCTCTTTTCCATTTATAAAGCTATTCCAGCATTTTAGGCATTTGCAAATCACAGCACCCCACTCTCTGGGAACCAAAATCTGTTTCAGTTTGCTAAAGCTGTCAGAATGCAATATACCAGAAATAACCAGGTTGAATTTTCCCATAGGAATTTATTAGCTTACAAATTTACAGCTCTAAAGCTATGAAAATATCCAAATTAAGGCATCAACAGGATGATACCTTCTCTGAAGAAAGGCTACCAGCATCTGTGGCATCTGTGCATGGAAGGTACATGGAAGTCATTGGCTGGTCTTTCTCTCCCAGATTTCATTGCTTTGAGCATCTGACTACAGTGAATTTCTCTCTCAGCAACTCTTTCTCTCTCTCTCTCTCTCTCTCTCTCTCTCTCTCTCTCTCTCTCTCTCTCTCTCTCAGCTCTTTCCAAACATCTCTGGGTATTTCTGTCCATGCCCTCTCCACTTTATCTTTCCTTTATCTTCTCATAAATGACTCCAGTAAAGAATTAATTCCACCTTGAATTGAGTGGGTTACATCTCAGTTGAATCAACCAACTCAAAACGTCCCATCCACAATAGGTCTGCACCAACAGGAATTGCTTTAAAGAATATTGCCTTTTCTTAGGTATATAACAGCTTCAAACCAGCACATTCACTTAAGATAGGTTGCATGCTGTGTGAATAAAACTTTTTTTAAGCAATGCGATTGCCAGTGAAGTCTTTTTTTTTAACCTCATATCACTCATCACTATCTGTGTGCTGCCCCCAGTGGGGATGGGGAGGTGTGGCACCTCCTGGGTTCTGCTGAAACCAATTCTCTGGAGAAGGGGTCAGCTGGGGAATAGATGCACTGGACCAATAAAGGGAATTAAGGTGGGGCACCAACAATGTCTACCACTGTGTCCCATCCCCATGTCCATTAAATACAAAAAAGATGTCATATTAACCACCTGGATACTTGTTGATACTCATTGCAATGAGATTTTGAAGCACATTAAAACAAAATTTTGTTTCAAATGATGCTGCAAACTTTGTAGACATTTAGTAGGACTTCCTCTTACTTAAAGATCTTTAAGATTGTTCACTCTCACTATTTTGCTTTATTGAGTTTAGAATGCAGTGATTTTTATGTTTCCAAATATACCTTTAAAAAAGTGCTTATAAGCTAAAATTAAAAAAAAAAAAAAAAGGTATATTTCTTCTTCTGACAGTCACCAGAGGTGGAAAGTTATTGTTTGGGGAGAAATGTGCCAGGACTGACAAACTTTTCATTAATGATGGTGCCGTCCTATTCACAAAGTAAAAGTTCAATAGTAGCTAAAGAAGGTACAAAGGAAAACAATCACCCCAGCCTCTCCTCACTCTTCCTTAAGTTCTCTCTTTCCTTTTTCCTTTTCTGCTTTGTCTTCCAAAAGCTGCTCACTGGGGCTCCCTTTCCTGAGGTGCACCAAACAGAATTTTGGCTAGAGTTTTCCACTCCAAGGTATCACAAGATCCAGGACTTTGGAGCCACAGTGTCCTGAAAGAAACTGCTCCTGAAGGGAGAACTCAATCCATGGAATTTGGAATGAGATTCCAAGTAGCCTACTGGTCACAACCACTTTTTTTTTTCAGGTAAAATGTTAAAGTTCTGTTTAAAGCATAATTCTCACTTTGAGTATGCAAAATACAAACTCCACAAAATGTTTGCTTTTTTTTCACCTTGTAGTTTACAAATATACAAAACAGTCTTGTTTATATTTAAATTACATATTTATTAATGCAAAGAATTATTTAAAGTATACATTTGTTTTTCTTTAAGGCATATTCAGGAATAAATCATTGTATGAATTATTGCACATCTAAAAACACAGTGCTTAAGAAGACTGTCTGCCTAACAAATGTTCAAGTAAATCAGGTGTATTTACCTGGCTTAGGTCATAAATGTAGACAAGAAGATAAAAATAGATTTTCTTTGTCAAAGTATGCAGCAGTTTGAGAACTTTGTCTACCTGGTTTGGCACTTTTAGAACCAAGATTCACTAAGCACCATCAGTTAGGCTATTAAAACACATTTCCTGTACCTGAATTTCTTCCTTTTCTTCTAGTATCGTAGTAATGGCTTTTGGAAGGCAAAGAGAATACAAGGTGATCTTTATACTTGTGTTGAAACACTTCTCAAGGGGATGAATCCTTCCCTTCCCCAAATGCACAGATCTAATGTATACCCTGATATCCACAACCTCCAGTCACTCCCCTGGCGTGTCATAAGTCTGGGAATATTCAAGTTGTATTTAGAATTCCAATGAAGAGAAGATTCCATCAAAGACCCCATCTGTTCTTTGATTTGTGTCTTTTGGTTTCCTCATTTCTCCTGACTTTCCTTTCACAAACAGACTCGCTGGGAACTTAGCCATGTCTGTAGAGTTTTCCACCTGGGTTTCCCCCTTCACCCAACAGACTGTATGAAAGGTAGAAATACTGAACTCTCTTCCCATAGTGCAGGTTACCTCCACTGTCTGGGATTTAAACATGCCTCTTCATGTGTAAGGAGTGGTGGTCCCACCCAGAGAATGCCCCAGCTTCTGGCATGGGAAGAGGTGGTCTCCCGTGTATTTCCCACAGTGTCTTGTCAGTTCTTCTAGCCAGGCAAATTTCCACCCACAGCCCTTCCAGTCCCAATATTATTGTTTCTCACCTGTATGAGTATGCAGGTGTACCTTAAGATGAGAACTCTGTAGGTTTTGCCACAGCTGCATAATCACAAGTGTCGGTTGTTGTCCTTTTCTGCAGCCATGACCTTCTCCCCCTCTTAGGCTTGGGTTCCTGGGGCATACAGAAACCAGGTGGCATGAGCTCTTGGTAATGGAGCAGGGGGACCTGCGGCTGCATCTGGTAGGTCAGGAAGGGTAAGAGAATGCAAGCCCCAGGGGAGGACAGGGCAGAGTGACAGTCCCTGCTATTCATCCGTTCCTTCGTACTCAGGGTCAGGGTAATCCTGCTGGGGAGCTGCTGTCCCAGGGGGAATTCCTGTGTGGGTAACTGGTGGCCGTGATTGAGCTGGGGTCCACTGCCCAAGTGGGCCTCCAGGGGCCTACCAAAGGTGCTTGATCTTGGGGCAACCAGGTGGCTGCCATCTGGGCTACCTTTGCTAGTACTGGTGACTGAACGGCTGCCATACTCACTACAGGGTGCACTGGGCGCCACGAACTTACCCAGTAGGTCACGCCCTGGCAACCACTGCTGCTGTGGTGGAATGATTACCAGGTCCGATTCTGGCCGCAAGAGCTCGATCACAAAGTCACGTCATTGATGTCCGCCAGATTGAAGGGCCTAGGGTGAAGGGGCGCAGACTTGGCCATGGAGAAGCGTCACCCTAGCCTCCTGGAGCCACACCCGTATTACCCCAGACTTGCAGCCGGTAGCTGAAGCCGCAGGTTGAGGGAGGGCTGGTCTGGCCGCTGCTACAGGGAGGACCAGGTTGAGACTGACGCCATCAAAGACACGGTGGTGGTCACCAACTCCTGATAGGACAGAGGTCGTTCGCTCAGCTGTACGGCACCGGGTTGCTACCACCACATGCTGCGCGGTTTCTGCAGTTTTTCAGATCCACGGATTCTGTCGTCGCCGCCAGGTTGTAGCGGCAGCTGAGAAACACCAAAAGAAGTCTTTACCTGTGCGAGAGCTCCTCGCGCCAGCTGTTATTCTGGGCACCGGTGGAATGCAGAGACAGAATTCTCCCTTCCCGCTGGGCCCGAAGCGAACGTGGAGAAGGACCTGAGCCGCGCATTGCTAACAGCCACGTCAGACTCTCCAGGCGGCTTCCTCATTAACGCAGAGATCCAGAAGATCCTCTGGAGCTTGAAGCAGCAGGGGTACCTGATCCCCAAAATGAAGGAAGAAGGGGGGAAAAAAAACTTAGAAAAGAAACCAAAACCCCAAATCCCCGATTGCCCAAGAGCCTTCTTTAGATTAAATAACTCCGAGATGCCTTTTTAAAAAGAAAAAAAAGCAAAAAGCTTCCGTTTGTATGCAAAAATTTGGAGAAAAGTTGTAAACTCTTATTAAAAATAGAGAGTTCGGGAGGGGCCAAGATGGTAGCTTAGTAATGTGCACGTTTTAGTTCGTCCTCCAGAACAACTACTAAATAACCAGAAACAGTACAGAACAGCTCCTGGAGCCACGATAGTGACTGGACATACAGCGTACCCCAGTCTGGACCAGCTGGACCAGCTGCGAGTCTCCGGAACCATGAGTTCCCCAAGCCGCAGCGGCCGGCAGCCGGCGCCCCTCCCCCACAGGCAGCTTCCCAGAGGGAAATGAAAGAGACTCTAACAGTAGCAGGGACTGAGTCCAACCAAACACCAATTGTGGCATTAATAAACAAATTCTGACTACTAAAAATAGGCCCCCAGCTCAGGCGAAACTGGTCAAGGTGGAGGTCGCCTATTGGGCTAACCGAAAAAGAGGAAAGGGGATGAAACAGAGGCTTTTGTGGCTGTTTCTACAGAGGCTTGGCTGCCTCTGGATTCAGCGGTGGGATTACACAGGCTGCAACTGCCCCAGGCATACGCAGAAACAGGCTGCTTTCAGGGCTGTCTCCTGCCTGTTCCCCAGGGGAGGGGTGAAGCCCAATTTAGGTGGAATTCCTCTCTCAAGGAATTCAGACCCCAGGGCTTGGCAATTTGAAGCCATTAAAGCCAGCCTACAACCTTTCCTCTGTCTCCACCACGCCCCAGCAGGGAGAGCCTTCCAAGGTTAAAGGAGCCACAACATCTTTTGCTGGTGGGACCTGCAGACAGACAAGCACCACATATTGGGCAGGATAAGAAAAACAGAGCCCAGAGACTTCACAGGAAAGAGTGTCAACCTGCTGGGTCTCACCCTCAGGGAAAACTGATGAAGGTGACTCCTTCCCCCCGAAAGGAGGCCAGTTTAGTCCAGGAAAACTCAGCAATATGTATTAGACCCTCCTAAGGGTGGGGAGGGAAAAGGCACCTTACAAGCAGGACAAGAAACAAGAAAACAAGAACTGAAAAATTACCCTCTTTTAAACAAAACTTAAGCTAGAGGCCCAGAAAAAGCTGAACTGAAGGTCAAAGTACAGATGGGCAACAAACTCATCTAGCAAGAAAACCCTAGGTAAGATAAGTGAAAGTAATCTCCAGAATAAACTAATTAAGGTAATTAAATGTCCAGACACCAGCAAAAAATAACAAATCACACCAGGAAAATTGAAGATATGGCCCAGTCAAAGGAACAAACCAATAGTTCAAATGAGATACAGGAGTTGAAACAACTAATTCTGAATATATGAATAGAAATGGAAAACCTCATCAAAAACCAAATCAATGAATTGAGGGAGGACATGAAGAAGGCAAGGAATGAACAAAAAGAAGAAATGGAAAGTCTGAAAAAACAAATCACAGAATTCATGGGAATGAAAGATACAGTAGAAGAGATGAAAAAAACAATGGAAACCTACAATGGTAGATATCAAGAGACAGAGGTTAGGATTAGTGAACTGGAGGATGGAACATCTGAAATCCAAAAAGAAACAGAAACTATAGGGAAAAGAATGGAAAAATATGAGCAGGGGCTCAGGGAATTGAATGATAATATGAAGCGCACAAATATACGTGTTGTGGGTGTCCCAGAAGGAGAACAGAAGGGAAAAGGAGGAGAAAAGCTAATGGAAGAAATTATCACTGAAAATTTCCCAACTCTTATGAAAGACCTAACATTACAGATCCAAGAAGTGCAACACACCCTGAAGAGAATAGATCCAAATAGACGTTCTCCAAGACACTTACTAGTCAGAATGCCAGAGGTCAAAGAGAAAGAGAGGATCTTGAAAGCAGCAAGAGAAAAACAATCCATCACATACAAGGGAAACCCAATAAGACTATGTGTAGATTTCTCAGCAGAAACCATGGAGGCAAGAAGACAGTGGGATGATATATTTAAATTACTAAAAGAGAAAAACTGCCAACCAAGACTTCTATATCCAGCAAAATTGTCCTTCAAAAAAGAGGGAGAAATTAAAATATTTTCAGACAAAAAGTCACTGAGAGAATTTGTGACCAAGAGACCAGCTCTGCAAGAAATACTAAAGGGAGCACTAGAGACAGGTACGAAAAGACAGAAGAGAGAGGTGTGGAGAAGAGTGTAGAAAGAAGGAAAATTAGATATGACATATAAAATACAAAAGGCAAAATGGTAGAGGAAAATACTACCCAAACAGTAATAACACTAAATGTTAATGGACTGAACTCCCCAATCAAAAGACATAGACTGGCAGAATGGATTAAAAAACAGGATCCTTCTATATGCTGTCTACAGGAAACACATCTTAGACCCAAAGATAAACATAGGTTGAAAGTGAAAGGTTGGGAAAAGATATTTCATGCAAATAACAACCAGAAAAGAGCAGGAGTAGCTATACTAATATCCAACAAATTAGACTTCAAATGTAAAACAGTTAAAAGAGACAAAGAAGGGTTAGATAGTACCTTATAAAAGGAACAATTCAACAAGAAGACGTAACAATCATAAACATTTATGCACCGAAACAGAATGCCCCAAAATACGTGAGGTATACACTGCAAATACTGAAAAGGGAAATAGACACATCTACCATAATAGTTGGAGATTTCAGTTCCCCACTCTCATCAATGGACAGAACATCTAGACAGAGGATCAATAAAGAAACAGAGAATTTGAATATTACAATAAATGAGCTAGACTTAACAGACATTTATAGGACATTACACCCCACAACAGCAGGATACACCTTTTTCTCAAGTGCTCATGGATCATTCTCAAAGATAGACCATATGCTGGGTCACAAAGCAAGTCTCAACAAATTTAAAAAGATTGAAATCATACACAACATTTTCTCAGATCATAAAGGAATGAAGTTGGAAATCAATAATAGGCAGAGTGCCAGAAAATTCACAAATATGTGGAGGCTCAACAACACAGTCTTAAACAACCAGTGGGTCAAGGAAGAAATTACAAGAGAAATCAGTAAACATCTCGAGGTGAATGAAAATGAAAACACAACATATCAAAACTTATGGGACTCAGCAAAGGCAATGCTAAGAGGAAAATTTATTGCCCTAAATGCCTATATCAAAAAAGAAGAAAGGGCAAAAATTTGGGAATTAACTGTCCACTTGGAAGAACTGGAGAAAGAACAGCAAACTAACCCCAAAGCAAGCAAAAGGAAAGAAATAACAAAGATTAGATCAGAAATAAATGAAATTGAGAACATGAAAATAATAGAGAAAATCAATAAGACCAGAAGTTGGTTCTATGAGAAAATCAATAAGATTGATGGGCCCTTAGCAAGATTGACAAAAAGAAGAAGAGAGAGGATGCAAATAAATAAGATCAGAAGTGGAAGAGGAGACATAACCATTGACCTCACAGAAATAAGGAAGGTAATAACAGGATACTATGAACAACTTTACGCTAATAAATACAACAATGTAGATGAAATGGACAAGTTCCTAGAAAGGCATGAACAACCTACTTTGACTCAAGAAGAAATAGATGACCTCAACAAACCAATCACAAGTAAAGAAATTGAATCAGTCATTCAAAAGCTTCCCAAAAAGAAAAGTCCAGGACCAGAAGGCTTCACATGTGAATTCTACCAAATATTCCAGAAAGAATTAGTACCAACCCTGCTCAAACTCTTCAAAAAAATCGAAGCGGAGGGAAAGCTACCTAATTCATTCTATGAAGCCAACATCACCCTCATACCAAAACCAGGAAAAGATATTACAAAAAAAGAAAACTACAGACCAATCTCTCTAATGAATATAGATGCAAAAATCCTCAACAAAATTCTAGCAAATCGAATCCAGTAACACATTAAAAGAATTCTACATCATGACCAAGTAGGATTCATCCCAGGTATGTAAGGATGGTTCAACATAAGAAAATCAATTAATGTAATACACCATATCAACAAATCAAAGCAGAAAAATCACATGATCATCTCAATTCATGCAGAGAAGGCATTTAACAAGATTCAACATCCTTTCCTGTTGAAAACACTTCAAAGGATAAGAATACAAGGGAACTTCCTTAAAATGATAAAGGGAATATATGAAAAACCCACAGCTAATATCATCCTCAATGGGGAAAAATTGAAAACTTTCCCCCTGAGATCAGGAACAAGACAAGGATGTCCACTATCACCACTGTTATTCAACATCGTGTTGGAAGTTCTAGCCAGAGCAATTAGGCAAGAAAAAGAAATATAAGGCATCAAAATTGGAAAGGAAGAAGTAAAACTATCACTGTTTGCAGATGATATGATACTATATATTGAAAACCCTGAAAAATCCACAGCAAAACTATTAGAGCTAATAAATGAGTACAGCAAAGTGGCAGGGTACAAGATCAACATTCAAAAATCTGTAGCGTTTCTATACACTAGTAATGAACAATCTGAGGGGGAAATCAAGAAACGAATTCCATTTACAATTGCAACAAAAAGAATAAAATACTTAGGAATAAATTTAACTAAAGAGACAAAAGACCTATACAAAGAAAACTATAAGAAACTGTTAAAAGAAATCACAGAAGACCTAAATAGATGGAAGGGCATACCATGTTCATGGATTGGAAGACTAAATATAGTTAAGATGTCAATTCTACCTAAATTGATTTACAGATTCAATGCAATACCAATCAAAATCCCAATACTTATTTTTCAGAAATAGAAAAACCAATAAGCAAATTTATCTGGAAGGACAGGGTGCCCCGAATTGCTAAAAGTATCTTGAGGGAAAAAAAACGAAGCTGGAGGTCTCACGCTGCCTGACTTTAAGACATATTATGAAGCCACAGTGGTCAAAACAGCATGGTACTAGCATAAAGATAGATATATTGACCAATGGAATCGAATAGAGTGCTCAGATATAGACCCTCTCATCTATGGACATTTGATCTTTAATAAGGCAGTCAAGCCAACTCATTTGGGACAGAACAGTCTCTTCAATAAATGGTGCCTAGAGAACTGGATATCTATATGCAAAAGAATGAAAGAGGACTTGTATCTCACACCCTATACAAAAGTTAACTCAAAATGGATCAAAGATCTAAACATTAGGTCTAAGACCATAAAACAGTTAGAGGAAAATGTAGGGAGATATCTTATGAATCTTATAGTTGGAGGTGGTTTTATGGACCTTACACCTAAAGCAAGAGCACTGAAGAAAGAAAGAAAGAAATGGGAGCTCCTCAAAATTAAACACTTTTGTGCATTAAAGAACTTCATCAAGAAAGTAGAAAGACAGCCTACACAATGGGAGACAATATTTGGAAGCAACATATCAGATAAAGGTCTAGTATCCAGAATTTATAAAGAGATTATTCACCTCAACAACAAAAAGACAACCAATCCAATTACAAAATGGGAAAAAGACTTGAACAGACACTTCTCAGAAGAGGAAATAGAAATGGCCAAAAGGCACATGAAGAGATGCTCAATGTCCCTGGCCATTAGAGAAATGCAAATCAAAACCACAATGAGATATCATCTCATACCCACCAGAATGGCCATTATCAACAAAACAGAAAATGACAAGTGCTGGAGAGGATGTGGAGAAAGAGGCACACCTATTCACTGTTGGTGGGAATGTCAAATGGTTCAACCACTGTGGAAGGCAGTTTGGCGGTTCCTCAAAAAGCTGAATATAGAATTGCCATACGACCCAGCAATATCATTGCTAGGTATCTACTCAGAGAACATAAGGGCAAAGACACAAACGGACATTTGCCAATGTTTTGGGCAGCATTATTTACAATTGCAAGGAGACGGAAACAGCCAAAATGTCAATCAACAGACAAGTGGCTAAACAAACTGTGGTATATACATATGACGGAATATTATGCAGCTCTAAGACAGAATAAAGTTATGAAGTATGTAACAATATGAATGGACCTAAGGACATTATGCTGAGTGTGATTAGCCAGAAACAAAAGGACAAATACTGTATGGTCTCACTGATACGAACTGACATTAGTAAATAAACTTGGAATATTTCCTTGGTAACAGAGACCATCAGGAGATAGAAATAGGGTAAGATATTGGGTAATTGGAGCTGAAGGGATACAGATTGTGCAACAGGACTGAATATAAAAACTCAGAGATAGACAGCACAATACTACCTAACTGTAATGTAATTACATTAAAACACTGAATGAAGCTGCATGTGAGAATGATAGAGGGAGGAGGGATGGGGACATAAATGAAATCAGAAAGAAAGATAGATGTTAAAGATCGAGATGGTATAATCTAGGAATGCCTAGAGCATATAATAATAGTGAAATGTACAATGTACAAATTTTAAAAATGTTTTGGCATGAGGAAGAACAAAGGAATGTCATTACTGCAGGGTGCTGAAAATAGATGATAATTAATACTTTAAAATGTTACCTTATGTGTGAGACTAAAGCAAAAAATGTTTGTTACAACATTTAGATTTTGACTGGAGCATTTCCTAATATAAGTCATGTAGATAGTTTGATTGAATGTCATAAGTACTTGGAATCTCAGGTAGCACATGAGATTTTGTTGGTTTGTCCAGAGTGATCCCCCGATGAATTCCAGAATGATTTGATCAGTGACTGGAAAAGTATTTGCAAGCCCCCTTCGGGGAATGGTGAGAGTGGGGAGAAATTCAGCTTCCCCAAGTTGAATTCTTGATGTTCTCGCAAGCAGTGTGGACAACTAAAGCTATAGGCTGAGCCCCCAGTCTTGGGGTTTGTTCACATGAAACTTAACTCCACAAAGGATAGGTCAGGTCTACTTAAAATTTAGGCCTAAGAGTCACCCCCAAGAGAGCCTCTTTTGTTGCTCAGATGTGGCCTCTCTCTCCAGACAACATGATGAGCAGTCTCACCACCCTCCCCCTCTCTGCGTGGGACATGACTCCCAGGGGTGTGGACCTTCCTGGCAACGTGGGACAGAGATCCTGGAATGAGCTGAGACTCAGCATCAAAGGACTGAGAAAAACCCTAGAATGAGCTGAGAATTAACATCAAGGGATTGAGAGAACCTTCTTGACCAAAAAGGGGAAGAGTAAAATGAGACAAAGTGTCAATGGCTGAGAGATTCCAAACAGAGTGAGAGGTTATCCTGGAGTTATTCTTACGCATTAAGTAGATATCACCTTGTTGTTCAAGATGTAGTGGAGAGGCTGGAGGGAACTGCCTGAAAATGTAGAGCTGTGTTCCAGTAGCCATGTTTCTTGATGATGATTGAACAATGATATAGCTTTCACAATGAGACTCTGTGAGTGTGAAAACCTTGTGTCCGATGCTCCTTTTAGCTACTATATCAACAGAAGAGTAGAACATATGGAATAAAAATAAATACTAGGGGGAACAAATGTTAAAATAAATTCAGTTTGCAATAGTGGTAAATGAAAGCAAGGGGTAAGGGCTATGGTACGTATAGTTTTTTTCCTCTATTATCATTTTATTTCTTTCTCTGTTGTCTTTTTATTTCTTTTTCTAAATCGATGCAAATGTACTAAGTGATGATATTAAGAATTACTGATGGTATATGTAGAATGGAATGATATTTAAATGTTTTGTTTGTTAATTTTTTTTTAATTAATAAAAAAAGTGAAAAAAAAAAAAGAGAGTTCGGGGGTGAGTTAAGTTAGGACAGGTGGCAGAGCAGGGCTTTCCTTTGCTCAGTGTTGCCCTCCCAGTTGTTCCGCGGCTCCTGCGGCAGTGGTTGGTGCCACGAGGTGAGCCCGGTCTTGGTGGCTCGGAGCTGGGGGCTGGGCTGGCGAAATCCTGGGAGCTGCGCTGGCCCACTGGTGCTGGCGCTGGGTCCTGGACACAGTCCTGGGGCGGGTGAGTGGGTGGGGAGTCGGAAGAGGGGCCGAGAGGGGCACTCGCAGGCTCCGGGGCCGGGGAAGTGCACCACAGCCACTTGTAAAGAAACACAGGATTTCCAAGTGGGAAATCATGATTTGTGACATTTAAGTTTCTTATTATATGGAATGTTCTTACACAATGGGGAAAGGAGGTAAACTGGTTAGTGTGATACATGTATCCTTTTCTGGTGGCTATCTCTACTGGATTGAGACTTACTACTATGGGTCTATGAATTGTTTAAACTGCAGTTCTATTGGATCTTAGAAGGTCCCTGTGATCCCTTGTTCTGTCTTTTAGAAAATTCCACTCATTTCTCAGACAGGGTTCACTCCAGGCCATACCCAATGCAGGTGGCAATTTTACTTTCATAGCATGGGAATACAGGGAACAATATCAGTATAAAATGTGCTTAAATAGAATTAATAAAATCAGAAGTAAGGTGACTTGAATCAGAGATGTTAGGAAGCTGTCATGGTTAGGGACAGGTGTCAACTTGGCCAAGTTGTGGTACCTGTTCATCTGATTGGGCAAGCGCTGGCCTGTCTGTTGCAATGAGGACATTTCATAGGATTAGGTCATGATCACGTCAGCTACATCCACAGCTGATTCCATTTGTAATCAGCCAAGGGGGAGTGTCTTCTACAATTAGTGATGCTAAATCCAATCATGGGAAGCCTTTTAAGGAGGACTCAGGGGAGACAGGTTGCATTCCTGCTTTGACTGGTGAGCCTCTCCTGTGGAGTTCGTCCAGGCCATCCATTGGAGTCATCGGCTTCGCAGCCTGCCCTGTGGATTTTGGACTCTGCATTCCTACGGTCACGTGAGACACTTTCATAAATTTTATATTTGCAAGTGCTCCCTGTTGATTCTGTTTCTCTAGAGAACCCTAACTAATACAGAAGCCATGGGAGAACTTGAGGTATTTATAAAAAAGAGAAATTACAAAACAAACAGATGGGTTTATATGAATTTGTTTCTGACTGATTCAGATGGTGACTTTGATAAGAATATATAAGGTAGTCCTTATAATAACTTGATTCTAGAAGAAAGTGTATTGTATTACCAGTTCCAGTTCCAGAATGCCACTTCATTCATACCTAAGACAGTGTATTTTCTATGACATATTTGCTGAAATGCGTTTGTCCAAATTCTTCATCCAAAATACAGCCTTTCATCAAACTCACCAATATGCCAAAAATATTTTTAAGTATAAATATATTTTAATGCAATTAATATTCAGAAGCAATTTTTTTTAATTATTGAGATGAAATTCACAAAACATAACATTAATCATTTTAAAGTGTACATTTCAGTTGTAATTAGTACATTTATGATGTACTACAAGCACCATTTCCAACTCATTCCAGAGCATCACTCCCATGGAAGCCCCATAACCAGTTATTTCTTATTTATCCCTCCCCTCAGTCTCTGGCAACCAATAATCTTCTTTATGCCTCTGTGAATTTAATTGTTCTGGACATTTCATTTTTAGACATACATCTATGTTATAGTATGTATCACTATTCTTTTTACATAGCTTAATTTTTATATAGCTGAATTCATTGTAATGTTATACCACATTTTGTTTATCCACTGATGGGGATTTCAGCTGTTTGCACCTTTTGGCTATTGTAAATAGATAGGGCTTCTGCAAATATTCATGTAAAAGTATTTGAATATCAGATTTCAGTTCTTTCGGTATATACCTAAGAAAGGATTTGCTAGGTTATATGTTAATTCTATTTTTAACCTTTCTTTGAAGGCACTGATAAAATTTTTCTACAGTAGCTATACCATTTTATATTCCCACCATCAAGGTAAATGAACTTTAATTTTTCCATGTCTTCATCAAAACTACTTATTTTCCATTTTTTAAATCAATATTATTATTACAGCCATTCTAGAGTATAAAGGGATATCTCCCTGTGATTTTATTTTGTGCTTCTCGAATGATTAATGATGTTGAGCATCTTTGCACGTGCACATGGGACATTTATATATATATATTTGGGAGTGAAGTCTATTCAAGACTTTTGAACAATTTTTAATTGGATGTATGCCTTTTTGTTGTTGAATTGGAAGTGTTCTTTATACATTTGGGATAGTAGAACCATATATATAAATATCATTTTCAAATATCTTCTTCCATTCAGTATGTAGTCTTTTTAGTTTATTTATGGTGTTTTGTAAGAATAAAAAGTTTAATTTTCATGGAGCCCAGTGTTTTGGTTTACTAAAGCTGCCAGAATGCAAAATACCAGAAATGAAATGACTTTTAAAAAGGAAATTTATTAAACTGCAAGTTTACAATTCTAATCCTGTGAAAATGTTCAAATTAAGACACCAACAAGAGATTACCTTTACTCAAGAAAGTCTGATGTTGTCTAGAACACCTCTGTCAGCTGGAAAGGCACTAGTAACATCTGCTAGCTTTCTCTCCAGGCCTCTCATTTCGTAAGGCTTCCCTGGGGGTGTTATCTTTCTTCATCTCCAAAGGTCTCTGGCTGTGTGACCTCTGAAGCTCTTCCCAAAACGCTACCCTCTTAAAGAACTCTAGTAAGCCGCCTCACCTTGAATGGGTGGAGAAACATCTCCATGGAAACCACCTAATCAAAAGGTCCTACCCAAAACTGGGTGGGTCCCATTTCCATTCCATCAAAAAGATCCCACCCAACAATATTGAATGAAGATTGAAGAACATGGTTTTTCTAGGATATACAACAGTTTCAAAATGGCACACCCAATTTATCTATTTTTTTATTTTGATATTTGTGTTCTGGTGTCATACTTAAGATTTTATTGCCAAAGACAATGTCATGAACATTTAGCCCTATATTTTTTTCTCACAACTTTGTAACTTTGCCTTTCTTATATTTAGGTCCATGATTCATTCTGAGTTAAGTGTGGTATATTGTATAAGATAACAATCTGCTTTTAGTCTTTTTGTATGTGGATGTCCAATTTTTTCCAGCATGATTTGTTGAAGAGACTATTCTTTCCCTTACAGGCGTAGTTGGCATCCTTGTCAAAAATCAGTTGCTCTTTAATCTGTAGATTTATTTCTATCTTCTGAATTCTTTTCTATTGGTTTATTTATCTGTCCTTGTGCCAGTACCACACTATTCTGATTATTGTCACTTTGTAATAATTTGAAATCAGAAAGTAAGTGTCCTTCAAAATTGTACTTCTTTTTCAAGATGGTTTGTGTATCAGGGCCCTCTATCTTTCCATATGAATTTGATGATTTGCAATTCCATTTCTTCGAAGAAGGGTGGTGGAGTTCTGATTGTGATTGTGCTAAATCTGCAAGTCATTGAGGGTAGAATTGACATGAACATGGGATGTTTCCATTTATTTATTTTGTCTTTAATTTCTTTCAACAATATTTTGTAGTTTTATGAATACAAGTCCTTTACATCCTTGCTTACATTTGCTTCTAAATATTTCATTATTTGAGTTGCCGTTGTAAATGGAATTGTTTTCTTGATTTCCTTTTCAGAGTATTCATTGCTGATATGTAGAAACATCACTGGGTTTTCTGTATTGATCTTATAGCCTGCCACCTTGTTGAATTCATGTATTATTTCTAGTACCTTTCTGGTAGATTCTTGGAGATTTTCTATATATGCAGAATAACGCCATCTGTGAATAGAGGTAGCTTTACTTCTTCCTTTCAAATGTGTATACCTTTTATTTCTTTTTCTTGCCTAATTAGTCTAGTTAGCACTTCCTAGCCTTTTTTCTGATCTTAAGGGTAAAACTTTCAGCCTTTCAATATTGACTATGATGCTAGCTGTGGGTTTTCTAAAAATGCCCTTTATCATGTTGTGGGACTTCTCTTCTTTCCTATTTTTCTGAGTGTATTTCCCAAGAAAGGGTATTGAGCATTGTGAAATGCTTTGTCTGCCACATTTGTGATGATGATGTGTTTTTTATATTTCATTCTATTAATGTAGTATCTTACATGGTTGGTTGTCTTTTGTTAACCGTCCTTGCTTCCTGGAATAAATTTCACTTGGCCATGATGTATAATCTTTTAATTATCTAGTTGGATTTTGTTGTTAGTACCTGATGAATAATTTTGCATCTGTTATAATAAAGGTTATTGGTACATAATTTTCTCTCTTTTTGATAGGTCTGTATGGCTTTGATATTAGGGTGATGCTGGCCCAGTCAGTTGCAGTTTGATCCCTTCCTTAAGTTATTTTTTAGCAATTCCTGCTATGCTTCTCATCGAAATGTGTTTTCCAAGATATACAAAAAGAAATGATGAACCCCCTTGGATCGGTCCTTCAACTAGCTACAGGTTGTGCTAGAACAAAGATGGACAAGATTTTACAAATAGTCTCCTCTGCTTTCTCCAGAGCCAGGGACCAGGGTGCCAGATGAGAAGGGTGTGTTTCTCAGATTTCAAAACTGCCATTGATTCAGGGAGTGTGTGGAATAAGGGCTGCTCAAAGCACCAGAGATAGCCAGCCATTTATCAGTAGGTTTTTCTCTTGACTCATCACCTGGTTGGTTCATATAAAGTTTTGAAATATTTCCACAATTCTGAGAAAGTAAACTTTGCCATTTTGTTCTTGTTTTCTGATGTTTCTGTAGAGGATGGGAGTTAGAGCTTCTTACTGTGCAATCTTGCTCACATCTTTCAGTACTGTTTTTGGCATCTGAATGAAGACTTAGCAAAAAGTATAGAAAACATTGATTACTCCTAAACTCTGGGGCTTCTGGTAGTAGGAGTACGAGGAAATGTATATTTTAAAAGATGTCTTAGACTTGCCTCTGCAACTTAAGGCCTAATTATATTAATATTAGTGGATTCTTACTGATATGACCAAGACAGAACATACCAGAATACAGTTCATGACTTGAAGATTTTACACATTCAAAGATTGCAATAAGCTCTAAGTTCCCACTCATCAATTTTTGAAGAAATTTGATTCACCAAGTCTCTGAGCAGAGCCTCCATGAAAGGCAGAGAACAGGTTAGTAACACAATATGACAATATTTGTATCGTCTCAGAAATGTAACATAAACCAAATAAGCATACGATGAGGGCAAGTTAAAAGTGTGCACATGTTTGTTGGGATGTAGGTGGATGAAAGAGCAGCATGCACGTTGGTTAAAGGTATGTACCCAAAAGAACCAGCCAGTGAAGCTGGATCTCAGTAGTTCTGGGGAAGCAGGAGGAATGGTGGTGGGAGAGAATGAACTAGAAACAGGATGTTGCTTCTTTTCTTGTAATACAGATTACTTTATGCACATGGATAATTTGATAATTTAAAATAAGGAATGAAAATCATAAAGCATGTTATCATGGAGTAAGCTGCTTGATTAAGGATGCTAACTTGTATCTGTAGCATGAATGCGGGAAACTTCCTATTATCATCTGCAAACAAATGCATCCATAAAGGAAAAGAGAAAAGAACTATTCATAAAATTTTCTCATTGACTTCAGTGCTCTGTAAGAAATACACAACTACAACTATTAACAATAATAAATGTTTTTAGTTAATATTTCCAGTTGATTATTTTCAGTTTTTTTCATGTTTCATGTGGTTAATATTTTCTCTTTTTGCTTTGACATATTGGTCAGTATATTATTATTTTGTCATTTTAACTGAGACTACTTCTTTTCATATTAAAATCTGCTCATCATTTTTCCTCTTTGAAGTAGTTTTGCTGCTCATATCTCTCTTTCTTGGCCCTTGAGGGCATTTCCAATCCCCCAGGGGTATCATTTCCCCTGCATATGTACTGGGAGAGAAAGGAGGCCAGACATTGGCCCATGTCAGGAAATGGTGGGTTTTTGAATGTGGAGTGGAGAAGCATTTGTATTCTGCAGCATGTCAAGTCTGTGTTACTCATTAGCATGCCAAAACCTATGGCCACTCATACTTGGGGTATTAAGTGCCAAGGAGCTATTGAGATCTGGGCTTCACTTTCAAGACCTCAGAATTGGTGGAATTGAGATTAAGCTGGAATCCACTGGTCCTGGGAGCTTGATGAAAGGATGGTGAGTCATGACCTAGGCTTGTCGCTGATTCACAAACACTTGTCGCTGATTGTATAATCACAGGTTATAGAATTTTAGTTTTGCTCTGCCTTAGAGCTGGACCTTTGTCACAGAGACCAGATGTTAGGGAAAGAGTGGGGCAATGATAGTCACAATGTAATTGCTGAGGAGAACCCAGCACAGAATGGAAAACACTTTTCTTTATCTTCCCTTCTCATAGCTTTAGGAGATGTCTTATGCTCCATAGTGCTTCCATCACACACACTATGCACAAATGCAAACATGCACACAACACACACACATGCCCGAGCACACATTCAATCATAAGCATGCACACACACACACTCACTTGTGCATGCACACAGACTTTCACATCCAAGGCCAAATGAGGGCCTGCCCATTCCCGGATATCATGTCCACCTCTACAATTTTGTTTTCTTCAGGGAAACATTTCATGGGACAGAGGCAATAATCTCTGTTAATTTAGCATCATGGTAGGAAGTAGGCCTCTTCTTTATGCTTTCAACCCATTTTAATATCTCAAAAATTTACTGCAGTTTTGCCAAGCACTGGCTCCTCGAGAGAAGTAACACCTGAGCCCTGCCGACACTGAATGCAACAATGACTCTGGGCTTTTCCTTATTTGACATATCACCCTCAACCCACCACGATTGCAAAGTCTCCTCACAAAAGTCACCTTCTAAGACCTCCTGCCTCTGCCCTTCCCACGCTCAAGCAGCCTCCAATGACACAACAACAGAATTCTGAGTTTAAAATGCATTTAAGCCCATGATTCCTCAACTTGATTTTCAGGGTCACTTTCTAGTTTTCCCTTTCTCTCCTGCAGCCTTATTTACACTGCTCTACAACACTTTCCACCCCATCCTGTCATACTGGTATCAAATCAACTCCACCAAACCCACTTTTATCCTGCACTTCTAATTATAAAGTGATTAGAAGAAAGCAAGTGACAAATCTTTATGACCTTGAGATTGGTGCAGTATTCTTAGATCTGACACCAAAGCATGAGAAACAAAAAGAAAAATAGATAAAATAGACTTGACCAAATTTAAAATTTTTTACTTCAAAAGACATCATAAACAATGTGAAAAGACAGCTTACAGAATGAGATAAATATTCGCAAATAATACACACAATAAGGGTCTTGTGTATAGAATATACAGAGAACAATTTTTAAATGGGCAAAAGGTCTGAATAGATATTTCTCAAAGGAAGATTAACAAATGGCCAATAAATGTAAGGAAACATGCTTGACAGCGTTAGTCACCAAATAAATGCAAATCAAAACTATAATGCCATACTACTCCTGAGTAATTAAGATGCCTAGAAATTTTTAATGATAAAACATCAGAAGCATGATCTATGATGGAAGGAAATGATAAATGGGGTCCATCAAAATTCAAAGTTTCTACTCTTTGAAAGACAAGATTCAGATAATAAAAAGAAGTTATATATTGGTTGGAAAATTGCAAATGTCATATCAAATACAAAAAAATCAAAATATTCAAAAATTTCAGAAAATAAAAATTAACAACCTCATAGAGAAGGTACAATATATTTGAATAAATGCTTCTTCAAATAAGATATGTGGATAGAAAATAAGAATATGAAAGCATGCTTACCATCATTAGTTTTCAGAGAAATGCACAATAGAAGTACAATGAAATACCGCTACACACCTATTAAAGCAGTGAAATTTTTAAAATTGCACAACCACAAATGATGGGGAAGATACAGAGAAACTGGAAATCTTGTACACATAGATGGTAAGATTGCAAGATGTTACAGCTACTTTTCAAAAAGTGTGGAGTTTTTACATAATGTGAAACAAACACCATAAGACCCAGCGATTCAACTGCGATCAATTTACATGAGAAAATTCACATAAAAACCCAAAGAAACAAATGTTTTTAGTGTCTTTATAGTCATCAAAAATGATAAACAAATCAAGAATCCTTCAACTGATAAATGGATAAAGAAACAGTAGCACATTGTTGCAACAAAATTCTGCTCAGAAATAAAAAGGAAGGAACTACAGATTTGCAAAACACCATACATGAATCTTATATGCATTATGGCGAGTTAAAAAGCCACACTCAAAAGACTAAATATTATGTTATTCCATCTGTTTGCCAGTCTCATAAAGGAAAAACAGCAGGCATGAAAAACATCTCAGTACTTGTTAAGGTTTGGAGAGGGGCAATAAGTTGACCACAATGGAACAGAAGGGAAAATTTGGGGTGTTCGGTATCTTGTTACATGACTGTACACTTTGTTAAAACAATGGAAACAGCACAGATAAAAAGTAAAATTTACACATGTAAATTACACTTTAAAGACCACAAAACAAGGGGTGTGAGGGTAGTTCAGGGACAGAGTTCTCGTCTGCTATGCAGAAGACCCGGGTTCGAATCCTGGCCCATGCACTTCCCAAAACAAACAAACAAAAGAAACCAACAAAAACAAACAGCAACAAAAAATTCAACAAATGGTGCTGCAATAACAGGATACTCACACTGAGAGAAAATGAAATGTGACCCCACCATACAACCTAAAAAACAAAACAGTGGGGTGATGTCACCAAGACAGTGAAATAAAATGTTCCTGGGTTCCATAACTTGACAGAAGTTTTTAACAACAGGTAAAAACTGGCACAACAATCTTTCTTTAAGCCCTGGAAAATATAGTTGCAATAATTGAGCAAGATCTAAAACAAGAATAAAAGGCCACTTAAAAATGGTAGGAAAATCTCATATGAAAACTTCAGGCATGTGTGCAGACTCTTTTCACACCCCCTTTCCATCACCACTTAGAGCCCATGCTCCCAGTAGAGGTCCCATGTGCCAGTTCTGAAGACAGCAGAGCAAACCTTGTGTACCTACTGGGTACATGTATGTCTGTGCCAGTCCTCCCATTGGCAACCTGAAGGACTGAATCAGGACACTTGTCATAGACTTGCTGCCCCAGGGCTAGTCCAGCATATGGAAGAAGCTGGCAGAGAAACTGGAGACCTGAGGAAGAGGAGTCAAGTCATGGCTGCCTGGAACATAAGAGTGCCAGCTCTGTGTCCCGTAAAGGTTGGGGCTGCCTTTGGTTTTCCTGAGGGTTGGGGATCATTCAGATCTCTTTAGATAAGAATTTCCTAAGGCCCTGTACTCAAGGCCAGGATAATACATATGCAAGGAAAAGATAAGGGAGTGCCTTACATTTTGACCTCAGATGCTTCTCAGATGCATTGTGAGGCACATTAAGATCTGAAGAAGTGTACTTGCAGAGGCTAATCTGCAGACTGAGAAAGGTGCTTTTTTGTAAGTTTGTTGTACTAATAGATGAGTATGTGATAGAAAAATAAATGGGTATCAACCCTAGAAACCTGGACTCCGTCTCACAGCTCTACTAGTGCTGTCTCAGCCAGGCAAGAAGTCTTCAGGACAAACTAATGTTGTCTCCCTCTTGGTTGTCAATAAGACCTCCATGGCCCAAGTTTCTGCCATGGAATTGTCTTAGGATGACAGCATCCATGTGCCCATAAGAGGAGCTCTGCAGGGTGCCTGCCTCAGATCCAAGCTAGTACCTGTCAATCAGGAAAGATATGCAGAGTTGGTTTTAAGAGACAGCAGAGCAGAACTTCTCCACATTTTCATTTCCTGATATACCTAGAATTGGTGATATCTGTAGGTCACTTTGAGGAAAGAGGATGAGGCTGTTTCTGCTTGAAGTGACAAGCCCTTAAGTCTAACCTATTTGTGAGCACTCCTGGAATTATGAATGAAAGGACTCTGTAGTAGAAAACATGGATGTCCTACATACAGACCAAAGCTCCTTAGAATAAAGCATGTCCTTATTTCCTAGAGGTACAATTGTACTCACTGAGTTCATAGAGGTTCTTCAGCTTTTCTGTCCCCACAGTTTATTTATTGTCAGACAGCATGTCCAGGGTGTTGTGGGTATGTGTTATAGGTAAAGTGGATCTTACAAAGGGTTTACATACTTTTTCCTAAATCTCTGTAACAAGAGCTCATGAAGAATTAAGTGCATATTGCAAATTATTGAAATTCAAACATGAATTTGCAAAGGAAGCACGATTTAGCACATTTCTGTAACATTTACTTAATTGTCAATTTATCTGTATTTTTGGTTTCAAGCAATTCTTTTCTTTTACAGATAGCTTTCCTTGGTAAACCAGACCTTATTTCAGCATTTCATCTTTTCCAGAACGCTCGTCCTCTGCCTCCACCCATGGCCACCATTCATCAGAACTGCCCCTTCCTCCACCACAGTGGGTGTACACAACAGACTTTCTTCTAAGAGGATCAGAATCAACTCACGTTAATGCACATCTTTCTGTGCTATGTCCACTGCTTTAAGATGTGGTTTCCATCCATGTGGTTTCCCAATCATGCCACTTAATTCCCTCTTCATGGGGAAGACATGTGACCCAATCAGAAACATTGACTCTTTCATGGGACTGAAATTCTCAGGTGGAGATGACAGAGGACAGGGTGGTAGTGTCCTACGGTGACCGTACAGGAGGTCCATCTCTGAAGACCCCAAACTTCTGAAACTCAAATAATCCAAGACAAAATGCCCATCTCAAGTGCCTTCAGTTAATCAGATATGCAAAGATCCTCTTACTATATGAGATAACATTCACAGATTCCTGAGATTAGGACCTGAATAACTTTAGGGGACATTAGTCAGTCTAAGGAGTTCCATGTATCATTTTTTTCCCCTGGAACCTGTCATCGAGATAAAAGTGAATACATGCACATATTATATATACGCATATATATGTATATGTTATTTATACTATGTACACACAGAGACATATAATAAATATATATATATGAATTTCTAAGTAGAGTACATCAATGTAAGACCTGTCTCTAAGCCCACTTCTCCTGCATATTTAGCATTGGTGCATGGAGATAATTACTGAAGTTCTCTGTGCATTTTCTTCAACTACACAGAAGTTAAGTGGACGAGATTGCTGGTTTCAAGCATTCTATTTTATAAAGCACTCCATGCACATTAAGCAAAAATTAAAATCCCACATGAAAAGCTGATATGAGCAGAGAGGCTGTGAATGGAGGCAGTGTTAAACATGGGACCTGACCCACATTGGACCCCTCTATTTTGTCTACTCTTCAGAAAATCTTTCCTGAAACCCAGTTGATGATCTATGATAATGCTTTGCCTTTTTCAAACCACGTATTTATGTAATGATGGTGGCTGCAAATGAAACTGGTCAAGGAAATACATTTATTCCTCATATTTCAGAAAACCTTCATATTTTGATCTCATATGAGCAGAAGATTAGCAGAGTTGCCAAAAACCCTCCAGCTTTTTTACCCATTTTGTTCTGTTATTTAAAGATTGAATACACTCTCACTGGAGACTTGGTTCTATTTTTTTCTGTTTAATTAATCCTCTTTAGGTATTTGAAGACTCTTCCACTGTACCTAAGGTGTCTGTGCTTGCTTTTTTGACAGCGAAATAATATATATCCTCTGCAAGAAGTGGAATGTTTATGGTTTCCCTAATGGTTGAACCCTTTTAGAACATCAGTAATCAGTGTAGGGTGGAACCACTTAGGAAGGGGCAAGCAGATTGTCAGTCACATTGCTTCATTCCTACCCATTGATGCCAGCTGTGTTTGGAAACTCAGTTGTCAACCAATCCTTTGACATTCAGGGAAGAAGGGGCTGGGGAGAACTGCTGAGAGGGTAGACTGCCCTGTTCCACATGGCCTATTTCACACTCACTGATGCAGGGGAGTTGAGAAGGTTCAGCCCCCGTTGTATCTCACTGACCACATAAGTGGCACAAACGAGCGGTGTTTACCAGTCCTGCCTTTCATCCTCTTGTTCAGTCTCGTGGATGCTGTGTGTGGTGAGGACTCAGCTCTACTCGAAGTCCACAATTCTCTCCTGGTAGGGAAACTGCAGAGCTGTGCACTACTGCCAGGACAGGGGCTGGGAGATCAGTTCCCTGCTCAGCTTCTAATCACTGTCTCACCAGGAAGGAAGAAAATCTGCTTTCCCTAGGCAAGGATGGAAGATGACCTGTTTTTGTCTACACAAGTTGGAGATCTGGTTTTTATTGGAAACAATAAAAAAGATTCCAGCCAGCGATATTGAATGATATTGAATGAAGATTAAAGGACATGGCTTTCCTGAGCACATAATAGCTTCAAACCAGCACAGATCCTGAGCACAGAGATGTCTCTGTACCAACTCTCCCTTCCAGCCTGCAC
Organism: Tamandua tetradactyla; assembly: GCF_023851605.1. Lineage (NCBI taxonomy): Eukaryota > Metazoa > Chordata > Mammalia > Pilosa > Myrmecophagidae > Tamandua > Tamandua tetradactyla. Next base: position 86,823,303 of record NC_135340.1, read on the forward strand.
TGGCCCTGATGGCAGCATCATTCATCTTCTCCCAAGAAGAGATTTGCAAAGGCAGTGCCCAGTCAGGCTTGGAGGCATCATTACGTGGTGCCATAATTACGTGGTGCCATAATTACGTGGTGATTACCCAACATGATGTTGCCTTCAACAGATTCAAAACAGAACTCTGTCTGCATAGACCTCCAACCCATAAGGGAAGGAGACAACAAGTGCAGTTTAACATCTTGGCAGATGATCACCAGCCCAGCAGCTCCCTTTCTGACATGACCACCATGAGCTGTGTGTGAACATTACAGGTCCAGCAGGAGTCCATCCCCCATAAACATTTTCCTGCCCTTCATGCCCCTCCACAAACAGGCATATGCTGGGAGTGGGAATTACTCTGAGGCTGCCCAGACAAGATCACAAGTATTCACCATGTCTTCAGTCCCCTGCCTCTGACAGCACTGTTGTATGGTTAGGTATCTCCTGCTAAATTGACAGAATCTTCTGGGTGAGGGTTTAGCCAAATCCGATGGTATTGGAAAGGGCTCTCAATGTGGGTTTTCCTTAGGAGAGAGCCCTGGGAACTAGGCAAAGAAGAAAACATCTTGTTCTCTTGAGTAACTCTGCTCAAGTGAGCTGGCTTAAGGGGCTTTCTCTAGAATGTGGGTGCCTGGTTACCAGGGTTCCAAGTTCTGTTGGATTATATCTCCAAGGAATTGAGGTAGCACACTGGGGTATCTTGACTTGTGCCCCTCCCTGAATAAAACCTAGCCTAAATCTCCTTTGGGCTGCTGACTCTTCACCGTCCTCTCCCATGTCATCTACTTCACTCTACAGTTCCAATAGCACAGTCCTTTGTGCAGGCCCTGGGAAACCCTGGGAAATTCAAGACCTCAGTATGAGAAGGCAGAGCTGGTTCAACCTCACTCTATCTTCTTCCAACGTGTGACCCTGAGAGGGCATAGCTGGCAGAAGAGGATGCCTGGACCCTGTTGGCCAGAGCTAGAATTTGAGCCCTTGGAAGAAAAGCCAGAAAACACAGTATACTACTTTAGTGCCAGTAAAGCAACAGGCCCCAAGGGGACAAAGGAGCATTCTCATTTGAATTCTCATTTGTGATAACAGGGAACTGGGATGCCTCACCTGCTGCTCTTTTGACCTACACTGGCCTTGGTGTTTCCCATTCACTCACGATGCATCCTCACCACAGTTAAGATATGATTCCAGCCACAGTTACAAAGGATGACCCATGGCACCAACAAAAGCATTTGCTCCTGAACATCCAGAGCTCTGCCATTTTCTACTCATTTCCAAGTCCACATTCACCCAATTTCCAAGCTTCTCTCTAGCCCAAATGGCCTTAATGGAATAGAAGGGTTTTTCCATGGGCAGCAGAAGATCACAGTGGATCATTGATAGAGAACCAAAGACAGTTCTCAGAGCACTTGGGTTCACCTACTTCAAGCATTTCAATTTCTAAAGGATGAAGCTTTGATCTCTCTGTATCCCCCTTCAATCTAGGTATGGTAGTGGGGAGATTCATACTAATTCCAGGTGTCCAGTGTGATGGAATGCAGGACCCCATTCCTGTCCCCTCCAGGCTGCTGTGGGGTTGGAACCAATGTAAGCAGATCCCATGGAACCTTGGAGATATCCTGCTGATCAGCTTATCATCTCTCCCTCTCCCCATGTTATTGGCTATGGGACTGTTGCTATGGTACTGGATGACAGTGTCTCATGGCTGAGTTTCCTCCCATCTCTATTTCCCCTTTTCACCTTCTTGGTGTCTGCTCCTCCCTAACCCCTGTCTTATGGTCCCCCTCTGTGAAGTCACTGTGTGTGCCTGTGTGCTTATGGAGATACTGAAAGGAAAACATCTCTACATGGGCAGGGACCTGCAAGGGTCCCCCGAGACTTAGGGACTATCATTCCCATACCATTCCCAGGGATTCTGTCTAGACAGCCAGAGCCTTCCTTATCCTCTGCACCCAGCTCACCTCTTGTGCCCTGGCCCAATCCCTGCCTCTCTCTGTATGCAGTTTCCCAAATATATAATGTGGGATTGGATATGACACTATGTAAAGTTCCAGGTGCCCTCTAAATTGGGTGTACATGGCTGTAACTCATGGCTCATGCACACACATGGAGCCCTGTGTGGGTACATGGACAGTGCTTGAATGAGAATAGCCTCACTGTGTGCACACATGGAATGCTGTTTCCATGCCTGGCTGGCCCCACTCTTCCCACTCCCCACTTCTGCTTTGCACCCCAGAGATACCTGAGACCAGGGTTCATTCCCACCTCAACCAGGCAAGGGCTTCCCAAGCACTAGCAGGGTGGGAGTGGTGTTTCTGGAGACTCAGGATCCAGTGATATATCCAGTGAATATTCTACCCCTTTCAACCTCTTCCATCCCTATCCCTGGCTGACTTGGTCCACTTATACTACCTCAGAAACCACTTTAAGGGACATTGGGTGGCTGGTTAGTCCAGGAGGCAAGCTATGGCCCACGAGCCCATGCAAGAGAGAAGATCACACCTCCCCCTCACCGTCCTACTCTACCCATGCATCACCAGTCTTCTCTGCCAGGATCTGGGAATTTAAGGTCCAGTCTGTTGCAGACGGCCACCCTGGCTTGTCTAAGAGGAGGCAGAAGGAATCCAGGGAAGAGGAATGTCCCACCACATCAGCTCAGCAATTTTCAGGGATTAGTGACTGCCATAACAGTGATTTCACCCTCCATTTATAGAAGAATAACAGAATCCAGAGCACAAGGTCACACAGATCTGAGGAGCCAAATCCCACCACAGAAGTGGGACTCAAAATCAGTGTTCTTGATCCTTGGTCTGAGTGAAGTGTAATGAGTATATTACCGTATTTGTTCAGATTTATCCCTTCTTTTAAGTGTTTCTTACATGCATAACCTCTTTGAGAATCAGAAATAAAAATTTACTCCCTTCCCAAATGTCTTCCAGCTATAAGACGCTCCCCTTATGCCAAACAAGACTCTCCAAGCTGAACATGCTCCCCCTTTCTCTCGGAAGGTAAAGTCATGTACTTAAAAGTATGCAGTTGAGTTCATGCTGGTGGCTGGAGCAAATTTGAACACATTTTTCTTATGTTCAGCATCTTCTCAACCTTTCTTTCCATAGATATCTTCCTCCTTTTTCTTAGAAGTATGATTTATAGGTGACTTATCCGTTGGGTTTATCAAGTATGGTGACTTAAACCATACTTGTCTAGTCTCATTATCCCAGGAAAAAGACACACTTGAAACTTGAAAGGGAAATACATTAGCTTTCACTTTTGTTTTTCTTCAAAAAAAGCTTTATTGAGATATAATCCATGCCCCTACAACTCACTCATTTAAGTATCCAGTTCAAAGATTTTCAGTATATCGAGAGAAGTGGATCCATCAAAACAATCAATTTTAGAACATTTTCATCACCCCACAAAGAAACCTTGTACCTGGTAGCAGTTATTCTCTATTTCCCTTGAAAGCTCTCTGTCCCAGACAACCACGAATCTACTTGCTTTCCCTATGCATTTACCTACACTTTGCATTTCATATAATGGAATCACATAAGGTGACCCTTGTTGATGAGCTTGTTCTATTCAACAACGTTTTTTGGTTCATCCATATTGTGCTGTTCAATGCTACATTTATTTTTATAGCCAAATCATATTTCATTGGATGGACACACCAGACTTGTTTATCCATTATTCAGTTGATGGACATTTGTACTGTTTCCTGTTTGAGTCATTATGCATAATGCTGTTATTTACATACATGTACAAGTATTTGTATGGAGATACATTGTCATTTCATTTGCACACATACTTAGGTAGAATTGCTGGGCCATAATGTAACTCTATGTTTAACTTTTTGAAGAACTGACAGACTGTTATCCGAAGTGATTACCCTAATTTATAATCCCACTGTCAATCTATGACAGTTTCAAATACACTACATTCTCACCAAGATTTTTAATCTATTTTTGTATTATAACCATCGTGTGTGCTCTCCATTAGGGTTCTCCAGAGAAAGAGAACCAACAGGGTATATGTGTCTGAAACAACAAAGGTGGTATCCTTTATGGTCAGCCAAAGAGGGAAATTCCAGTAAAAGTGATATTCAAATCTTGAGACTGAATTCTTTAGGGGAACTGGGATACAGGAAACTCAGGTAAGAGTTGATGATCTCTGGAATCCTCAATTCTGGGCATCAAGATCTACAATGTTTGCATGAGACCCATTCACATAATTGAGGGTAACCTCCTGTATATAATGTCAACTGATTGTAAATATAAATCCCATTCATAAAATTTCACCACAGTAAAATACTAGGCCAGTGTTTGACCAAACAACTACATACCAAGCCTAGCCAAATTAATGCATAGAATTAACGATCACAGAATGTAATGTGCATTCTTGTGATTTCAATTTGCATTTCCCTGATTGCTAATGATGTCAAACAAGTTTTCATGTATTTACTGGCCATTAGTATAACTTCTATGGAGAAATGTCTATCAAGATCCATTGCCCATATTTTTGTTGAGTTAATTTTTGCTTAATTATTGAGTTGAAGGTGTTTCAGAATATTCCATAAATAATTCTCTTATCAGATTTATGATGTGCAAATATTTTCTTCCACTTTGTATGTTGTCTTTATATTTTCTTGATGGTGTTACAAATTAAATCAATAACTTTTAAGTATTCATATATATGTTTCACATATCATTTTTGAGTGTCATAATTAATAAAACTTGTGGCTGGTTGCTGTGCAATTGGGGGTAGGTCACCACTCCTCGTCAAGTGGGATTAAAAGTTCAAATGTTAATGTTTTTCAAAGAGGGTGGTAGCTACCTATAATGCATGCTCCATAATTTTTTCTCCCCTTTACTTAGTTTAGAATGACAATATTAGCATCAAAAGATATAGTGCAGGAAATAGTGTATACCAAGTGTTCATGGCTAGAATGCTATAAAAAATTAAACAAAAAATTTAATTTACCCAAGATATGTGTTAAGGAATGTGTTATATCTCAACTGGACCATTCTGGTGTGGATTTCTGCTGTTCATAATAAAATTTCTGGTTTATATTTGGAGGCTTGTCATATGAGGATTTTTATTTCAAGGTGTTTTGGGGGAACGTTTTGTTGGCTCCGTGAAATAAGTGAGCTCTCTTTTCCACATTTTGGCCTGGTCTTGGTAAGCCATTTTTGTGTTTTTATATAGGTAAGTGTTTGCCAGTTTTTTCTTCTAGGTCTCAAGCAATGTCAGCATGCCAAATATGAGTACTGGAAGAATATACCAGGTACAGGAACAAAAGCATCTGTTGATGAGGGGAGAGAATTATTGAATTGAACCTCTAATATGAACTAGATTTTGTGCTTAGAATCTTCACTTGATTTTCTCCACAATTCTTAGGTGTAAGTATTGTCGTCTCCATTCTTAAAGTTGCAAAAGCAGAAACTTAACAAAATTGAACAATTTGCTCAAGCAATTAGCAACAGTCCAAGTCTTTCTAACTCGGAGAATTTGTTTTTTACTGTACACACTATTTATTGGGTGTCAAGACCTGTCCTGCTTTCAAAGGGTGAAACTGGGGAAATCCTACTGGGTTCTCAGGAGATAGATCTGGCTCAAGGGAACATCAAAAGGCATGGGAAACCAGAAAATATAACTCAAAAACTACAGTGAGGGAAAAGAGACAGACCGAAATATGGAGGAGCATTTGCATGCAGATAGCAGTAGAATTTTAGCCATCTAATTTTGCTCTCTCCTTATTTCTCCCTCTTTCATTCTGTCACCATTTCCTCTAATTGCTTTCTTCTGCCTGGAACTTCTACTTATTCTGGATGCTGCTGCTCCCCCTGCACTGCTTTATGTAGGGCATGTCCTCTCCTTCCTTCAGTAGCCTGAAAATGACTGAGATATTTTCAGAGATATATTTGAGGACAACCATGGACAAATACAACATAGAGTGAGGTACATGAGTAAGGGTGAAGAGGGGTTGAGGGTTGGAGGCAAGAGAAGGAATATGGAGCAAGGAGGCTGGTGTCAGTGTTCAGGCTGGGACCTCCCTCCCATATCTTCACAGAGAAGTGTTAATCCCTGCCCTTCCTCCTAGACAGAATGCTGGGTGCACAGGAAAGAATGGATGAGGAAGCCCTTTACAAACTGTAAGGTGCTATCAATCTCCCGATGTTTTTACTTGTCTTAGCGTCATTCCAACCAAGTGCCTCCTTTTGTTTTAATTTTGTAAAAAAACATTTAGTGCAAAGTAAACGTTCCCCCATTCAGATCCCAGTAAGTCACTTCTGAGGTAATCCTTGTAATTATTTCTTGTGTATCCTTCAAGTAATTTTCTATTCATAATATAAATTCATAATATAAATATACAGGCATACCTCAGTGATGTTGTGGGTTTGGGTCCAGACCATTACAATAAGGCAAGTCACATGAATTTTTTGTTTCCCAGTGCATATAAAATTTATGTTAACAATATACTTTAGTCTGAGTGCACAATATAATTATTTCTGAATATATATATACATATACTTAATTAAAAATAATTTATTGTTAACCATCATCTAAGCCATCAGTGAGGTGTAATTGTATTGCTGGTAGAGAGTCTTGCATCAATGTTAATATCTGCTGGCCAATAAGGGTGGTGATTGCTGAAGGTTGGGCTGGCTGTGGCAATTTCTGAAAATAAGGCAACAGTGAAATTGCCACATTGATCAACGCTTCTTTTCATGAAAGATTTCTCTGTAGCTTATAATGCTGTTTGATAGTATTTCAACCATAGTAGAACTTCTCTCAAAGTTGACCTAAATCCTCTCAAACCCTGCCACTACTTTATCAACTCAGTTGATGTAATACCCTAAATCCTCTGTTTTATTTTAACGATGTTCATAGCAACATTACCAGGAGTAGATTCCATCTCAAGAAACCATTATCTATGCTCATCCATAAGAAGCAATTCCTCATCTGTTCAAGTTGATCATGAAATTGGACAAATTACATCACATCTTCAGGCTCTACTTCTCAACTCTACTTCTCTCATTATTTCCATCGCCTCTGCTGTTATTTCCTCCACTGAAGTCTTGAATCCTTCAAAGTCATCCATGAGGGTTGGAAACAATATTAATTTTAAAATGTTGATATTTTAACTGCCTCCCTTGAATCATAAATATTCTTAATGGCATCTAGAATGGTGATTCATTTCCAGAAGGTTTTCAATTAACTTTGCCCAGATCCATCAGAAGAATCGCTATCTATGGTCTCTGAAATCTGATGAAATGATTTTTTTAAATATGAAGACTTGAAAGTCAAAATCCCTCCTTGACACATAGGCTAAGGAATGGATGTTGTATTAGCAGGCATGAAAACAATATTCATTTCATTGCACATCTCTATCAGACCTCTTGAGTGACCAGGTGCATTGTCAATGAGAAGTAATATTTTGAAAGGAATATTTTATGGCCAGTAGGTCTCAAGATTGGGCTTAAAATATAGGCTTACCTCATTTTTTGTGCTTCACTTTATTGCACTTCAAAGAGATTGCATCTTTTGCCTATTGAGAGTTTGTGCCAATCCTGTCTCAAGCGAGTTTATTGGCATCATTTTCCCAACAGTTTGTTCTCTCTTTGTATCTTTGTGTCACACTTTAATTAAGGTGTGTATGTTGTTTTTTAAATACAAAATATTATTGCACATGTGATAGACTATAGTATACTGTAAACATAACTTTTATTGTACTGGGAAACCATAAAAAGTACATTACTCATTTTATTGCAATATTTGATTTATTGTGGTAGTCTGGAATGGAACCCACAATATCTCTGAGGTATGCCTGTACTCAGTAAGCCATGCTTTAAATAGATGTGCTTTTTGCTGTCACATCTGTCATTTGTACAGTAGAAGCAGATTTGATGTAGCATAATTCTCTAAGAGTCCTAGGATTATAATGGTAAGGTGCATTAGCCCCTAATGAGAGAGTCAGCATATCTTTCAAACCTTTGAAGCTAAGCATTGACACCTCCTCTCTAGCCACGAAAGCCATACGTGGCATCTTCTTCCAACAGATGGCTGTTTAATCTACTTTGAAAATACTTTGTTCAATGTAGCCACCTTCATCTAAAATCTTAGCTAGATATTCTGGGTAACTTGCTGCAGCATCTACCTCAGCACTTGCTGCTTCACTTTGCGTTTTTATATGATGGATTTGGCTTCTTTCCTCTATCCTCTTGCTCCAACCTATGCTGGCTTCAGTCTTTTCTACCATTTCTTCACCTTTCCTAGACATCATAGAACTAAATAAAGTTCAGGCCTTATTATTTTCCCGCACGCACACATTTACTTTTATTGTAGCAAAGCAACTTGTAGAAGTTTTAATGTTTAAAAGGGAGCATCAGCTTTCCTTTCCAGTGAAACGAAAAGAAAATTTAAAAATAAAAAGGAACACAATTAGAACAGAGAACGTCAGGTTCTGCTGCTTTTCCCATCAAATGGCAGAGCTCAGGTCATCATTAGAAGAGAATTTTATTTTTAAAGTGTCATCTTAAGCTGTAAGAATGTTCAGTAACATCACAATTAAACGTGCCAAAGGAGAAACCATGTTGTCAAAATCCCCACTTAACCCATCCAATCATTTCTAATTCACCCTTTGCTGACCTCTATAACCCTGGTTTTTTAAGATTTTCTTTTTCTTTTTTCTAAACAAGAGAAAGTAGGCAGATACATAATGGTAAGTGCTAACTGTACATATTCACATAGAAACACAGTGCAATCTCTGAGCTTAATATACAGAGAAAGGAGGGAAAGCATTAGAATTCTCTGCACTACTACACAGGGCCAAGCACCCTCCAGCTTCCAGGAGAGTGAAGGGAACAGAAGGTTTTTCTTTTTTCCCAGAGAGCACAGTGGTGTGTTGGTTCCATAAAGCTTTCTGTTGAGACACGAAGGGGTAAAAATGAACTTGAAACAGAAAAGGTAGAGATTCTTTCCCCACTGTATTCTGCACAAGGTATTTCCCCCCCAAATAAGTTGAGGACCACAGCATAAAGGGGAGAAAAGAGAACTCAAAAACAGGGTGAGGGCGGGCCGTGGTGGCTCAGCAAGCAGCGTTCTTGCTGCCATGCCGGAGGCCCGGGTTCGAATCCCGGTGCCTGCCCGTGGGGGGAAAAAAGGGCGAGTGAGAACATGAGGGGAAAAAAAAAAAAAAGACTGGAACTTACTTCCAGAGACTGGAGAAAATTTACAAGGGAAGGTTGAAATCCACTAGGGTTCTATTAGTCATCTCCTCCTTCATCTTCCTCACCTTCCTCTTCCTCATCATCATCATCATCATCATCATCATCTCCTTCCCCTTCTTCATCATCCACGTCAGGAACCAAACAGAAATGTAATGGATTTGGCCAAATAGCATCTTTGCTGACCTCTCCTCGCCCCCCTGCACCTGCATCAGGGTGGTGGTAAACCAGTTAAGGGAGCTCCCTGGTTCTTCACGCGGCCTCTCCCGGCTGGCCTGACTCTGTGTTTGACTTGAATGTTTCATCAAGTCCTTTCTAGATTTCCTTTTGATTCCAGTCGACACTGAAGACGGCCCACCACTCTCACTCAGATGAGATTCTTTGGAGAGGACTTTATTTTTGAAGCAAGGATGTTCATCAAAATAAAAATCTATTCTGTAAGTTGACTTAATATCTTCAAGTTCTGCCACTTCAACTCGTGTCAGATAATGTGGTGCCTCAACATCCTTCTCCCCAAGCACTGCAGACACTTGTGGATGGTTGACGAATGTTGTTACCCCAAAATCGAGGATTTGGGTGATCAGTTCTGACCTCTTCTGAAAGAATCATTGGTGGAATTTATTGTATTTTCATTCTACTTTCAAAATCTTCCCACTGGCTTGTTCATTAAGTCTATCTCAGTATGTACTTCATCAATGTGTTCAATCGCTTCCCGCTGTTCTTTTCTGAAACCTCTTCAGCCATTGTGGTTAGAGTTGAGCTCCTTTTTACTGATTTTAATTTGCGGTGGGAGTGGGGTGGGGGGAGCGGGGAGGGGGAGAGAAGGGAAGGTGAAGGGGGCGGGCAGGTGGCTTTCCCTCAAGCCACAGGTGCTGGTGCTCACTCGGTCCAGCCGCCTCTTCCAGGCATTTGCTCTCCCTTCCCCTGGCTCATGCTTCTCTCATGCCTGATGACAAGGGGGAGTTAGGGAAGGGCGTGGGTCTGGCTGGGGCTTGGGCTTATGGAGGGGAGGTGGCGGTGGGCAAAGGCTGGCGGCAGGTGGCTCAGCTCCCTTACTCAGTGTGTTAATTAGAGTTCTCTGGAGAAACAGAATCAACAGGAAACACTCGTAAATATAAAATTTATGAAAGTGTCTCACGTAACCGTGGGAACGCAGAGTCCAATATCCGCAGAGCAGGCTGTGAAGCCAACGATTCCGATGGAAGGTCTGGACGAACTGCACAGGAGAGGCTCACCCGCTGAAGCAGGAAGACAGCCTGTCTCTTCTGAGTCCTCCTTGAAAGGTTTCCAGTGATTAGACTGAGTGTCACAAAATAGCAAAAGAAGGGGGAAAAGTGAGTATGCATATTCATCATCAGTAGGCATGGAAAAAAACTTGTGTTTACAGAATATGAATAGAGTGTCTAGGATTTCATTTTGAAATATTACAATATTGGTTTTTTATGTCATTTGCAGAGGATAAGGGGAAGAAGTAAGTAGAGTAGCTTGAAGACAGGAGACTAAGATGTCAGAGAAATTGAGGAAGAAGAAAGGTATCAAAACGAAGTCATGAGTCAATTCTTTGTTTCCAAATAAGGATTTATTTATAGGGAGGGCATTGTTGTTGTTAACAAGATTCATTCATGAGGAAGTCATTGATTATCTGGGTTAGCCAAAAGGCTTAATGTGTGGTAAGAAATAGTAACTGCACTTTCAATTTGATTGTGAAAGGAAGAAAAGGAGATCGGGAACCTGAGACTAAATTGGTTCAGTGGCATTTGAGACAAAAAAAAAATAAGCTTAGACAATGAGGAGATGGATTGTGAAAAGAGGGAGAGATTTCTGGTAAAGGAGATTAAATTCATAATCAATAATATCAGTAATATAGTTCTTAAACAAACAAGAGAGATAGTGTTCAGTTGGAGACAATAGACTTAACCAGAGGTAATGTGACTTTTTAATTTAATATGTGAGAAAGAGTAGCCATTCTGTATGAATTCAGGAATATCTGAAGATATTAAGGTATGACACTGTTACGTGGCAAATTACATAATCCATATGCTTAGTCGGAGGTAAGTAAATCTGTTAAAAGTGAGGTCATATGTGAGAATGCATGGTATTCAAAGGCATGGAGAAAATGGTGAGTGTTTAAGTGAAAGAATGATGTAATTGCAAGACATAGTAGGGTTGCCAGATATACCTGAAAAACACTAGGATGTATGACTCTGTGTTTAAGTGAGGGCCAATATCCTAGTCATGTGTTGTGTCAAGTGCAGCCATGGAAAAATGCAAGTAGGTGGAGTCAGTGACTACCAAGGTTTTCATGGATGGATATGGTAGATTGTCATGGGGACATAAGGAGAAAGGCTGGTCTTGATAAGTATATGTTGATACCAGCAATTGTGGATTAAACGGGACAGTAAAAATGAGGGAAGATAGAGACTGATATTTCACAAGTTTCATCAGTGTGGTGGAGGTGCCCATGTGGAAAGAGAATCTGGGCTCTGGGAGTATTTCTGAGAACAAACTAGGTGGACAGGAGGTTATGGTCACAGGGTGGGACCTCTAATGATTAATGTGAGAGGGTACATTCCGGCTAAAACCTCAGAGTTCTTGTAACTCCCAAAGAATGTGAGCTTGGTAGGCAAGCAAAGCAAAATTATAATTTTCAGTGAGTGATTTTCTAGTCATGTCAGTTTTTCCATTACTAAAGTTTTCCAAACCTTTGAGTATGTCATTTATTAAAATGGTAAATAAACCATGATCAGAAATATCAGTATGAGTATAAAATAAGTAAATATACTTAACTGTTCAAGTACATTATCACATTTAATACAACTTTTTTTCTAGACTTCAGGTGCAAATGGATGCATTAATCCTGCTTCTGTTAATGACACATTATCATTTGTTGTTGAAAGGCATTCAGTTGTTAATGGTGGCCAATGGAATAGTTTACAGTGTATGGATTATTAAGGCTCTCATGCATACACACATAAACTGAGAGAAGGAGAAATGCAGGGTTGTGTCATTAATGATGGTTAACACAGGACAGGATTTCAGCAGCTGCTTTTATAAAATATCCAATGGAGCAATCAGATATCCTCCTAAACCTCTTCATTCTATAATCTCTGAGCCTCGTTTTCTTATGAAGATTGTGGGATATGGCAAAAACTTCGTGGTCCATGTACTTCTTCTACATTCTGATGCCAACCGTATTTTCAAAAAATGTTTCTTCATTTAAAAAGTTGTAGGCATACAGAAAATTTCAAAATTACCAAATTTCAGTAAGTAAAATGAAAGATTTTTGAAAAATATAGAAAGATTTTCCTGGATTTAGGCTTGGGACAAATCAAACAATTGCAATACATTTTCCAGAATTTGATAGTCAATATTTTAAGATGCTATGAAAACAAATAGATTTTTTCAACCTCTGATGAAAGGGATTTTATGATAAATTTTGAATTAAACAAATGCAATTTTATTCTGCTTGGGTATGTTCTCCCTAAATATATGCAAGCTTGCCAATATAATACCCAGTTTTATAAGTACATTCTCAATATTCTTCTTAAAAATAGCCTAAATAGGCAAGTTAGGTTACATGACCTGAGCAATGTTCCTGCTAATAATAACACTTATATAAAGTATAATAAAATTTTAAGATATGCTAATGCTTAAAACATATTCGATTTAAAGAAATCAGTTAAGTTTAGTAAGAAATATAAATGGATATTTTTATAATCTTGATTATCTGGATTTCAAAGAATCTGGCTTTTGGTTAATTGGCCATTTATTACCTCAGTGTGTGGAAGAATTTGAATCTGTAGAAGCTTTGTTAATGTCAATAAGTATATTTTTATCAGCAAATGGTATCATAAATAGGTAAAACCTAATTCCTAGCTTCAAAGAGTTTATAGTCTATTTAGAATATATTTGTACCTGGGCACAGTATAAGACAGTAATAATGAAGGAATGAAAATGCTGGAAGCATTTAAAAAGCAGATAGATAAAGGATGACCTAAGAAGTCTTCACAGAAGAGATGACATTTATTGTAAGGGATTTAAATAAGAAAGTAGCATTTATATAATTAGAGCTCTGAATTGCTTTTTTAGAAGCCGTAACAATTCTGTAAACTAGCTAATTCCTGGTAATATTTTGCACTTGGGAACAATGTTGATAAAAACTTGAGACTTTTCTGGATATAATTCCCTTAAATATAGATAAGCTGATTAAATTTCAAATTTAGAACTTTTCTGACCTTTGAAGGCAGTGCTGAATTAAACTGTAAGATTTTAGGCATGTTGTAAATTAATCGCTTTTGTGTTCTGAGTATAAAGAATATACCCTTCATCCATTATTTTTTGTAGTTTTTCTCTCTCTTCTTCCCTTCCATGAAGACAGTTATTGGAAGGAAGTATGCAGGTTTGCAAGCTTTGCGTATTAATTATCAAATTTGCTTCTGATTATGTGCAGTCTGGTTAAATAAAAACTATAGGTGGAATGGATATGGCAGGTGATAAGAAGTTTAAGAAAATGGATTTTGATTGTTACAGTCATTGTTGACTACAAGCCCTGAATTGATATAGAGAGTTGTAAAAAAGGAGTTTATGAAAGTAAATTCTGTCTGTCATAGTCATGCTGACCAAAATTTAATAATCCTGTTTATAATATGTTTGAAAAAAATGAAACTTTTGTGTCAAACTGGGTATTAATACAAAACTCAAAGTTAACTTTATCCTTGCTGGAGTGACATGGATTGTTAGTTTGTTCCTAATGTAAAGTTTTTTCGAGGGGTTTTCTCGATCATCTAAGTGCTTTGTCTTGAAAACAAAGATTTTACATAAGGATAATAGTTTTGTTGTTTGTGTTGGCCTTATGCTTTATTTCAGAGGACAAGTGTTTTCACTGTTAAGGAAAAAAACTGTTGCAGCTTGTCTGTTCTTTCATCTTGTACAAGCAAGGGGCTAAAATACTTTAGCCTATTGCATAGGAGGTGTTTTGAATGTATTACAGTGGTTAAAAGGGATTTTCAATCATGTTCTGGTTGAATTGATATAGGTACAATATTATTCATATATTTAGAGATTGTATAAAATTCCTAAAAATTTGACAATTTTCTCATCGTCTGTGTTATACCTGATATTAATCTGTATGATGTTAAACAGTGGTAAGGTGTTGTTAGTCATAATTTTAGTTATTCTTTAAAAAGATACAATCATATGATGGTGTGGTAGCTCATGACAAACTCTGGAAAGTATTTGTTGAAGAGTGCTGTGAAAAAAATTGCTTTCTTCTTTCTTTGCTTTGTGTATATGTTATATATATATATATATCACTCTGTTCCTGTCTATATTTAAATTTTTGAAATTTTGTTGAGCATGGATATTTGCACTATTTTTGATTTTTAAAAATATTGCATTAAAATATTATTTACCTTGGAAAAAAGCTACAGATCATAGAAACAGCCAAATTGTCAGTTGTACTTTTTGCTCTAATGCTTCTCTAAAAGAATATATGGTCAGCTATAGGTCAGACCTCCATCTATAACATGGAAAGACTTTTAAAAAGGTAGGACAAATATATAAATTACATTTTTATCTGTTAATTAACATAACTCTGGTAAATGTGTAAAAGTACAATAGATCAAAACCTCTTAGCTGTGGTTTTGAAATATAATATATATAAATAATATGAAACAACTATCTAATGTTTTATTTCTGAAATTAGCTTCATTTAAAAAGGCTTATAAAGATTAGAGCTTAGATTGTGAGCTTAAACTGTTATCCTTAAATTCTTAGATGCTTTACTGTTTGTATAGCCTAGTAGTTCCCTGGAACTTTAAGTGTCTGTGTGACTCCTGCGACTCAGGTTTAGCTCTCCAGCTCTGAAAGTCAGCATAGGTCCATATATCAACTGTTTAAAAACACTGAAAATTTTAAACTCCAGTTGAAGATGTGATGAAATCGATCTGGTTAAAACCAAGGTAAATCAATATACAAGGTTAAAAAATAATAATATTATAAGTACTCTAAAGCTTTAACTTTCATGTGAGACAAAAGGAAAAATGTTTATTTTATCCAAAATTTAAATTTTCTGTAGCACAGTATCTAATTTAATGTGTCTAGTCAGTTAATTTAAACAATCTAATATTCACCTTTATTTGATCCAAAACATGGAATAAACATTAAAATTTTAATATTTTGTACAAGTGAATGTTATACCATAATGCATTTCAGAAAATTTGGGCAGAAAATTGAGTTCTTGCAAAGCCCTTTGAAGGACTGGGAAAAATAGAACTATTGAACTTCCCCACCTGGGGAATTCATGACATTTTCTTAATCAGGAGGGCTCTTAATTTAATAGGTCAAAGCCTCAATCTTGAGGCTTGCCCTTATAAAACTTAGTTCTATAAGAGCAAATTGTAATACAATTTGTATTACAAATTGTAATAGCAAATGATTAGTCCCAAGAGTCATCCCCAGAAAATTTCTGCTGTTGCTCAGTGTGGTTTCTTACAAACTCTGACCTTACCCCCTATATGGGACATAATTTCCAGAGGTGTAAGCCTGGCCCTGGCATCATGGAGCATAACTGACCCTGGCATCATGGGACATAGCTGGCCGTGGCATTATGAGACATAAGTTCCAAAGATGAGCCTAGCTCTTATATGGGTTAGTTGACCAAAAAGGGGAAAAGAGATAGAGTTTCAATGGCTAAGAGATTTCAAATCAAGTCAAAAGGTCATTCTGGAAGATATTATTATGCAAGTTTCAACCAGATATTACAAACTACAACAGCATGGCAAACCCCAAACAACAGTATTCCTGGAAACCCTGAAAGATATCCTGGGCTCTATAAAATTTCACTCATTAAGTTAGTTTTTCAGAAAATTAAAACCTCCAGATTGTTTCATTGCAGGGAAATTTTGAAGCCCAGAAAGATGACTCTCCAAGAGCAGCTGCTTTCATCATTTCATTTCTCTGCCCCTTAATAACAATACTCCTTTTCAGCTTTGAAGAAGTTAGAGTCATCACCCAGATATCCCTCCAGATGGTGAGATAATTATCAAGTGAGAGGGAGGAATTGTAACAGAGGAATTAGGATTTAAGTGATGATTTTTTTTTTTAACAGGGCAGGCACCGGGAATCAAACCCAGGTCCTCTGGCATCGCAGGCAAGCATTCCTGCCTGCTGAGCCACCATGGCCCACCCTTAAGTGATGATTCTGATTACTGAGTCATTATATAGACATTCCTTTTCTGCTCTTCGACTATGCACCTAGTGATAAACTCTTTCTCTCTTTGAAAGAAAAGTAAATGTTTAAAAGCAACTATTTAAGCCATTACCTCAAAATTAGAATAGGAAAAGAAATTTAATATCAAAATAAGATGAAAGTTTATACAAAGTCAAGATTAAAGATCAATAAAATAGAAAACATGAAAAAGAGAAAATAAAAAAAACTATGGTATTTATTTAACAATAAAATTGACAAACCTCTATGAAGTATGATCAAAAGAAAAATCCAAATGACCAATATTAGGAATATAAGAGTAGATGAAGGGTGCACGGGTGGTTCAGTGGTAGAATGCTCGCCTTCCATGTGGGAGACCCAGGTTTGATTAGTGAACCATGCACCCCCCCCCCAAAAAAAAACAGTAGCTGAATATTACTACAGACCCATCAGACATTAAAAGCATGCTCATTTGGAGATATGAAAGAGTATATTTTCCAAAACTGAATGCAAGATTATCTCCCATCCCATACGCTACTCTGTAATATGATTTTGTCACACCCCCAACAAGTGTTCTATTCCACTTCTCCATTCCCTAAAATATGGTCAGGCCCGTGACTGCTTTGACCCACAGAAGATTGCAGAAGTTTCGCTGTGCCCGTTCTGAACATAGCCCTTAACTGGCTTGATAGCTGCTATATGCAACCATCGAAAGCCTTGAGCATCAGGGACAAAGTCTGATTATCATGCTGGAAAGATCTTGTGACGACATCCTGCATCTAAGTGAAAAGACAGAAGGACCCAGAGGATTCCTTCTGGGCATTACTTCTTAAACACCATGAGTGTGAGTTAAGTTGCCTTGAACTCTTAAGACCAGCCCGACTGTTAGCTGAAAAGCCCAGAGTGACTTCAGTCCATTTCACCTGAAGCAGAAGAAACACCTGGCTAATCCCTGCCTAACTTTCTGCCCCACAAAGTCTTGAGATAAAATTAAATAGCTGTTAAAAATTCACAAAAATGTGCTGTTATATGTCATGAGGAAAAAGAACTAGAACAATAATTGAGATGTTTCAATACAAAAATCTAAAACAAGTGGCATCAACTGTGGTGTCAGGAGGTCAATGGAAGATAGAAGGATCTTTCCTCAGTTTCCCTTGTTGCTAAGATGTATACCACACAACCTGTTGATTTAAACAGTGGAAATTTATTGGGTGACAGCACTGAAGCTAGCAGATGTTCAAAACTGAGGCATCAGCAAAATGATGCTTTCTCCCTGAAGATTTTTGATTTGGTTCTGGCTGCCATGACCTTAGTTTCCTTGGGTTTCCTATCACATGGAAATGTCCTTTCCTTTCTCTCTTAGGTTATGTTGGCTTCCAGATTCTATTGCTCCACGTGGCTTTCTATTTATAAAGTCTCCAGTACTAGGATTGTGGCCCAATCATTCAGTCTGGACAGATCATAACTAAAAATAACATCTTCAAGATGTCCTATTTACAAAGGTTCACACCAACAAAGGTAGACTAAGGTTAAGAATGTTTTCTTTTCTTGGGGTACATAATTCAACCTACCACAGACTGCCATCTAGACCCCCAAAAGACATGTTCTTCCCATTTGCAAAATATATCCATTCCATCACAACATCTCAGAATCCTTATTTCAATAACAGTGCTAAAGACAAGGTCTCATCAAGATCAATTATATGTGTGGTCCATTCTGAGCTAATACAATGTGGAACAAGCACAGAATAGACATCCCCATTCCAGAATGAAGAATTTAGAAAGAAAACAGGGTTCAGAGGTCCCAAGCAAGTTCCAAACCCAGTTGGGCAAGCTCCATTAGGTCTCAAGGTCTAAGTGTCATCTGTGGATTTATGCTTCATCCTCCAGACCTGTTGAACTAGTAATCCCACTCTTTCTACCTGCTTGCACAGCAGGCTTTCCAAGAATGCTGGGGTATAGGAACTACATTCTCTGAGCATTAAAATAGCAATGAGGCTCTGAGAATGCTGGGGCACAAATGAGAACTTCTCCTAGACTTGAGGTTTGGTACTCTCTCTGAATATCAGAATATATAGCCCACCATCTCCTAGTTCCAGAGGAGTTGATCTGGCCCATCTAAGTGCAGAAGTAAACTGCTTTCTCCACACACATGGTTGGATCCACTCTCTTGACCCAAGGAGATCCTTTTGTTCCAGAACTTTGCTTCCATGATCTTGCCCTTGAAATCCTATTTCCTTAAATTCATCCATTTTCTGTCACTTTCAGTCCAGGATAGCAGTGTATCTGTTCATACAAATTTTGCACAATACTTGAAAGATTTGCACGCAGTTCAAAAGGAACCAAGCGGTCAGACAAAAAGGCCTTCCACAGATCCTTACTGGACAACTACTGCAGTGGTGTGAACTTTCTTTACCACTGAAAAACATGTTCTTTAACTCCATTCCTGTGGGTGCTAATCCATTGTAGGACGGGCCTGTTCACGATGCTGTTTCAGTGAAGGTGTGACCCACCTCAATCACGATGGGTCCTAATCCTATCACTGGAGTCCTTTGTAAACAGAATGAAGTTCAGACAGAAAGCAGCCATAGGAAGTCAGAAGCTGGACATCAATGGAACCTAGAAGTGAAAAAAGAAACCAGGAGACATAGTCATGTGTCTTGCTCTATGGCAGAGCCAAGCATTGCTTACAGCCAGCCCCAGAAGCACCACATTTTTCAGGCAACAGTATCAACATAATGACACTCTGATTTGGGCATTTTCCCAGCCTCAAACCATAAGTAAGTAAATTCCCATTGTTTTATTTGAACTATTTTATGGCATTTGCTTGAGCTTCGCAGGCAATAAAAGCAGATTTTGATACAGGAAGATTGGTGTGCTGCTATTGCAGACACCAAAAATGTGGAAATGGTTTTGAAACTGGGTAATGGGTAGAAAATGGAAGAGCTGTGAGGTACTTGATGAAACATCGAAGCTCAAGGGGATTGCACCAGAGGAACCACCATAGTCTTCTGTTTGCCACCCTTTTGGACAAGAATGTATATTTTGGTTACCCTGAACCCCCATTGTAGTCTGAGCATATGAAAAAAATAGTATATCTCTAGTTCCTAGACCTTTAAAGAGAGAGGCACCATTATTGAGAAACTGTATAAAGGAACTATATCCAAGGTGACTGAGCCACACCTGGTCTGGATTTAGAGGTTGAAATCCTGAACTTCAAGATGATGCCATTACAGGATGAGATCTTGGGGAAGGTGAATATTTTGCTTGTATGAGACACATGTATTGTTGTGGCCTGGGGGCAGACTGTGATAGATTTTATGTGTTCTAAAGATGAACACAATGACATCTTGCATTTATGCTCTTCTTAATGTACTTGGCACCTCCTTAATCAAGCTATTCAGTCAATTGCTCCATCTTTTTGAAATTGGGAAAGCTTATGTTTGCTTTATCTAATAGAGTATGATAGAAGTCATGTTGGATGAATTCTAGGATGGCTGCTAACTGGTCTGGCCACTTTTGCCTCCTGCCTCTTGGAGCCCTGAGCTGCCATTATAGAAATCTGAAAACTGTGTTGGAAAAGCCTTATCTGCATATCCTTACATCTACTTGGAGAGGAAGAAAGGCCCAGGAGAATGCAGCCTTCTAACCATATCTGCCAAGTAGATTTATTTTGGACACTCCATAAAACACCAGACCTTAGCTGAAAACCAGAGTGACCTTAGCTCATGCCACATGGAGCAGAAGAATTGTTCAATCAAGTTTTGTCTAAACTTCCATCTCAAAGAAATTATGAGATACAACACAATACTTCTTGTTTCAGCCACTAAGTTTTGGGATAGTTTGTTTTGCATTAATATATAACTAAACAGGAGAAATGGACAAGCAGATTCTAAAATTATGTTAAAATGAAAGAGTCTTACAGCTACTAGAATAATCTGGAAAAAATTGTAGTATCATGACACAATAAGAATTATTATTAAGCTATTCCAAACAAGATTTTGTAGTACTAGTGTAAGGTTAAACAAATAGATGAATAAAATAGAATACGGAGTCCAGAAATATTTCCATGCACATATGTTAATCTGTGTTCAACAAAGTTCCCAATGTATTTAAATGGGCAAAGGAAAGATTTCTAAACAACAGGTACTGGCAGAATTAGACATTCACATCAAAAAATGTGAATCACAATCTTAATTTCACATAATATTCAAGAAATAATTCAAGAATAAACCTAGAACTTAAAATGAAAACTAGCTTGATAAAGCTTCCAGGAGAAAACAAAGAAAAATATCTTTATGAACTTGGAGTTGCGAAAGATTTCTTTGGAAACAAAAAGAAAAAATGATAAATTGGATTTCATCAAAATAAAAAACTTGTCTTATGAAAATTAACTGCTAATCATATGAAAGGGCAAGGCATAGATCAGGGAAATATTTGCAATACTTATTTCTAAGAAAAGTTTGTATCTAGAATACATAAAGAATTCTTAAAAATCAAGACAAGCCACAGGTTTATTTTGAATGATCAAAAAATATAAACAGACCAGTCAATAAGGAACACAGGGACATGAAACTTTGACATGTTTAGACTTCTGGGAAATGCAAATTAAAACAATGATGTGACACACCTCACAATCACTAGCATAGGTAAAATTAAAGTCGAATATTTCAAATGTTAGTGAGGGTGTGTAGCCACTAGAATTTTCATATGTCCTTGGTGGGCGTATATACAATTCTGCAATGATGTGTAAGGTCAGATAAAGACCCATGTTGGTTAGATGTAGGCTCATGCATAATCACATTCAGACCATGTGAATTATAATGATGATTGCAAATTTTTATTGAGACTTATAAATCAAGCCTTCTCAACACATCTCATTCCACAAAGGTGAATTAGACTATAGCATACTGTTATCCTCAAAATCAATAATGGAGTAATGAAATTCTAAATATGATTTCACGGGGAGTTCTTGAGCATAAAAAAAGGACCCTAAAGTTTATCAGAGAGAATAAACATTGAAGAAATGCAAGTAAAATGTTGAAAATGATGACTCATTAAGGGATGCTACTTCTACCAGATATAAATACACATTAAAAATACTTAATGATTCTTTCAGTTTGCTAAAGCTGCCAGAATGCAATGTACTAGAAATGGACTGGCTTTAAGCAATGGGAATTTATTAGATTGCAAGTTACAATTTTAAGGCTATGAAAATGTACAAACAAAGGCATCAACTGGAGGACTGATTCTCTGAAGAGAGGTTGCCGGCCCCTGGGACACCTCTGTCGCGTGGGAAGGCACATGGTCGGCATCTGCAGGTGCTTATCTCCCAGGTTTCATTGCTTTCAGTTTCTGGCTTTAGTGGTTTTTTCAGCTTCTGTGGGCTTTTTCTCTCTAAACTCTCTTGGCTTTTTCTGCACTTTATCCTCTCATAAAGGAATTCAATAAAAGGATTAAGACCCAGCTTGAATGGGCTGGGTCACTTCTCTATTGAAATAACCTAACAAAAAGTTCCTGCCATAATAGGTCTGCAGCCACAGGATTTAAAAGAACATAGCCTTTTCTGGGGTATATAACAGCTTCAAACCAGCACCATAACAATAATGATACACTGGTGACAGAGAAATAATGCCCCCTAAAATTTAAGAAACATAAGATATGGATCAAAGACTGAACGTTCTAGATATATAAAACAACAAATTAAAAGGATAAATTTCAAATCATTACAGAAAAGAATAATAATTAGTAAATTATGTTAGCAGAGTATTTTATCTATTTGGGAAAAATAAGCTATTTCCTCAACACGAACGAAAATAAATTCTAAATGCGTTGAAAATTGTTTTCTGAAGTTATTAAAAATAGAAAAGGTTAAAATATATAAAATCATTAGGGAAATGAAATTTTCAAAGTGTGATATGATAGAAGAAATCAAAAAGTAAAAGAATAATAAAATATAACATCTATATGTAAAGCATAACTATTAAATAAAATAAGGCAATTATCAAAGAAAATTGGTATATATCTTTAAGATAAAAGAGTCCATCAAAACTCATCAGTAAAAGTTTTTACTCCAACAGAACATGAAAGGATACAAGTAACTGACAAACTTTATGGAGTGAATTTTTATCTCAGATATTGTGTAAGGAACACAAAGACTATTAAGTGATTTTCACTGCCTTCAGGGAACTTATAGACAAAAGTACACTTAATATAATTATATAAATCTAAAAATTAACTAAGTATCCAAAATTAGAGGGCTAAGTTAAGTAAGCTTGGTTATAATCATATCTCTTGATATTATTTCACAAATAGTGTTACGTTTAGGCAGAATCTGAGATGATAAAAGCAGTCTCTATGTAATAATAATAATAGGAAAAAGATCAGGCTACAAAATATTCATATAACATGTTTTACCAGTGGAGGGTACTCGTTCTCCTATAGATTTAGCCTCTCATGAAGCCAGACTGAATAGAGGAGGCAGGAACCATGAGTTTCTTTGACCTCCTGTTTCCTACCTTATTAGGGGCAGATAATATCTTATTTGAAGCCTGACTTAAAGTGAGAAATTTTTGCAAAGATTTTATCAATGAAGTTTCTGTCAAATAAAATATATTCTTGCCTCTTAATGTCCTGATAACCTGCTTTACATTGATGAGTGAGTACAATGGAAGGGAAACAATATATATTGTCAGCATCTTTCTTGACAATGATATCATTTGATATTATCTAATGCCAATTTCTGCATTTTATATTCAAATGTATTATGCCAATTTTACATATGAATGACAGGTTCTTGGTCCCAATTGAAGGTCACAAGGCACTATATGCAAGAAGAAGATGCAGATGTTGAAATACAGCAGAAGTTACATCACATATTTTCAACCATCTGGAAAGATTAATAGATCATTTCTTAAAATATAGCACCAAAGAAAGCTGCTCCACTTGAGGAGAGATATTTCTCAGTTGGAAAAAATTAAGAAAAATTTACTCATTTTCCCACATACTGCCTTGTTCAAATTCTTTTTGTATATTTAACCTCCTTATGATTAATATCATGACCTGGAAGCCCCAATCCTCTTCAACCTTTACCTGTTAGGCAATAAGAACAAAATTATATATTTAAATGATCTTTCAGATAAAAAAAAAGGAATCTATAGTCCAAATGTTTGTATGGGCCATTTTTGTATGGAGAGAAGAGAGCCATATTTGTATGTTTTATTTATTTTATTTTTCCAAAACTTCTAATGAGCACTATTGATTCTGAAAAAGATTAACT
Source organism: Tamandua tetradactyla (assembly GCF_023851605.1). Taxonomy (NCBI): domain Eukaryota; kingdom Metazoa; phylum Chordata; class Mammalia; order Pilosa; family Myrmecophagidae; genus Tamandua; species Tamandua tetradactyla. The sequence goes on from NC_135340.1 coordinate 86,847,033, forward strand.
TTATTTAAGATAAAAATGTGAAAAAATCTTTCAACAACTAAAATATATTTACAGTATTAACTATAGCACAACTCATCACATACAAAATAAATCTATAATCTCTACAGAGCCATTTTTTACCAATAAAGGAATATATGTTTACCTAAGAAATCTTGAAAATATCAAAAATATATTTTGAACAAAATTGATCACTGGTAGTATTTATGTAATGATTACTTTTCATCATGCACAATTTATTAAACCTATGGATAAAGTCACTACAATTAAATAATCACACATGGATTTCCTCAAAGGAGTAGCTCTCCATTGAAAATAGGTGCTGCATTTCTGCCCCATCTCATTTTCTTTTTCTGACCTGAACTTCTTCATGGCATTTTTTTTTTTTTTTTTTTTTTAAAGGAAAGACAGAGAGAAGGAAGGAAGGATAGAAGGAAGGAAGGAAGGAAGAAAGGGAAACATTTTTAAACATTTTCTTGTTTTTATTGTATTCTGTTTCTCCGTTTTTGTTACATGGGCTGGGGCCGGGAATCGAACCGAGGTCCTCCGGCATAGCAGGCAAGCACTTTGCCCGCTGAGCCACCGCGGCCCGCCCTTCATGGCATTTTTTATCTCTGCATTTCTCATTTTCAAGGATTTTAGGAAAACATACCATAAACAAAGTTAATAAACAGCACTTTGGAGAGGAGATTTACAATTCAAAGGGCATGCACAAAATTAATATCTAAAATAGACAAAGAGTTCTTATCAGTTATCAAACAATATAAAGCAAAGCAAAGGGAATAAATGATAGCAAACATGTCCTGAATCACAGAGGATCCCTAATAAGGTTGATTTTCAGAGACCCTCTTAAGAGAATTTTAATAGACTATGATTTCTAAATAACACCACCAATACACTCTTGCAAAATGTAAAGCCTGTTCAGATTCTTACGCATAAATACACTTCCTAAGTTACCTGCATGATAAGGTAGCCATTCAATCTAGCCTCTGGATTTTGATACCTTCTTCTGTGAATTAAAAATATCATGTACTTATAACATCTCTATAGACACAGAGAGCAAGATAACACATGTACCATCACTATACCATGAAATATTTCAATGTAACCAACCATTTCATGTTTGTAGAAAGACTGTGTCATCTCAGTGTTTCAGAAACAATTATCTTTTACATTTGGGGGATTTTGAAGGTGAATAACGAGAATGTCATTTAACCTAAAGAAGTCTGAATCTTGTTTGTAAACAGAGACCCAGATATCCACTGTTGGCAGAATTTGTCCTAAAAAATAAAAAGATGTTAAATCAACATTAAATATTTAAAACTACACAGTTGTGCACTACTGTAGTTTGTATTTTAAAAGTGAAATAGTAAAATTGCAAATATCAAATCAACATCTTGATTCTCATTTACTGGCCTGACTTCACACAGCATAGCTGAACTTCAGTTTGTCTGAAGGATGTAGAATAGCATCAGGTCCATATTTTATAGTGGTTTTGAATCTATCATTTCAATTCTTAAAAAAAAAAATAGCGTAAATATTCATACAAACACATTCTGTGGTAAGGTCAAAATTTATGTACAATTATGTGCATTTAAACTACAGCACATACTGTTGAGTCATTCAAATGACACATCTCTAAGGGTGATTCTTCTCTAATTAAAATCACTGGGACCTAGACATAGACCATAATCCTGAGAGTAGATTCTGTATATCCACAGACTCCGTGAGAATAATCGCCCATGTAGAACAGAATTAACTAGTCCATGTAATCTGGAGAGAAAATCATAAAAGAATTGAGGTCAAGTCATCAAAGGGGAAGAGAAGACTCCAATCTGCACAAAATTTAAATATGTAAAAATTGTCTTCTTGAAGCCATGACCCTTGAAAAAGGCAAATGTATTGACTTTTTAAGTTCAAACTGCACTTTTAAATATGACCTCTAAATTCACTCTCAAAGCATGAAAGTTCATTTCAGAACAAGGCGTTGAAATCTTGAATCAAATGCAGATAAAGCAATGTCACCCCTCTAGCAATAAGAGTCTTAAGTTGTCACAGAAAGAGTTTCAGACAGAAAAATAGGTAGAATCTGTGTTGTAAGTAAAAAGAAAATTTGAAATATTAAAGGAATGACAGAGTAGTCCATGCATCCTAAGTCTTAATTACACTTTAAAGACCATTCTAAGGGAAGTACTACCAATTGTTTCTTTCTGGACAAAGTTTCAGTGGATGTCTTGGGATTGGCGAAAGAAAATTTCCTCACTTGGAAGTATACCTCAAGAGAAGGAGGACAACTTCTGGAGAAGATGGCGGCTTAGCAAGACGCGTGGGTCTTAGTTCCTCCTCCAGAACAGCTACTAGAGAAGTAGAAACGATTCAGAACAGCTCCTGGAGCCGCAACAGAGACCAAGAAGACAGCGTACCCCATTCTGGAACAGCTGACTGGCTGGGAGAACCCGCTCTGGTGAGATCGCTGAGGGGCGCGGGCTTCCCTGGGCCGGGGCAGCAGGCGGCCGGAGTCCCTCCCTCCCTCCTTCCCAGACCAGCTGGGAGAATGGACAGGCGGTCCCCTCAAGCTGCAGCGGCTGGCACCCACCCGCCACGCGCAGCCCCCTGGACCAGCTGGGAGAATTCAATCGGAGATCCCCAAGCCGTGGAGAATGGCGACCGGGGTCCCGTCCAAACACGTGGCTTCCTGGTCCAACTGGGAACGGTGGATAGACACTTCCCCAAGCCGCAGCGGCTGGCACCTCCCCGCCACACTTGGTAACCCGGGCCAGCTGGGAAATTTGGACAGGCATTCCCCCAAGCTGCGGAGGCTGGCGACCCTCCCCATGCGCGGATCCCCAGGCCGGCTGGGAGATTCAGATTGGAACTCCCCCAAGCCGCTTCGGCTGGCGACCCCCCCCACCCACAGCAAGAGTTTTCCAAAGTTAAAGGGGCCCCAGCATCTTTTACTGGTGGGACCCGCAGACAGAAGAGCACCACGAGTGCCACTTATTGGGCAGGATAAGATAAACAGAGCCCAGAGATTTCACAGAAAAATCTTTCAACCTGCGGGGTCTTACACCCAGGGAAATCTGATTAAATGCCCAGACGCCAGCAGAAGATAACAGATCACACTCAGAAAATTGAAAATATGGCCCAGTCAAAGGAACAAACCAATAGTTCAAATGAGATACAGGAGCTCAGACAACTAATGCTGAATATACGAACAGAAATGTAAAACCTCTTCAAAGATCAAATCGATAAATTGAGGGAGGACATGAAGAAGACATGGGCTGAACAAAAAGAAGAAATAGAAAATCTGAAAAAACAAATCACAGAACTTATGGGAGTGAAGGACAAACAAGAAAAAATGGAAAAAACAATGGATACCTACAATGGTAGATCTAAAGAGACAGAAGTTAGAATTAGTGAATTGGAGGATGGAACATCTGAATTCCAAAAAGAAACAGAAACTATCAGGAAAAGAATGGAAAAATTTGAACAGGGGATCAGGGAACTGAATGACAATATGAAGCACACAAATATACGGGTTGTGGGTGTCCCAGAAGGAGAAGAGAAGGGAAAAGGAGGAGAAAAACTAATGGAAGAAATTATCACTGAAAATTTCCCAACTCTTATGAAAGCCCTAAAATTATAGATCCAAGAAGTGCAGCGCACCCCAAAGAGAATAGACCCAAATAGGCGTTCTCCAAGACACTTATTAGTGAGAATGTCAGATGTCAAAGAGAAAGAGAGGATCTTGAAAGCAGCAAGAGAAAAACAATCCATCACATACAAGGGAAACCCAATAAGACTATGTGTAGATTTCTCAGCAGAAACCATGGAAGCTAGAAGACAGTGGGATGATATATTTAAATTACTAAAAGAGAAAAACTGCCAACCAACACTCCTATATCCAGCAAAATTGTCCTTCAAAAATGAGGGAGAAATTAAAACATTCTCAGACAAAAAGTCACTGAGAGAATTTGTGACCAAGAGACCAGCTCTGCAAGAAATACTAAAGGGAACACTAGAGTCAGATATGAAAAGACAGAAGAGAGAGGTATGGAGAAGAGTGTAGAAAGAAGGAAAATCAGATATGATATATATAATACAAAAGGCAAAATGGTAGAGGAAAATATTATCCAAACAGTAATAACACTAAATGTTAATGGACTGAATTCCCCAATCAAAAGACATAGACTGGCAGAATGGATTAAAAAACAGGATCCTTCTATATGCTGTCTACAGGAAACACATCTTAGACCCAAAGATAAACATAGGTTGAAAGTGAAAGGTTGGGAAAAGATATTTCATGCAAATAACAACCAGAAAAGAGCAGGAGTGGCTATACTAATATCCAACAAATTAGACTTCAAATGTAAAACAGTTAAAAGAGACAAAGAAGGACACTATATACTAATAAAAGGAACAATTAAACAAGAAGACATAACAATCATAAATATTTATGCACCAAACCAGAATGCCCCAAAATACATGAGGAATACACTGCAAACACTGAAAAGGGAAATAGACACCTATACCATAATAGTTGGAGACTTCAATTCACCACTCTCATCAATGGACAGAACATCTAGACAGAGGATCAATAAAGAAATAGAGAATCTGAATATTACTATAAATGAGCTAGACGTAACAGACATTTATAGGACATTACATCCCACAACAGCAGGATACACCTTTTTCTCAAGTGCTCATGGATCATTCTCAAAGATAGACCATACGCTGGGTCACAAGGCAAGTCTTAATGAATTTAAAAAGATTGAAATCATACACAACACTTTCTCGGATCATAAAGAAATGAAGTTGGAAATCAATAATAGGCGAAGTGCCAGAAAATTCACAAATACATGGAGGCTCAACAACACACTCTTAAACAACAAGGGGGTCAAAGAAGAAATTGCAAGGGAAATTAGTAAATACCTCGAGGCGAATGAAAATGAAAACACAACATATCAAAACTTATGGGACGCAGCAAAAGCAGTGCTAAGAGGGAAATTTATTGCCCTAAATGCCTATATCAGAAAAGAAGAAAAGGCAAAAATGCAGGAATTAACTGTCCACTTGGACGAACTGGAGAAAGAACGGCAAACTAATCCCAAAGCAAGCAAAAGGAAAGAAATAACAAAGATTAGAGCAGAAATAAATGAAATTGAAAACATGAAAACAATAGAGAAAATCAATAAGACCAGAAGTTGGTTCTATGAGAAAATCAAGAAGATTGATGGGCCCTTAGCAAGATTGACAAAAAGAAGAAGAGAGAGGATGCAAATAAATAAGATCAGAAATGGAAGAGGAGACATAACTACTGACCTCACAGAAATAAAGGAGGTAATAACAGGATACTATGAATAACTTTACGCTAATACATACAACAATTTAGATGAAATGGACGGGTTCCTGGAAAGACGTGAACAACCAACTTTGACTCAAGAAGAAATAGATGACCTCAACAAACCAATCACAAATAAAGAAATTGAATTAGTCATTCAAAAGCTTCCTAAAAAGAAAAGTCCAGGACCAGGCGGCTTCACATGTGAATTCTATCAAACATTCCAGAAAGAATTAGTACCAACTCTCCTCAAACTCTTCAAAAAAATCGAAGTGGAGGGAAAACTACCTAATTCATTCTATGAAGCCAACATCACCCTCATACCAAAACCAGGCAAAGATATTACAAAAAAAGAAAACTACAGACCAATCTCTCTAATGAATATAGATGCAAAAATCCTCAATAAAATTCTAGCAAATCAAATCCAACAACACATTAAAAGAATTATACATCATGACCAAGTAGGATTCATCCCAGGTATGCAAGGATGGTTCAACATAAGAAAATCAATTAATGTAATACACCATATCAACAAATCAAAGCAGAAAAATCACATGATCATCTCAATTGATGCAGAGAAGGCATTTGACAAGATTCAACATCCTTTCCTGTTGAAAACACTTCAAAAGGTAGGAATACAAGGGAACTTCCTTAAAATGATAGAGGGAATATATGAAAAACCCACAGCTAATATCATCCTCAATAGGGAAAAATCGAAAACTTTCCCCCTAAGATCAGGAACAAGACAAGGATGTCCACTATCACCACTATTATTCAACATTGTGTTGGAGGTTCTAGCCAGAGCAATTAGACAAGAAAAAGAAATACAAGGCATCAAAATTGGAAAGGAAGAAGTAAAACTATCACTGTTTGCAGACGATATGATACTTATACGTCGAAAACCCGGAAAAATCCACAGCAAAACTACTAGAGCTAATAAATGAGTACAGCAAAGTAGCAGGTTACAAGATCAACATTCAAAAATCTGTAGCATTTCTATACACTAGTAATGAACAAGCTGAGGGGAAAATCAAGAAACGAATCCCATTTACAATTGCAACTAAAAGAATAAAATACCTAGGAATAAATTTAACTAAAGAGACAAAAAACCTATACAAAGAAAACTACAAAAAACTGTTGAAAGAAATCACAGAAGACCTAAATAGATGGAAGGGCATACCATGTTCATGGATTGGAAAACTAAATATAGTTAAGATGTCAATCCTACCTAAATTGATTTATAGATTCAATGCAATACCAATCAAAATCCCAACTTACTTTTCAGGAATAGAAAAACCAATAAGCAAATTTATCTGGAAGGGCAGGGTGCCCCAAATTGCTAAAAGTATCTTGAGGAAAAAAAACGAATCTGGAGGTCTCATGCTGCCTGACTTTAAGGTATATTATGAAGCCACAGTGGTCAAAACAGCATGGTATTGGCATAAAGATAGATATATCGACCAATGGAATCAAATAGAGTGCTCAGATCTAGACCCTCTCGTCTATGGACATTTGATCTTTGATAAGGCAGTCAAGCCAACTCACCTGGGACAGAACAGTCTCTTCAATAAATGGTGCCTAGAGAACTGGATATCCATATGCAAAAGAATGAAAGAAGACCCGTATCTCACACCCTATACAAAAGTTAACTCAAAATGGATCAAAGATCTAAACATTAGGTCTAAGACCATAAAACAGTTAGAGGAAAATGTAGGGAGATATCTTATGAAACTTACAATTGGAGGCAGTTTTATGGACCTTAAACCTAAAGCAAGAGCACTGAAGAAAGAAAGAAAGAAATGGGAGCTCCTCAAAATTAAAGACTTTTGTGCATCAAAGAACTTCATCAAGGAAGTAGAAAGACAGCCTACACAATGGGAGACAATATTTGGAAACGACACATCAGATAAAGGTCTAGTATCCAGAATTTATAAAGAGATTGTCCAACTCAACAACAAAAAGACAGCCAACCCAATTGCAAAATGGGAAAAAGACTTGAACAGACACCTCTCAGAAGAGGAAATACAAATGGCCAAAAGGCACATGAAGAGATGCTCAATGTCCCTGGCCATTAGAGAAATGCAAATCAAAACCACAATGAGATATCATCTCACACCCACCAGAATGGCCATTATCAACAGAACAGAAAATGACAAGTGCTGGAGAGGATGCGGAGAAAGAGGCACACTTATCCACTGTTGGTGGGAATGTCAAATGGTGCAACCACTGTGGAAGGCATTTTGGCGGTTCCTCAAAAAACTGAATATAGAATTGCCATAGGACCCAGCAATACCATTGCTAGGTATCTACTCAAAGGACTTAAGGGCAAAGACACAAACGGACATTTGCACACCAATGTTTATAGCAGCGTTATTTACAATTGCAAAGAGATGGAAACAGCCAAAATGTCCATCAACAGACGAGTGGCTAAACAAACTGTGGTATATACATACGATGGAATATTATGCAGCTTTAAGACAGAATAAACTTATGAAGCATGTAATAACATGGATGGACCTAGAGAACATTATGCTGAGTGAGTCTAGCCAAAAACTAAAGGACAAATACTGTATGGTCCCACTGATGTGAACCGACATTCGAGAATAAACTTGGAATATGTCATTGGTAACAGAAACCAGCAGGAATTAGAAACAGGGTAAGATACTGGGTAATTGGAGCTGAAGGGATACAGACTGTGCAACAGGACTAGATACAAAAACTCAAAAATGGACAGCACAATAATACCTAACTGTAAAGTAATCATGTTAAAACACTGAAAGAAGCTGCATCTGAGCTATAGGTTTTTTTTTGTTTGTCTGTTTGTTTGTTTGTGTCTTTTTTTACTATTATTATTATTTTTATTTTTTTATCTATATTAACATTCTATATCTTTTTCTGTTGTTTTGCTAGTTCTTTTCCTAAATCGATGCAAATGTACTAAGAAATGATGATCATGCATCTATGTGATGATGTTAAGAATTACTGATTGCATATGTAGAATGGAATGATTTCTAAATGTTGTGTTAATTTCTTTTTATTCTTTAATTAATAAAAAAAATTAGGAAAAAAAAATCTTCCTCTACTGAAGTCACCCTCTGGTGTGCATTCACATGGGACACAAATATCTTTATGTTTTTAGTCCACTCAGAAAGGTCTATCCAGATACTTTTTCCCCAGACCTCTTTGTCACCAATTTTCCAATTATGGTTTTTCCAAGTCCCTGACCATCCAGCCAAACCATTAGCAACAACCCATGAGTCAGTATATAAATGTACCTCTGGCCAGTTCTCCTTCCAAGCAAAATGAACAACCAGGTGCACTGCTCGAAGTTCTGCCCACTGGGAAGATTTCCCCTTACCACTGTCTTTCAAGAACATCCCAGAAAAAGGTTGTAATAGTGCAGCTGTCCACTTTTGGGTGGTACCTGCATATCGTGCTGAACCATCTGCAACCAGGCCCGAGTTTTCTCTTTCTCAGTCAATTCACTCTAAGGAACTCCCCAAAAGGCCATGGCTCTGGTCTGGGAAAGAGAAAGTAATGTGGCAGAAGTGGAGACCATGGGCATTTGGGCCACTTCTTCATGTAACTTATTTGTGCCTTCAGGACCTGCTCTGGCCCTATCTCATATATACTATTTCCATTTTACAATAGAGTGCTGCTGTGCATGCCCAACTTTATGATTTGGTGGGTCAGACAACACCCAGCTCATGATGGGCAACTCAGGTCTCATGGTAACTTGGTGGCCCATGGTTAAGCATCCAGTCTATACTAAGGCCCAGTAGCAGGCCAAAAACTATTTCTCAAAAGCAGAATAGCTATCTACAGCAGATGGCAAGGCTTTGCTCCAAAATCCTAAGGGTCTGCATTGTGGTTCTCCTATAGGAGCCTGCCAAAGGCTCCAGACAGCATCTCTATTTGCCACTGACACTTCCAGCACCATTGGATCTGCTGGATCATACGGCCTAAGTGGCAGAGAAGCTAGTACAGCAGGCTGGACCTGTCACAGACCTCCTTTTGTTCAGGTCCCCACTCAAAATTAGCAGCTTTTCTGGTCACTCAATAAATAGGTCAGAGAAGCACACCCAAATGAGGAATATGTTGTCACCAAAATCCAAAAAGACCAACTAGGCATTGTGCCTCTTTTTTGGTTGTAGGAGGGGCCAGATGCAGCAACTTCCCCTTCACCTTAGAAGGGATATCTCGAAATGCCCACTGGACACCTAGAAATTTCGCTGAGGTGGAAGACCCCTGTACTTTTGTTGGATTAATTTCCCATCCTCTGACACACAAATGCCTTACCAGTAAGTCTAGAGTAGTTGCTACTTCTTGCTCACTAGGTCCAATCAGCATGATATCATCAATATAATGGACCAGTGTGATGTCTTGTGGGAGGGAGAAACGATCAAGGTCCCTGCAGACAGGATTATGACACAGGACTGGAGAGTTGATATACCCCTGAGGTAAGACAGTGAAAGTATATTGCTGACCTTGCCAGCTGAAAGCAAACAATTTCTGGTGGTCCTTACTAATAACTATTGAGAAAAAAACATTTGCCAGATCAATAGCTGCATAGCAGTTACCAGGGGATGTATTGATTTGCTCATGCAATGATACCACATCTGAAACAGCAAGCGCAATTGGAGTTACCACCTGGTTGAGCTTGGGATAATCCACTGTCATCCTCCAAGACCCATCTGTTTTCTGCACAGGCCAAATAGGAGAGTTGAATGGGGATGTGGTGGGAATCACCACCCCTGCATCCTGCAAGTCCTTAAGAGTAGCAGTAATCTCTGCAATCCCTCCAGTTATCCAGTATTGCTTCTGATTTACTATTTTGCTCAGTAGGGGCAGTTCTAGTGGCTTCCACTTGACCTTTCCCACCATAATAGCCCTCACTCCATGAGTTAGAGAGCCAATGTGAGGATTCTGCCAGTTGCTTAGTATGTCTATACCAAGTATATATTCTGGAACTGGGGAAATAACTGCAGAATGGGTCTGGGGGCCCACTGGACCCACTGTGAGACAGACCTGAGCTAAAACTCCATTGATCACCTGGCCTCCATAAGCCCCCACTCTGACTGGTGAACCAGAGTGATGTTTTAGGTCCCCTGGAATTAATGTCACTTCTGAACCAGTGTCTAATAATCCCCGAAATATCTGATCATTTCTTTTTCCCCAATGCACAGTTACCCTGGTGAAAGGCTGTCGGTCTCCTTGGGGAAGGCTTGGAGGAAGATTAACAGTATAAATTTGTGGCAGTGTAACAGGATTCTCCCCCAAAAGGACCTGGCCTCCTCTTCATTCAAGGGGCTCTGGGTCCGTAAACTGTCTCAAGTCTGGAAATTGATTAAGGGGCTGTGACTCTGTGTTTTTGTAATTCGGGTTAGACTTCTGTTCACTTGACCTAGAACTCTTTTATTTATGCAGCTCAGACAAGAATTTAGTAGACTGCCCTTCTACTGTATTTCGAGGTACCCCATGATTTACTAGCCAATGCCACAAATCTCTGAGTCATATAATTTTGATGCCTGCGTTGAGTTTGATGTCTACTATAATAGCCATGTCTACCCTGTCTTTGGTGATTAAGTGCTGCCACCTGGCTTCTGCCAACTCAGGATCCCATCATCCCCATTGTCTTTAAGGATTCCAGCTCAGTGACAGCAGTTCCTACTGTAATATTTGACCTACAGAGAACTGAAACCACAGAGCTCTACAGGGATGATGGTGCTAGTCTCACAAATTTATTTCTCACTGTTCTGGTAAAAGGTGCATCCTCCAGTGGTTCAAATTTGAAAATCAATCAGTTAATTAATAAACCACATTAATTGAATGTAGGAAAACAAACCACATGATCAAGTCACTTTATTAGGGAAAACATTTGTAAAAATCCAAACCCTTTCATTATTTAAAAGATTGAAGAACTCACAGCTAACAGCATACTTGATAGTGAAAAACTGAACACTTTGCTCATTAAATCAGGAACAATAAGGGATGTTTGTTCTCACCATTATTATTCAATATTATACTGGGAGGGCTAAACAAAGATATTAGAAAAGAAAAAATAGTTCAAATTAAGAAAGGAAGAAATAAAAATATCTCCATGCAGAGAGGACATGATCACATATATTAAAAGGACTAAGAAATACACACACACACACACACACACACACACAAACAGAAAGAAATAATAAGCAAGTTCAGCAATTTTACAGGATATAAGATCAACATACAAATGTCAGCTGCATTTCTACAACTAACAAAAATGAAACCAGGAAAATAATGCATTTTTTAATTTTTTGTTTGTTATTATTTTCTTCTTTTTTTTTTTTGTTTGAATAGCTCATTTTTAATTCACTTTGTAATTCCATTTACAAAGCCATCAAAAAAATCAAAATTCCTAGGGATAAGTGTAACCAATGAGGTGCATGGCTTTTACACTGAAATACACAAAATATTATCGCTAAATATTAAATAGGATATAAATGTATAATAACATGTCCTGTGATACTGTATAAGACAGTATAATCAAAATGGCAATGTTCTCCAAAGTGATACCCAATTAAATGCAATTCTTATCAAAATCCCACTGCTACATTTGAAGAAATGGAAAAACTGACCCTCAAATTCCTATGGAATTACAAGTGATTTTGAATAGCCATAAAATCTTGAAAAAGAAAAAAGTTGGAAGACTCATGCCACCTGATCACAAAACTTACTACACATCTGCAATAAGGAGAACAGCACGGTGCTGGCATAAGTATAGACAAATGGCTTGATTGAATAAAAATAAGATGACAGAAATAAACCCAAATATATATTGACATGGTTTTGTACATGGGGAACAATTTTGTTCAACAGGTAATAAATAATCTCCTCAACAAATAGTTCTGGGACAACTGCATATACACCAATAGAAAAATTTGGAATGCTACCTTGCCCCATATAAAAAAATTAACAAAAATAAATCAACATAAACATAAGAACTAAAACCATAAAACCCTTGAAGAAAGCACAGGGAATATCTTCAGCACCTTGTATTTGGCGACAGATTCTAAGATATGACATCAAAAGTACAGATAACAAAAGACAAAGTGGTAAGAAAAAATGACACCAATGCTACACAAACTCTTTCAGAAAATAAAAAGGCATTGCAGAACTCATTTTTATGAAGCCAGCATTACCTAAATATCAGATTGCATTTAAGAAATAAAATGACAGACAAATGCCAATTATGAATGTTTACACAATGAAGTTAACAAAATATTAGGCAACGAAATACTACAGCATGATTTTTCTTTAAAATCCATTCATAAAGCTTTTATTTCATTTACATCAACTTAATGTACATGGTATTAAAAATTATGCTTGGATCATTCATAAAAATTTCACAAGACATTAAACAAAGCTAGCTCTCATCAAGTTATTTCCCTGTTAACTATTTTATAGCACATGCATGTTGGGCGAGTATCAAAAAGATCACAAAAGCAAAAAAAAAACTAAAAAAAGTTAAATAGGTGAGTTGTTTGCTTTAATGCCATGGGTGATATACACAAAATAATGGATATGAAGCAACTTATTTTTAGTGCATTATTACTTGCACATTTGTTCTTAAGTTGCCTAAAACATTTAAATACAAATAAAATTAGTGTTGTGAAAATAATGAAAGCAAACAGCGGATAAGTTTATACAATGGAATGTGAACTGTTTCTGCCCTTCTCCAGAGTAAACTGGGTCATAATTGTGTCTAAAGGAACACGTTTGCAGCTGTGCACGTTGAGATCTGAGAGGATACACATGATTCAACATGTAATATCTATGGGATATCTCCTTCTAACACAGCCTTCAAAATGCTCCAAAACTTAAAGTACCTACAATAACTACACTTGTGACTGGAACCAATTATCCCTTTTATCTTTCACCAGGACAAACCAATACGTAGATAGTTTTCATTGTTACATATGTAAGCAGCTTTAACACTGGCTCTTCTGAAGCCAAGATGTACCCAAACTACTATGCCAAGCATTTGTAACTCGTATAAAAATTCAACATTGCCATATTAGCCACCTCAAAATGAAAATACTCTCTACATGTTAACTGGCTGTACATCCCTATTATTAAACATAAAAATCACCTGGGAAGTACAAAAAATCACATATAATTTGTAACATAAACCTGTCATAAGTCATAAGTGAAAGCTGTTTGTGGGACAGCATGGATGACAAATGGTCCACTGTGTAAATTTTAGAATGAGGCAGACAAGAGTTGGAAACCAAGTTAATTTTCCCCTTCCTCTCCTGCTTCAGTTTTGTTTCCTAGGGTATCCAGTGTCCACAATGTCAAGTTGTTTCTCAGTAATTGCATTATTAGTTTGCTGTCTTTGTAGAACTCTTCCCATAACATATCAAGTTCAGGATTGACATAATCAAAAGCTACCTTTGCAAGAGAGGCAGGCCGTCTCTGGGGAACTCAGAATCTCATAATAGAAAAGTTATGGGTTAGGACCAATCTGATAGGATGCATTGGCTGCATTCCCTTTTTGCTGATTTCCAATGCTTCTTAATATTAGAGGTTAATTTTTTAAATAACTTAAAACCTGTATATGAAAACTAGAAAACATATATGAGAAAAACTAAAGATAAAAATAAATGGAGAGATATACCATGCTGATAGACTAGAAGACTCATTATTTTTACCATATCAATTATATTGATACAAAGCAATTCTATTTAAATATCAGCAGAATTTTGGAGAATATCACAATCATCTTCTGAAATTTATACAGAAATTTTTAAAAATCTAGAGTAGCAAATCACTTACAAAAAAAAAAAAAACATGGTTGGAAGATTTGCTGTACCTAAATTAAAAACTGTCTATAAAGTTCCAATACTAAAGACTGTGCAACATTGCATAAGGATAATAATATAGACTGGTGGTACATGTGCCGGTCTGAATCTGTGGTGGACCCCAGAAAAGCCATGCCCTTTGATCCTCATTCAATATTCCTGGGTGGGAGCATTTTGATTGTTTCCATGAAGATGTGACCCACCCAATTGTGGGTGATAACTTCTGATTAGATGTTTCCATGGAGGTGTGTCTCCACCCATTGAAGGTGGAGTTGCTTACTGGAATCCCTTAAAAGAGGAAACATTTTGAAGAGAGTCCCTTTTGGTAAAGCCACGTGAAAGCCAGCAGACGCCATCATGTTTGCCACATGCCCTTCCATCTGAGGAGAGAAACTTTGAACGTCGTCGGCCTTCTTGAACCAAGGTAACTTTCCCCGGATGCCTTAAATTGGACATTTCTATAGACTTGTTTTAATTCGGACATTTTCTCGGCCTTACAACTGTAAACTAGCAACTCATTAAATTCCTCTTTTTAAAAGCCATTCTGTTTCTGGTATGTTGCCTTTCGGCAGCTAGTAAACTAGAACACTATCTATATGGAAAACAATGAAAACTTCAACATTACATCACACCATTCACAAACATTCAATCACAGTGGGTCAAGCAGACCTTCGTGTTAAAGCTAAATCTATAAAAATCTATAAAAATTCTAGAAGACATTTGCATGACTTTGGAATTGACCAATATTTGTAAAATATGAGACAGTAAGAATGAATCTTTGGACTTTGGCAACATTTTTAAACTTCTGCTCATCGGAAGACACAATTTTAAAAATGAAAGGTTAAGCCATAGACCTATAAAAAATATATTAACATCATATGTATGACAAAGAACATTAAAACTCAGTAAGAAGTTTAACAGAACCCCTATTTTCAAAATGTGCAAAAGCCTTGAACAGAAAATTCACAAATGAAGATATATAAATGGTAAAAAAAAAAAAAAATTGATGAAAAAAAAAAGACCAACATCATTAGTCAGCAGTAAAGTGCAAATTAAAACCACAATGATTTACTACTACTTAACCACTGGAATGGCCAAAAGGAAACAACTAAAAATACTAAGTGGCAAGGATGTAGAAAAACTGGAATGCTATTCTTGTGATTTACATATATCTCTCTATTTTTAATGCTGCCTAATATTCGATCACCAGCCTATGGAAATCAGAGCTAACATCAATGTGCAGCCATCTGGAGTTACTGCCTACTACCAAAGACCATCGGTAAAATGTGAGAAACAACGTAAGAGATCTTGTACTTTAAAGTAGCTCCCATTATTTTTATTCCTTCACTGCTCCACCTCTCAAGTGTTCAATAGTGAGTTTCCAGAAAGCCCACTAAAGTTTAAGACTGACCAGAAAACAGAAGCTCCCTCTCTTTTATAAGTCAACAGGGAACTTCCCACCTGGGAATTATATCACCCTGCTATTCCAATGGCATTCAGCTTTCTTAACAACAGAAGTTCAGACACAGGATGAGGACTCTTACTTGGCTAAGTTTGCAAGTGCAAGGACTATTATTCCCCATTAGTAAAGATTTACTTACCACTAAACATTCATTAAATACTAATTACTCTTATTGTAATATCTGAAGATTATTTCAGCAATGTTTGTCATGATAATAAGGGTATAGCATAAGAATTTGGAGGAAAAATATAATCAAAATAACTAAGACATAATGTTGGCTCTGCCCTTAACTTCTCTGTCCTTCTGATTTCTGATGTGTAAAAAATAATTGTAATATTTAAAGTACTCATCGCAGAGGTTTTAGGGAGCATTAAATAAGTCAATTTCTGCAAAACACTTAGACCACAAAGTGAAAAATAAGTTTTAGCTTATATTATCATTATTATTGTAACTATTGCCATTAATATCTAAGTCTTTTACCTCATCTTCAAAATGGGTGAGCCTTACCAATCACACAGGTTGTTGTTATACGGATTAAAGAAAGTCATATGTGCCAAACTCTTACCTCCATGCTATATACATACCAAGAAATCATTAAAAGGATGTACATTATTAGCTATGATGAAGTTAACTATTCAGACAAGAAACATTATGAATGCTTTACAGTAGCATTTTTATTCTTTTTTAATTAACGTCACCAATAACCTGTTGTTCATGTGGCCGGTTCTTTAATTCATCTCCTATCTTGTTTCTCTGTCACTGGCTTCCTCCTTCTTTCTGAGCTTCAGCCCATTCTTCCTTCAAGACACACAAGGCCTTTACAATAGCAATACCCCAATATTTCCCTTTCCCCAGATTCCTGTGTCCACTTATTTTCTCAATATTTCCATGAGTCTCCATTACCCACATAGTAAAGACTGAGTTCCTTATCCTGACATCCGTGGTCTATATAGTCAACTTCTGCCACTGTAGCTATCATCTACCTATGCTTCCAAGGCCATCTACAATTCTGTCTACTCTTGCTAGTCTCCTAAGTGGTCGTCCTGCACTCCTTAAGAAGCCACAGCTTGGAGGGCAGCCTCAAAGCCCTGCCCATCTGTGTCTCCCACATCACGATGGTCATCTTCTTCTTTGAGCCTTGCATGTTTGTGTACATGAGACCTGCAGCTACTTGATCCATTGATAAAGCAGTTGCCGTATTCTACACCAGCATAACTCCCACGTTAAATCCCTTAATTTATACCTTAAGAAATGACCAGACAAAAAAAATGCCATATGGAAAATGCGTAGTAGTAAAGTTGCTTCAGTTTATAAATAAACATCTTTGGAGCCCCGCTATACTTCAACTTAATGAAAGTGGCAAAAAGGATATTTGGGATGATCTCAGCAAGGAATGTTTACGGAAGAAAGGAAAAGCCAATCTCTACAATTATTAGACTTAGCATTGAGGGAAGCAGAGATGAAAGCAAGAAATGAGAAAAAAATCCAACGGGACCATTTTTGTGTGTGTTTGGAAAATTCTATCACATTGGTCTTAACTTGTTGGCTTCATCCATGTGTATGAATGCAGAGACTTTTCCTCTAACAAAAAAAGAAAGAACTAATAATATATATTGATACTGAGCATAAATCTGTAATAATCTAAAGGAGTAAGCAGTGCTCCTCTCCACATTTTATCAGAGAGAAAACCGACAGAAAAGGGAAAGTTGAAAAACAAAAAAACAGATGCATCAAAGAGTCGATGAACCCAGGTTTTAGTGAATTCTCAGCCATGATCTTAATTGCAATGATGACACAAAATTCAAGTAACTATCATAACAACAATTTATTGCAACAGAAATTCTTCTGGGTACAGTGTATATATTATTTCATTATCTATAGATATAAATCTAATACCTTTTCATTAATAAATGCTTAATTTTATATTTCAATTCATGGTCACTAATTGCTTGCAAATTTTTAGGAACTATCTGTAATTCAGGACTATAAAAACAATGGGTATGCTTTCTCCGCCGGCCCGCCGCGCGGCACCCACGCCCCGCAGCAGCCGAGCCGCCCGCCCTCCTTCTCCCCTCTCCTTCTCCGCCGGCCCGCCGTGTGGCGCCCACGCCCCGCAGCAGCCGAGCCGCCCGCCCTCCTTCTCCCCTCTCTTTCTCCGCCGGCCCGCCGTGTGGCGCCCACGCCCCGCAGCAGCCGAGCCGCCCACCCTCCTTCTCCCCCCTCCTCCCCCTCCTGCTCCGGCTGCTCTCCAACCACCACGGTGCCCTCTTCCCCCGCCTTCACCGTGCTCCTCCGCCACCAGCCTCGACAGCCTTGCCGCCCTCACCTTTCCTCCTCCAGAACAGCTACTGGGGGAGTGGAGATAATACAGAGCAGCTCCCGGAGCCACGAGGGAGATCAAAGGGACAGCGTACCCCATCCTGGAACGGCTGACTATCTGGGAGAACCAGCTCCGGTGAGATCACCAAGGGGCATGGGCTTTCCTGGGTGGGACGGCAAGCGACCGGAGTCCCTCCCTTCCACCTTCCCGGGCCAGCTGGTAGAATTGGACAGGCGGTCCCCTTAGGCCGCGGCGGCTGGTGCCCCCACCACACGAGGCCCCCCGGAACAACTGAGATAGTTGGGTCAGAAATCCCCAGACTGCGGAGAACAGTGACCGGGGGATCCCTTCCAAACACGTGACTCCCCCATCGGCTGGGAACAGTGCACTCTCCCGGGCTGCGACAGCTGGCACCCTCCCGCCACGCTTGGTGCCCCGGGCCGACTGGCTAATTTGGCCGGACGCTGTCCTGTGCTGCGACAGCCGGTGACCCTCCCCGCGTTTGGAACCCCGGGCTGGCTGGCATTCTTCCAAGACGCTTCGGCTGCCGAACCTCCCCTACGGCGAGAGTTTTCCAGAGTTGAGGGACCCACAGCAACTTTCGCTGGTGGAACACACAGACAGGCGTGTGCCACGAGCGCCACCTACTGGGCAGGATAGGAAGAACAGAACCCAGAGATTGTACAGAAAAATCTTTCAACCTGTGGGGTTGAACACCCGGGGAAATCTGACTAAATGCCCAGATGCCAGTAGAAGATAACGGATCACGCTCAGAAAATTGAACATATGGCCCAGTCAAACGAAGAAACCAATAGTTCAAATGAGATACAGGAGCTCAGACAACTAATGCTGAATATACGAACAGAAATGGAAAACCTCTTCAAAAACGAAATCGATAAATTGAGGGAGGACATGAAGAAGACATGGGCTGAACATAAAGAAGAAATAGAAAAACTGAAAAAACAAATCACAGAACTTATGGAAGTGAAAGATAAAGTAGAAAAGATGGAAAAAACAATGGATACCTACAATGACAGATTTAAAGAAACAGAAGATAGAATTAGTGATTTGGAGGATGAAACATCTGAATTCCAAAAAGAAACAGAAACTATCCGGAAAAGAATGGAAAAATTTGAACAAGGTATCAGGGAACTCAAGGACAATGTGAACCGTACAAATATACGTGTAGTGGGTATCCCAGAAGGAGAAGAGAAGGGAAAAGGAGGAGAAAAACTAATGGAAGAAATTATCACTGAAAATTTCCCAACTTTTATGAAAGACCTAAAATTACAGATCCAAGAAGTGCAGCGCACCCCAAAGAGATTAGACACAAATAGGCGTTCCCCAAGACACTTACTAGTTAGAATGTCAGAGGTCAAAGAGAAAGAGAGGATCTTGAAGGCAGTGAGAGAAAAACAATCCGTCACATACAAGGGAAACCCAATAAGACTATGTGTAGATTTCTCAGCAGAAACCATGGAAGCTAGAAGACAGTGGGATGATATATTTAAGTTACTAAAAGAGAAAAACTGCCAGCCAAGACCCCTATATCCAGCAAAATTGTCCTTCAAAAATGAGGGAGAAATTAAAACATTCTCAGACAAAAAGTCACTAAGAGAATTTGTGACCAAGAGACCAGCTCTGCAAGAAATACTAAAGGAAGCACTAGAGTCAGATACAAAAAGACAGAAGAGAGAGACATGGAGAAAAGTGTAGAAAGAAGGAAAGTCAGATATGATATATATAATACAAAAGGCAAAATGGTAGAGGAAAATATTATCCAAACAGTAATAACTCTAAATGTCAATGGACTGAATTCCCCAATTAAAAGACATAGACTGGCAGAATGGATTAAAAAACAGGATCCTTCTATATGCTGTCTACAGGAAACACATCTTAGACCCAAAGATAAATATAGGTTGAAAGTGAAAGGTTGGGAAAAGATATTTCATGCAAACAACAACCAGAAAAGAGCAGGAGTGGCTATACTAATATCCAACAAATTAGACTTCAAATGTAAAACAGTTAAAAGAGACAAAGAAGGACACTATATACTATTAAAAGGAACAATTAAGCAAGAAGACATAACAATCATAAATATTTACGCACCGAACCAGAATGCCCCAAAATACGTGAGGAATACACTGCAAACACTGAAGAGGGAAATAGACACATATACCATAATAGTTGGAGACTTCAATTCACCACTCTCATCAATGGACAGAACATCTACACAGAGGATCAATAAAGAAATAGAGAACCTGAATATTACTATAAATGAGCTTGACTTAACAGACATTTATAGGACATTGCATCCCACAACAGCAGGATACACCTTTTTTTCAAGTGCTCATGGATCATTCTCAAAGATAGACCATATGCTGGGTCACAAAGCAAGTCTTAACAAATTTAAAAATATTGAAATCATACACAACACTTTCTCGGATCATAAAGGAATGAAGTTGGAAATCAATAATAGGCGGAGTGCCAGAAAATTCATAAATACATGGAGGCTCAACAACACACTCTTAAAAACAAGTGGGTCAAAGAAGAAATTGCAAGAGAAATTAGTAAATACCTAGAGGCAAATGAAAATGAAGACACAACATATCAAAACTTATGGGACGCAGCAAAGGCAGTGCTAAGAGGGAAATTTATTGCCCTAAATGCCTATATCAGAAAAGAAGAAAAGGCAAAAATGCAGGAATTAACTGTCCACTTGGAAGAACTGGAGAAAGAACAGCAAACTAATCCCAAAGCAAGCAAAAGGAAAGAAATAACAAAGATTAGAGCAGAAATAAATGAAATTGAAAACATGAAAACAATAGAGAAAATCAATAAGACCAGAAGTTGGTTCTATGAGAAAATCAACAAGATTGATGGGCCCTTAGCAAGATTGACAAAAAGAAGAAGAGAGAGGATGCAAATAAATAAGATTAGAAATGAAAGAGGAGACATAACTACTGACCTCACAGAAATAAAGGAGGTAATAACAGGATACTATGAACAACTTTACGCTAATAAATACAACAATTTAGAAGAAATGGACAGGTTCCTGGAAAGACATGAACAACCAACTTTGACTCAAGAAGAAATAGAGGACCTCAACAAACCTATCACAAGTAAAGAGATTGAATTAGTTATTCAAAAGCTCCCTAAAAAGAAAAGTCCAGGACCAGACGGCTTCACATGTGAATTCTATCAAACATTCCAGAAAGAATTAGTACCTACTCTCCTCAAACTCTTCAACATAATCGAAGTGGAGGGAAAACTACCTAATTCATTCTATGAAGCCAACATCACCCTCATACCAAAACCAGGCAAAGATATTACAAAAAAAGAAAACTACAGACCAATCTCTCTAATGAATACAGATGCAAAAATCCTCAATAAAATTCTAGCAAATCGTATCCAACAACACATTAAAAGAATTATACGTCATGACCAAGTAGGATTCATCCCAGGTATGCAAGGATGGTTCAACATAAGAAAATCAATTAATGTAATACACCATATCAACAAATCAAAGCAGAAAAATCACATGATCATCTCAATTGATGCAGAGAAGGCATTTGACAAGATTCAACATCCTTTCCTGCTGAAAACACTTCAAAAGATAGGAATACAAGGGAACTTCCTTAAAATGATAGAGGGAATATATGAAAAACCCACAGCTAATATCATCCTCAATGGGGAAAAATTGAAAACTTTCCCCCTAAGATCAGGAACAAGACAAGGATGTCCACTATCACCACTATTATTCAACATTGTGTTGGAAGTTCTAGCCAGAGCAATTAGGCAAGAAAAAGAAATACAAGGCATCAAAATTGGAAAGGAAGAAGTAAAACTATCACTGTTTGCAGACGATATGACACTATATGTAGAAAACCCAGAAAAATCCACAACAAAATTACTAGAGCTAATAAATGAGTACAGCAAAGTAGCAGGCTACAAGATCAACATTCAAAAATCTGTAGCTTTTCTATACACTAGTAATGAACAAGTTGAGGCGGAAATCAAGAAACGAATCCCATTTACAATCGCAACTAAAAGAATAAAATACCTAGGAATAAATTTAACCAAAGAGACAAAAAACCTATATAAAGAAAACTACAAAAAACTGCTAAAAGAAATCACAGAAGACCTAAATAGATGGAAGGGCATACCGTGTTCATGGATTGGAAGACTAAATATAGTTAAGATGTCAATCCTACCTAAATTGATTTACAGATTCAATGCAATACCAATCAAAATCCCAACAACTTATTTTTCAGAAATAGAAAAACCAATAAGCAAATTTATCTGGAAGGGCAGGGTACCCCGAATTGCTAAAAACATCTTGAGGAAAAAAAACGAAGCTGGAGGTCTCACGCTGCCTGACTTTAAGGCATATTATGAAGCCACAGTGGTCAAAACAGCATGGTATTGGCATAAAGATAGATATATCTCGACCAATGGAATCGAATAGAGTGCTCAGATATAGACCCTCTCATCTATGGACATTTGATCTTTGATAAGGCAGTCAAGCCAACTCACCTGGGACAGAACAGTCTCTTCAATAAATGGTGCCTAGAGAACTGGATATCCATATGCAAAAGAATGAAAGAAGACCCATCTCTCACACCCTATACAAAAGTTAACTCAAAATGGATCAAAGATCTAAACATTAGGTCTAAGACCATAAAACAGTTAGAGGAAAATGTTGGGAGATATCTTATGGATCTTACAACTGGAGGTGGTTTTATGGACCTTAAACCTAAAGCAAGAACACTGAAGAAGGAAATAAATAAATGGGAGCTCCTCAAAATTAAACACTTTTGTGCATCAGAGAACTTCATCAAGAAAGTAGAAAGACAACCTACACAATGGGAGACAATATTTGGAAACGACATATCAGATAAAGGTCTAGTATCCAGAATTTATAAAGAGATTATTCAACTCAACAACAAAAAGACAGCCAACCCAATTACAAAATGGGAAAAAGACTTAAACAGACACCTACCAGAAGAAGAAATACGGATGGCCAAGAGGCACATGAAGAGATGCTCAATGTCCCTGGCCATTAGAGAAATGCAAATCAAAACCACAATGAGATATCATCTCACACCCACCAGAATGGCCATTATCAACAAAACAGAAAATGACAAGTGCTGGAGAGGATGCGGAGAAAGAGGCACACTTATCCACTGTTGGTGGGAATGTCAAAGGGTGCAACCACTGTGGAAGGCAGTTTGGCGGTTCCTCAAAAAGCTGAATATAGAATTGCCATACGACCCAGCAATACCATTGCTAGGTATCTACTCAAAGGACTTAAGGGCAAAGACACAAACGGACATTTGCACACCAATGTTTATAGCAGCGTTATTTACAATTGCAAAGAGATGGAAACAGCCAAAATCTCCATCAACAGAACAGTGGCTAAACAAACTGTGGTATATACATACGATGGAATATTATGCAGCTTTAAGACAAGATAAACTTATGAACCATGTAATAACATGGATGGACCTAGAGAATATTATGCTGAGTGAATCCAGCCAAAAACTAAAGGACAAATACTGTATGGTCCCACTGATGTGAACGGACATTCGAGAATAATCTTGAAATATGTCATTGGTAACAGAGTTCAGCAGGAGTTAGAAACAGGGTAAGACAATGGGTAATTGAAGCTGAAGGGATACAGACTGTGCAACAGGACTAGATACAAAAACTCAAAAATGGACAGCACAATAATACCTAATTGTAAAGTAATCATGTTAAAATACTGAATGAAGCTGCATCTGAGCTATAGGGTCTTTTTTGTTTTTGTTTGCTTGTTGGTTTGTTTGTTGTTGTTGTTTTTTACTATTACTACTACTTTTATTTCTTTTCTTTATATTAACATTTTATATCTTTTTCTGTTGTGTTGCTAGTTCCTCTAAACCGATGCAAATGTACTAAGAAACAATGATCATGCATCTATGTGATGATGTTAAGAATTACTGAGTGCATATGTAGAATGGTATGATTTCTAAATGTTGTGTTAATTTCTTTTTTTTTTCTTTCCGTTAATAAAAAAAAAAAAAAAAAATGGGTATTTAATCTCTGATTGATAGGTAATGAGATTTTTGCCACGTTTCCAACTTTTCTTGTGGGATTCAGAACTTATTTTTATTGTTCATTTGACACATTTTATGCTTATAACCCAAGATAAAGAATAATGACTCAAATAAAGTAACATTTGAATGTCAGGCATAAATTTCTATTTGTTAAATACGCAGTCATACTCAATGTAGTACTTGTCAGCGAGATACGATTATTTTTGTAAGGTAGCTCAATGTGGTACACAATAAAACCTGAATTTATGTATACAAGTATAAGTCATATGAAAACAATTGAATATAATATTCAGCATAAGTAGTATAAAATACCTGGAAATTATTTCCCACCTTTATCTTACTCAGAATTTTAGCTGGATCTCATGTGTATTTTATTTACTTATTTACTTTTCGGTCTTAAATGAAAAAGAGATTGAAACAAAGTTTCCCAGCAATGAGCAAACAGTTTACCTTGATAGTCTCCCTCTATCAGCAAACCTTCATTAGTGTAGGAATCTGGTCACTTTATGTTATGTTTCTCTATTAATTCATTTATGTTTTGGTAACATTTCATAATTAAATGCTGCTTTTTAAAAAACATATAGCTCTGTCTACACACATGTCAATTTTGAGGGGTATATATTCCACCACTTTCTTTTTCCTTCATATACTAATTAGGCAATAAATGTTTTTTGGTCCAAATAAGGTGACAGTGGCTGGGTTTCAGTGAAGAGTAAAAAAGAGACCCAGGGCGGTGCAAACGGTGGCTCGGTGGCAGAATTCCTGCCATGCCAGAGACCCGGGTTCGATTCCCGGAGCCTACTCATGTCAAAAAAAAAGAAAAAGAGAGAGACCCAGGTCCTACCTTACTGTAGAGTTTCCCAAAGCTTATCATCTATTGGGAGACCTTCTGTGTTGGACAAAAATTAAAACAGCCTGGGAACTATGAAAGCACATAAGAGGGACACCTAGCAAAAGCCAGGCGTCAGGAAAGGTCTCCGAAATAAAAGACAAAACATGGAACATGCAGAATGAAAAACTTTCCTGCTACTAAGACAATTCTTATGAGATGGAATAAATAACAAAGGCTAAGAGGTCAAATAGTGTATAATATAAGCATGAAACATAAAAAATCAGTATGACTGGTTACTAATGCATGTGTTCATTATTTCTTGAATCCCCATTATAAAGAGAATATATGAAAAACCTACAGCTAACATCATCCTCAATGGGGATTTATTAAGTATGATACAATTTTAATGGTCAAAGTTTTAAGTAGGGCTTTCATTATTTACAAGAAAATTGTAGATCAAAACTCCAAATTATTCAAACCTCACTTGTCATCTGTCCTCACTTTTGAAGTTCCATGTTTGAATGATCACGCATAACTGTTGCAATAAAACACTGACGGTACTTTTGTCGAACCTGGATTCTAGTTAGATAATCCAGGAGTTTAGTGGATGATAAATATTTAATGAGCTGTCCTGGTCTATTCACCTTAAAGCTTGAAGGAACCTCAAGGGATCGTTTCTTGTCTTTGGGCAGTTCAATGACTCCTTGAAAATTACCCTCTGCAAATTTCCCTAACTTAACTGAGAAGCTTGATCACTGTCTCAGAGCTGGGAATTAATTTAGGGTCTTTTAACCTGGGAGCATGATGCAGGTTTTCATTTATTGACTGTTTTTACTTCCCAGGCCAGGAAAGCTTACGTTTTTATGTACTATGTTTTTAAATAAAAAGAACCTTAGACTTGCCATTAAGAGATCTGGATTTTAAGCCTTCATCTGTGAATTCTCAGCTCTGTGAGCTTGGCTGATTTTTTAACTTCCCGTCTCTTGGCCTCAAATCCACGTGTTTAAGGAGGATGAATAGAAAGATAGATACTTTTTCATTGCTCTCTCTGAACCAGGGAATCTATTTTTATTTATATTATATTTTTGGTCTTTTCAGAGACTTTTTAGAGGTAAGCATTCTTATTCTCACTTAATTCATGGGGTAAATGAGGCTCAGAAATGTTATGCAGCTTGTCATGCCCGTTCCTCAAGATTCTTCCAACCCATTCTTGACAAAAGAGGTCAGGTGTTGGGGCATGATTTTCTCCAAGAAGCCTCTCTGTTGATGTTTGGGACTGTTGGTTGTCACTAAGCCTGGTAGTAAAAGTAAAAAGCATGGTACAATCTAGCCATGCCGTTATCATTTCCATTTCTGTCTCTCACCTCTTTTCCCCATCCCCACCTTGACCTTATGTCTCATCATCACTACCAAATGCGTAATTTGCAGGCCAGAGTTCTTGTTAGTAATTTGTTCTCATAGGCAGGAAAATACTTTTGTAATTTAATCTATATCACGTTTAATAACTTCCAACTACATTAGAGCTAAAAATCAAACTTTGTTCCCTGATAGCAGAAATGCATATATTCTGAGACAAATCTTTAAAAATTAAAAGGTAATACAAAAAGACAAGTATTCAACAACTCCTTCAACTTTTACTTCTCTTACCTCTTTCTTTTCTAGAATGATATAAAGCCATAGTTGGGAATAGAATTAGGAGAATATCATAATGATGATGTTAAATAAAATGAATTATTATTTTGTTCGTTACATTTTATAAAGGAGGGATTTGCAAACCAAAAAGATTAAGAAACTGACTTAAATTCACACAGAGATATATGGCGGAACCACGTGAGTCTACCACACATATTTCACCTTATGTGCCTCTAACAGGCTTCAAAGCCTTTCATGCCTTTAGAAGAGAGGGGCTTTGGCCACACGGAACAGGGAATGAGGTTTCCTAATCCACAGCTGAGAATGATGAGTTGCAGTTTAACCGATTGGCCCCATGCTTTGCTTTGGCACTCAGTCTCAGCAGCTCATGGGACCAGCTCATGGGACCAACCTTTGGAACTGCTTACGGAGTAATGGTTTCTCGTTGTTGAGGCTGAACACTTGAGAT
The DNA here is from genome assembly GCF_023851605.1 of Tamandua tetradactyla. Classification (NCBI taxonomy): domain Eukaryota; kingdom Metazoa; phylum Chordata; class Mammalia; order Pilosa; family Myrmecophagidae; genus Tamandua; species Tamandua tetradactyla. Next base: position 86,874,027 of record NC_135340.1, read on the forward strand.
AGGGATTGTAAATTTCTGGGGGAATTAATATTAATATCCATACAGTAAAAAGAGAAATATTTTATTCATGCTTTTCCAAAGGGAACGTGTAGAAACAAAGCTTGCTTCAGAGGCACTTCTCTCTCAGAACACAGGAATAGTTTCTTCCATAAGGAAGTTTTATAACCCATGTTGAGAAACTTTTCCTATTTTCACACGCCTCCTCCTGTCACTTGGAACCTGTTGTTTTTTGTAACCCACAGCTTTCTGGAAGGACTCAGGTGAAGCTGGACCACAGAGTCCCCTCTGTCCATAAACTCCCCACTCACCATAACCTTCCATGATAGAAATTCAATCTGTCTGAAGTAGTTTCTTCATGTTGCCTCTAGACTGACTCGATGGGCTCTGTAATCAGACTGCCTCCTGGAAAGAGACAGCACTCCTGGAGTGCATTTTCAAAATGTAGGGTTACCATCTTCCAGGATTCCCAAGGCATCCCCGGCCTCAGAGTAAGACTACACTGTCTCTCAAGAGCCTCTCTGCTCACAAAGGAGAGCGTAAGCACAGCGTGGTGCTGAGACCAGCCTGGTAGAGTTTCAGCGCTTGGGGGTCCTCTCGTATGAAGAGTTTTAGGTTACTGGCGATATTTCAGAAACAATGCATCAGATAGGACCGCATGTCTGCACCCTTGTTCTGGGTTTTCGGGAACCACGGTGGCCCTTGCTCGTGTGACCCCACAACTGCCTACTCCCTCTGATGTGGGGGGAAATGATAATGCAGGGAGTCAGGGGAAAAGAAACTATGATGAAAGTTTGGTCAAATTACCCTACTAGCACACTTTTAACACCTCCCCTATGCTCCTTAACATTCTACTCTCTCCTTCTCTGACCTCATTCGGTCTCTGCCTTTTCCTCCCTTTCTTATTATTATGTACTCAGTTTTCTGCTTTGTTGATTGTACAATAAAGACATTTACAAAACTTGACGTGGGGTCTAGGACAGGAACTTAAGGTGTCAGCTGGCATTCTCTTCTACATCTACATTCAGCCTTCCCCAGGCAAAACCATCCCTCCAATTGCCCAGCATAAAAACATTGAATATAAAAAACAATCAGTGATTTCACAATTCACAGCAAAAATTTGAAAGTAAAAATATTGGCCTTCATTATATATCCAGAATCTAATGTATTTTCAGAGTAACTTCCCCACTATTCTGCTCTAAGCTGCTGTCATCTTTCACCTCAATTGCAGCAATAGACTCATAATTCTTCTCGCTCCTATTCCTTGCTTGCTAATCTATGTTCAGCACAGCAGCAAGAGGCTCCTTGTAAAAATTTAAACAAAATAAGACCACTCTTCTATATAAAACCTTGTGGTAGCTCCATCTGATTCAGAATAAAATCTAAAATCCTTACAATGATTTTACCTTCAGTTTTTATCTTTGGCCTCTTTGTTACTCATAACTTCATTCTCATGTCTCCAGCAACCCTGTTTTTTTTCACTTTCCTGACAAAAAAGTAAAATAAATTACCAAACTCAGTTTTAGTTTATTTTCCAGGCCCTTTTTTACTGTCCTTCACTGGATGTTAGCAGATTCCAATGTGTTCTGCAAATCTGATGATCATGCAGTGATCTGTAATTGCTCCATGGTGGATGCAATTTCTGCTCTTTTCTCCCTCTATATCTATGTTCATGAGCTTCAAACTACAATATTATGCAATTTTACAGCCAGCATTAACCCATATCCTTAAGGGAAAAAGTACTCAAGATGTTGGGGAAGGAATTTCACCTTTCTTTGTGACTTAAAATATAGAAATTGACATACCTTCTCAGGAGTATAGTATAATTATATAAAGATGAGGATGTTACCATTTGCTTTGAGTCATTTATTTATTTAGTGTAAGACCAGGCTTCCATAAAAGGGAGACAAATGATATAATTGTTTAACATACGTAAAGTTTATTCTTTTCGATGTGACAACCATATGTAAATGGTCAAGGTTGACAGGGCAGTGCGTCTTCTCTTCTTCATTCAGGGGCTCCAGTCCCTTCTTAGCTGTTCCTTCTTCCTTCCCTAAGGCCTCATATTCAGCATGTGGTCCATAATTTTTACGTTAGCTCTAGGTGACTCATACTTTCATACATGCCCTGCAGTTTGTAAATTATTATCATATGGTACCGTTATCTACAGCTGGACTCCACCTTCTTTGTTTCAGGAGGCATAAAGAGGAAATAAACTGTAGGAGTACATAAATTCAATATTTTAGATTCCAGCAATTAAATTATATAATATATATATATATATATATTATGTAATTGCCTATAGACAATTGACAAGAACTTAGTTACAGAGCTGCACCTGGCTGAAAAGCCTGGTTATTTTCAATTAAAAATCCCTGCATATATTTTTGAGCCCATGCCTGTAGCTGAGTCTGCTTGATATCTGTTAGCTGTGTGCTTGCAATGTTTTTCTATTAAGAATATGGGTTTGTACTTATCATCAATACTTAGAACATTGGAGTTTAAAGGCCATGAACCCAGGTAACTTTCTGTTACTGCCAAAGGGGAGAATGGATTTTAGAGGACATAAGCAATTTCTGATACAGGCACCTTGCATCAAAAAATCCACAGGAGCATTATTTTCTTTTCTAGAAATTCCATCCAATTTCACAAATATTTATTGACTATCATGTACAAAATATTATTCAAGGTACCTGTAAAATATAAAACTAAAATCTCTGTCTTCAGAGCTCACATTCTAGGTGAGTTTGCAGGACTTGAAGATATTTAAGGAATGGTTCTCAAACTAGAGACTGTTAGGTTGTTTTTTGTTTTTGTTTTTTGAGGATATTTTAAGTTTATATTTTAAATCCACTAAATATTTGGACACCTCCTTCTTATTTTACATCTCATCCCTCCACATGCCCTTTCATTGGCTGTTCTGGATTTTGTGTCAATAATAAACAGAATCCCCTACATTCTCATTTCTTACATGAACTTTCTCTTTATTGTCTTGCCTTTTTGTTCTACCCTCTGAATGCTGCTTCTACTTGAGTGGGGGTTCTTTTCTCTTTCTTGTCAATAGTCCTGGAGTTGATATTCTGTTAAGTATGTTAAAGCAATTACATCTGTTATTAAAAACTTTCCCACAAAGACCATTTCAGGTCAAATGGCTCCAATAATCAATTATTCCAAACATTTAAAGAAGAAATACATCATTCTGACCCCAACATTTTGAAAGAGGCAGAAAGAGAAGCAAAAGAAAGAGAGAGAGAGAGAGAAAAGAGAATACTGTTTTTAGCAAAACCTGCATATCCAAAAGGCCAATAGGCTATAAGAGGTGCTTAATCATTGGAAAGTGCTAACTTCATTAGTTATCAGGGAAATACAATCTCAAATTTCATGGGTTTTCACTACACACATCTATATACTCACCAGATAACTCAAATGCAAATACTGACAATTACTAATAGATAAGTTTATAAAGTAACTGAAACTCTCATATATGGCTGTTGAAAATTTAAATCAGTCTAGCCACATTGGAAAACTCTGTAATTACCTACTAAAACTGAGCCTATACATACACAGTGACGCAGCAATTTCATTGCTAGTTGTTTCCAACAGAAAAGCATATATACGTTCATTCAAAAGCCATTGCAAGAAAAAAAAACTGGAAACAACCCGAAATCACCATCTATGGAAGGATGAATAAATAAATTGTGGATGATTCATATAATGAGTAGTATAAAGTAATGAAACAATAATCTACACCTGCATAAAACACAGAAAAATTACGCAAATATATTGTGAATGAAATGTCATATACACATGAAGTGTACTACATGATTTCAATTTTAAAAGTGTCGAAGCATAACAAACTGAGCCATGGGTTTAAGAATAAATTTAGTAGTTATCCTTAAGGAGTCAGTTACTAGAAGAGTGTTCCAGGATTTCTGGAATATGTTTGTAATGTTTCTCGAGCTCGGTGCTGGTTACCTGGCTTATTAGCTTTGTGATGTTTTATTTATCTGTATTGTTGTTCTTTGTGCAATTTTTTTAGACATATGTTACAAATCAATAAAATATTTGCATTAAATAATCCAGTTTAACAACCATTCTTAACTAAATCACATCAACCAGGGAGATGATCTCATTATAGTTTCAAACATACAGTATTGAATAGAGATTATTCTCCCTTTACGAAATGGCATTTATATTAAAACATGGCTTTCTTAGGGGGCATATATCCTTTCAAACCAGCACAGTGAGGATATAAGATAGGACTGCACTTCACACCTGTCTTGTTATTTAAGACCAATGGCAACACTTGCCCTTGACCCCCAACTGCACTCCCTCTCTGACATCTGTGATGAACTCTTGGCCTAAGGACCCTTTATAACATCTTTTGTCACCTCCCCTCTATATGTCTTTCAGTATCCTAGTGCCTGGCTCTTCTTCCTTCCCTGCTCTCTGCTCACTGTCACTTACTCTCTCCTTCTCTGACTTCATTCAGTTTCTTCTCTTTCTTCCCGTCGCTATTCCTTATGTATCTAGTGTTCTGCTTTCATATTTGTCTAATAACGAAGTTTACAAAAATTGATATCGGGACAAGGACAGGAACTTAAGGTATCATTTGGCATCAAATTTTCTTCGCTAGGGTGCAGTTTAAATGGACCCTTGGGATTTGATGTTTTATGTGATATGAATGGTGAGTGCTAGAGGCTAGAGAGAGAAGCCATCTAGTAACATTCTATCCGAATTGTAGCCCAACTGAACGTGGCAAATCCCTCTTGGTTTGATCCTCTTGCATCAAATTTGGTACCTAAAACCAAAGAGAAAAAAATGCCATACTCACTGCACCAGAAAAAGATAGGAAAAAAGAAATTTAAAAAACTGAAAACCATTTTAAAGTATAAGGTCATCCTACAAGAATAATATATAATTTGTGTTGTCTTATTCTATTAAATACTTATTTAAAGTCCCTATGAGTAAAATAGGCACCTAGGGCTTACAGGTACATGTTTATTTGTCAGGGAAACAAAAGCGAAAACTTCGAGACTAGATACAGACTTTTGCGACAAGAAATAATGTTAACTGGTTGAATTGTCAACAGTTAAAATAAAAATTAATCATGTAGTGGTTCAGTGGTAGAATGCTTAATTTTCATGCAGAAGACCCACGTTCAACTCCCGGACAATGCACCTAAAAAAAAAAAATTAAGTATGTAAATAAGAGAAAATAACATGCTTCGATACCGGGATGCACCCCACCTCCCACCCCCAATGAGGTAAATAAGCGAGTCTGTGAGTATTAGGAAACAACAGTTGGATTAAATGATGAGACTCTGAGCTCATTTGCATCTAAGCTAAGAAATCCATCTTGTCAGGTGCTGAATTCCTATTATCATGTCCTCAAATAGTCTCTGCTAATCTGACACAAATCAAAATATTATTCCAAGATCTGGCTTTCATGACTGTCCATGATCTATCCACAAATTTATCTCTCAAAACTTCTTAGTGTAATGAATGTAATTTTTATAGAGGTTATCTCTATGTTTATATGAAACAATGTATTGTTCTCCTCTTCTTATAATATTTTCCTTTCATTTATCTCTTAAACGCTCTCAGCCAAATGTGCCCCCTTTTTAAATTTAGCCTCTGTTTATTTTCTTATACTTAAAAACTGCTATCCAGATATTAGTTATCATAACATGGCTAATGTCTTCACAATGAGCAAATATTATTTCAGCTGGGCTTCAAAAGTCTTCGTTTTATTTAAATTATGTACTTTGTCAGAGTAAATGGACAGTTTGTGTTTCTAATTTTTAAACAGTCTCATCGGGGAAACCCAGTATAAGCTAATTAAATACCTGAATTCCAAAGAATCGTGTTGGAAACCTCAGTTTCACACATTTAAAACTGTAATTCTACTTCTTCCTGGTTTTTGAACCTTTGCTGACTAATGAATTCATTTTCTAGAAATTTCAACTTTTGGAATCTTAATTCATTTGATATTATCATATGAGTTGTGTGGAATTCTTGCGTTATTAATAATCTTGTTTAGAGTTATATTGCCCCTCCAATTGACATTTAAAAGGTTGAGGACATCTTTCCACTTTAGCTACCTCAAATCTGAGTGGATTTTAATATATATATAATAATGAAGTTAATGGTGTTATTGATTATCTGATTAGTAAAAAAAAAGAGAGTATCTAATAACTCATATTAAAGCAAATTCCATATCATTTATATTAACATTTAGAGGCATAGAAATAATACAAAATGAAACAAAGAAGCTAACTTCCCTAATTGAAAGAATGAACTAAACTGCAAAGAGAAAATGTTTTGATAAGCTGCCTGGATATGAATTCATAAAAATGGGAAGCCCTATACCCCAATAAATCCCAGAATGATGCCCCAATAAATCCTAGAGTGATTTGAAAGTAAATAAAGAAGTATTTGCAAAGTCCCCTTGGGGAAATGGTGAGAAAGGGGGAAAATTCAGCTTCCCCACTTGAGGAACTCCTAATATTCGCACAAGCAGTGGGGACAACCAAATCAACAGGCCAAGCCCTCAATCTTGGGGTTCTTCCTATGAAACTTATCCCTGCAAAGGATAAACTAAGCCTACTTAAAATTAGGCCTAGGTGTCACCCCAGAGAACCTCTTTTGTTACTGAGATGGGGCCTCTCTCTCTCTCTCTCTCAGCCAACACGGCAAGTAAACTCACTGCCCTCCCCTTCTCTACATGTGACATGACTCCCAGGGGTGTGGACCTTCCTGACAACATGGGACAGAAATCCTAGAATGAGCCGGGACTCAGCATCAAGGGATTGAGAAAACCTTCTCGACCGAAAAAGGAAAGAGAGCAATGAGACAAAATAAAGTGTCAGTGGCTCAGAGGTTCCAGTATCCATGTTTCTTGAAGATGACTGTATAATGATACAGCATTCCAAATGTGACTGTGTGATTGTGAAAACCTTGTGTCTGATGCTCCTTTTATCTACGGTATGGACAGATGAGTAAAACGTATAGATTAAAAATAAATAAATAATACGGGAAACAAACGTTAAAATTAAAAAATAAATATATTGGATATATGAAAATATTAGCGGTCAATGAGAGGGAGGGGTAAGGGGTAGGATATGTATGAATTTTTTTCTTTTTTCTTTTTATTTCTTTTTCTGGAGTGATGCAAATGTTCTAAAAAATGATCATGGTGATGGATAGACAACTATGTGATGATATTGTGAGTCATTGATTGTACACCATGTCTGGAATGTTTGTATGTTAAGGATGTATGTGCTTGTACATTGTTATATCAAAAAATGTTTTTAAAAAATTTTTAAAAATGGGAAGCCCTCAAAACTTAAAGATACTGAAAAATTAGTTGAAAATATAGATATAATTCAGAATATATAAAAATAAGAAAATTATTTATAGAAAAATATTATACTATCGCTGGTAATCAAGAAATGTATGTCATTTGTATTCTATTAACTGAGTAAAAATGATAATGTTTGATTTCCATTAGAAAACTTTTACCATAGTCTTATATTTTCAAATCAGTAGAGAACAATGATCCAATTTGAACCTGAAATGGGGGAAACAAAGTATAAAATTTTGAAAAATTGTATTATGGGATGGACAAACACTTAACTGAACAGTGGGGTGGGCAAATCAAGAATTTTGTGTGAACACTTCATTTTCCACTCTCTAAAATACTGTCAACTTTTTTTTTTTTTTTTTTTTGCAGCTGTGTGCGAGGGAAGTCTATGAGAACTCTGTACTCTCCGCATGATTTTTCTCCACGCCTACAATTGCTTTAGTAAACAAACAAGGTACTTAAATAAAGAAGTGGAGTTAAGGTTGTCTACGGCTTTTTTTTTTTTCATTAATTAAAGAAAACAAAAGAAATTAACCCAACATTTAGAAATCATTCCATTCTACATATGCAATCAGTAAATTCTTAACATCATCACATAGATGCATGATCATCATTTCTTAGTACATCATTTCTTATACTGTAAACTTTGTATATTTTATTATACAGCTATTTGTTTCTATAATGCAAATATTTCTAATAAATATTGATAATACTAAATTAGAAGGCTATTTGAAAAGTCACCTGTAACTATGAAATGTTCATGTCTGTTGCCACAGTAATCCCATGGGTTTGTTTTGATGGAATTATTAAAAAATAAGGAAGCGAAATATTCATTCAATATTTTTTATGGGTGAAAACTTGAAAGCCACTTGAATAAAAATAAAGGGTAATATTTAACATTCATATATTTTATGTGTTAATTTACAACTGCTAAAATATATCATTGTATTATAGATAACCTTTAGCTAAAGAGAAATAGGCTTTTAACCATCCAAAATGAAAATCAGTTTATAAATAATATTAAAACCTGATTTCATTGTTATAAATACATACGTATGTGAACAAACAATAGAGTAGAAAAATGAATATGTACATAAAAATGGTAATTCTGAAATGTATTTTTAAAGATGTTTTAAGAGAAACAAAACTCGGAAGAAAACAAATCTCTCAAATTTAGGAATAGGAGATTTATATGTGAGTAAAGACACTAAGATTTATAAATACAGGAAGTTATACATCAGGTTGGGTCCATAGGATGGAAACTAAATACTATGCATCTCATATAAATAATGTGTTTCACATACAAAGAAACTTCCTTCAATAATGCCAGCTTCAGTAATTTATTCAAATATGTCATATGTTCTGACTGACAATGAAGATTAAAATTATGGCCATCATGAGCAAAAGGCTGTAGAAATAATTTTTGTCTTACTGTCTACCAAACCAAAATACCAAATAGGTCAGGATTAATGAATACAAGCTGGCGCCCAAATCAAAAAATACATCCCTTAAGAGGGAAACTTCAAATTTAACATTATTTAATTATATAGGAATATTGTTTTTTAGTTATTGAGAGCAATATCTATGCACATATAAATCACATGTATATGCATATACTTCAAGTATCTATCAGAATAATTCTTCATGTAGAGGAAAAGTTTTCAAATATTAAAGTGACCAGTACAAGGTCAACAGCAAAAGTCAGCTAGTCTCAGTACTCAAAAATATAATCAACCCCATGCATGGTTTTGTTTTCTCCAAAAAACTTTTATTTCTTTAAGGAAGTCTTCATGGTTAAAGCACAGGCATAAGCATTTTTTTTAAGTTTCCCATATGATGCTAATGCATGAAAACCATTTAGAATTACTGAACAACAGCGTTCATGAAATTAGAAATATAAAGTAATAAGGCAGAGTCTAAGTCTCCTGCTCTTGCCAAATCATAACCTTTTCAATTTTCCTTGCAGATAAACCATTTCTCAGCTGTGTCTTTTCTACATCTACCTTAACCATGGACTTGATGAGTAGTGTAAATAAAGTTCATTTTGCTTGGGTTCACACAGGATGCTCTAAAAGAGGAAAATGCTCTAAAAGAGGAAACAGTGTTTGTGGTCTTCCTGTTTCTCTACCTTGCAGCTCTGTGGACTTCTTTATTGTGATAAGGAAATTTGTGGCTGCTTGGAAGCCCAAGGCATTTCTTCCTTTTCTAGTCATCCTTTGCTGTTGCCTGTTTCTCCACAACCACAGCACCCAGATTGATCACAGATGCTGCATCTGAGAAGGAAGTTATCTCCACTATTAGTGCATGACCCAAATTTTTGCACTTTACTTTTTTGGGTGAAAGCTGTTTGTCCTGTGTTTTAGGAATATCACCTCTGTGCATACATATTTGTGAGAAGACACTGATCAGGAAGTTTTTATCCCCCTTAATTAAGATTAGCTGACGGGTGGTTCAGTGGTAGAACTGAACTGAATTGAACTGAATTCAATTCCTGGACCATGCACCCAAAAAAAAGAAGAGAAGAAAAAGAATAAAGATTAGCTGAGATCCCTCTGGACACACATGTGTTTCGGAAACCAAAGTTGAGAGATTCAGCTTCTTTCTCCATGTTATGTTAAAATTATCAAATTCAAATCAAGTATTCTTTTGACTTTAAGTACTATTTCTATACTGATGATTCACAAATCCACCCTAGACCTCTCACCGGAATGCCAGAATTTTACATTCAACTAATTACTTAATGTTTTCCTCTATCTATCTAATAGGCATCTTCGTAACTAATGACTCATTTTCTTACCCAGAAAATGCTGTTCAAGCAAGCTTCCCGTGACAAATCCATACTTTCAGTTTCCTAACCTAAAAACACTGAAGCCAGATTAATGGTGATGTCACAATTCACACCTAACCTATCAGAAGAAAAACGGCTGTCCTTCAAACTATATACAGAATCTGTTATATTTTTCACACCATTTTCCCTGCCTGTTTAATCACAGCTGCAGTAATCTTTTGCCTAGATTTTAGCAGGAGACCCCCAAAATGCTTCCTGGTTCTCCTTTTGTCCCGCTGAGTCTATGTTCAACACAATTCCTGGGGGTCCTTTTAAAATTTGTGTTTTAAATCAGAACACTCCTCCCTATAAAACCCTGCAGTGACTCCATTTCTTTAGCCACACAGACATTTAATGCTCTTCCTTAACCACACCAGGCAGACTTAAATCTTAGGGTATTTTCTCCAGGTGTTTTTTGCTTAAGCCATTTTTGCAGTAATGTATTTGGCTAATGGCTTCATTTTCTTGAGACACTGCTCTAAACCTCTCAATGAGACCTCCCCAATCATCATGTATAGCACAGCATCCTCATCAGTACTCCTAATACCCTGTCATACTTTCCTTTTTCTTTTTCTTTCTTCCTTTTCTTTTGTTTGCATGAGCAGGCACCAGGAATCAAACTTGGGTCTCCGGCATGGCAGGCAAGAATTCTGCCACTGAGCCACTGTTGCACCGCCCTCCTTTTTCTTTTCAATAGCATGTATCATCTTCTAACAAATGCATATTTATTATAGTTTCTCATTTCAAGTCCATCAGCACTAGAATGTAAAATCCAAGAGGGCAAGGACCTTTATTTTGCTCAGGAATATATCACAAGCCAGTTGTAGAGTGATTGGAATATAAAAGAAATGTATTAAATATTTGTGGTGGATGCTATATTTGAAGAGAATAAACCACAGATACTAACACCAGGGCCTGATAGCTTCTGTAAGAATGCTTAATTTCATTTCTGTGATAATTTCAAAATACATAGAAGCACTTCTAGGGTCATTTAATGATCAACTTAAACCACTTGTAATAACCACATATTTCTCAGTTCCTGAGCATGACTGACACTGTAGCGGAACCAAACACTGGTACATTGTGGACATGAACAGAGAAGAACTTGGTAAGTTAGTAAAGAATTTGCATCAAATGGATGTCATAGTATTGTAGAGTACATGATGAAGTTCTCACAATCGTTTAAATGGAGAAAATCAGTGCTAACATAAATAGGCTAAACTCAAAATTGCCTTGGCTTCATCTCTGTGCAACATTTATATGTTGACAATTTTACTATAACAGAACTATATTACTTGTCATCTTAAATTGCTTTCATTAGTTTACATTTTAATGGTGGTGATAGCTATTTTTGTAAACTTGTTTATTTTACATTTGCTTGATAATTATAATTATTAGACACTTGTAACACTTTTTACATTTACCTTTATAAGAATGGTAACATATTTTAAATCATTTATGTTAAAACTGGGATCTTTGAGATTACTTTTCCCTTTAAACCAGTTCCATATGTTGTTGAAAATTAAGAAAATCTAATCCATCCTTTAGAAGAAAGATTGCGTAGTAAAACAAGTAGAGTTTACTTAATAATACTGCGCATGCACTAGAATAAAAACAAAATACAAGACTTAAGTCTGAATGTGATCCTCTGGTCCGTGAACAGGACACTATGCTCCAACTGATTGTGATTTTCAAAGGCTTATTTATCATTGGAATATACCAGATCGTCACTTGTAACACTTTTTTCCTAACAACTTCCTATGTCACTTACATTTATATGAAGACAGTTTTTCAATGGCGATACATATAGTGACTAATCACTAGGGTGAGCCTGAATAGACACTATAATGCTCATAATTAATCCTGCCTGTTACTCACAACCTGTACCACCCCCTCCCCTTGAGTGTGAGTGTCATGTGTATTTCCACACCAAACAACAAAATATGGTAAATGTGATGGAGTACCACTTCCCTGATCATGTTACATAACGGACTGTCTTTCTCACAGATTTTCTTCCCGGCATCATTTCTTCTCCATTCATAGACCCAGTTTAGTTCTCAGCTGTTTCTCCATCCTTCGCTAGGGCCTTCATATTCAAACATGTAACCCATGTTTCTTGTATCACTGGTATCACCTGCAGCTTGTTAATAATGCGGAATCCTGACTCCATTCCAGAATTTATGAATGATCATTTGAATTTTAACCCTAGGTGGGTTATATGTGCATCCCCATTTGTGAAATATTGCCATTGGGAACTCTTACATAGAGGTGTCATACCACCTTCTTAGTTTCAGGTGGGAAACAGGAGGTAAACTTGGAGGAGAGTGCAGTCAACCTTTTAGATTTCAGCAAGGAAGTTACCCATATCCTTCTGCTCACAACCCATTGACAAGAGACGCACCTTATTACAAGGAGTCAGGGAATTTTGAAAAAAAATGTCTAAGGATTTTCCTGGTGTCATCTGTCCATGTCAGAGATGATTAGATATCCCCTAGCAGGTGTGTTTTGAGCATTTTTTCAATTAAGGATATGGTTTATGCCTTGCCCATCAAAACTCACAACATTGTCATTTGAATACCTAATCTCAGCAGAACACTTTGTAACTGCTGAAGGGGAAAATGGGTTTTAGTGGTAAACAGTCTCTGACAAAGGCATCTGGCATCAAGGGCAACCACAGAAACATTTTGTACTCAAAATTGATTCAATTGGACAGATAATTATTTACACCACATTGTGTGTCAAGTGCTATTACAGTAGCCATAAAAAAATAAAAATAAAATCCCATCTTCAGAGCTCACATTCTGCTAGAGTATGATATTTTAAAAACCCTTTAGCAAATCCAGAACTTTTTTTTGAGTCCTTAGTGTTTTAAGAGATAGAATAGATGTCTCTCAAACTGAGAACTGCTAGCTTTTTTTCTATGAAGATTGTGCTGGTTTGAATCTGTTATGTTATATGAATCTGTTAATGAAAATCTGTTCTTTTCATTAATTCTTTTGGGGTCAGTCCTATTTTGGGTGGGAAATTTTAGTTTAGGCTATTTCAGTTGAGGTGTAACCCAGCCCATTTAAGGATGTGTCTTAATCCTTTTACTGGAGGCCTTTATGAGAAGATAAAAGACAGAAAGAAAAGAAAAAAAAAACAAGAAAGAACTTAAAGAAAAGCCCAGGGAAGCTGAGAGAAAAGAAACAACCACAGAAACTGAGAAAGCTACTGAAGCCTAAAGCTGGAAGCAACAAAACTCAAGAGATAAGGACCAGCACACACTGCTCACGTGAGAGAGATGTCCCAGATACATTTCTTCAGGGATAGAGTACCCTCCTGTTGATGCCTTAATTTGGATATTTCCATGTGGCTTCCAGTCAGACCTGAAAACCAGAGGCTGCAGCCTCAGCGCTGCAAGGGCCCCTTAGAGCCACCAGCAGACCGCCCCCGCAGTGGGCCAAGCTGTCTGGAAGCCCCGTGCACTGCCCGGGAGGCCACAGCCGTGGCACCTCAAGGAATCCCAGGGAGGCCCCGGAGCCCAGCCTCTCCAAACGGACCCTTGGCCTTCTGGCAGACCGAGCCCAATCCCAGTTGCCAACTCCAAGGGCATCTCCGCCAGTCCATGATGCCTGCGGACAGCCTGCCCCCAAGGGCATGACCAGCTGGCTTCCATCTTCGGCCCTGGCTGGGGTTTCCCGCTCCGCTGGACAGATCGGAGCCCAGGGACGTGAGGACTGCCGAGCCAACCTGACACCCCCGCACAACGAGTGTGTGCTGCGTGAAGACGGGGCGGCGTACCAAGTGGGATCTTCCCACCCCAAGCCGTTGCCTGCCCGTTGAGTCGGGCCCAGGCTCGAGGCCGGATCCTGGCACAGGACAGATGCTGCGCCCCAGCCCAGGTGGCCCAGTGGCAGGAACACCACCGCCGCAAGGAGCGGAGGACAGGTGGGACCGCTGGACACGATGCGAGGGAATAGAGGGATAGGAGGGGAGGGGATGCGAGGGGACAATCGCCACGCGACCAGCTAGGGCAGAAGACGTGCGTGTGGTTGGGCAGACAAGCAGGCATCGGGCTTCCCCCTGCCCCTGGCTCGGCCTGGCCTGGCGCGCTCTGGCAAGTCCACTAGGCCCGCGGATCCTGGGCGGACTGAGCGGCTTGTGGGATTTGCAAGGGCCGCGCGGGCTGCACGGCTGCTCCCTGACTAGCGAGCCTGCAGCGGGCGCTGGCGGATGCGCAGAGCCGGTTGGGGAAAGCAGGATCCCAGCAGCGGAGGGCAAGTGGCTGGGACGCGGGCTGGGGGAGAGGGGCTGGGCAGCGGCGTGGGTGGGAAAGCGGGGGAGCCTCCGGGGATCGAACTGGGCTGGGCTGCAGCGAGGGTCCCAAGGCGCAGCCCCTGAGGACACCTTACCCGGCAGAGTGCAGGCAGTGGGGGCTTCCGGTGGCGGCAGCCAGCGACTACCGCCAAGCTACCCTGAACGCGCTGATCTGTCTGATCTCGGCCGCTGAGCAGGGTCTGCGGGTTAGTACGCCTGGGATTACCCGCCTGGGATTACCGGGCAACAGTAGGCGTTTTCTTTTTCTTTCTTCTTTTTTTTTTTGATGATGTTGACACAGAATTTATTACCATTATTGCCTAGGTGGGGAATCAAATGATTATAAACTTGCCACACCTATACCTCAGTGTGGCAGTGTGGAGAAACTGCAAGCTTTGGAGTTAAAAATGGATATATGGGCAGTCCTGTTCTCTTACTTTCTTTTTTCCTCTTTTCGTATTTTTATTGATAAATCTTTACATACATACATTGCATACATGGTGTACAATATCATCACATAGTTGTGTATTCTTCACCATGACCATTTTTTTTAGAACACTTGCATTTCTCCAGAAAAAGAAATAAAAAGAAAAAAAACACTCGTGCATACCATACCCCTTATCCCTCCGTCTCATTGACCACTAGTATTTCCATCTACCCAATTTATTTTACCCTTTGTCCCCTTTATTTTTATTTATTCTTTATCTATAACTTTTGACTTATCTGTCCATAGCCTGGATAAACAGAGCAGCAGACACCATGTTTTCACAATCACACAGTCACATTGTAAAAGCCTTACCATTATACAATCATCTTCAAGAATCAAGGCTACTGGAACACAGCTCAACAGTTTTAGATACTTCCCTCCAGCCTCTCCACTACATCACAAACTAAAAATGGATATCTACATAATGAATAAGAATAACTTCCAGGATATTCTCTCAACTCTGTTTGAAATCTCTCAGCCACTAAAACTTTATTTTGTCTCGTTTCTCTTTTCCCCCTTTTGGTCAAGAAGCCTTCCTCAATCTCAAAGTAAGAACTTGACGTATCTACACTAATAGTTGGATACTTCTCAATCCCTTAATTCTGGGTTCTACTTATTCCAGGAGTTCTGTCCCACATTGCCAGAGGGATTTACACCCCTGGGAGTTATGTCCCATGTAGGGGAGGAGGGCAGAGTTCACCTACTGAGTCGGCTAACCCCTAACCCTAACCCTAGAATGGAAAACTACCCATCAAGAAGTCTGTATCTGGAAAACTGCCCTTAAAATGCAAGAGAGTTTAAGATATTCATGGAAAGATATTCATAGATGAACAGAAACTGGTAGAGTTGTTAACAAGAGCTCTGCCCTGTAAGACATACTAAAATATCCTGCAGGCTGAATGGAAAATCAGGAGCAATAGAATCTTGTAGATGAATATTGAAATGAAGAGTATCAGTAAAGTTAATTAAAGGGATACAAAAAGAGGCAAAAACAAAATATGACATATAATAGTCAAAGGTTAAAATGGTTAAAGTAAGAATAGCTTTTACAGTAATAACACTGAATGTTAAGCAATTAAATTCTCCAATCAAAAGACACAGCTTGGTGGAATAAATTAAAAATATGAGCAAACTGTATGCTGTCTACAAGAGTCTCGCCTTAGACCCAAGGATACAAATAGGTTGAAAGTAAAAGGCTTAAAAAAGATATTCCATACAAGCACTATCCAAAAGAAAGCTGGGATGGCCATACTAATGTAGGACAAAATAAACTTTTAATGCAAATCTATTATGAGGCAAAGAAGAGCACTGTATATTAATAAAAGGAGCAATTCACCAAGAAGAAATAAATTTATGCTCACCTAGCCAGGGTGCCCAAAAATATATGAGGAAGCACTATCAAAACTAAAGTAAGAATTTGACGTATCTACACTAGTAGTTGGATACTTCAATACACCACCCACATTAATAGATAGAAAATCTAGACAGAGGATCAATAAGAAACCAAAGAATTTGAAAAATATGATAAATGAACTAGACCTAACAGAGATATACAGAAGAATGCATTCCAAAACAGCAGGATATACATTTTTCTTAAGTGCTCAAGGATCATTCACCAGGATAGACCACATGTTGGGTCACAAAACAGGTCTCAATACATTTAAAAAGATTGGAATTATAGAATCCACCATCTATGATCACAATGGAATGAAGCTGGAAATCAAAAACAGGCAGAGGACTGGAAAATGCATACTTGAATGGAAGTTAAACAACATATTTTTCAACAATCATTGTTCAAAGTAGAAATTGCAAGAGAAATCAGTAAATATCTTGAGTCAAATAAAAACAAGGATACAGCATATCACATTTATGGGATGGAGTGAAGGCAGTTCTGAGAGGGAAATTTATAGCCCGTGGCTACATTAAAAAGGAAGAAGGAGCTAAAATGTAAGACCTAACTGCACACCTGAAGGAATCAGGAAAAGAGCAGCACACTAGGACAAGAGCAGCACACTAATCCAAAAGAAAACAGAAAGAAAGAAATAACAAAGATTAGAGCAGAAATATATGAAACTGAGAACACAAAAAAAAAAAAGTAGGAAGAGTCAACAAACCCAAAAGTTGCTTATCTGAGAAGATCAATAAAACCCTTAGCTAGACTGATACAGATAATTGAAAGGGAGGACATTACTGCTGACCTCAAGAAATTTAAAAAGATCATTAAGAGATTACTATGAAAAATACATACAAACAAACTAGACAACTTACATGAAATGGACAATTTTCTATAAAACACAAACTACACTGATTGCAGAAGAAAGACAAGGCTTCAAAAATACGCTAACAAGTAAAGAGATTGAAGCAGTCAACAAAAAGCTCCCAACGAAAGAAAACCTGCAGACCAGATGGCTTCATAGTTGACTTCTTCATTCCAAGAAGAATTAATACCAAATTTGCTCAAACACTTCCAAAGAGGTGAATACTACCTACCTCATTCTATGAAGTACCATAACACAATACTAAAGCCAGGTAAAGATACTACAAGAAAGGAAAATTACAGAGCAATCTCTCTAATGAATATAGTCACAAAAATCCTCAACAAAATGCTTGAAAATTGAATCTGACTTCACATTAAAAGAATTACAGGCATGATCAAGTGGGTTTTATCTTGGATATGCAAGGAGGATTTAATAGAAGAAAATCAAGTAATGTACCACATTAACAAATCAATGGTGAGGAATCCCATGATGATTTCAATTGATGCAGAAAAAAAAGCATTTAACAAATACCAGCATCCTTTCATGAGAAAAACATTTTGAAATAAAGGAGTAGAAGGAAACTTTCTGAACCTGATAAAGGGCACATGTAAAAAAAATCCACAGTTAACATTGTATTTGATGGAGAGAGACTGAAAGGTTCCCATTAAGATTAGGAACAAGACAAGTATGCCTACTGTAACCACTATTATTCAACATTGAGCTACAGGTACTAGCTACAGCAATTAGGCAAGAAACAGAAATAAAAGACATCCAAATTGGAAAGGAAAAAGAAAATCTTCACTACTTGCAGATAATGATTCCTTACCTAGAAAACCCTGAAAAATATGTACCACAAAGCTATAAGAGCTAATAAACAAGTTCAGCAAAGTGACGGAATACAAAATTAACACACAAAATCAGTAGTGTTCCTACACACTATTACTGACCAATCTGAGCAGGAAACCAGGAATAAAATTCCACTTACCATGACTACTAAAAGTTCTTAACCAAGAATGTAAAGGATTTGTATTCAAAAACCTACCAAACACATTGCTAAATTTTAGAAGACCTAAATAAATAAATGGAAGGGCATCTCATCATCATCAATTGGAAGACTAAATCTTGTTAAGATGTCAGTTCTACCCAAATTGACTTACAGATTCAGAGCAATTCCAATCAAAATTCCAACAGCCTGCTTTGAAGACTGGAAAAATCAGATATCAAACTTATTTGCATGGTTACAGGTCCCTAAATAGCCACACACACACACAAAAAAAAAAAGCTTGTAAAAGAAAAATGAAGTTATGGGATGGAGTGAAGGCAGTTCTGAGAGGGAAATTTATAGCCTGCGCCTACATTAAAAAGGAATGGAACTGGTTGATGTTCTTGGAGAGGCTGGCCCCTCTGGGTTCCAGGACTTATCTGGCCTAGGAGCCATCTGAAGGTTTTAGGTTTCTGAAAAATAAACTTAATGCATGAAACTTTTGTAGAATCTCATATAGAGTCCTGGGTTTTCTTTAGGTTAATAAGAATGATGCTGGTTGGGGTTTGGCAAACCATGGTGATTAGCAATATCTAGCTGAAGCTTGCATAAGAGTAGCCTCTAGAGTCACCTTTTGACTCTATTTGAGCTCTCTCAGCCACTGATACCTTATTTTGATACACTTATTTTCCCCTTTTGGTCAGGAAGGCATTGTTGATCCCATAGTGCCATGGCCAGGCTCAGACCTGGGAGTCATTCCCCATATTGCCAAGAAGACTCACATCTCTGGATGTCATGTCCCATATACGGGGTGGTGGTGGTAATGGTTTT
Source organism: Tamandua tetradactyla (assembly GCF_023851605.1). Classification (NCBI taxonomy): domain Eukaryota; kingdom Metazoa; phylum Chordata; class Mammalia; order Pilosa; family Myrmecophagidae; genus Tamandua; species Tamandua tetradactyla. The sequence goes on from NC_135340.1 coordinate 86,893,073, forward strand.
ACTTGCAGAGTTGGGCTTAGTGAGAGAGAAGCCACATCCAAACAACAAAAGAGGTTCTCTGGAAGCAACTCTTAGTCATACCTATAGGTAGGCTTAACTTCTGTGCTACAGAAATAAGTTTCATTAGAGCAAGACTCAGGATCAAGGGCTTGTCCTGTTAACTCGGAAGTCCCTAGGGTTTGAGAGAGCACCAGGAATTTCCCAGGTGGGAAAGTTTAACAGTTCTAGATTTTTTTCTCTGGTCCCTCAAGGGAACTTGCCAATACTTTTTAATTATCTGCCTAATGTTCCTTAGGATGTATCCAGGTATTGTATTAAACTATACATAATTATTAGCCCTCATTCCCATTCTGGGCTCCATGTGTTTGGGTTGTTTAAATGAACTATCCAGACAGGTTGAGTTTGTGTGTTACAGAAAATTCAGGTTTTGGACAAAATAAACCTCTCTTCCATTGGTCTCATACAGGAGGTAAAGCTCTAACATACAGACACTGTCATCCTTTCCCTGTATTCTGATTTACCTTAGTCCTAACCAGATCTGCTTCTAATTGATTTGCCTTAGTCCCAATCAGATCTTATGTCTAATTGAAGGCTGATCTCTTTTTTTGGTTTCTTTATAATTGTTCTATATAGCAACGCTAACTTTCAGAGCTGCAGAACTTCAACTCTGAGTCTTGGGTGTCACACAGGTACCTGAAGTTCTAAAGAAATACCAGGTTATATACATATAGTACAGCATCTCAGAATCTAGAAATAGCACTTAAATCTCAAGCATAAATGTGACTGCTATAACAGCTTACAATATTGGCCCCAATGTTCTCACAGATATTTTCTAAAAGAGACCATACAATATTTGATCTTTTGTTTCTGGCTTGTTTTGTATGACTTAATGTTCTCAAGTTTCATTCACCTCATTGCAGAGCTCATAACTTCTTTCCTTTTTGTAGCCGTACAATATTCCATTATACGTATACACCAGAATCCACCTTTCTGGTTCTCAGTCAATATACCCTTCGACCACATCTATCCATTGGGTATGATGGGATAATATCCAAAATACACAATCCATGCCTCACAGTATCTTCATCATTACTCTCAATTTTAGGCAACTATCATTGTTTCAAAGAGAAAATAACATCTAAAACTCCCCTTAACTTTTATCCTTCCCTCCCGATTATTTACCACTAGTATTGCTGTAGTACTGGTGATGTCTTCCTGTTAAATATAGCCCATAGCATGCAATAGTAGTTTTCCTATACCCCTCTGTTATTGAGTATTTGTACAGGATTCATACCTTTAAAGTAGTTCATGAGGAACTTATTAATATTTGTAGTGTTAATTAGTGAGACACATGGCTCTATACAACCCCTTTTAATCATGTTCCCCTTCAATATGGCAATATTACTTATAAACCCACTAATGAACTACCATTACTTATATCCATTCCCATACATTTAAGTTCAACTTCAATAGGTAATCTTCCACCTATTTCTAGCTTCTCTTGGTCCTTTATATTCTGCATTATAAGACTCTGAGTTAACCTTTACAAAGGTCACATTAGCAAAATCATACAGTATCTGTCCTTTTGTGTCTGGCTTATTTCACTCAGCATTATTTCTTCAAGGTTCATTCATGTTGTCATGTGCTTCAGGACCTCATTTTGTCTTACTGCAGCATAATATTCCATTGTATGTATGTACTTCATTTTGTTTATCCACTCATCTGTTGATAGGCACTTGAATTGTTTCCATTTTTTGACTATTGTGAATAATGCTATTATGAACATTGGTGCGTGAATGTCTTTTTTGTATCACTGTTTTCAACTCTTCTGGGTATATACCAAGTAGTGGTATTGCTGGGTCATAGGACAACTTGAATATTTAGGAACCACCAAACTGTCTTCCTCAGCTGCTACACCATTATACATTCCCACCAGCAGTGAATGAGTGTCCCAATTTCTCCACATCCTCTCCAACATTTGTGGTTTCCTATCTGTTTAATAGCTGCCATTCTTAAAAGTGTAAGATTATATCTCATTGTAGTTTTGATTTGCATTTCCCTTATGCTTAATGAAGATGAGCATCTCTTCATGTGCTTTTTAGCCATTTGTATTTGTTCTTCAAAAATATCTATTTGTATCCTTTGTCCATTTTATAATTGGATTGTTTGTTCTTTTATTGCTGGGTTGTATGATTTCTTTATATATACTGGATATCAAATCTTTATCTGATATTTTATTTCCAAATACTTTCTCCTATTGAGTTGGCTGCCTTTTCACCTTTTTGACAAAGTCCTTTGAAGCACAGAAGCACTTGATTTTGAGGAGTTCCTATTTATCTATTTTTTTATTTCATTGTTTCTGCTTTGGGTATAAAGTTTAAGAAGCTACCTCCTGTTAGTAAGTCTTTAAGATGTTTCCCTATATTGTTATCTAGGAGTTTTATGGTACTGGCTCTTAATTCTAAGTCTTTGATCCACTTTAGGTTAATTTTTGAATAGAGTGTGAGGTATGGGTCCTCTTTCATTCCTTTGGCTATTGATATCCAGTTTTCCCAGACCCATTTATTGGAAAGACTATTCTGTTCCAGATCAATGTACTTGGGGGCCTTGTTGAGGACTAATTGACCAGATTTGGTGGTCTATTTCCACCCTGTCAATTTAATTCCATTGATCAATACATCTATCTTTGTGCTGGTTACATACTGTTTTTGGTCAACTGATGTTGACAAGTCTGCCAACTCTACCCAGCTGGGACAGAACAGTCTATTAAATGGTGCTGGAAGAATTGGATATCAATATCCAAAAATACTAAAGAGGACTCTTATCTCACACCACACCTTATGCAAATATTAACTCATAGTGGACCAAAGTCCTAAATATAAAAATAGAGCCACAACATTTCTAGAAAAAATGAGGGATGTACCTTTAAGACCTCCTGGTAAGAAGTGATTTCTTAGACCTTACTCCCAAAGTATGAGCAACAAAAGAAAAAAATAGATAAATGGGAACCCATCAAAACTGAATATTTTTGTGCTTCAAAGGACATTGTCAAGAAAATATTTGGAAACCACATATCAGATAAAGAATTAATATCCAGGATTTATTGAGCGATCCTACAGCTCAGCAATACAAAGATACACAAACCAATTAAAATGGGCAAAAACTTGAATAGACATTTTTACAAAGAGGATATACAAATGGGTAAAAAGCACATGAAAATATGTTCAACATCACTAGTTACTTGGGAAATGTAAATCAAAACTACAATGAGATATCATTTCACACCTACTGGAATGACCATTATTTTAAAGAATAGAAAGCTACAAGTGTTGTAGAGAATGTGGAGAAATATGAACACTTGCTCACTGTTGGTGGGAACGTAGAACGATACAGCCATTCTAGAAGACAGATGGACAGTTCTTCAGGAAGCTAAATATGATCTGCCATATAACCCAGCACTTCCACTACTGGGTAAATGCTCAGAAAAGCTGAAGGTAAGGATGCGTACAGACATTTGCACACCAATGTTTATATTGGCATTATTCACAATTGTCAAAAGATGGAAATAACCCAAATGTCTATCAACCAACCAACGGATCAACAAAATCAACAAATGATGGAATGTTATTCAGCTGTAAGAAGAAGTCTGAACACACGTGACAACATGGATGAAACTTGAGAACATTATGTTGAGTGAAATAATTTGAGACAGTAGGACAAATATTGTCTGACCTTACTAATGTGAACTAAATATAATGAACCAAATCACAGCATTCATATCCAGAATGTAGGTCACCAGCACATAGAATGAGGGCAGGGAATGCGGAGCTGATGCCTAACTTGTGCAGGATTTGTAATAACATTGATTGTAAGTGTTTGGAAATGGATAGAGTTGATGGTATCATATTATAGTGAGTATAATTAACAGCGATTATATGCAGATGCGATTGTACTTGAAAGAAAAAGCATAGAGTCGTGTATGTCACTAGAAGGAAAGCCATAGGGTAGAACGGGGAACTACATAGCATAGCGAACCCCCTTGTGGGTAATCAGTGTAGTCAAATATAAGAATGTTCTTTCATGAATTACTGCAAATGTACAATATTGTTACAAGGTGCTAATAATGGGAGGGTATATGGGTACAATACACTTAAAGCAAACTATGGACTACAGTGAATAGTAATACATGAATATTCTTCTATCAATTTAAAAAAAGAAGAAGAAAGAACAAGGACAGTATGCAAAGTGAAAGAAACCAGACAGAAAGCACTACATATTGTCTGATTTCATTTATATAAAATGTATAATTAAGTTTATAAAGATGGAAGAAAAGTGTTTGCTCTGACAGAAACTAGAGAAGAACTAGAGAAGAACTCTAGAAGAACTAGAGTAGAACTAGAGAAGGATAGTAAGATTGAGAGGTGACTGCTGAGGGGTGAGCATTTTCTCTTGCAGCAGTGAAAATGTTCCAGAATTGATTGTGGTGATGAATGCACAACTCTGTGACTATACTAGAAGACACTGATTGTAAACTTTGGATTGTATGGTAGGTGCATTTCTCTCAATAAAACTGCTTTAAAAAAAGAAATTTTTTTTGTATGTTGTGTGGCAGGGCCACATTTCATTATATTTCCATGTGAGCATCCTGTTACTGCAGCATCATTTGTTGAATTTTTGTTTGTTTAATCTTTGCTTGTTTGTTTTGCTTGTTTGTTTGTTTTTGGGGAAGTGCATGGACCGGGAATCGAACCTGGGTCTCCCACATAGCAGACAAGAATTCTACCACTGAACTACCCTTGCATCCCCCCCAAAAACAAATAAATTTTATGATACAAATTTCACAAAGCATTCCTATTCAAATTTATCCCTATGAATAATATTGATTGAAAAATGAGTGTTTCAATACAAAACCATTGGCATTCTCACTCACCATTGCATGAGTGGTGCAAGAGTGATTTTCCTTGAAATCAATGTGAAATTCAGAAAATCTAAAAATACTCATATTTCCCTAAACCTATCAGACATTTGAATTGTCAAGGTAACCAACATAACTTAATCCCAAGAGTAACTTGACTAGATTTCTTCAGTCCCAAATCGGGTTCACCCAAATGTGTGGAAAGAGCATGTCCATCCCTGCCTTTAGAGAAAGTAGGCCTTGTGCCCCTGTACTTAGAGGGGAAAGACCTTGTGCCCCCATGTTAGGGAACTGTGCTGCCACCCAAGTACCCAGAGATGAAGGTGCCTGTGCCCCAGATTTCATGGAGAGCATGGCTGCTACATAAGTGATTGGAGATGTGGTCAAGCTGAGTGAGTTTTAGCCTTAATGCTGTCACAAGGGACCTTCTGATGCATAATCCACGTGGAGACACTAGAAGATGGATGTCATCTGAAAGCCAGAAGAGAACGGAGGGGATACTGCACATGACAGGAAAGCCAAGGAACACCAAAGATTGCTGGCCTGTCAGAAAGCGACTGATGCTGGATAGAAGCAAGTCTTCTAGAATCCGAAACTGTAAGCTGATAAATTCCTGTTGCTAAGCCAACCAGTCATTGTGTAGTATTTATTCAAACTGCAAGATTAATAGAAGAAATATAAAAGGAAAGGAAGAAAAGAGCAGTTTTACAGTGAAGAAACCTGACAATCACTATCTCAGCCTGGTGATCAAAAGCACCATCAGCCATGATAAGGCATATCGATGGCATGTTCCCCTGATATGATGTGATCTCATCATGTACCCTTGACATGAACTGGTGATAATGGCATCTTACCCTCTGCTCTTCCATCTAAAAGTAACCCCATAATTCCAGTCTAATCACAAAAATAAGCCTCAGAAAAATCCCAGTTGAGGGACAATCTTCAATATGCCTAACTCATAGAAACTGTCAGGGTCATCAATGTAAGGAATATCTGGGAAGCTATTGCAATCAAGATACATTAGTCACAATTAATGAACCAATATTGATATGCTATTATTATTACTAATGACTAAAATTCTTACTTTATTTAGATGTCCTTGCTTTTTACCTAGAGTCTGCCCTGGTTTGGGGAAAGAGGTAAGTAGGCCTTTGCTGTGGGAAAAGAATAATCGCAACAAGATTGCAATGAAAAGTGTTTAATTAGCCTGAATAATTTTAAAAATGACTGAATATTGCAGAAGTTTATATAAACGTTATGAGGAAACATTGACTGTTTCAATGGGAGAACCATCCTACTCTCCTTGCTCTTTAAATGTTGGGTGGAGACCCATCCCACCTAGGAAACTCAGGCAATCACATGGGATTAGGTAGCTCAGAATCTTGTTTCCAAATGCTACCATGAAATACTATGGTCTCTTCCTGAACTATGTCAGGGATGAATATAGTGTTTTGTTCTACTGTGATCTCTCATTATCAAAAAACTGTGCACATTTCCCTGAATGTTGGATGCTTGCATCTCTCCCCTCAAAGCTAAATTTTCTGCCATGAAATGGATTTGAGTCCACATTAAATAAGTTAATTCTAGATACCATAACCAAGGAAAAATGATAACTATTGCTGCTACACAAACACACACAGCACACACACACACACACACATGCATGCCAGGAATTTCCAAATAGACACAAGAGAGGCTGTTAAGCAGTCTAATCCTATGTAGGCAAGATTCTGCCCTCAGGCATGCGTCAGCAGGATTTGATGCAATTCCTTTATTATCAGTTACCAGTGGCCCAAGGCTCTGAGGTGCAGGTGAGCCCACAAAAAAAGAGGGTGCTGTAGACAAGAGTGAGAAGAAATCAGGGCTATTTTAGCAATTTTTGATAGGCAAAGAGTGGAAATCAGAACAGCATTCATGAGTAATTTATCACAGGCTCTCTGGGTATTTGTGGACGAGCAGGGCAGAGGACGAGACCCGAGAGAGTTCCCCGCATGGAAAGAGCTTCGGATGGCATCAAGTACGCCAGACAGGCACAAGTCACAGCTCCCACTTGGTCACATCTCTAACCAAGAGCAAAAGTCTTAAGCTGTGCAGAAGGGACAAGAAGCTCTCAGGCCAGGAAAATATTCTTCATTTCTGGGAAAGGGTAGAGGCAAAACCACTTCCCTTGGAGGGGAGGCAGGAGGCACATGGAGCCTGTACTGAGTCTTGCACTGAGAGGAGGCAGAAGTCTGCTGGGCCCAAGGAGGGGCAGGAGGAGACCTCATGCCCAACACCCACCATGGGCACAAGGTGTGGTGACCATGGGCCCAGCCCAGCACCTACTCCACTGTCCCGTGAGGATTCTTCTTGGAAGAGGCATCTGCAGCCACAGCCCAGCCATTACATGCCTCTACCCAGCAGCCTCTGAAAGATCCTGAGGCAAAAATATATAGATAAGACATCTGGAATCCTTGCCCCATAGGACAAGCAAGATAAAGAAAAATGTTTTTTTTTCTTAAAGTCATAAAGTTTTGAGGCTATTTACTACACTGCAGTCTATATCCAACTAGTACCATTTGAAAATATGCATCTACATTTGGAAGAATCAAATAGGAATATATATATGATGAGTATGTTTTGCTTGTTTGTTTTTGCATGGGCAGGCACCAGGAATTGAACCCAGGTCTCCGGCAAGGCAGGTGAGAAATCTACCTGCTGAGCCACCATGGCCCGCCCTATATATGTTTTTAAAAAAAAAACTACTTTAAATATTTTCCTTTGTACAATAGGACATCCCATCATAGTTAATAATTTTTTGTGAAATGAGTCCTAATTTAGAAACATATTGACCTTTAAAAGTCATTTTGGATTCAAAACCAAGAACAGAAACTTGGCCTCCTACATTATGTAACTGTGAAAGTTGTTCATGATTCTTTAACCACAGTTGTCCTTGTAAGGATAGGAAAGTTTTATTTATTGGGGTCCTGAGACCACTGGGAAAGACAGCAGCATCTTGCACACAATAGAGCCCCTCCCTCTCTATATAAAGACCTGTAGGGATGTCCCTCTCATTTCTGTCATCTAAGAAGAACCCAAGGCAAGTCTGTCTGTACCTGGTGTCTTACCACGTGTCCAAGGAAAAGAAGCACAGATCACGGTATTTGCATTTTACTCCAAAAGCAATCTAGAACTCAGGCCCCATACCTTAACATATCTTCCCTACAAGAAACTGAGGGAAATCAGTGCCAGTGCACAAACGTATTCATTTCTCCTAGATCCATCCACAGCTCCCCATCATGCCAGAGAAGCAGTAGACAAAACTGCATTAAAGGGCATGCCCCGTCAACTTCAAGTCCTGTCCTTATTCTGCACCTTTTTGCAGCTGCAGGTGTAGCTGGTACCAAGTTGGCAATGGTGCCAGCTGAGCCCTGATCCAGGTTCGTTAGTCTTGACACTAAAAGAATGTAAAGGTGAGAGGGCCAATAGGAATAAGTAGTCAAGTTTGTTAAGAGAAGGAGAGAGAGTACACGTTAGGGAGGTTAACATGGACATCCCAAAGGAGAGACTCGCACTGAGTGGAGTGGTTTAGCTTCTCTTATAGGGAAATTTCACTGGTGGTAGGTTTCCATAGTAACCTTTGAATACTAGGTGACTTCTTTGTTGTAGGAGGAGATAGCTAGTAGATTTTGTGGTTTGTTGTTACCTACCTAAAATTTGTCTTTGAGCAGATGCTTAACAATCTTTATGACCCTATGCTTCCTAGCATTAATGAAGAATTTGTTCGGGGCCCAGAATTTTACACATTCTTGTGGTTTGGGGAGGTTTCCATGGTTTGGGGAGGTTTCAGGGCTTTAGGAAAAGTTTTACCCCAGGAAGTCTGTAGCTGAAGTTTGCATTTGTATTAGTTCCTTTGGAGCTAGGTAAGAAACAAGGGACTTTGTCTGTGTTGTCTGTTAACTCTTTCAGAGCTGAATAGGAAACCAGGGACTTATGGTTGTCCCGTCTTATCCTGCTTCACAGGTCCTCTCACCTACAAATCACTCTTCAAACCATGATAGAAAGGAGGAGTTCTCTCTGATATCTCACTTGGAGTGGGGTCTCTGAGAAAGACAGGAACCTCAAGGAGAGAAAAAAACATGGGACTGCCATATCTCTTCCTCTGGTAGTGGTTCCCCAGGTTTCAGAAATGACACCATGGGCTGTTGTGTCTGGTTGTGACTCACTGTGCTTTTCCTCGCCCTGGTGGCCTGGCCTGGTGAAGCCCTGGCAGACCCTGCCCCTCATCTCCACTGTCTCTTGCTTCTCTATCACAACCAATGGTTACTGCTAATACTGGAGCTGTCAGGTCCCGGAGAAGAGTCTGGAGCCCAACAGGCAGATAGGGGCTGGTGGTAACCCTGCTCCCTGCAGCTGAACTCCATGGCTTCCAGGACACAGCCGTGTCTTACTGTGTGAAACACCGCGAGGGAAATCTAGTGAGAGCCCAGACACAAACCTCCTTGGGAGGGAGGCAGGGAGGCACTGCAGCACCACACAGACCACTGAGCATGCCATCCACCCAGGAACAGGATGCAAGTTTTGGGGGAGATAAGGAAGAGAATTTTCTTTTATTTTCTTTCCCTATCTGAAAATTGTCTCTTCCTTGTGTGAATGGTTTGCTCTGGGACTTTCTCCTTCTTTCTGCATACATGCCACTTCTTATTCAGTAAAAGAAAATAACTGTTTTCATTCAGAAGTGTAGAGAAAGGATTTTGAAAAAATCTGGCAAACACTACCTCAACCAGGTAATTGAGTACAGCACCAACAGTGATAAGCCATGCTGATTTTATGAATGCTTGACATGACCTATTTTTTTTTTTAAACATGGGCAGGCTCTAGGAATCAAACCTAGGTCTCCAGCATGGCAGGCAAGAATTCTGCCACTGAGCCACCATTGCAGTGCCCAGCATGACCTATTGAGACAGATACATTACATCTGTCGTTTTCCTCTCAAAACCCATACATACACCTACTCTATTCATGAAACAAAAAAAGACATCTGACAAATCTCAGTTGTTATATTTCACTGGGCATCCCCTTAGGAGGTAAAAGGTCCACTTTTCCTTCTAAGTTCAACCCCACTCAGACGTGAAAGTGACTCATTCCAGGAAATATTCCTTTCTCTCACCCACCATTAAATTTTCCCCTTCTGAACTACCACAAACATCAACATACCAAAATGCTGGTATTGTCACGTGAAGATGAAAACACTTATTCCAATTTCTGCTTCCATTCGATTATTTGTTTTCTGCTATTTCTCCAGCATAAACAAAGGCATGTAGTTTGTTCTTAACTGTTGTTCTCAAGATCTCTTCACTCCATTTTCCTGTCAATGCATGCAAATCAACATTTTTCCCAAATGTTCCTTAAAACTGCCCCAGTGGGGGGTATGCAATAGCATCTGTGTTGTTAAGTTGAATGAAAGACTGCATTTCTCATCTTTCTTAATACACAGCATTAAGCATCCTTGGTCTTGAAGCAAACTTTGAGCCCTTGTAGTTTTAAAACCTAAAAGACCTTGGAATATTGTTATAATCCAATGCTTGGTGAATTTTAAATTGAATATTGTCAAATTAATAAGAGTATCCCCATGTCATTTGCTTAACTGTCAGGGGTTATGTTTGTGTTTCTTTAACACAAAATCCTCTCCCAGATTGATTTCAAAGAAAACAAAGTGCATCTCCTGGATGTATTTCAAAATGTTTACCATGATTGTTTTCATTTTAAGCCCTTATCATTTTAGAAACAACAACTTCAATGGGGTATGAAGTGGGCTCAAATGTTTACTTCTGTGCTGTGTTTCACATGCCACACAGATTTAGTGATGAGTGACTGCATTTTCAGCTGGTGTATCATGCCAACACTGCCCAGTATCAAGCCTACTGATGGGTGCAGATCTCCCCCTGTTCTTTTTGATCTACTATTTGTCCCATTTCTGAGCATCACCACTTGTGTTAATCACTATAGGCTTACAAGGGCTTTGATATTTTGTAAGAAAAGATTCCAACTACATTACATTTTCATTTTTTGCATATTTGCATGGTATAAAGCTTTGATCAAGGACATTTTGGTTGACTTGACAGAAAGGAACAAAAACTATTCTTCAAATTTGATTATTTAGGGAGTTATTCCCATGAAGAGACTTAAATTTAAATCCTATTATTTGTGAATATGCAAGTCCTCTGAGCCAATCCAGTAATAAGAGCACAGGTGTCCATGGCTCTTTGCACTGCCATCACACAGAATAGTGGCGTCTGACCATACAATGGCATAAGCAACTATTTTTCCTGTTGCCCTTTTTATCACATAAGCAGCCAACCATTTATCATGGTCTAAAGGGGACCTAGAGCATCCTGGGGTGGGGGATACAAATTCATTCCTCCTCATCCTCACAGGTGCTTTGGTAGGTATTCAGTAGATCCAGTTTCAGCCAATGGTGAGGAAGAGGGAAGAGGTGATGGTGTCCAATGACGTCTCTCATTATCCTTCACCATGTCCTGAATGGAGTGTGTATGAGAGGCCCCAGGACAAGGACTCAAGTGGATACGTTGGATTATCCCCAGCAATGGGGACAAAAATTATGGAAATTCATCATTCTAAAGTCTTCTTTCATCTTCACTTGGCCTTCTTCCTTGGGGTTCTGTCTAACTTATCCCAAACTCTGCTCCTGATAAGGCTACCAGCCATTGGATTTAGGGCCCACCCATAATCCAGTATGACCTCAGCTTTACTAATTAGTCTGCAAAGACCATATTTCCCACTGAGGTCATATTCTCAGGTATCAGGGTTTAGTACCTCAGCTTATCCTCTTGGAGGACTCAATTCAACCCACAGCAGAAGATTTATTGCCCAGAGGTCTACAATCAAATCAAGAGCCTCTGGGACACTTAGGAGTTTTGTCCCTAAACCATCTCAGCAGGAGCCAAAGATAAAAGGGAGATTACCAACAAAATATCTTTGATATCGGCATTTGTATAAGAGAGTGAATTCCCTTCATGTTCTTCAGAATTTTTATACCAGCAAAAACTCTGGAAGCCAGGACTAAAAAGGACAAGGAGAGTGGGCAATAAAGCAAGGTGGTCAGAGACCCAAATTCTCCTGATAAGAGCAGATTGATAAAACAGCTACTTGCAAATATTATATTTTTCTGGAAAAAGGAAGGAAGGTTCTGGTGAAGATGCAGAATCCAAAATGGCAGATCCAAGGCTGCAGTGGGCAAAAGAGAGAAGTCTGACATATAGGAGTTGAGCATTGCCCCACCTGACAAGCAGAGAGAATATATGGACATCAACTGTCAGACTTAACAGTACAAGGGACTGAACACTGGCAACTACCTGAACTTCTTCAGAGACAAATTCTAGCCCAAAATCTCTAAATAAGAGCCCAGTGTGGCCCACATCTTGAGGCCTGTCTTGGTTTACTAAGGCTGCTATGACAAATACCACACTGTGACTGGCTTAAACAACAAGAATATTTACTGGCTCAAGGTTTTAGAGTCCAGAAGTCCCAAATCAAGATGTCTGCAGGCCAACCTTTCTCCCTGGTAGGTAACATTCTGCTGGTGGCAGGTCTCATCACATGATGCCCTTAGTTTCCTCCTGTGTGGTTTCCTCTCACTGTGCCTGAGTTTCTTCTGCCTATGTAGTAAGACTCCACTACATAGTGGAGTCCTGACCCAGTTGGGCCACACCTAAATAGGGTCTTTGGAGATGCTACTTCCAAGTATGTCCACACTTTTCTTGATAACACATATCCAAGGGGTCCCATTTATTAATGGGTTCACACCCACAGGAAAGCTGGCAAATATCTGAGAACGTGGTTGCTTGATAGGGTAGATAATTCAGTCTACCCCAGATCCTTAGCTTAAAATTCACACTGACTTCAGACTTAAGAACTCTCTTTCCTTTCTAGAGAAAAACGAGTTAACTAAATCACTATACGGGAGGTTTTTAAAAAAACTGATACAATCTTTTAAAGCAAAAAACCAAAAGGAAAAAAGAAGCATTTAATTCCTGCCCTAGAATCTCACCATTTATAGAATAACATGATCAGATGTCAGTGAAAATAAACAGCTTATAAATCTGAAAACAAATCTTTCAAAGCATGAAGTCAGATTCCAACAGAACACGGTGTTGAATAGCTGGGGGAGAGTGGCTGTGTCACACCCAGGTTTTACCAAATACAAATAAATATACAAGGAATTGAAAACAACCGATCCTTGTTTTCAGGAAGAGTGCTGCTCCAGGCTTCAGAGAGGTTGGAGCATATTTCCTGGGATGGCAGAGAGTTTGGCCATGGAGCTGATGTTCCATCAGGCCTGGAGGACAAAACGTCATTCCCTAGATGACACTTTCAGATCTTGAAATCTGGTGGAATATGCCCTGCAGGGTTTCAGAATTCATGAACCAGTGGCCCATTTTTCTCCCAATTTCTCCTGTCTGCTAAAGGAAATGTGTGTCTTATGCCTGTCCCTTCTTTGTATGTCGGAAGCAGATAACTTGTTCTCAAGGTTTTGAAGGTCCACAGACAGAGGGAAATTGTGCCACAGGGAAGATCAAACCCATAACCAGTTTTGATGAGACTTTGTACTTACTGTTATTACTGAAATGACTTAAGGCTTTGGGGATATTATGGTTGAAAGAATGTATTTGCACATGGAAAGAATGCCATTTTGGGTTCTCCGGGGTGGAGTGTCACAGTTTGGAATTGTCTGTACCCCAGATAAACATGGTCTTAGATCTAATCCATCATTGTGAGTGTAAATTCATTGTAAATAGGATCTTTTGATGAGGCAACTTCAGTTAAGGACACCTTAACTGACACCTTAACTGAGGGATAGAGAATTGAAATGGGCGATTGGATCCCTGTTGTCTACAATAAATCAGGAGATAAAAGCATGAAGGCCCACTTACAGGTCTCCACAATTATATGCTAGCACTCAACATGATGGAGTCTGATACAGGTTTATAGATGTTAAAATCCTATACACAAATGGTTCTCTTCCCAATGGGAAGAGAGCACAGGCCAGTAATTGTGTCCTAGGCCTGGAAGTTCTGGGTTGCACAAGGTTGTTATGAGAAGAGCTTGAGGGTTCCTTAAATCGAGAGGCATTTCAATGTTTCATTTCATAAGGAAAGATTTCTTTCCTAATTCTCATTCTTGTTTTCCTGACAATGCCTGTTTTCTATGTTGCATCCTTACTTGTCTAAATCAATGATAAATCAAGTGGATGGTTTAAAACACTACATGTGGGAGCACATCAACTTTAATTATATTAATCTATAGATTAATCTTGAAAGATACTTGCTTTTGAATTAAAGTTGGTTCCCCCAAATGAAATATTTACGTATGCTTTTCTTTCTGTCTTTTGTGATTGATTGAATTTTGTCTTACATGTGAAATATAACAGACATGTGTTAGTGAATAAATTTATTATTCTTAAAGTTTAAATAACATTGACTTCAATACTCAGACCACCTACCACACCTTTAAGATTGAATTCATTTTTTGTCATCTTAGCCCTCCGTAACCCTGACAACCCAACACCCTTCCCATGTGAGAGTCTCAGGAGATTTTGTTAGTGTGAATTATATGGTGAGGGAGAAAGGAAACAATGGATAAAACACAATGATTGGAACTCTGAAAGTTCATAGGACATGGTGGTGAGCATTTAATTAATCTGATCTCATGCTAACATTTCTCACTTATATTCACTTATAAAATAATGGCATAAATTGAGAGAGAGAGAGAAATTCCCCAGAAGTAGGTAAAATTAAATCAAATGGTAGACCTCAAAGAACATTGAAGTATGATATCATGCTTGAGGAATTTTCAGAACAATGTAAATAAGAGAGAAGTGATGTTTAACTATGCATGCCTTTAGAAAAGAACTGGAGATATGCATTACTACAGGCTAAAGCTGGTTTTCTGAGGATGATATCATGGCTGTAATTTCATAGGTTATGCTAGGGATTTTTTATCCTTTCCATCCTCAAAGATGTACCTGAATTACATTAAAAACCTCAGTGCAGTTTATTTTTCATAGGATATGGTCTGGTTTTCCACACCCAAAGCCCTGACCATTTGAAAATGCAGTTTCTGTTATTGTCCTGACTTACTGGACTAGCAGCCATACCTCACTTCACTGACACACAAGGCCAGAAAGAGGGAGGAACTAATGTCCGTGCAGCACCCACTGATGCCAGAGCCATTGTCAGGAGCGTCTACCTCATCTTCTCAGGGAATACCACTGAGGTAACATTCTCCCCTGGGAGCCTGGGCTCTCCCATGGGGCCTGTGTCCTCCAGGTCAGCACAGCCCATGCTGGGTGGGGATTTGGACCCCATCCCTTCCATTGCAGGGAGCAGAAGGTAGTGGGGATTAGGGGTAGCCCCCAAATGCCCTATACCCACCTTGGGTCTAGAGAAGCACAGATTACCTGGATTATAAGGAGAACATCCATGCTCAAGAATGCCGTTTCGGAGAAACGTCTTCGGTGTGCGACTATAGGAGGCCCACTCCCATTCATCTGGACCCAGAGAGCTCAGGTCTGACCCAGATGCTGACTCAGGTCTTTTCTGTCATTCAGCTCACTTTGGGTTTCTAATGCCTTACAAAAATATATAAACCACATCCGCATTTGATTTTTAAATATTTATTTCAGAGTGATTGTCACGGGTCTCTCAAAGAGTACTGATTTCAAAATGGTCGATGCTTCTAGGTACCACACATGATTTGTGGTAGGATCCGTGTATTTCTTGAATCTATAAATCTTGATTTAATTTTTTCATTCCCCCAAAGATCTTCCTTCTGGCTATGTGCCGTATTTTACAGAAATCGGGGAGGGGGGTGACTCATGTTTTGTTCTATGCCTCATCTTCATCCTCCATTTCCTCCTGTAGCACTTCTTCCTCTTCTTTGACTTCAACTTTGACACGTCGCACATTTGTGGCCAGCCCAATGAGGAATGCAAATATCAAAGCATAGATGCGCCCATAGACCACTCTCAAATACGTCACTACTTCTTTACTTTGTGTGACGGACCTCACTCTCCGTGGAGGGGAGCCACTGTCTACACTCCCTCCAGCACCTTTTCTTAGACATCGTGGAGGATCCCAGCCTAGGTGGCAATGACAGTTTCTTTGATTGTTGCAAACTCCTCTAAAAGCGCACTTCTGAGGGATACAGTCGTAATTCATTGCAGACATAATTGCACTGCAATAGGTATTATTACAGAACACTCCCCTGGCACAGGGGGTACCATTTCTCACAAGTCCAACGTCAGTTGTTTCTGTCGCACGGTGTTCATCCAATCCGAAACACATGACCCCTGAGATAATAGATTGATGGAAGGAAACATGCTCCTGCAACTGCGGAAGATGAGTGACATTGATGCACTGTAACCTTCCACACTTAACATCTTTATCTGCACATGCCAAAAATGTTGGCTCTTCTGGTTTTCTCCTACAATGTCCAAATCGGTTTGCTTTAGTATTTATCCTATAGCAAACATCTGGAGCATTCTTAGCCGTCCTACCAAAAATTTCTTTGCAGTGGAGGTTGCGGTCAGTGCAATTACCTCTGTAGCAGTAGCCCTCCTCAGTGCATGGGGTTCCATCTTGCATATAAAAGTTTGCAGGACATCTGAATGTGTTCCCAGGGCAGTACTCTGGAAGATCACATATATTGATGACAGGTCTACAGAGTGTCCCAGTTGGGGAGTACGTACAGTTTGTACAGCAGCCTCCCATATCACAAGTGCTTCCAACCGTCAGTTTGCAGTCATTGTTACAACATGGGTTATTATAACACTGCTTGAGAGAGCCACAGTCACATTGCTCCGTTGACTCCACTATTCCATTTCCACAACGAAACTCGGTTACTGTTGCATTGAGAAACGGCCCAGGCATTTTATATAAGCAATAGCTTCCTCTACGTAATAGGTCTCCAATATCTGACAAGCTACAGTTGCTGAATGCATCTGCAAACCCAGGATTTCTGGTCATAATGCATTTGGTCCTCCGCTGGCAAACACATTGAGGGTCATCATACTTAACCCCAATAGTCCGTGTAACATGCTGTGTGGTAATCGTAGATAACAATAAATAATGTCTGCCTTGCTCACCAACTACTACTAGACTGTTTTCTGTGCATATACTTGAAGAGGATGCAGTGAACTGATGGTCCTGAGGTCCATTTTTATTCACCAAGAAAGATGATTGGGGATTAATTGTTTGAAAAATGTTTTTAGAAAAATACGCATGAAATGGACTTCCTGGAACTTGAACAGTGTTTAGAGGGGCTGGATCCTTTTGATTATATATGATCAAACCATGCATAAAATACCTCCCATGAAGACCCCACATAAAGGAGTCAATTAGACTAGTAAGAGCAATCATATATTGGACGCTTGCTGTAAAATTGTTGAATCCACGATACATTGAAAGGGAACATTGAGGAAGGCCTTTTATACCGAATGGATGGGATGCAAAATACCTACTAGGGATCCTTGGGGCTGCACCAATGTTGGCTGCAGAGAACAAGGGATCGGTATCCTCTTTGTATCCTAGTGTATATGCAGGCTCTGTTGCATTTTTCTCTGCCTCAATCTGAGAAATGATGTGTTCAAATCTGTGGGAATCCTTAAGAGGTTTGATTTCATAGGAAAAGTCATCCAACTTCAAAATACCTTTGATACCCCCATAGCACGTGTCAACAGTAACCAGGGAATAAGGAATGTCCTCCAGGAAGCCAAAGTAGTGACAGTCTCTTGGGATAAAGGGATAGTCCATCTGGATGGCTCCTTGGTCATCCTGGGACAACACTGGCAGACGTGTGAGCCTGAACAGTTTCTTGAGTCTCATGTGGATGACGTGTCTCTGGCCACCAAATTTTAGGCTGTAAGACACCCAGCCTGGCACCTGAATATCTTTCCCCTGGTACATCTGCTTCCTGGGAATCACGACCTCGGAGGAGATATAGCGCCACAAGGGACGGCCTTGAGAACACTGGACTGGACCTAGGAGTGCCCAGAGCCCAAGCAGCAAGAAGGGACCTCCACTGAGGGTTCCCTGGCCCTCTGCCAGCTTCATACCCCGTTCAGTGATATCTGTCCAAAGAGAATACATAAAGGGAATATACTCAGTGAAGCCAGGTCTGAACCATCTGCTGAGGACTCATGTCGCCTGGGGAGGTCCTGACAGGCAACAGGGAGCTGCCTCTGGACTCTAGGCCTCCAGGCCTGAGTGAATCACCTGGTTACCTGAGGGTGTTAGGTCACAACCACTGGGTGTGGCAGTGGGTGGACCTGGAGATTAATCCCTGGAGTTGGGTGTGCTAGGAAAGAGAGTCAGGTCTCTCACTGCCAAATTTAAAGGGAAAGAGTGAGGTTAGCTGGTGCATTTTTAGCTAGGCACCCTCAGAATTTCCAAGCAACTTCAGGAAGGAAACTTCATGGAGAGCACTGGCACTTTCATGGTTTCATAGGGGTCAGAAAATAGGGATTTCTATGACCAAGCTCATGAGCACAGCTCCATACAGAAATCTAGAAGTAAGCCAGACAAACTCATTGGTTTTACCGCCTTAGAGTCTTGTTTTGGCCTCGAGCTGGTCCAGCTTCCACTTCATGACAGTAATTACTTCCCTTCCCTATGAAGGAGCTTCAAATTGCAGAGGTACCAAAAGTCCTCACAGCCAAAGATAGATTAATCTGTTTCCTTTTATGGTAGTTGCCAGTTGGGTCTTTCTACTGCTCAAGAAACTCACCCGTGCTGAATCTTGTGCACTCCCCAGAATCCAAATAATCTCGACACAATGAGAGAAAAGTCACCCTGAAAGTGAAAAATCACTCAGAACAGGAGACAGTTTGTACCCAGAGACTTCACAGGAGCAACAGCAGTCCAAGGGAGAAACAGGAACTTCGCAGGATAATACCATATTTAGAAACAAACTCACTGCCTCTTGCCCACCTACCGCTGATGTGCTAGATGAAGGAACAGTGAACTTCCATCATTTGGGATTCCATATTGTTGGATCTCCTTGTTACAGGTTCTTGAATTGTTCTTTAACTATTATTCAAGCCTAAATTTCTCCTTTTTATATTCTCCTTCATTCTTTCATGAGAAAATATGCTACCAAGCATAAATCAATGTCTGCTCATGCAAATACCATGCAATGGGTGTGCTTAAACAATTGTAACTTTTTAGCTCACATTATTGAGGCTAGGAAAAATCCAAATCAAAGCAACATCAAGATGATGCTGTTTTTCCAAATCTGGTGTTCTAGGGTTGACTGCCAGTGGTCCTTGCTCCTGGGCTCTTCTGTCACATGGCAATGTATTGTTAGTCTCTCCTAGCCTCTCTGTACATTTCTGGGTTCCATTGACTTCAGCTTCTTGCTTTCCATGGCTTTCTTTCCGCTTGTCTAATTTTCATTTTGCTTATAAATGAGTCCTGTAACAGGGTTAGGACCCATCCTGATTGAGGTGGGCTGCACACCTTATCTGAAAAACCTCATCAAATGGTCTTACAATGAGTTCACTTTCACAGGGTACTAAGGGCAAAATTACGTTTGTCTGGAGTACATAGCTCCAAACCACCAAACAAGCTAAATGCATTTTATAAACCTTGTTAATTTTACTTTGCAGACATGCAGTAAATGTCACCAAAAGAATAACGCGATGGCTTCCAACACAGCCCAGGTCTAGGATATGTAGGTGGCTTGTTTCATACTTCACTGGGAAAATACCAGTCATTGATACATCATAACTGTAAATTTTCCCAAAATCTATGGGAATCTGACTGTAAAGTAGTGAACAATTGCTTTCCCATCAGATCTGCATTTACTGACGGAAAGTAGACCCAGACAGCCTAGAAGTAAATCAAGTGAATGGTCAACTCTACACTGGCCCCTTCCATGACCTGGTCTCAACCCCTTAGTCCTCAAAGAAAGCATAGAGAGAAGAGGCCAAGAAGACATGAGACTGTCTTCTCAGGCCATTCATGCCTGTTCTATCACCCCTTCACTCTGAACAAGGTCCTGCTTGGCTTTGAATCTTGGAGTGGAGACTTTTTGCAGAAGTGAAGAAACAATTTATTTGAAGATGAACAGCCTTGTCAAAAAATGGGTGGAGAGAATTTAGACAACATAGGCAACATAAATGAACCTCAGTCTAAACCTCCAAATGGATGATAGGCTGTCAAATGATGAGGAGAAATCGTTTCAAAAAATGCAAAGGAGAACATCTTTAGTACCAAAGATTATGAAAATCATTATTAGAATTATCACCACAAGCCTAATACACACAAAGAAAGACTGACCAAATGGACCTCATCATATATTTTTTAAAGTCTCCAAAAACTTTGTTAATAGGACAAAAAGGGAAGACATACACAGACAGAAAATATTTGCCCTCCTATATTTGACACAGGAGTAATATCTAGAATATACAATGAACTCTCAAAACACAGTAGTTAAAAAACAATAATACAATTAGAAAATGGGCAAAAGGCATAGACAGATGTTCCACTGAAATGAATATACAGATGGTAAATAACATGAAAAGATGTTCCACATCATTAGCCACTAGGAAAATACAAATCATGACGCAAAATATAACTACACATATATTTCATAATTACAACAAATAAAAAAATTGACAACATGAATTGCTGGCAAAGATACAAAAAAACTGAATCACTTATACAATGTCAACATAATGGAAGGTGGAATAGCCACCTGCAAGAACAGTCTGAGTGCTCCTTTTTAAACTAAACATGCAAATACCATACAACCAAGCAAATTCAGTGCTGGAAATTTTTTTCACTTAAAGTCCCATATGGATGTTCAGCAAAGCTTTATTTATAATAGCAAAGAATAGAAACAACCTAGATGAGCTTCTGTTGGCAAATATTTAAACAAACTGGTATGCGCATCTGTATCATGGGATACCAACAAGAAATAAACAAGAACAATCTGTCCATACACACAAAAATTTAAATGAATCTGCAGGGAGCTATGCTGTGTGAAAAATCCAATCCCAAAGTGCTATGTGAATCTATTTATGAATCCATTTATGTAGTATTTTGAAGGATAATATTTTATGTATGAAGAACAGGTTGGTGGTTGCCAGAGTGAAGGTCAGGAGAGGGGCTGGCTGTGTCTATGAACGTGCATTATCAGGGATCCTTGCAGGATAGAAATGTTCTGCACCTCAGTTGTATCCATGCCAGTATCCTGGCTGTGATATGTGCTGCAGTTTTACAAGATATTGGGGACAACTGAATAAAGAGTGCACATAAGCTTTCTGTGGTCTTACAAACGCATGCAAATCTACAATGATCTCAAGTAAAATGATTTTATAAACTCTAAAAAAATTATATGGTCCCAACACATTGGTTAAATCTGGAAAGCAGGTATTTATCACCTGATTCTAAATTTACATAGAAATGCAAATGATTCAGATTAGAAAACCTATGCAGAAAAAGATCAAAGTTAGGAGATATGTATTTCAGATTTCAAAATTTACTGTAAAACTGTAGTAATCAAGAGAAGGCTTGATAATAGCATAATCAAGCAAAAGGACAAACATATAGGTCAATGAAACATTATCGGGAGTCAAGAAATAAATGCTTAAATTCATGGTCAACTGATTTTGGACAAATGGGGAAGGCAATTGTGAATCGTACTTAGCAAAAATTACTGCTGAAACAATTAAACATGCACAAGGCTATCTCTATGAAACACTGAGTAGGTAAGTCCATAAAGACAGAAATATAGATGAGTGGTTTCAGGAGTAGGTAAACAGGTAGTAGATGAATGGAAAAGGTTTACAAAAATGTTCAGAGTGTCTTTTGGGGTTATGAAAATGTTCTGGAATTAGATCGTGGTATTGGTTATGCAACTCTGAATATAGTAATATGTACTGAACTGTACTTGTAAATAGGTGGATTTTATGGTATTTGAATTAGATTTCAATAAAGCCGTTTAAAGCTGTTCATTCTGTATGTTTATGTATATTCCTAATATACATATTTATGTATATTCGCTCTCAATGATGTCCAAAACAAATATGTGATTGCTTCATATATATTTCACAACCACATTTAACAATCTTAGTAGGCATTCTGTAATATTTTATTTCCTAGTCATGTTACGTTGTCTACAGAGAGTTAGCTGATCCATTCTCCTTATTGTTTCCAGTTTACAGAAATTGTGAATGAAGCTGTTTGAAATTTTCTTGTGCAAGGTTTTGGTTAACAAGATATTTGGTTTCCATTAAGAAGATATAGAACAATGGAATTTTTTATTATGGGGTTAAGTGTTTGTTTATATTTACAAGAAAAAGACACACAATAAGTCAAAGTGATTTAAAATTTTACACTAACCCCTGCACTCTGAGATTTCCAGTCATTCCGTTGGCTCATAGGCATTTTATGTTGTTAACTATTTTTTCTTTTTGTGATTTTAATGAGGGTAAAGTGATATCACAATGTTTGATAATTGACATTTCCTCCATGAACGAAAGTGCACACATTTTCATTTCCTTCTTGTCCAGGGTGTGTATCTCCTTTTCTCAAGGATCTGTTCAATTATTTTCACAATCTAATCAGGTTATCTGCACTTCAGCTATTGATGTCTGGAGAGTGTGTGTGTGCATGTGTGCTCATGTGTAAGTGTGGCTATGCTTCCCATTCTGAAGCTACAGAACAGTGAAACTAAAAACTTTTTACTGTACTCCTGGGTTCCTATTGCAGCTAGACCCGCCTGGCTCCAGGAAAGAGTCAGGAGTGGACCGGGTACAGTAGCAGTAGCCGGAGATTAAACTACAGCCCTCACGAGCTGGAGTTGCCATCTCCAGAGACACATGCAAGAATGGGTCTGCAGCTAAGTCCGTAACTGACCAGGACACAGCCGTGTATTACTGTTCGAGAGACACACAATGAGGGGAAGCCATTTGCACCCAGACATAAACCTCCCTTGCAGGACAGTGCTGGGCTGCAGGGGGCTTTCGGGACTTGCCAAGTACAGGGAACATCCCCAGTGCATGTACAGAGGGAGGCCAGAGAGGAAAGGGCTTCCAGGCTGAAGTTTCCTCTCTTTTCTTAACAACATCTAATCCCCAGAGACCATCCACTCCATCATTTTTAAGCAGTGCCCTCGTGTGTCCAAATTTCAAACACAGTACAGTATTCCCATGCTCATATATGCCATAAACACCCACGGGACACTATGGGTGTCTCTCACCCATTTCATCTAGCTCTTCCCTTCTAGAAGGCTGAGTTCCTTTACTCTTCAGGAGAATCGAGGCCCTCCGGTGTGCCCACTCGCTGCCCAGAGACAAGACTCCCACCACGTGGGGTGTGGGGAAACATGGGGGACACTTGTCAGATGACTTTCCTACCTGTTATGCAGCTAAGTGCATCACTATCCCACGGGACAGCAGGAAGCATCACTGCAGAGGCACAGAGAGCCACTTTCTTGCAGTGTCCTAGGAAGACTCCATGCTGCAGACATCCAAAATGGATCTCAGGCTGAGGACACAGTGAAGAGCTCAGCACCAAAGGCGAGTCTGGAGAACGGCATTAAGGAACTCCCTTCAGGATGCAAGGACTGCTTTCAATGTAGGGACCAAACTCATCCAGTTACAGGTGACATCCCTCCCCTGAGTTTGTTTTGCTTTGCTTTGGCATGGGCAGGCTCCAGGAAGGGAACCCGGGTCTCCAGAATGGCAGACAAGAATTCTGCCACTGTGCCACCCTGGCCCGCCCTCCTTGAGTTTTTAAGCTCTGTTTGGTGCAGCGGGATCAGCACTTAGTCAAGGGATCTTTCTGTACCAATAATGCGTTAAGGCTGCTGAGGCCTCTGTATGATCCTCCATCAGTTATGTGATTTTGCTATTATTATTATTATCATCCCTTTACAGCAGCTGGTGGGAGCAGAAGCTACTCCCATCACTGCCTGAGCCCCAAGCATCGCTCTCTGTGATCCCTTTGCTGTTCTTTGCTGGAACTTGGCAGTTGCCTCCTGTGCACATGCGGACTTGTTCTCAGCTGAGGACTCACTGAGGCCCTCTGCTGGGCCCAAGGTCTGAAACAGACTTTCACGCATTTTCCCAAATATTCTAGTTGTTTGCGGTAGGAGGGAAAATTCACTAATGGGTTTTGGTCTCAAGTAAAAATTCCGTTTTATGTCAAATACGAATATTCCCTTTTACGTTGCAAGCAGAATATGATATTTCAAATGGCTGTACCATTCTGCGCTGCCTGTCCTGCTCTGCCGTGTTCCCTTTCATTTCCTGGGTTGACTTTTTCAGCGATGGCTTCCGCAGCTCACCCTGACTTTCCCCGCGGATAGGGTGACGGCTAGACACTTCCGCGGAGCCATCGCTGTGCAGGAGATCCGGGGAGGGGAGAGTAGTGGAGCCCAGACACGAGCCTGGCAACGGCTCTTAGGACCGGCACCCGGAGGCCAACCCCTGAGAAGGGCGGTTGGGGCAGGAGGCGTCCTGGCCTTCTCCTGCTCCACAAACCATCTACCAGATACTCCTCTCTGCCTGACCTTGGGATGTACTCTGTTCCTGAACCGCAGGACTCTCCCTTTAAACGTGCACAAGGGATTTTCAGGATCAGAGATGCACCACATGGCAGTTCAGACCTGAGCAAGGGTTTCAGGCATTGCTGGGAGGTGTACCTGGTGGCAGGAGCCTGGTCAATGACAGACCACAAATAAATGCCTTTGTAGACTTGCAGCAGAGTTTGTTATTCCCGGGTGAGCAGTGACAGGGTGTTCATAAGCTCTCTTTGGGGGTTCTCACTGGGAGATTGGAGGGAAGAGGTAGGACAGGGCAGGACACCCTAAGGGGCCCCACCTACTGGGCAGGTCATCCCAGTGGTGTACAGATGCACGGTGACAGCAGGGGCCATACCCCACATGCACACCTTCAGCAATCTGGATCCAGAGACTTAGTCTATGAGGAAAGGACAAGAAGCTCCCAGGCTCACCAGAACCCAGAAAAATATTCTTCATTTCAGGGGAGGAGTAAAGACAAACTCACTGCCTTTGGCGGGGGTGGGGCAGGAAGCACGTGGAGCCTGTACTGCCCAACAACCAGCATGGTCACAACCTGTGGTGACTGTGGGCCCAGCCCAGCACCTACTCCACTGGAAGAGGCACCTGCAGCCACAGTCCGGCCATTACATGTCTCTGCCCAGCATCTCGACTACAGACTCTGAAAGATCCTGAGACAAAAACTGCTTAGCTAGGAATCTGTGTAACCCCGAACTACAATGGTTTCACTTCTAACTCTAGTTGTTATTTTAGCTCATTTTTTTTTACATATAACTGCTGTTGCTATTTTAGTACATCTACTTTCCTTTGTTATCTTACGTTATCTTATGCTTGCCCCTCGATTACAGCCCATTTGTTTAGTGTCAGGGAAAAATTAACATTGAAATAAATGTCGGCCGCTCAGAGTTTGCATCGAGCCATGACTGCCACTCCCAAGGGACAGTTCGTGGTCAGTGTGGGAGGAAGAAGAGAGGATTGAAGGACTGAGGACAGCAAAAGACAAGGTCATCCTCCCGCATCCTGAGGTACCAGAAAGTAAGGAAGTTCTCAGCACATGTTCACACTCACACATTAACACAGACACACAAATTGAAAATAAATATAAAAAACCACACCATGCTCAAGAAATTAGGGAATAAATGGATAAATTGGGAACAGGTATGAATTTCCTTAGAAAAGTTACATGTAATATATGTAGATTACCACATCCCCCACTTGCCCCAAGAAGTTGGAGCTTAGCTACTTTTCCCTTGAGTGTGCACTGGATTTGGTGACTCAATTCCAAAGTACAGAGAATGGAAATAGAGAAATAGATACTGTTTTTGGAAATAAATAAATATGATTCTTTGAAGGTCAATATGATCTTAATATAGGATTCATTTCAATTTCAGGAAATTTAGTAAGTCATTATAGAAATTCCTATTGCATGTGTGCATAGATTTAAACTAATATAATTAAGTTGAAATACCTAGCCTTCAGTTGGCATGAAATTACAAGGAATATTCTCATTTGATTCAACTACACTTGATCTTAGAATATAAACTGCAGTAATTAGATACATTCTGCTGCATAACAAACAACCACAGACCCTCGTGGCTTTAAACAATAATAACATCAGTTATCTTCCATTTCCTATGGGGCAAAAACTCCAGATGTTTTTGAGCAACAGCTCGCTGCCTAATGCATGTAGACGTCAATGTAGTGACACCAGGGTTTGGAAAAGGAAAGAGCTTTATTACAAGACAGCTGAGTAAGGAGACAGGTTTAAATCTATATGTGAGTCTAAAGAGCAGGCTTAAACAAAGAGAGGTGGAGATAATGAAGTTGGTACATATTCATTGGCTATGTTGTGGTTTTGGTTAACAGCGAATGTGCAAACAAGGGTCTAGCGTAGCCCTTGAAAACTGACAAAATCCAGTAGGGTAATTGATCATTCAGTTAACATAAGATAGCTAGTAAACCACTAGCAAATCCCAGGTCACAAGGATTTGTTCCTATCTAACAGTCTGTTTTGGTTTGCTAAAGTTGCTGGTATGCAATATACCAGTAATGGGTTGGTTTTAAAAGGGAATTTATTAAGTTGCAAGTTTACAATTCTAAGGCTGTAAAAATGTCCAAGCTAAGGCATCCAGAGAAAGATACCTTGACTCAAGAAAGGCCCTTGGGTCCAGAACACCTGTCAGCTGGGAAGCCACGTGGCTGGCACCTGCTGGGCTCTTTGGCTTCTGGTTTCAAACAGCTTCCCCAGGGGCATTTTCTTTCTGCATCTCCAAATGTCTGGGTCTCATAATGGCTCTGCTGACTCTGAACTATCTCCGAAATGTTTCCGCTTTTAAATGATTCCAGTAAACTAATCAAGATCCACCCTGAATGTGTGGAGTCACATCTCCATCTAACTAAAAGGTCACACCCACAGCTGGGTGTGTACATCTCCATGGGAAAAATCCAGTCAAAGTTTCCACCATAAACAATAGGTCTGGCCCCACAAGATTGGATAAGGATTGAAACATGGCTTTTCTGGGTACACAATAAATTCAAACCGGCATGCCTTCAAGTATTTTTACCTCTTATATTTAAGTCATTTATCCATTTTGAGTTAATTATTGTATATGGTAAGTCATTTATCCATTTTGAGTTAATTATTGTATATGGTATGATGCAGTGCTCCAAATTCACTCTTTTCCATACGGGACATGGAGTTTTTCCAGCACCATTGTTGAAGAGACTGTATTTTCTCGGTTGCATGTAATAACACTGTTCTGGTTTATTAGACTGCTGGAATCAGACCATAAAATGGGCTGGCTTTTAGCAATCAGAATTTATTAGCTTACAAACTCACAGTTCTAATGCTGTGAAAATGTCCAAATCAAGCCATCGAGATGATACCTTCTTCCCAAAGCCTAGCTACTAGGGATCTTGAACTGACCCCTCTGTCACATGGGAAGGCACATTGTGGTGTCTGCTGGTTTCCCCCTTCTCTTTGTGGTCTTGTTGTTTCCAACTTCTTGCTTCTGTGACCTTCTTTCTCTCTATTCATCCCATTTTCAAAGATTCCAGTAAGAGGATTAAGGCAGACCCTGAATGAGGTAGGTCACATCTTAACTTAAGAGCCTACTTACCAAAAAATCCTATTTACAATGGGCCTATAACCAAAGGAATGGTAGCTTTAAGAACTGATTTGGGGGGAGTACAGATGGTTTCAAACCATCGCAGACCCATTATTAGAAAGCAATGGGCCTGGAGTTCCGGGAAGATGGAAGAGTAAGCTAGGCTGTATTCACACCCAACAAGAAAGGAGACAGACCCGGGTTCGATTCCCAGACCAGGCCCCACCCTCCCAGAAAAAAAACAGAAGGGGGACAGAAAAGAATAATCAGGATTGTCGTGATCCCAGGGGGACTGATCAAAGAAGGTCTTCAGCATTTGGTGGGGAGGTCCTAGTAGAGAGAGGCAAGGAGATTGGGATGGGGAGAGCAGGATGAGTCTTTCAGGTGAGGACCCTTCCAGGGGTGTGCAGTGGCCCGCAGGGAAGTGCAGATCTGAGGGAGTGGAACATCTCTCCAATCCAACCTGCCCAGCAGCTAGCTGTGAAGACCTCCCCATGAAGTTCTGCAGCTGGCAGCATCTGTGGGGAGCCCACAGAAAATCATGAAAATTTGCACCCACCCTGTGCTGAGATCAGCTGCTCCACTGGGCACCACAAATAGTCGTCCCTTCAGCAGCTGTGAGTGGCAGATCTGCTGAGACCCAGATGCTGGTTATTGTGATCAGCTGTCCTGCCAGGTGTTTCCCCATCCCATATACTGGGACCAGCCATCCTGCCACCACAAATGGGACTGGTTGTCCCTCCTCCATGTGCCAGGAGCACCTCCCACCTGCCATCCACACCATCTTGTCCAGCTGATCACTGCAGGAAAGGTGGACCTGAGGGGAGGGAGTGGCTCCAGAGCACCATCTGCTGGGAAGAAGCAATAAGTGCAGTCTGGCAAACTCCTTATCTGCCAAGTTTTTAATTTTTAACTTTTAATTTTAATTTTATTTCTATTTTTTTTCTCTTTCTCTTCTGTAGGCACCAGCCTGAGTCATTCCCAAAACAACTTCAGGTGTTTCCTGGCTTCAGGGCTTACAGTTTCTGAGGTGTTTTTTTGGAGAGTGGGGGAGTCTATGGGCCTGTAGCATTCTGGCCCTGAAGTACCTGTGCACCCCAGCCTAACTTTTAACAGACCTTCAAGCAGAACTGTACCTCATGAGATCTGGGCCTTGGTTTAGTGGGGAATTACTAACTAACCAAGTGCAAAAGCGGACCTTCAATGCAACACCAAGAAAATACAAAACTTCAGATGAGTGAAGGAAACTGTCTTGCAAAATAACCTTATTATAATCAAATGCCCCAAACACAGCATAAAATTACAAAGCAAGTGGAGATCCAGACAGAAATGGCACAGCTAAATGACCAAATCAAAACACCAGAGGGGCCACAGAATATAGAGCAACTACTCAAGGATACTTATAAAGAAATAAAAGATATCAAGAAGACACTAGAAAAACAAAGAAAAATTCAAAAGATTAAGTAGAAAAGTAGTAGATTTGACAGAGATGAAAATTCAGTAGACCAAATTAGAAATATGCTAGAGACACATGATAGCAGATTCAAATAAGTGGAAGGAAGAATAAATGGGCTAGAAGACAGAATAATTGAAATAGAGGGCAAAAAAGAACAAGTGCAGAAAAGAAGGTATTCTAATTTGCTAGCTGCCAGAATCAACATACCAGAAACAGAATGGTTTATAAAAGCGGGAATTTAATAAGTTGCTAGTTTACAGTTCTAAGGTTGAGAAAATGTCCCAATTAAAACAAATATATAGAAATGTCCAATCTAAGGCATCCAGGGAAAGATACCTTGATTCAAGAAGACTGATGAAGTTCAGGGTTTCTCTCTCAAGTGGAAGGGCACATGGCAAACACAGTGTCATCTGCTAGCTTCTTCTCCTGGCTTCTTGTTTCATGAAGCTCCCTGGTAGACATTTTCTTTTTCATCTCCAAAGGTCACTGGCTTGTGGACTCTGCTTCTCGTGGCTGCATCATTCTCTGCTCTCTTAGAATCTCTCTCTGAGTCCTCTCATTCTCCAAAATGTGTCCTCTTTTATAGGACTCCAGAAACTAATCAAGACCCACCCAAATGGGTGGAGACACGCTTCTACCTAATCCATCTTAACAACCATTCTTGACTAAATCACATCTGCAGAGAGATGATCTAATGACAGTTTCAAACATACAATACTGAATAGGGATTAGAAGAAATGGCCGCATTTACAAAATGGGATTAGAATTAAAACATGGCTTTTCTAGGGTACATACATCATCTCAAACCAGCACAAATGGAAAGAATGGAACTGTACCTAAGGAAATGGTGAACAACAAAAGGCACAAAAAATACAAGAGTCTTTGATGTCCTACAAGATTAGAAGAATTAAGGACTGGAAAGATTAATTGAAGATATAATCAGAGAAAACTTCTCAACCCTTATAAAAGACATAAATACGGAAATCAAAGAGGCTCAAGGAACCCCAAATAGAATATATTCAAATAGGCCTACTTCAAGCCACAGACTAATCAGACTTCCAAATGTTGAAGCAAAGCAGAAAGTCCTAAAAGAAGAAAAAGAAAAGAGATCTATTACATACAAAGGAAACCACATGAGACTAGCTTCAGACTATTCAACATCCACCACGGGGGCAAGAAGATAGTGGTATGGCATACTTAAGATTGTGAATGAGAAAAATTTCCAGCCAAGAATTCGGCATCCAGCAAAGTTGTCCTTCAAATTTGAGGGTGAGATTAAAATCTTCAAAGACAAAGACTGAGAGGACTAAGCAACAAGAAACTTGGCCTGCAAGAAATACTAAAGGAAGTCCTGTCAACTGAAGAAAAAAAAGACAGAAGAGAGAAACCTGGAGGAGGGCACAGCATCGAAGAGTGTCAGCAAGGGTAATTAAAAGAATAGAGAGAGACAGTGGGGAAAGAATTATAAGCCTGAAAAATAAAAACTAAAGGGTAAGATGGTAGATTCAAGAACTATTTTTATAGTAATAACTTCGAATGCTAAAAGACTAAACTTATTAATTAAAAGATATAGATTATCAGAATAGATTAAGAATATAACCCTTCTATGTCTGGATTACAAGAGACACACATTAGACCCAATGACACAGATTGATTGAAAGTGAGAATAGTAAGAGACTTTCTATGCAAGCTGTAATCAAAAGAAAGTAGGGGTACATTTTACATTTAAAATAGACTTTAAATGTAAAGATGTCATAAGAGACAAAGAAGAAAACTATGTATCAGTGAAAGAGACAATTCACCAAGAAGAAGTAATAATCATAAATGTTTATGTTCCCAATCAAGAAACTCAAAAGTACATGAGGAAAACATTGGCAATACTGAAATAAGTTATAGATGTTTCAATAATAATAGTTGGAGACTTCAATTCACCACTCTCCACTATAGATAAAACAGCTAGACAGAGGATCAACAAGGAAATAGAGAACTCAATGCAATAAATGAATTAGAATGGATTGAAAAATATGGATCATTACACCCCAAAACATCATCTTTATACATTTTTCTGTAGTGTTTATGGAATGTTCTCTAGGAAAGATCATATGCTAGTTCACAAATCAGGTCTTTATAAACTTAATAATATTAAAATTATCCAAACCACTTTCACTGAACACAACAGGATGAAGCTGGAAACTAATACACACTAAAAAACCTGAACATTTACAAATATATAGAGATTAAACAAGACACTCTTAAATAATCAGCAAGTCAAAGAAAAAAAAGCTAGAGAAATATATAAATAAAATAAACCTGGAGATGAATAATAAGAAGAATACAAAATATCAGAATTTATGGGATGTGTCAAAAGCAGTGCTGAAAGGGAAATTTACTGTCTTAAATGCCTATATTAAAAAATAAAAACAAGGGTGCATGGGTGATTCAGTGGTAGAAGCTCGCCTTTCATGCGGGAGAGCCAGATTTGATTCCTGGACCATGCACTTAGAAAAGTAAAAGAGAAAAAAGAACAAGCAAAAATCAAGGACTTATGCTCACTTGGAGAAATTAGAGAAAGAACAGCAAACTAACCCTAAAAGAAAATAGAAGAGAAATAACAGAGACTAAAGCAGAAATAAACAAACTGAAGAATAAAAGAATAGAAAGAATCAACAAAACCAAAAAGTTGGTTCTTGAAAAAATCAATGAAATTGATAGACCTCTAGTTAGGCTGACAAAGTAAAAAAGAGAAAGGATGCAAACAAAATCAGAAATGAAGTAGGGGTCATTACTAAGAGCCTGGAAGAAATTTAGAAAATCATAATAAGATACTGTGAACACCTATATGACAACAAACCAGACGACTTACATGACATGGACAAATTCCTAGAAACACATGAAATACCTACACTGTCTCGAGAAGAAATAGAAAATCTCAACAAACAAATTATGAGTAAAGAAATTCAATCAGGCATCAAAAATCTTCCTACAAAGAAAAGACCAAGACCAGATGGCTTCACAGGGAAGTTTTATCAAACATTCCAAAAAGAACTAAAACCAATCCTACCCAGACGCTTCAAAAAAAATGAGGAAGAAGGAACACTACCTAACTCATATTATGAAGCTAACATCACTCTAATACCAAAACCAGGTAAAGATTCTATAAGAAAGGGAAAGCTACAGACCAATATCCCAAATGAGTACAGATGCAAAAATCCTCAACAAAATACTAGCAAATCAAATCCAATGACATATTAAAAGAATTATACACCATGACCAAGTGTGGTTTATACCAGGAATGCAAGGATGTTTCAATATAAGAAAATAAATCAATGTAATACAGCACATTAACAATTTGAAAGGGGAAAAAATCACATGATCATATCAAGTGATGCTGAAAAAGCATCCAACAAAATACAGCATCTTTTTCAGATTAAAAAAAAAAAGACTTTGAAAGGTAGGAATAGAATGAAACTACCTCATTATCATAAAGAACGTATATGAAAACCCCATAGCCAGCATCACACTTCCTGTTGCTTTTCTGTTTGGTTTTTGTTGTTGTTGTTTTGTTTTTTCTGGCATGAGTAGGCTCCAGGAATTCTCTTCAGTATGGCAGGCAAGAATTCTGCCACTGGACCACCACTGCACTGCCCTGCCAGCATCACACTTAATGATGAGAGTTTGAAAGAATTCCTCCAGTGAGACAAGGATGTCCAGTGTCACCACTATTACTCAACAATGATCTACAGACTCAGCCCAAATTGATCTACAGATTCAATGCAATACCAATCTAAATTCCAACAACCTACCTTGAAAACTTGGAAAAGCTAGTCCATCGAATTTATTTAGAAGAAAGAGACCACAAATTGCTAAATATCTCCCAAAAAAAGAAGAGCAAAGTGGAGGACTAATGCTTCCTGACTTTAAAGTTTACTATAAAGCCACAGTGGTACTGGCAAAAAAAATAGAAGTATTGATCAATGGAACTGAATCAAAAATATGGAGATAGAGCATCAAACGTATGGTTAATTGATCTGCAATAAGTCCCCCGAATCCAATGAACTGGGACAGAATAGTCTTTTCAACAAATGGACATGGGTGAACAGGCTATCAATAGCCAAAAGATTGAAAGAGGATCCCTTACACCCTATACAAAAATCAATTCTAATTAGATCAAAGACTTAAATGTAAGAGCCAGTACCATAAAACTCTTCGAAGAAAAAGTAGGGAAACATCTTCAGGACCTATTAATAGGAGGTGGCTTCTTCAACTTTACATCCAAAGCACACGCAATGAAAGAAAAAATTGATAATTGGGAACTCCTTAAAATCAAAAGCTTCTTTGCCTCAAAAGACTTTGCTAAACAGAGGCAGCTAACTCAATGGGAGAAAGTATTTGGAAACTACATATCAAATAAGTGTTTGATATCCTGTGTAACATAATAAAAAATTATTCAACTCAACAACAAAAGAACAAACAATCCTATTACAAAATGGGCAAGGATCTAAATAGGCATTTCTCCAAAGAGAAAATACAAATGACTAAAACATATAAAAGTGATGTTCATCTTCATTAGCTATAAGGGAAATGCAAATCAAGACTACAATGAAATATCATCCCACACCTATAAGAATGGCTACTATTAAATAAACAGGAAACTACAAATGTTGGACAGGATTTGGAGAAATTGGAGCACTTAGTCATTGCTACTGAGAATGTATAATGGTACAGCCACTGTAGAAACAGGTTTTTCCTCAGAAACTAAATATCAAGCTGCCCTATGACCCAAGCAATACAAATACTCAGTATATACCCAAAAGAGCTGAAAGCAGTCACATGAACAGACATTTGCACACCAGTGTTCATATGGCATTTTTCACAACTGCCAAAAGATGGAAGCAATCCAAGTGCTCATCAATAGATGAGTCGATTAAGAAAATGTGTTATGTACATATGATGGAATATTATGTAGCGGTAAGATGAAATGAGGTCCTGAAGCATATGCTGACATGGATGAACCTTGAGGACATATTGCTGAGTGAAATAAGTTAAACACAAAAGGATAGATGCTCTATGATTTTGCTATTGTGACTCTGGTAAAGGTAATTCAAAGGTTTGCACTGTATAATATAGGGAACCTAGAGGTACACAGAAGCTAGAGATGGGGAAAGATTATCCAATGAGGTTGAACTTAAATGTAAGGAAAGGATAGAAGTGATGGTAGCTAATTAGTGGGGTTGTAAGTAACGTTGCCATCCTGAAAGTGAATATGATTGTATAGTGTCATGTATCCCAATGATTAACTCTATAATTATAAATAAGTACTCATATGAACTCCTTCAAAGGTTTGATCTTGTACAAAGAGTCAATAGTAGACAGGTATAGGGGAAAACTTTTATTGCATGCTATATTCTATAGTTAGCAGGAAGACAGCAGCAGTACCCCGGCAATACCAGGGTAAATAGTTATGTGCAGAGGGACAAGAGATTAGGGGACATTTTAATTTGACATTTGCTGAGGCTCTGCTTAATGGTTCTTTGTCTCTTTAGACCAATAAAAATTGTCTAAAATTGAGAGTGCTGCTGATTGAACAACCAAGTGAGGGCACTGTAAGACATGGTTTGTTTATTTTGGACAGCATCCATGATGCCCAATAGATGGAGGGGGCCGAAGAGTACAATGACTGAGGCACATAAAGGCGAACTATGATATACATATAATGGAATATATGTATGATGAAATATTGTGCAGATTCAAAAAGAATGACATTATGAGGCACGCAATGAACTAAATGAAACTCAGAGACAATGTGTTGTGCAAAATAAGCCAGAAACAAAAGAACAAATACGCTATGGTCTCTTTCAGAAAATAGTTATAAGAAAATTGGAGCCTTACAACAGCCATGCTAAGTCCAAAGTTGTAAGTGTATTTCTAGATTCTGAAACAAAGAGCTATAGTGTATAAGCTGGTGTTTCCCTGAAACTTTGAGTACCTCTGTGACACCTAAGACTCAGAGCCTGAGCTCTGAAGCTCTGAAAGTCAGCATTGCTACATACAGTAACAGTTAAAGCCAAATCTCTAATTGGATCAGGCTCCAATTAGAGATAAAAATGATGGTTGGAACTGAGGCAAATCAGAATACAGGGCAAAAAATGATAGTGTACGTACTCTAGAGCATCACCTCTACTGTGTCTAGAACCTAACTTTTCTGTAACACACACTCTAAATCAACCTGTCTGGATAGCTCAATTAAACAGCCCAAACACATGGAGCCCAGAATGGGATGAAGCTTGTAATTCTGTATAGCCTAATGTTATACCCAGGTGTATTGGTTGAGTTCCTTGAGGGACTAGAGGGAAAAAAAGGTATTTTATTAATATTTTTGAAGAAAAATATTTTTGGTTCTGTTGATTTGCTCTTTTTTTTTCTTGTTATCTATTTCCTATATCTCCACTGTACTCTTTGTTATTTCATTCTTCTGTTTGCTCCAGTTCTAATTTGCTCTTTTTTTTTCTGGTCCCTCCAGTTTTAAGGATAGCTATCTGATTTTATGTCTTTCTTCTTTTTTAATGTAAGTATTTAGAGCTATAAATTTGCCTCTCAGAATTGCCTTTGCTGCATCCCCTTAGTTTTGATATGTTGTAGTTTCATTTTTCATCCACTGCAAGATAGTTCCTAATTTCCCTTGGGATTTCCCTCTAACTAATTGGCTGTTTAAGAGTGTGTTGTTTAATTTCCACATATTTGTGAATTTTCCATTTCTCCTTTTATTGATTTCTAGCTTTATTCCAGTGTGGTTGGAGAAAATATCTACAATTTTAATATTTCTGAATTGACTGAGACTTGTTTTGTGACTTAGCATATGGTCTATCCTAGAGAATGATCCGTGTGCGCTCAAGAAGACTGTGCATTCTGTTGTTGAGTGAAGAGTTCTATAGATGTCTGGTAAGTCTGTTGGTGTAGACTAGATCTTCTATTTCTTTATGGAATCTTCTTACTAGATGTCCTATTCATTACTCTAAGAGGTGTATTAAAGTCTCCCACTATTAATATAGATCTGTCAATTTCTCCCTTCAAATCTGTCAGTATTTGCTTCACATATGTGGGGAATCTGCTCTTTGGTGCATATATATTTATAACTGCTACATGCCATTGTTGAATTGACCACTTTATAAGTATGAAAACAACCATTTTTGTCTCTTGTAACTGCTTTCTCTTAAAGTTGATCTTATCTGATATTCACATACCTAGCCTAGCTCTCTTAAGTTCCTACTTGCATGACATATTTTTGCCATCATTTCACTTTCAGCCTACTTGTACCTTTGAACTTAAAATGCATCTCTTGCAGACTGCATATAGGTGGCTCATGCATTTTATCCATTCTACCAATATCTACTTTTTGACTGAGAATCAACCATTTACTTTTAAATAAACTACAAATAATGCAGGACTTTCCACTGCCATTTTGCTATTTATCCTTTGCAATCCTTATATTTTGTTAGTTCATCAATGCTTCTGTTAATGCCTACTTTTATAAATTTTTTTTATGTTGTGCCATATTGTCTTCTTATTTCTGAAATCTGGATATATTTTCCATGTGGTTTCCCTGAGTTAAAATATAACATCCTAAATATATAACAATCATATTTGGCTTCATACCAACTTGCCTTCCATAGTATATGCATTCAATTTTCTCCATCTGTGCCAGTCTGAATTTGTGATGGACCCCAGAAAAACCATGCCCTTTGACCCTCATTAAATATTGCTGGGTGGGAGCATTTTGATTGTTTCCATGAAGATGTGACCCACCCAATTGTGGGTGGTAACTTTTGTGTAGATGATTTCCATGGAGGTGTGTCTCCACCCACTGAAGGTGGAGTTGCTTGCTGGAATCCTTTAAAAGAGGAAACATTTTGGAGAAAGTCCCGTTTTGGTAGAGCCAAGTGAAAGCCAGCAGATGCTGCCATGCTCACCATGTGCCCTTCCAGCTGAAAGAGAAACGTTGAACATTGTCGGCCTTCTTGAACCAAGGTATCTTTCCCCAGATGCCTTAAATTGGACATTTCTATAGACTTGTTTTGATTGGGACATTTTCTCGGCCTTAGAACTGTAAACTAGAACTTATTAAATTCCCCTTGTTAAAAGCCATTCCATTTCTGGTATACTGCATTCTGGCAGCTAGCAAACTAGAACACCATCTTTCCACTTTTTTCTTTTCTTTTCTTTTTTTTTTTTGCATGGGCAGGCACCAGGAATCAAACTCAGGTCTCTGGCATGGCAGGTGAGAATTCTGCCACTGAGCTACCCTCACACCACCCCTACCACATTCTTTGAATTTGTTACCACTTATATCTTTGTTCTTTGTATGTCCAAAATCACAGATTCATCATAATTTATATGTATTGCATTTTAGTACCTGTAAGTATAAGTGGAGTTACATACCAAGTAATACAGGGCAATAACACCAGCATTTGTAATTCCCAAAATGGTTCCCTTTACCATTGGGTCTTTATTTCTTTGTGCTGCTTTAAATGATTGTCTGCTGTCCTTTCCTTTCAGTCTGAAGAATTTACTTTAGCATTGTTTGAGGGCAGGTCTAGTGATGATAAACTCCTTTGGCTTTTGTTTATCAGAAAAAGTGTTTATCTTCCCCTCTTTTTTGTAGTTTTATAGAGATATAATCACACATCATGCTATCAGTGTTTTATGGTATCATCGCATAGTTATGCATTCAACATCACAATTAATTTTAGAACATTTTCATTACTCCACGGGAAAAAATAATCCCATATAGCTTAACCTCCCCACCATCGACTGCTAGCATTGTTGTAGTACATTTGTCACTGTTGCTGAAAGAATATTCAAATATTACTGTTAACTATAGTCTATAACTGCAATAGGTACATTTTTCCAATACACCACTGTATTATCAACTCTTTGTAATAGTGATGTACATTTGTTATAGTTCATGAAAGAACATTCGATTTGCACAATTAATCACAGTCACTTTCCACCACAGGGCTCACTGTGTTATACAGTCCCATGTTTTAGCTTTAGCTTTCTTTCCATTGACATAATCAACTCTAAACTTCCCCTTTCAACCACAATCACGCACATAATTAAGTGCTGTTAATTACACCCAACATAATATGCTACCATCACCTCTATCCATTTCCAGACATTTAAATTCAGCCTAGTTAAGAATTCTGCACATATTAAAGTCCCTTTCAGGGAATGGTGAGAACGGGGGAAAATTCAACTTCCCCAGGTTGAATTCTTGGTATTCTCAGAAGCAGTGTGGACAACCAAATCTATAAACTGAACCCCCAGTCTTGGGGTTTGTTCATATGAAACTTAACCCCACAAAGGATAGGTCAAGGCTACTTAAAATTTAGGCCTAACAGTCACCCCCAAGAGAGCCTCTTTTGTTGCTCAGATGTGGCCTTTCTCTCCAGCCAATACAACAAGCAAACTCACCACCCTCCCCCTGTCTATGTGGGACATGACTCCCAGGGGTGTGGATCTTCCTGGCAATGTGGGACAGAAATCCTAGAATAAGCTGAGACTCAGCATCAAGGGATTGAGAAAAACCCTAGAATGAGCTAAGACTCAGCATCAAGGGATTGAGAAAACCTTCTCGACCAAAAGGGGAAGAGTGAAATGAGACAAATTGTCAATGGCTGAGAGACTCCAAACAGAGTTGAGAGGTTGTCCTGGAGGTTATTCTTATGAATTAAGTAGATATCACCTTGTTATTCAAGATGTAATGCAGAGGCTGGAAGGAATTGCCTGAAAATGTAGAGCTGTGTTCCAGTAGCCATGTTTCTTGATGATGATTGTATAATGATATAGCTTTCACAATGTGACTGTGTGATTATGAAAACCTTGTGTCTGATGCTCCTTTTATCTACCTTGTCAACAGATGAGTAAAACATACAACATAAAAATAAATAATGGGGGAACAAATGTTAAAATAAATTTAGTTTGAAATGCTAGTGATCAGTGAAAGGGAGGGATAAGGGGTATGGTATGTATAATCATTTTTTTTCTGTTTTTGTTTTATTTCTTTTTCTGTTGTCTTTTTATTTCTTTTTCTGAATTGATGCAAATGTTCTAAGAAATGATCATGATGATGAATATGCAACTATGTCATGATATTGTAAATTAACTGATTATATATGTAG
Organism: Tamandua tetradactyla; assembly: GCF_023851605.1. Classification (NCBI taxonomy): domain Eukaryota; kingdom Metazoa; phylum Chordata; class Mammalia; order Pilosa; family Myrmecophagidae; genus Tamandua; species Tamandua tetradactyla. The sequence goes on from NC_135340.1 coordinate 86,932,316, forward strand.
AATGGATGTTCATTTGTGGTTAATTTTTTTAATTAATAAATTAATAGATAAAAGAATTCTGCACATATTAAGCATTCACTACCCATGTTCTAGCCTCATTCTATCTCTTAGTCAACCTATATTCTAGACATATCTCTATCAATTTACTTATTATAATTAGTTCATATTAATGAGATCACATAATATTTGTCCTTTTGTGTCTGACTTATTTCACTCAACATAATATCCTCAAGGTTCATTGACACTGTCAAATGCTTCAGGACTTCATTCCTTCTTAGAGCTGAATAATATGATGGCATACATACATACCACATTCTGTTTATCCATTTACCAGTTGATAGACGTTTGGGTTGTTTCCATCTTTTGGCAATTGTGAATAATGCTGCTATGAACGTTGGTGTGCAAATGTCTGTTCACAGCCCTGCTTTCAGATCTTAAGTGTTTATCTCTGGTAGTGAGATTGCCAGATCATACGGCAGTTCTGAACTTAGCTTCCTGAGTAACTGCCAAACTATCTTCCAGGGTGGCTGCACCGTTTTGCCTTCTCACTAGCTGTGAATAAGTGTTCCTATTCCTACACATCTTCTCCAACACTTGTATTTCCCTGTTTATTTAACAGTGGCCTTTCTAGTAGGTGTGAAATGAGAGCTCATGGTGGTTTTGATTTTCATTTCCCTAACAGGTAGTGAAGTTGAGCAGCCTTTCATGTGTTTTTTTTACACATTTGTATTTCCTCTTTGGGAAAAAAAATGTCTATTCAAATCTTTTGTCCATTTTTAAACTTTTTTGATTCTTTTTATTACTGTGTAGTAAAAAGTAATACTAAATATTTCTTTTTATATTCTGGATATCAAAGCCTTATCAGATATGTGCTTCCTAGATATTTTTTCTCCTTAAATAGCTTGCTTCCTCACCCTTTAGACAAAGTTCTTTGAAGCAAAGAAGTGTGCAATTTTGAGAAAGTCCCATTTAGCTATTTTTTTGCATGAATCCTCTCACTTCATTCTTTTTGAGGAAGAATCTTTTTTGAAGATGTTCTTTCCTTTCCAAATAAATTTGATAATACACTTTTCCATTTCTGCAAAGTAGCCTGTTGGTATTTTAATTGGAATTTTATTGAATCTGTTGATCAGTTTGGGTATATTTGACATTTTAATGATATTTAGCCTTCCAATCCATGAACACGGTATGTCCATCCATTTATGTAGGTCTTTGATTTCTTTTAGTGATGTTTTGTAGTTTTCTGAATATAGGTCTTCTATTTCCTTGGTTAAGTTTACTCCAAGATATTTGAATATTTTTGTTGCTGCTTTAAATGTAATTTTTCCCTTGATTTCTTTCTTGGATTGCTCATTACTAGTGTATAGATGCACTACTAAATTTTACATGTTGATGTTGCATCCTGCCATTTTGCTGAACTCAAGTATTAGCTCTATTCACTTTGCTGTAGACTTTTGGGAGCATTCTAAATATAAGAACTTATCAGACAAATAGTGAAATTTTACTTCTTTTCCAATTTGGATGATTTTATTTCTTTTTCTTGCCTAAATTCTCTGGCTAAAACTTCCAGTGTAATGTTGCATAACAATGTTCACAGTGGGCATCCTTGTCTTGTTCCCAATCTTAGAGGGAAATTTCACCATTGAGTAGAGTGTTAGCTGTGAGTTTTCCTTATATGCCTTTTCCTCTATTCTTGTTGAGGAAGTTTCCTTTGATTTCTACCTTCTGAAGTCTTTTTATCAAGAAAGGACGCTGGATTTTGTTAACTGCCTTTTCTGTGCCAATCAAGATGATCATGTGTTTTATCTCATTTGATTTGTTAATGTTATGTATTACATTAATTGTGTAGAACCTCCCTTGCATATCTGGAATAAAACTCACTTGTCTTTTAATTTGCAGCCAGAATTAATTTGCAAGTATTTTGTTGAAGGTATAGGCATCTATAGCCACTATAGAGATTGGCCTATAATTTTCCTTTCTTGTAGTATCTTTAGCTAGCTTCGGTATTAGGTTGGTACCATCATAGAATAAGTTAGGTGAGGTTCCTCTCTCTTCAATTTTTTGGAGGAGTTTCATCAGGATTAATACTCATTCTTCTTGGAATAATTGGAAGATTCATCTGTGATGAGGGAGGCAATGGCAGATAGTCTGATCCTAGTCTGGGAGGCAGCTGTGAACTGGGAAGCCATGGGGGTCCTCTGCCCATGGCTGAGAGGGATACAGTCTAGTATTGAGATACAGTCCAGTACTGAGGAAGATATTGGCTGGTGAAGGTAGAACACAGGATCTTACTGTTCCAGCCCATCCTGGTTAAATGCCTCTGGATACCATGGTTTTGGCCACATCAGAAATGCAGCCGGTAAAGAGTCATAACAGCCTGCCTTTGTGGGATTGAAGGTAATAGGTAACTGAAGAGCAACATCTGCTGGGAAGTCTAGAAAGTGCAGTATGCTGACGTGGAAGGGGAAAAAGGGCTTCTTGAAGTCTTTCCTGAACCTCTCCCAGGGTCCTTTGCATCTGGCACGTGTTCCCTGCAAAAGTACCTCGCTCTTTTTTGTCTTGGGAATACTGATGAACCGACTGTAAAATAAAAGCCTTAACAAACCTAATCAGCAACACAGTTGTAGACAAAAGAGGAAAACTGACCTACAGAATAAACCCATCAATATAATCTCAATATAATCAAATGACTAGATATTGGGAAAAAATCACAAACCATACTAAAGCTTGGGAAGATAAGGCCCAGTCAAAGGAATAAAATAAAAATTCAGAAGAGATACAGAATTTGGAACAATTAATCAAAGATGCACAAAGAATCTCCTAAATCAATTGAGATAAAGTATATCAGGAAACCACTGGGTGAGGATAAAGAAGAATTTGATGCATGCAAAGTAAAAAAAAGAAAAAACATATCTTATGGGGATGAAAGGCACAATAGATGAAATTAAAAACACCCTGGTGGCATCCAAAAGCATATTTGAAGAGGCAGAAACAAGGTTCATCAAGCTAGAAGATAATGAATCTGAATTCAAACAGGCAAGAGAACAGATAGAAAAATAGTGAAAAATTTTGAGTAGGGAAATAGTGACAACATGAAGTGCACCAACATTCATATCATGGGGTCTCACAAGGAGAAAAGAAGAGAAGAGAAAAAGGCCAGAAAGAATATTTGAGGAAATAATGGCCAGAAATTTCACAACCCTTCGATTGATTTAGGAGATTCTTTGTGCATTTTTAATTAATTGTTCCAAATTCTGTATCTCTTCTGAATTTTTATTTTATTCCTTTGACTGGGCCTTGTCTTCCCCAGCTTTAGTATGGCTTGTGATTTTTTCCCAATATCTAGTCATTTGATTATATTGAGATTATATTGATGGGTTTATTCTGTAGGTCAGTTTTCCTCTTTTGTCTACAATTGTGTTGCTGATTAGGTTTGTTAAGGCTTTTATTTTACAGTTGGTTCATCAGTGTTCCCAAGACAAAAAAGAGCCAGGTACTTTTGCAGGAAACACGTGCCAGATGCAAAGGACCCTGGGAGAGGTTCAGGAAAGACTTCAAGAAGCCCTTTTTCCCTTCCACGTCAGCATACTGCACTTTCTAGACTTCCCAGCAGATGTTGTTCTTCAGTTACCTATTACCTTCAATCCCACAAAGGCAGGCTGTTATGACTCTTTACCAGGTGCATTTCTGATGTGGCCAAAACCATGGTATCCAGAGGCATTTAACCAGGATGGGCTGGAACAGTAAGATCCTGTGTTCTACCTTCACCAGCCAATATCTGCCTCAGTACTGGACTGTATCTCAATACTAGACTGTATCCCTCTCAGCCATGGGCAGAGGACCCCCATGGCTTCCCAGTTCACAGCCGCCTCCCAGACTAGGATCAGACTATCTGCCATTGCCTCCCTCTAAGGGGGGGGATGGGCGCCAGGAGTTATGGATGGAATTATAAAGTATCCGACCACTGTATCTCAGTCTCCTCATCCACACTTCCCTGGATGCTGTACAAACCTCTCCTGGTTTCCAGAGCCCCAGAACAGTTGGTTTGGGACATTTCTGCCTGGCTACTCACTGTGGGAGGTTCTTACACTCGCTCTCTAATCCTCCATTTTCCCGGAAGTCTACCCCTCATTTTTGAAAGAGCAGCTTGCTGAATACAACATTTGGAGCTGGCAGTTGTTTTCTCCCAGCACTTTAAGTATTTCAACCCAGAGCTTTCTTGCCACAATTTCTCATTGGAAACCTAAATGGGACTCTACCTAATTGTGGCTCCATTGTACCTAACATGTTGCTTTCTTTTTCTCCATACAGAACTCTCTTCTTGTCTTTTGCTTTTGACTGTGTGATCAATATATGATGGGATATATTTTACTTCATGTTTATCCTGTTTAGTGTTCCCTTTTCTTCTAGGATGTGCATATTCACATCTCTCCCTAAGTTTTGGAAGTTGTCTGTCATTATTTCCTTGACTATTTTCTCTTCCTCTTTCCCTCTTTCCTAACCTTCTGAGACTCCCATGATGTGTATATTGGTACACTTGATTGTGTTACAGAGCTGTCTTAAGCTATTTTCATTTTTATTATTTATTTATTTCTGCCCCTCAGCCTGACGTATTTTGAGTGTCTTGCCTACAAGGTCACTGTTCTTCCTTAAGTCAGCTCCAATCTGCTGTGAAACCCTCCTGGACATTTTTCATTTTGGTCACTGTTGTCCCCAATTCTTGTGGTTCTGTTTGGCTCCTTTTTAAAATTTCTACCTCTTTAGCAAAATGATCATATTACTCATTCCTTGTTTTCTGGATATCCCTTGGTTCCTTCCCTGTATTTACCTTCATTTCTTTGAGCATTTTAAAATAATTTTTTAGAAATCTTTGTTTGGTATGTCCACATCCTGGTGTTCTTCGTTGGTGGTTTCTGGATTTGTTATGCTCTTTCTTTGGATAGGACATCATTTCCTGGTTCTTTATTTCTCTTGTACTCTTGTTATACATTGTACATTTTAACATTTTAGAATGTTGACTTTGGGATTTATTCCCTGAGATGTCTATTTCTTTATTTTGGTGATTACACAGAGTTTTGTTTTGTTTTGCTTTGCTTTGCTTTTAGTGCCAGCTCTCCCCCATCGAGAAGGTCTCCCTAAAGCAAAAGTAGGGCGCAAGGTACCCCCTGTCTTTTCTGGGCCTGTGTCTTCTTCTGGGCTTGGGCTTCCTAGTTCTTTTTCAGTCCCTCCATTGACAGGAGCTGGGGTGCCTGCTCTATTTCCCAGGAGACACACTGCTCTTTCCTAGATATTTAAAGCAGCCAAGCCATCCTCCCAGACTTTCTGCCTCTGTAGAGTCTTACACATCTTTCATTGTCTCAAGCTGCTTTTGCCTGGAGGGAAAATTCTGGGAAGGGGAAATGCTAGAGAGGAATTTCCCAAGTCAGTCTTTCCCAGCCAAAACAGAGCCAAGGATCTTTAAAGTTGAGCTTTCTTGTCCTGCCCATTAAATGCAGCCCTTCCACTAAGTGTCTCCCCCAGACCCTGTGGAAGTATAGTATCTTTAAATATCATCCCTCACTGCCTTTGTCCAGAGTGGAGTGGAACAATGGCTGTCCTTAGAGCCATGCTTCCAACCATCCAAACTCATTAATCAAATTCTCTAATCACCAATTGGCTGTGCCCACTCCTGGTCTTAAAGAAGAGGATTTTTACATCCCTTTTTGTCATCATTGAGCTAGCCAGAAGCTAGTACCCTGCCACAAGAGTTGGGGAATGGACAACCACCATACAGAGATAGCAGTTTACTGGTCTTACAAACATAGGAATACGTTTGTAAGATAAATTGATCCTCATCATATAAAGTATACATCAAAGTAAATGTCTCTATCTACCTCACTTAAAAAAGAGAAATCATATCATGACCTTTTCATTGCTGAATTGAGACAAACATCACTTCATTTGATGTGTAAACAAGAATATTTTGATAAGTTTATAGAATAAACAGCCATTGTTCTGGCACTCTTCATGCAATTCTCACACTGTTTATATTTTATTCTTCACATTCCAAGAGTATGAGCATCTCCTGTCTACAGATTCACTACAGAGGAGATGCAAAAGGCAACACTGATGTACAGTATTGAAGAAAGACTTCAGAACTGCAAACCCATAACTCAAAATGAAACTCAGGCTATGACCCCAATAAGGCACTCAGCTAGCTGATGTGAATATGAAGGAAAGGAGATAAAAATCTCAGTAAAGGTGTGAGTTCTGCTTACATAAATGGGGGTTCCAAACTGATGTTGTTTTTAAAAATGCCATACACAGCCCTCCCTCCATTGAACATTGAAAGTTTGTTTGTATCCAGTTCAGCTTTTAGTCTAGGGAAATTGTTTCCCCAACAGCTTACGAACTCTTCTGAGTACTCTATGCCACAATCTGTGAATTATGAGGTTCTTCTTATCATCTGTTGGGAATGGAGATATTCCTGACCCTGCATGATATCCAGCTCTCATTCCCTCTTAACCCTTTTCGAGATCTTTTCTTTCCTATAGCATTTTCCTCACATGAATATACTGAACATTTCTCAACTGAAGACTCAAGAAAGCCTTACCTGGTGACTAATATGTGAGGCCAGATATTTCACAAGTGTTGTTAAATTTTCCAGTTATTTCTGGTGGGAGAGAAACTCCATTACCTGAGTATGATCAGAACAAAAGTTTCATTTTCATCCAAACTATAAATATTTCCTTGTCTTATGTAAATATAATCACAATATTTAAATTTAATGTGACTGATTTATTTTGAATGGCTGTACATTTTCTTCTTTGATTTCTATATCCCACTTTCTAATGTCTAATACTGTATGTTCCTTTCCATTTCCTGAATTGAATTTTTATAAAGCAATTTTATTGAGATATATTCACATGCCATATGATCTATCCAAAGTATACTATCAATGGCTTACAGTATTATCATATAGTTATGCAACCATAATCACAATAAATTTTAGAGGATTTCCATTAACTCCAAAAAATGAATGAATAAAATAAAATAACACCCAAAACATTCTGTTTCAGTTTGCTAAAATGATGGAATGCAATATACCAGAAGTGGGTTGGATTTTTCAATAGTAACTTATTAGTTTTACAAGTTTACAGTTTATGGCCAAGAAAATGTCCAAATTTAGGCATCAAGAGGAAGACAGCTTCTTTGAGGAAAGGCTGTTGCCATCTGGGGTTCTTCTATCAAATGGGAAGGAACTTGACAACGTCTGTGGACCCTTCTCTCCTAAATGTCTCTGTGGGTATTTTCTTTCTCTATTAGCTTCCCTTGGCTCTAAGCTCTCTCCAAAATTTCTCTCCCTGAAGGGACCCCAGCAAGTGGATCTCACCCAAGAATAGACCTTCCCCCAACAAGACTGAATTAAAAGAACATAGGCTTTGCTGGCATATATAACAGATTCAAACCAGCACAAAAAAGACATGTTCTTTCCATATGCAAAATACTGTATTCCATCACCATATCAAAAAAACTTAAATCATTTCGATAATAATAAATAAGTACAAAGTCATCAAAATCAGTTACAGACATAGTTTGTCTTAAGGCAAAATTCTCCACTGGCTGTGGACCTGTGAAACTTACAAGTTATCTGCTTCCAATAAACGAAGGAGGGACAGTCATGGGATAAATATTCCCATTTCTGTAGGTATAAATTGAAAAGAAAAGAGGGGCCACTGGACCCAAATAGTTCTGAAAGCCTTCAGGGGAAGCATTAGCTTTAAATGTCTGATAGCCATCTACAGAAAGATATTTTATCCTCAGGGTTTGAGAGACAGCAATCCTCTCAAAGGGTTTACAGAGTAATCTAGCTCTCTCCAAGCTTTGGGAAGACCACCATTTTCTCAGCTCCACCCTCTTCAGGCATTTGGGTGGCATCTGGACTCCATCTCCAGGTCACACTCTCAATGTATTCATAACAGTGGGGTGGTGGCCAGGCTCTCCCTAAACCCCAGACATCCCAAACTCTGGGGTGTAAATATTTTTCCTGACCAAGTGGGTGGAAGGCCCAGCTTCTGCAAAATCCATGGCAAGCTCACCCTCTCCACATGCATAAGTAGATCTGCTCTCCTAGCCTGAGGTTTCTTAGCTCCAGAACTTGGCTTCCATGGTTCTACCTTTGCAGACATTTTTCCTTCAATCTGTCCCTTCTAATCCAGATTAGCAGTGATTCTGTTTATACAGATCATGCCAAGACTCTTGGAAGTTTTCCAGGCAGTATACAGGGATCACAGCCATCAATCAATAGGACTTTCCACAAATCCTTTCTGGACAGCTCCATCTCCAAACTGGCTTGTGCTGAAATGGCTGACTGGTTCAATGTTCGGTTAAATCCTCATGTGGAAACTGTTGTCTGATTATTCATATCCCAAAAGCTCATAACTTTCTAAACCATCTTTGATTTCTTTGTTCCCAAGAGTCCAGTTCTCAGCTTTTCCCTTTCTTCTTGCATTTTACTATAAGCTGTAAGAAGAAGCCAGGCTGCATTTTCCACATTTCCTCTGGAAATATCTTCAGCCAAACTTCCCAGCTTGTCACCTTCAAATTCTGCCTTCCATCCAACACTGGAACTCAATTTTGCCAAATTCTCTGTCACTTTAAAACAAGGATCACCTTTCTCCCATTTTGCAATGACACATTCATCATTTCTGTCTAAGGCCTCATAAGAAGTATCTTTAGGGTCCATATTTCTACCAACAGTCTCTTTAAAACAATATATGCTTTCTCTATCAAGCATTTCACAATTCTAGGGTACATAGCAGTTTCAAAGAAGCACGATGGGTCTTTATAACACTGCTTAAAGGAGCCATAGTCACACTGCTCCAAGTCATCCACATTTCAGGTTCCATAATGAGTTACTGTTAAAATTTTATTTGTAAAAGTCCCAGGAATTAAATATAGGTAAAATAAATGCAGTTTAAATATATTTTGCAAATGTGAAATGCTTCAGTTGCTAAAAATATCTGCTAGCCCAGTATATCTGTTCATAATGCAGAAGTTCCTCCTAAAGTAATAATATTCAGGGTGATCATAATATAGACCCAAAATTCTCCCAATTTGTTGTGTCACAAGCACTGATATAAAAAAAAGTCTGCCTAGAAGGCCAACAAATACTAAAGACTTTGTGCTGTAAATGCATTAGTCATTTGAACTAAACTTTGTGTCAAAAGGTCCATTCTTATCCAACAAGAAAGATGACTGGTGAGGAACAGGTGGAAAGACAGTTCCTGCATACAATGTATAAAATAGACCTTCTGGCATTCTGTAATTGTTTGTGGTGGCCAGATCCCTTTCATTATAAATCATCAAGTCAGCAAGAAAGTTCCTCATTTGAAGATGACAAAATAATGCATCCATTATACTGATCATATACATTAAAAGTTTGATGACTTTTGTGAAATTGTTGAATACAATATATGGTGTAGAAGAATGTTGAGGATGGCCTTAAATACAAGATGGAAGGGAAGCATGAGACATAGGAGAAATCCTTAACTTCTAATGATGTTTGCTGCAGAAAACTAATGGGGTCCATATCCTCCTTCTATCTTAGTATATATGCAGGGCTTGTTACAGTTTTGTCTGCTCCTGTCTGAGAAACACTGTGTTCAAATCTATGAGAATCTTTATGTGCTAGTTTGAAAGTGCTGTGTAGCCCAGAAGAGCCATGTCCTTTAATCCTGATTCAATATTATAGTGGAAACCATTTTGATTAGATTGTCTCCACAGAGATACGGTGCTCTCAGTTGTGGGTGTGACCTTTTGGTGAGAGGGAGATGTGACTCCACCTATTCGAGGTGGGTCTTGACAAGTTTACTGGGGCTCTTTAAAAGGGGAAACATTTTGGAGAAACCTATTTAGGGTTTTTTCTCCTACCAAAGGCATAGAGAACAGAAGTGGCAGAGCCAATGTTTGGAGGTGCAGGAAGAAAATGCCCAAGAGGATACTGTTTGAAACCAGAAGCCAAAGACCCCAGCAGATGCCAACCACATGCCTTCCCAGCTGACAGAGGAGTTCTGGATCCATTGGCCTTTCTTGAGTCAAGGTATCTTTCTCTGGATGCCTTAGTTTTGGATATTTTAATGGCCTTAGAACTGTAAACTTGCAACTTAATAAATTCTCTTCATAAAAGCCAACAAATTTTTCGTATATTACTGGTAGCATTTAACAAACTGATATATCTTAAGAGGTTTGATTTCATAGGCAAGGTTAGTCAACTTCATGATACCTTTGATGCCCATATAGCATGTATTGATGATGACCAGGGAATAAGGAATATCCTACAAGTAGCTGAAGCAGTAACAGTCTGTGGAACATAGGACAGTCTTTCTGTATGGCTCCTTGGTTGGTCCTGGGACATCAATGGCAGATGTCTCGGCCTGAGAAGTTTCTTGAGTTGCTTGTGGATGATGTGTCTTACACCACCAAATTTCAGGCTGTAGAACACCCAGCCAGGCACCAAAATTCTTTTCCCATAGTGCAACTGCCTCCTGGGAATCACAAATTTAGAAGAGAAAGAGCACCATGAGGGACAACCTTGAGAACATGGGCTGAATTCAGGAGTTTCCAGAGCCCAAGAAGGAATATGGGACCTCCTAAGGGTCCCCTGGCCCTCTGCCAGTCTCAAGGGCAGCTCCATGTCATCTGCCAAAATGGATATCATACAGATAAAGGGAATAGATTCAGTAAATCCAGGTCTGAACCATCTTCTGAGGACACGTGTCACTTAGGGAGGTCTTAACAGGCAACTTGAAACTGCCTCCAGGCTCTGGGCATCCAGACTTGGGTGGGTCACCTGGTCACCTGATGGCATTAGGTCACAACCACTGGGTGTGGCAGTGGGTCGACCTGGAGAGTAATCCCTGGGGTTCAGGGATATGTCTCTGCCTTGGGGTAGCCCAACTCCCATTTGCCTCTCTTCCCTATGAAAAGAGTTGCGAGGTGCAGAGGGGCAGCAAGAGTCTACACAGTCAAAGACAGATTAATCTGTTTCTTCTTGTGGTAGCTACCAGTTGAGTCTTTCTGCTGCTCCAGAAACCCACATGTTGATGTTTGTGCATGCTCTAGAATACAAATAATCTTGACAGAGTGAGAGCAAGCTCACTCTAAAGTGAAAAATCACTCAGGCCAAGAGACAGCTTCTACCCAGAGACTTCACAGGAACAACAATCCAAAGGAGTAAAAGGTACTTTGCTGGATGATACCATGTTTAGAGAAATTTGATACCTAATGCACACCTACCCATGATGTGCCAGATGAAGAAAAAATGAATTTCTATCATTTTGGATCAGATCCCCTTGACATGGCATCCTTTAAAAAATATTTTTATTGAGATATCTTCACACACATACAGTCCATTAATAGATACAATCAATGGCTCACAATATCATCACGTAGTTGTGCATTCATCACATGATCATTTTTAGAACATTTTCATAATTCCAAAAGAAAAACTAAAAAAGAAAAAACTTATACATCTCATACACCCTAACTCTCCCTCTCATTGACCACCAGTATTGCAATCTACCCTTTTTTTTTACCGCTTACCCCCTATTTTAGTTTGTAAAAGCTGCCAGAACAAAATATACTAGAAATGGGATGGCTTTTTAAATGATAATTTATTAATTTTATTTATAAATTTATTAATAAATTGCAATTTTATAGTTCTAATAATAAATGTTTAGAATTTATTAATAAATTGCAAGTTTATAGTTCTAAGGTCATGAAAATGTTCAAATTAAGGCAAGGCTATAAAAATGTCCATGAAAAGATACCTTGACTCAAGGTCGATGACATTCAGGATTTCTCTCTCTCAGCTGGAAAGGCACATGGTGATGTCTGTTAGTTTTCTCTCCAAGTTTCTTCAATGTTTCCCCAGGAGGGTTTTCTTTTCCTGAAGTCTCTGGCTGTGTGGGCTCTGTTGATTCTGTTGGCTCTAATACTTTTTCCAAAAATGGTTCCCTCTTAAAGGGCTCCAGTAGGCAACCCCACCTTGAATGGCTGGAGACACATCTCTATGGAAACCATCTAGTCAAAGTTACCACCCACAGTTGGGTTGTCCCATCTCCATAGAAACAATAAAAAACATACCACCCAGCAATATGGAATGAGGATTAAAAGACGTGGCTTTTCTGCAGTGTGTAAAAGCTTCAAACAGGCATATTCCACATGGAAAGACACCTTCTTTCTTTCCAAATGCAAAATACATGCATTCCATAAGAATATTAGAAAGTCTTAAACCACTTCAGTAACAATAAAAATATAATACAAAGTCAGAAACAGTACAAAATTTCATCGAAGGCAGCTACATGCAGTCGGTCATAAGGCAAAATTTTACACTGTCTGTGAACCTGTAAAACTCAGTACAAGTTATCTGCTACCAGTATACAAAGGAGGGACAGTCATAGGAGCCATATTTCCATTTCCATAGGGAGAAACTGGAAGGAACACGGGGGTCATCAGACCCAAACAATTCTGAAAACCTGCAGAGCAAACTCCATTAGATTTCTGAGAGTTATTTATCCTCAGAGCTTTAGAAAATAGCAGTCCCACCCTTTCTAAGGGCCTACACAGTGGTCTAGCTCCCTCCAAATGCAACCTTGAGGGACATTGGGAAGACAACCTTCTTCTTAGGTCCACCCACTCCAAGCACTGGGGCAGCACCCAGGCTCTCTGCCATCTCTGAGACACATGCTCAACCCCTCCAGAACAATGGGCTGGTATCAGGCTCTCCCCAATCCCCAAGGAATGTGCTCCACTTACTCCCAGGCCTGAGGCAGCACAACTCTTCCAGAACGTTGAAGCGAGAGGCCCACCCTCTGCCTTTAGGGCAAACTTACCCTGTCCAAATGCATGGGTGTGTCCATTCTCCTGGCCTGAGGTTTCTTAGCTTCAGACTTTCGCTTTCATAGTTCTGCCTTTGAAGTTATTTTTCCTTCAATTTGTCCCTTTTCTGTTCCTTTTAGTCCAGAATGGCAGTGGTTCCATTTATACAGATCCTGCAACACTCTTGTTGGTTTTCTATGCAGTATACTGGGGTCATAACCATCAGACCATAGTAGGACTTGCCACAAATTCTTCCTAGATATCTCCATCTCCAATCCTGGATTTTCCTGAAATCGCTGACTGGTTCCATGTTTGGTTAAATCCTCACATGGGGCACTATTCTCTGGGGTCTCCTTTTCTAGAAGCCCAGAACTTTCCAGATCATTAATTTCTGGTTTCTTTATACCTAAGAATTCAGTTCTCAACTTATCTCTTCTTTTTCATATTTCACTGTAAGCTGCAAGGAGAAACCAGGCTGCACATTCCAAATTTAATTTGGAAATCCTTTATTCTAAATATTTAAGTTCGTGGCTTTTAAAATTGGCCTTCCATCTAAACCAAGTAGTCAATTTTGCCTTATTATCTACCATTTTAACACAATGGTTACCCTCCTTCCAGTTTGCATAATACGTGCATCATTTCTATCTAAGGCCTTATCAGAAGTCCCTTTAGAGTCCATATTTATATCAACAGTCTCTTCAAAACATTCTATGCCTTCTCTATCAAGCTCCTCACAACTCTTCCAGAATTGTCCCCTTACCCATTTAAAAAGTTGTTCCAATATGTTTGGTATTTGCAAACTGCAGCACCCCACTTCTTTGGTACCAAAATCTGTTTCAGTTTGTAAAAGCTGCTGGAACACAATATGTCAGAAACGGAACAACTTCTTTTAAAAGAAGAATTTATGAAGCTGCAAATTTAGAGTTCTAAGGCCATGAAAATGTCAAATTAAGGCAACTCTATAAAAATGTCCAAACTGAGGTACCCAGAAAAATATACCTTGACTTAAAAGGACTGATGACATTCAGGGTTTCTCTCTCAGCTGGAAAAGCACATGGCAATGTCTGTTATTTTTCTCTCCAACCTTCTTCAATGGATTCTGTGCTGGTTTGAAATAATTTATGTACCCTAGAAAAGCCATGTTTTAATCATAATCCCATTTTGTAAAGGCAGCCATTTCTTCTAATCCTTATTCAGTACTGTATGTTTGGAACTGTAATTAGATCATCTCCCTGGAGATATGACTCAATCAACAGTGGTTGTTAAGCTGGATTAGGAGAAGATGTGTCTCCACCCATTTGGGTGGGTCTTGTTTAGTTTACTGGAATCCTATAAAAGAGGAAACATTTTGGAAAATGAGAGAGATTTAGAGAGAGTAGAGGATGCTGCAGCACCACAAAGCAGAGAGTCCACAAGCCAGCAACCCTTGGAGATGAAGAAGGAAAATGCCTCCCAGGGTGCTTCATGAAACAAGAAGCCAGGAGAGAAAGCTAGCAGATGATGCCATGTTCACCATGTGCCCTTCCAGCCAACAGAGAAACCCTGACTGTGTTCACCATGTACCTTCTCACTTGAGAGGGAAATCCTGATCTTCATCGGCCTTCTTGAACCAAGGTATCTTTCTCTGGATGCCTTAGATTGGACATTTCTATAGACTTGTTTTAATTGGGACATTTTCTCAGCCTTAGAACTGTAAACTAGCAACTTATTACATTCCCCTTTTTGAAAGCCATTCCGTTTCTTATATATTGCATTCCAGCAGCTAGCAGACTAGAACAGTTTCCCCAGCAGCGTTTTCTTTATGCATCTCCAAAGGTCCTTGGTTGTATGGGCTCTGTTGGTCCTATTGTCTATCTTGGCTTTAAAGCTCTTTCCAAAAATAATTCCCTCTTAAAGGGCTCCAGAGAGCAACCTCAACTTGAATGGGTGGAGATGCATCTCCATGTAAAGCATCTAATCAAAAGTTACCACCCATAATTGGATGGGTCCCACCTCCAGGGAAACAATAAAAAAGATCCCGCCCAGAAATACTGAATGAAGATTAAAGCACAGGCTCTTCTCAGGCACCTAATAGCATCAAACAGGCACACCCTCCTGTTATTTATTTATTTTCATCCATATTTTTCACTCATCTGTCCATTCCCTTGATAAAGGGAACATCAGACACAAGATTTTCACAATCACATGGTTACATTTTTAAAATTATGTAGTTATACAATCATCTTCAAGAATCAAGGCCACCTGGAATACAGTTCAACTGTTTCAGGCACTTCCCTCTAGTCACTCCAATACATCATAAACTAAAAAAAGGATATCTATGTAGTGAATTAGAATAACCTCCAGGATAACCTCTTGACTCTATTTGAAATCTCCCAACCATTGAAACTTTATTTTGTCTCATTTCTCTCTTCCCATTTTTGGTCAAGAAGGGTTTCTCAATTCCATGATGCCAGAGTCCTGTCTCACATTGCTAGGGAGATTTACACCCCTAGGATCATGTCCCACATGGGTGGAGGGCAGTGAGTTCACCTGTTGAACTGGCTTAGAGGCAAAGGCCACATCTGAGCAACAAAAGAAGTTCTCTGGGGATGACTCAGGTAAAATTATAAATAGGCATAGCTTCTCCTTTTCAGGAATAAATGTTATACAGGTGAGCCCCAAGACTGAGGGCTCAGTCTATTGAATTCATTGTCCCAACTGCTTGTGAGACTATCAGGAATTCCCAGATGGGGATAAAAATGTTCAAACTAAGGCATCAAGAGAAAGATACCTTGACTCAAAAAAAGCTGATGTCTGTCACAGGGGAAGGCATATGACTGCTATCTGCTGATCCTTGTTCCTGGTTCTGTTGCTTCCAGCTCTGAGGCCAGTGGTTTCCTCTAAGTGTCTATGGGCCTTCACTTAGATCCTCCAGGTCACAACACTGGGTTCTGGCTTGGTTAGCATTTCATGGAAAGGTACATAGCAACATCTGCTGGGCTTTGCATCTATAAGTGTCTGTGACTAGGCATCTCAGTTGGCACTCCAAGCTTCTCCAAATATCTGCATTTCTGTCAGCTCTTAAGCAACTGTATTTTCTCCAAAATGTCTCTGAATTTAAAAGACTCCAGTAAACTAATCAAGACCCGACTTGAATGGATGGAGTCAAATATCCATCTAATTAAAATGCCACACCCACAGTTGGATGTGTCCCATCTCCAAGGAAACAATCCAAAGTTTCCACCCCACAATATTGAATCAAAATTAAAAGAAACATGGCTGCCCAAAAAAGATTGGATCAGGCAAAAAGGCATGGATTTTCTGGAGTACATAACAGCTTCAAACTAGTACAGTAAAATACTTTGAAGACTCAGTTGCCCAAGTGGAATTTAGAGAAAACATACAGCGAATGATCATGAAAATTGTTACTGAAATTTTCACCACAAATGATCGAAAAAAAATTATGATCAACAACAATGTCGGAATGGCCAACTATGCCAGGTCAGTATGGAGAGTTCTGCTTCGAAATTATCGTCTGCCATAGTTTTAAGTGTACCCCTTCTCATTAATAAAGTTAAAAAATCAATAACATATCCAGATTGAATGCTAAATTTTATGTTTACTGTCTTACTAACAAAGTAATTAAGAAAGTATCAAATTAATGAGTATGTAGACACATTATTAGTGAGCCAGATTGGAGCACCTAAAAGTAAACTTCAACAGTGAAAGGCCCCATGGCATTTGTTCAAAAGTTCAAAAACATATCATTTGATAATGGATAGACCTGTCAACAAATGGTGCTTGGGAACTTAGATGACTATAGGCAGAGTAAGTGAGCTTCAATCTAAACCTCAAAATGGATGATGGACTTAAGTGTGAAATGATAAAGAGAAAATGTTTACAAAAAGAAACAGTAGACTACCCCCCTACATGGGACATGACATCCAGGTGTGAAAGTCTCCCTGGTGATGTAGGAGATGACTCCCAGGGATGGATCCAGACTAGGCACCAAGGGATCAACAATTCTATCCTGACCAAAAGGGGGAAAGAAGTATAACTAATAAAGTATCAAAGGCAGAGAGAGTTCAAATAGAGTCAAGAGGCTACTCTGGAGGTTGCTCTTACAAAAGCTTCAGGTAGACATTGCTACCTATCATAACCTGCCAACTCCCAACCAGGACCATTCCAGCCAAAAAATCCTGAAGAATACCTAGGGCAATATATAACATTCCACAAGGGTTCCATGCACTAGAATAACTTTCCAGAAGCCTAAAACCTCTAGATGGGTCCCTGGTCCAGATAAGTCCTGAAACTTAGCCCAGCCTCTCCAGAACATCAGCTAGTTCCATCTCCCTACCCCATATTAGTAACAGACTCTTCCAATATCAAAAATTTAGAATAACCATAGCCCAAACACCCCTAAAGAGGAGGATGGAAAGATCAAAAGTGATTGTGGAGTTATACAGAGAAGATAAGATTTATCAAATGAATATGACTGCTGAATCATTAAATTGATATCTCTTTTAGTTTCCAGTATTTTAGAGCAGCTAGAAGTAAAAATCTAAAATTGTGAAATTATAACCCATGTCAAACTCTGAAATATAGTCTACAACTAATTGTGGTGTTGTTATTTGAAATTTATAGCTTTTTTCGTATATATGTTATTTTTCACAAAAAAAAAAGGAAAAAAGTCAATTGTGATGATAAAAAAATATTTAAGCCCTCTAACCTTCTACATTCTGGAGCAGCTAGAAGGAAAAATCTGAGAAGATTGTATGGTAGCCCATGACAAACTCTGGGATCTGTCCTGTAACTACTTGTTGAAGAATGCTTTGGAAACTACTGCTTTTTATTTCTTTGCTTTGTACATATGTCATATTATACAATTAAAAAAAAGTTTAAAAGAAACAGAAACAGTAGAAAATCTTTGAGATCAAAGACCAGGCAAAGCTTTCTTAGGATTTTCACCACAGGCATGACTTATAAAAATAAAAGACAACCAACTGGACCTTATGATAATTTTTTAAACTGTACCCAAAAACCCTGTTAAGAGGACAAAAAGAGCAGCCATAGCTTGGCAAGAAATAGCTGCCATCACATATTCAACACAATATCTAGAATATCAATCATTTCTGTTTGCTAAGTTGGCAAAATGTGGTATACCAAAAATGGGCTGGCTGGATTTATTAGCTTACAAGTTTACAGTTCTGAGGTTGTGAAAATGTCCAAATCGAGGCATCAACAGGATGAAACTGCCTTCCTGAAGAAAGACTGATGATCTGGGATGGTCGTGGTGGCCTCTGCTGGTTTGGCTCTCCTGGGCTCTGTTGTTTTCAACTTCTGGTTGGTCTGTTTGTGGTTTTCCTTCTGGGTTTCTGTGTGTTTCTACTTTAGCTTCTGTCTTTTTCAGCTTCTCTATCCTTTTGTCTGTTTCATGCTCTTTTAAAGGACTCCAGTGAGAGGATTAAGACCTACTTGGGGCATACCTCAACTAGAATAACCTAATCAAAATGTCCAATCCACAATAGTTCCACACCCACAGGAATGGAATAGACTTGAGTACGTGATATTTTCTGGAGTCCACACGGGTTCGAACTATCACAACAATGAATTCTCAAAATTCAACAAGAAAAAAGAATAATCCAGTTACTAAATGGCCAAAAGCAGGGACAGACATTCCATTTGTTCAGCAAATAAGAACATGAAAAGATGCTCCAATTTGTTAGCCATGAGGAAAATGCAAATTACAATAATACTTTGCGCATTTAAACAGCCATCATAATTCCTACAAATTTTAGGGGAAAAAATGTGACAACAAAAAATGCTGGCAAGAATGTAGGAAAACTGGATCACTCATACATTGCCAACAAAATGTAAGTAGAACAGCCACTTGGGACAACAGTTTTAGAGTTTCTTTTTTACTACAATTTTATTGAGAAATATTCACATGCCACATAGTCCATCCCAAGTATGCAATAATGACTTGGAATATTGTCCTACAATTATGAGTTCATCACCACAATCAATTTTCAAACATTTTCATTCCTCCAAAGATAAAAAAAAGAAGAAAATCTAAAACACCCCATACCTCTTATCTTTGATCCCTATCATCAGCATAGTTCATTTTTTCCTGTTGATGAAAGAATACTAAGATATTACAGTTGGTCAGAAGAAATACAGCCACTTAGGGAGGTTTATGATTTACTCTCTCCTCCAGGGCAGCTAGTAAATAGCCAGGAACTGTCTGAAACAATGTTAAAGGTTCTTCAGAGACTAGATGTACATTGTAAGCCAGTCAGGAATGAGTGGAAGACTAGGCCAGATAAATTGCAGATGTAAGTAAATGCCCATGCTCCTAAGGTTGATTTCCTTCAGATGGCACAGCAAGCCGACTCAGTGTTTCTCCCTCCTGGGAAACAGAAGCCCTCCATACTAGGGGCAAGGAAAATGGAGCTCAGCCAACTACAATTGTGGATCTCGTTAATGAATTCAGACTGCTAAATACCAGCTCCAATCACAGATAGATTTACAATGTAAACAAGAAAGAAACCAGGAGTTCTGCTTCATCAACACTCCCAGCAGGGAGGGAGCAGAGCTCATGGGAAAAAAACAGAGGCATCTAGAGTTGGCCAAGCTCAGACTGCTGGAAAAGGGCCATGACCCACGAAAAGGTACACATAAATCCAGGGACCAGCTCTGACTCTGATTGGTGAACCCAGGAACTTGAGGGTCAGCTCTGAGGAAAGCTTTTCCTTTTTTTTCTTTTTTTCTTAAATCAGCCCATTAAGAAAACAACCTGCTTCCTCTCTTTTCAGCCTTGCTCAGAAGTAGGGTTGACTGAGAGACAAAGTAACTAATTAGGGAGAGGAGATAGTTCCCTAAAGGTCATACCTTCCCTCAGGAAAGGGTGGGGTAGGGCCCAGTGCAAAGTAGCAGCTCTCCTTCAGAGAATTTAGACACAGGGGCTGGGATGACAGGGACAATTTCAACCAACAAAAAGTGGAGCCCACCCTGCCCCAGGGAAGATGCTGTAGACACCGGGTAGAGTGGGCACTAACTCACTGGATGCTTAGGACAGATGCTGTGGACATGGGCCACAGTGGGTGCTAATCCACTGTACTCTTGGGACAGATGCTGCAGACATGGGACAGAGTGGGCGGTAATCCACCAGAAGCTCAGGGCAGATGCTGTGGACCTGAGGCAGAGTGGGTGCTTCATGGCAGACACTGTGGACATCAGAGAGAGTGGGCGCTAATTCAGGGGATACTCAGGGCAAATGCTGTGGATACAGGCTACAGTGGGCATTGATCTACAAGAGACTCATGACAGATGCTGCAGACATGGGGCAGAGTGAGTGTTAATCCACAGGATGCTCAGGGCACGTGCCCTGGACATGGGGCAGAGTGAGTACAAATCCACTGAACATTTGGGACAGATGTTGTGGACACAGGCAGAGTAGGTCTGGGGCAGAGTGGGCGCTAATCCACAGGACACTTGGGGCAGAGGCTGTGGATACAGGGCAGAATGGGCACTAATCCATGGTATGCTAGAGGCAGATGCTGTGGTCATGGGGCAGAGTGGGAGCAAATCTACCAGACACTGGGACAGACACTGTGGACATAGGCAGAATAGGCACTAATCCATGGGAAGCTCAGGGCAGATGCTGTGGACATGGGCAGAGTGGGTACTAATCCACTGGATTCTTGGGGTAGATGCCATGACACAGGGCAGAGTTGGCATAAATCTTTGGAATACCCATAGCAGATGCCGTGGACAAGGAACATGAGGGCATTAATGCACAGGATGCTCTGGGCAGATGTTGTGGACATGGGGCAGGGTGGGTGCTAATTACCAGACACTCGGGGAAGGCACTGCAGACACGGGGCAGAGTGGGCACTAATCTACAGGAAGCTCGGGGCAGACACTGTGGACACAGGGCAGAATGGGTGCTAATTCACAGGACACTCCAGGCAGATACTGTGGACACAGCGTAGAGTAGGTGCTAATCCACCAGATGCTCGTGGCAGACTCTGTGGACACAGGGCAGAGTGGCCACTAATCCATGGGATGCTCGGGGCAGACGCCATGGAATGGGGCCAAGTGGATGCTAATTCACAGACACTCAGGTAGACACTGTGCGCACAGGCAGAGTGGGCACTAATCTACCAGATGCTTGGGTTTTGAAGTCCAGAGTTCAGGAGAAGTGCACCCTCAGTGGGGTTCCTCCACCCCAGGGTGGAGGAGGTCCCTGTCAGGACTCTGCAGATTTCTACTACTCTAGGCCAAACCTCATGGCTGCATCTCCCAGCTATGGGAAAGGAGCCCATTTTCTACCATCCTATACAAGGATCCTATACCATCACTCGCAACCATCCCTGGCCTTCCAAATACAGCTCAGATCTGTATCTACTCCCTCTGCCCCACAAAAACCCACCCACCTTTCCAACCACTTAGTTTGGAGGAAACTACCCCAAATTGCCCCATTCCAGGCCCCTAAAATCTATGACTGGCTCAAAAATATCCCACATCTTTGGCTCTTCTGAGTAACCAGCATCCCTTTGTACATTCTGTAATATTTTCTCCAAAAATATTTGGCGCATGCCCAGTTCTTTTATTATTTCAGCTTGTTTTATTTCTAGTATAGATTTCTATTCCTGTTATCACTGGGATGAAAAAGACTCAGTCCATTTAATTCCCATAATTTCCAAAGTCTAACTACTTAAATAAAACTGACTATGGTTTGCAACAACAACAAAGAAAAATAGGAAAAGAAAAAGAAAAAAAGGGTACCAGAGAAACTGTTCATGACACAGGATTAGGTGAAAGAAAATTTTTGATAAATTGTAAGAAAACAATCAAATTTAAAAATAGGAAAAAGAATGGGCACTTCACCAAAAATTATATGCAGATGGCAAATAAGCACATGAAGATACTCAATATAATTAGCCATTAGGGAAATACAATTTAAAACTATGATAAGATCTCATCACACCACAATAAGAATGGCTAAAACAAAGAATTCTGATGATACCAAGTGCTGACAAGGGGTAGGAGCAACAAGAACACCCTCAGACCTCTGCTGGGAATGTAAAACTGCACAGACACTCTAGAAAACACCGTGGCAATATTTTATAAGCATCCAGTCACCATGTACAATGGAAATCCCATGTCTATGTGTTTAC
Organism: Tamandua tetradactyla; assembly: GCF_023851605.1. Lineage (NCBI taxonomy): Eukaryota > Metazoa > Chordata > Mammalia > Pilosa > Myrmecophagidae > Tamandua > Tamandua tetradactyla. The sequence continues at coordinate 86,954,338 of NC_135340.1, forward strand.
CCTAGAAAAGCGAAATTTTATGTTCACACAAAAACCTGTACAATGAATGTTTACAGTAATTCTATTGATGATCATGAAAAACTGGAAGCTATATGAACGTCAGTGAATGAATGGATAAGTAAACTGCTGCATCCACATTATGGAACACTACTCAGACACAAAAAGGAATAATAGGTGCAACCAAATGGATGATCTGTAAAGGCAGCACATATAGGGTATTGTCAAGATTCTAGTTTCTGTTTGGGGCTGTGGGCTTGCAGATGCCTATTACATTAGTAAATATAACAAATTAAAGACATATGTAAATAAATGTAGACGCCACCTGAACAAGTGAAGGGAGTATTAGCATAAACCAAGGATAATGATCCCTCTAACCCTTTGCACCTGAGATTGGATTAAAGAAAAAGAAATTATCTATGCCCAGAATACATGCAGGATTCCTCCAAGTCAATAAGGAAAAAAACAATGTAATAGAAAAATGGAATATGAACAGACAATTCATAGAAGAGGAACCATAAATAACCAGTAAATATACAAAATGATCAAAGAAATACAAATTCAAACAAGTAGATTCTATGTAAGCCCTATCGGCAGGCAAAAGTTTACAAGTATGGCAATACCAAGTGTTCGATGATGAGGTGGAGCAAAACTGGACTTCACATACACTGGTGAGGATGTAAGTTAATGTGAGTTCTTTGGGAAAATAATTATTAAAAACCTAATAAAGTAGGACTTCCTGGAAGATGGTAAAGCAAGGTGCAGTGAGTTCACTCTTGCTCCATGAAACAAGATAAGGGATGAGAACAGAATAGCCATGCACAGGCTGGGAGTGGAGTCTGGGCCGCTAGCATGGTGGGCAGCCATTCTGCCACTGAATTACCTGTGCTTCCTGGCCTGGCTTCTAATAGACCTTCAAGTTGAATTGTATCCCCTATGTGAGATCCAGATCTTAATTTGGTGAAGAATAACTGACAAACAAGTGCAAAAGGAAACCTTCAGTGAAAACCAAGAAAATACAAAACTCTAGAACAGTGAAAGAAACCAACTTGCAAAATAACAATATCAAGATAATCAAATGCCCCAAACATAACAGAAAAGTCACAAAGCACATGAAGATCCAAGCAGGAATGGCCCAGCCAAATGACAAAATTGAAATTCCAGAGGGGATACAGAATAGGAAACAACTACACTGGATATTTATATTTATTTCTTCATTAAGAAATAAAGGATAACAGGAAGACACTAGAAGGACATAAAGAAGAATTTGGGAGGTTAAATAGAAAAATGGCAGAGCTCACAGAAATGAAAGATACAGTAGACCAAATAAGAAATATACTAGAGACACACAATAGTAGATTTGAAGAAACAGAAAGAAGAATAAGAGAGCTAGAAGAAAGAACAATTGAACTAGTGCACACAAAAACATCAATGGCAAGAAAGATGGAAAAATGCAATTGGATCTTAGGGAAATGATAGACACAAAAGGTGCACATATGTAAAAATCATTGGTGTCCCAGAAGGAGAAGAGAAGAGGAAATGTCTGGGAAAGTTAGTTGAAGAAATCATCTGGAAAAACTTCTGAACCCTTATAGAGGGCATAAATACACAAATCAAAGAGGCCCAAGGAATTTCAAATAGAATGAATCTGAACAGGCTTACACCAAGACACATACTAATTACACTGTTGGGTGTTGAAGAAAAACAGAAACTCCTGAAAGCAGCATAAGAAAAGTAATCTACTACATACAAGGGAAAACATATAAGATTGACTTTGGATTACTCAATAGGCATTATGGAAGCAAGAAGGCAGTGGTATGATATATTTAGGATCTTTATCAAGGAAGGCTTTCAGCCAAGAATTCTTTATCCAGCCAAGTTATCTTTCAAAATTGAGGAAGAGATTAAAATCTTCAAAGACAAACAAAGATTGAGAGAACTAGTCAACAAGAGACTTGCCCTCAAGAAAAACTAAAAGGAGTCCTGTCAGCTGAAAAAGAAAAGGCAGGAGAAAGTCTGGGAGAGGGCACAAAATTCAAGAATATTAGTGATGGTGATTTAAGAGAAAAGGAAAAGAATATATAGATCTGACAAATAAAACCTAGAGGATAAAATGGTAGAGTTAAGAACTGCTTTTGCAGTGATTACTTTGAATGTTAATTAAAAGACAAACTGTCAGAAGGATTAAAAACCATAATCCATCTATATGTTGTTACAAGAGAAACATCTTAGACTAAAGGACACAGTTAGGTGGAAAGTGAATGGATGGAAAAAGGTTTTCTATGCAAACTGTAACCAAAAGAAAGCAGGAGTACCTACACTGATATCAAACAAAATAGACTTTAAATGTAAAGACATCATAGGAGACAAAGGACACTACATATTAATAAAAGGGACAATTCACCAAGAAGAAATGACAATCATAAATGTGTACACTCCCAATCAAAGAGCACCAAAGTACATGAGACGAAACATTGGAAAAACTGAAGGGAGCTACAGAAATATCAACAGTAATAGTGGGAGACTTCAATACACCACTTTCCACAATAGACAGAACAACTAGATAGAGAAAACCGAAACAATGGGATAAAAGACATATATCAATCATTACGCCCCCAAAACACCAGGATATACATTCTTCTCTAGTGCACATGGAACATTCTCCAGGATGGATCACATGCTGGGACACAAACTGAGTCTTTATAAATTAATGAGATTGAAATTATCCAAACTACTTTCTCTGATCACAACAGAATAAAGCTGGAAACTAAACATCACCAAAGAAACAGAGCTTTCACAAATATAGAGAGATTAAACAACACATTCTTAAATAAACAGTGGGTCAAGGACAAAATTATTAGAGAAACTGGTAAGTATCTGGAGATGAATGACAATGATAATACAACATATCAAAACTTATTGGCAGCAAAGGCCATGCAGAGAGGGAAATTTATTGTCCTAAATGCCTTCATTAAGAAACAAGAATAAAGTCCATGCTCATGGATAAAATGATTCCATGCCCATGGATAGGAAGGTTAAATGTAATTAAGATGTCAATTCCACCCAAATTGATCTACAGATTCAATACAGCCCCAATAAAAATTCCAACAACCTACTTTGAAGACTTGGAAAAGCTAGATACCAAATTCACTTGGAAAGTAAAGAGACCCTGAATAGTTAAAAGCATCCTAAAAAAGAAGAATGACATGGGAGGATTAACACTTCCTGAATTTAAAACATATTATAAAGCCACAGTGGTCAAAACAGCATGGTACTGGCACAAAGACAGAAGGATTGGCCAATGGAATAGAATCAAGAATGCAAAAATAGACCACCAAATCTATGGTCAACTGATCTTCAACAAGGCCCCCAAATCTATTGAACTGGGACAAAATAGTCTTTTCAATAAATGATCATAGGAGAACTGGATACCAAAAGCCAAAAAATGAAAAAGGACTTTTACCTTACACCCTATGCAAAAATTAACTCAAAGTGGATCAAACACCTAAATATAAGAACCAGTACCATAAAGCTCCTAGAAGAAAATGTAGGGAAACATCTTCAAAACCTAGTAATAGGAGGTAGCTTCCTAAACTTTACACCCAAAGCACAAGCAACATAAGAAAAAATAGATAAACGGGAACTCCTCAAAATCAAATGCTTTTGTGCCTTGAAAGGCTTTGTCAAAAAGGTGAAGAGGCAGCCAACTCAATAGGAGAAAATATTTGGAAATCACACATCGGATAAAGTTTGATATCCTGTATACATAAAGAAATCATACAATTCAACAACAAAAGAACAAACAACCCAATTTTAAAGTGGGCTAAAGATATGAGTAGACATTTTTCTGAAGAACAAATACAGATGGCTCAAAAGCACATGAAGAGATGCTCATTTTTATTAGCTAAAAGGGAAATGTAGATCAAGATTACAATGAGATACCATCTCATACCTATGAGATTGTCTGCTGTTAAGCAAATAGGAAACTACAAACTTTGGAGAGGATGTAGAGGAATTGTGACACTTAAGCACTGCTGGTGGAAATGTATAATGCTACAGTCACTATGGAAGACAGTCTGGCAGTTCTTCAGAAAGTTAAATATCGAGTTGCCCTATGACCCGGCAATATAGTACTACTTGGTATATACACAGAACTGAAAGTAGTGACACAAGCAGAGATTAGCACACCTATATTCATAATAGTCTTATTCACAATTGCCAAAAGATGGAAAGAATCCAAGTACCCAACAACAGATGAATGGATTAATAAAATGTGATATATACCTATGATGGAATATTATGTAGCAGTAAGACAAAATGACGTTCTGAATCACATGACAAGGTGGATGAGCCTTGAGGACATAATGCTGAGTGAAATTAGCCAGACACAAAATGATAGATACTGTATGATTCCACTTTCATGACCATAGTAAAGGTAAATCAGAGGTTTACAATATGGGACATAGGGGACCTAGAGATACACAGAAGCTTGAGAAGGATGAACAGTTAGCTAATGGGGTTGAACTTAATTATAAGTAAATTGTTAGAAGGTGGCTCACTATTGGGTCTATAAGTAATATTACCATATTAAAGGTGAACATGACTGAAAGGAGTTGTATAGACTCATGTGTCCCATGGATTATCACAAGTATAAATAAGTTCTTGCATGAACTACTGCAAAGGTATGAATCTTGTACAAAGAGTGTATAATTTCGGGGTATGGGGGAAATGCTATTGTGTACTATGGGCTATGTTTAACAGGAAAACATCAACGGTGCCGCAGCAATTCCAGGGGTACATAATGTGGGGAGGGACAAGAGTTAGGGGGAGGTTTGAATTTTCTATTTGATGAGGGTGTGTGTTTATTGGCTACCTTTCTCTTGGGAACAATGAAATTATCTAAAATTGATGGACTGTTAACTTTAGAGTTTATACATGAGGCCCAGCAGATGTGGGTAGCTGAAAACACACTGACTGAGAAGTAGTTTGGCAAACAATGGTGAATACATATGATTGGACATTGTGCTGTTACAAAAAGGAATGAAGTTGTGAGGCATACAGCGATGCGAATGAACCTAAGGGACATTTGGTGAGGCTGAATAAGCCAGAAACAAAGGAGAAAATATGATATGATCTCATTTAGAAAATACTTATAAGAAAACTGGGGCCTAGATTGTAAACTCTTACAGCAGTCACATTTAGTCCGGACTGGTAATTGTTACTTCTGGACTTTGAGGGGCTGTTTTACATACATATAACCTGGGTATTCAGAGTTAAGAACAAAGCTGATCAGGTCAGGATTAAAGTAATTCAGAGCACAGGGGTAAGGAAGACATCGCCTGTATTTTAGATCTTCACCTACTCTTTGAGACCAAAGTAAGAAAGGTTTATTTTGTCCAGAACCTAAATTTTCAGTAGCACATAATCTAACTCAACCTGTCTGGATAACTCATTTAAACAATCCAAACACAGAGAGCCCAAAATAAGAATGAGGGCTTTTAATCTTGTATAACTTAATGTTATGGCTGGATACATCCCAGAGTATACTGAGCAGATAACCAAAGAGTCCCTTGAGGGATGTGAGAAACAATATGGAACTATTAAATTTTACCATCAGGGAGACCCTGGATACTGTGTCAAACATTAGGGACACACGAATCAATAGGTCAAGCCCTTGATCTTGAAGCTTACTCTTGTGAAGCTTATGTATATAGCAGAGAAACTTAGCCTATAGGTATGCCTAACAGTCACCTCTGGAAGACCTCTCCTGTTGCTCAGATGTGGCATCTCTCTCTAAGCCAAACTGCAAGTGAAACCACTGCCTTCTCCCCTACATGAGACACGACATCCATCTTCCTGGCAGCATGGGAGATGATCCCCAGGAATGAGTCTGAACCTGGCACCATGGGATCAACAATGCCATCCTGGCCAAAAGGAGGCAAACAAATGTACCAAATAAGGTATTAGTAGCTGAGAGAGTTCAAATAGAGTCTAGAGGCTACACTGGAGGTCACTCTTATCCAAGTTCCCGTTAGACATTGCTACTATCATAACTTGCTAAACCCCAACCAAAACCATTCCTGCCAATCCTAAAGAATACCTAAGGCATTATATAAGATTCTACAAAGGTCCCATGCACCAGAGTAACTTTCTAGAAACCTACCTTGAAATGCAGAGGGGCCAGCCTCTCCAGAACATCAGCTAGTTCCATCCCCTTATCCCATATTATTGACAGCCCCTTCCATCATGAAAAAGTTAGAGTGGCCATAGCCCAAATGCCCCTAAAGAGAGGAAGAAAGATCAGATGATGGTGGAGTTATACAGCGATTTAACAAATGAGTATGAGTGCTGAATCAGTATATTGATATTTGTTTTAGTCTCCAGTACCTTGGGGCAGATAGAAACAAAAACCTAAAAATTATGGTATTATAACCTATACTAACTGAAATCTGTTCTACAACTAATTGCTGCATTGTACTTTGAAATTTAATGCTTTTTTTGTACATATGCTATTTTTCATGAAAAAAAAGAAGGAAGCCTATAATAGAGAAGGTAGGATTTAACAAATGAATATGACTGCTGAATCAATATATCGACATTTTTTTTATCTCCAGTGCCCTGAAGCAACTAGAAGAAAAAATGAAAAATCACAAAACTGTAGCCCATACCAAACTTCAAACTCTGTTCTATAACTACTTGTTAAAATGTACTTGGAGATTTATTGCTTTTTTGTATATATGTTATTTTTTACAAAAATATATACATATTTTGAATTATTAACAAACAAAAAAATTAAAAAAAAAAGAACATCAAAACTTGATGATTTAACTGCTCACCTGGAGAATTTACAGAAGGAACAGCAAACTAACCCTAAAGCAAAAAAAAAAAAAAAGAGAAATAATAAAAATAAAAGCAGAAATAAACAAACTGGAAAACAATATAAAGAATCAACAAAACCAAAAGTTGACTCTTTGAGCAAAATTGATGGACCCCTCGCTGGACTAACAAAGGAAAAAGAGAGAGGATGTAAATAAACAAAATAAGAACTCAGAGGGGGGGGTATTACTAAAGCGTATGAAGAAATTTTTTAAATTACAAGAGAATATTATGAACAACTATATGCCAACAAACTGGCAACTTAGATGAAATGGGCAAATTCCTAGAAACACATGACTAATCTATACTGATTCGAGAAGAAATAGAAGATCTCAACAAACCAATTACAAGGAAAGAGATTCAATTTGTCATTAAAAATCTTCCCACAAAGAAAAGCCCAGGATTATCTAGATGGTTTCACAGGAGAATTTTATCAAATATTCTAAAAAAAAAACTATTGCCAATCCTGCTCAAACTCTTCCAAAAATTTGTGGAAAAAAGAATGCTAACTTACTCATTTTATGAAGCTAACATCACACTATACCAAAATTGAATAAAGATGCTAAAAGAAAGGAAAACTACAGACCAATCTCCCTAATGAACATAGATGTAAAAACTCTTAACAAAATAATAGTAAAGTGAATCCAATGCCACATTAAAAGAATCAACATCATGACCAAGTGGTATTCATACTAGGAATGCAAGTGTGGTTCAACATAAGAAAATCAATCAATGTAATACAGCACACATTAACAAATCAAAAGGGAAAAATCACATGATCATATCAATTGATGCTGAAAAAGCATTTGACAACATCCAGCATCCTTTCCTGATAAAAACACTACAAAAGTTAGGAATCAAAGGAAACTTTCTCAATATCACAAAGGGCATATATGAACCCATAGCCAGCATCATACTAAATGGTGAGAAATTGAAAGCATTCCCCCAAAGATTGGGAATGAGAGAAGGATGCCCATTGTCACCACCATAATTAAACATTGTATTAGAAGTGCTAGCTAGAGCAATTAGACAGGAGAAAGAAATAAAGGGCATCCAAATAGGAAACAAATAGGAAAGAAGTAAAACTTCCATTATTTGCGGATGACATGATCCTATACTTAGAAAAACCTGAGAAATCTACAGCAAAGCTACTTGAGCTAATAAACAAATTCAGCAAAGCACCAGGATACAAGGTTAATTGACAAAAATCAGTAATATTTCTGTACATAGGTAATGATCTATCTGAAATGACAATTAAGGAAAAATTCCCTTCAAAATAATGACCAGAAGAATCAGGTATCTAGGAATAAGCTTGACCAGGGATGTCAAAGACTTATGCACAGAAAATTACCAAAAAAAATTGCTAAAAGAAATTGAAAATGACCTAAATAGATGGAAAGATATTCCATGCTCATGGGTGGAAAGGTTGAATGTCGTCAAGATGTCAATTATACCCAAATTGATCTACAAATTCAATGCACTATCAATCAAAATCCCAACAGCCTACCTTGACAACTTGGAAAATCCAGTTATCAAATGTGCATGGAAGGGAAAGAGACACCAAATAGCTAAAAATATCCTTAAAAAGAATAACTAAGAGGGAGGAGTCACTCCCTGACTTTAAAGCTTACTACAAAACCACAGTGGTCAAAACAGCATGATACTAGCACAAAGATAGATGACTGACCAATAGAATAGAATTGAGAGTGCAGAGATTGACCACCAAATTGATGGACATTTGATCTTTGATAAGCCCCCAAATCCACTGACCTGCAACAGAATAGTGTTTTCAGTAAATAGGCATGGGAGAACTGGATTTCAATAGCCAAAAGAATGAAAGAGGACCCTTACCTTACACCCTATAAAAAATTAATTAAAAATGGATTAAAGACTTAAATGTAAGACCAAGTACCATAAAACTTCTAGAAGAAAGTGCAGAGAAACATCGTCAAGACCTAGGAGTAGCTTCTTAAACTTTACACCTAAAGTGCAAGCAGCAAAAGAAAAAAAATAGACAAATGGGAACTTCTTAAGATTAAAAGCTTCTGTGCCTCAAAGGACTTTGTTTAAAAAGATGAAGAAGCAGCCAACTCAATGGGAGAAAATATTTGGAAACCACATATCAGAGAAAGGCTTGATATCCTGTGTACATAAAGAAATTATACAGCATGCCAACAAAAGAACAGACAAACTAATTATAAAATAGGCAGAGGATATTAACAGGCACTTTTCTGAAGAGCAAATTCAGATGGCTAAAAAGCAAATGAAGAGCTGCTCATCTTCATTGGCTATAAGAGAGATGCAAATTAAGACGACAATGAGATATTACCTCCCACCTATAAGAATGGTTGTTATTAAGCAAACAGGAAACTACAAATGTCAGGCAGGATGTGGAGAAATTGGGACACTTATTCACTGCTGGTGGGAATGTATAATGGTGCAGCTACTGTGGAAGACAGTTTGGCAATAATTCAGAAAACTAAATATTGAGTTGCCCTATGACCCAACAATACCAATACTCGGTATTTACCCAGAAGAACTGAAGGCAGGGACATGAACAGACATTTGCACACCAATGTTCATAGTGGCACTATTCACAATGCCAAAAGATGGAAATAACCAAATGTACATTAACAGAGGAGTGGATAAAGAAAATGTGATATATACATGATTGGAACATTATGCAGCAGGAAGGCGAAATGATGTCTTGAAACATATCACAATGTGGATGAACCCTGAGGACATAATGCTAAGTGAAATAAGTCGGCTACTATATGATTTCACTATTATGACTCTGATAAAGGTAATTTCAGAGATTACACTGCAGACTATAGCAGACCTACAGATACACAGAACTAGAGACGGAGGAAAGGCTACCCCAAGAGGGTGAATCTAAATGGCAAGGAAATGGATAGAAGTGATGGTAACTAATTAGCGTATTTTTAAGTAACATTGCCGTATTCAAGGTGACTATGGCTGAAAAGGGATGTTTAGTGCCATGCATTCCAATGATTAAATTTATGATTATAAATAAGTTTTCACATGAACTATTTCAATGGTTCGATAGTGGACAAGGAGTCAATGGTAGAGGGATATATGGGGGAAAATGCATGCTTTGGCCAATAGTTAATAGGCAGTTCGAGAGTGGTAATGGTCATAGTTTGCTAAACCCCAATCAACATCCCTTCTGTGGACTCTTAAGAGCACCTGCGGCTCAAACTGAGACGCTATAAAGGCTTCAAGTACTAGGTTTGCCTTCCTGGAACATATAATTCCCAGTGGGTTCCTAGGTCAGATTAATCCTGAAACCCGAAGGGACCAGCCTCTTCAGAACTGTCAATTGATTGCTTTCCCCTGACCTTCAGGGTTGGCGCCCCTTCTCAGCATGAGAGAGTCAGAACAGGCATTCCCCAAGGCTCCCTATAGAGGGGGAGAGGAATTAAGGGAGGAGGTACAGCAGAGAAAATGGGTTTAACAAACGAGTATGAATGCTGAATCACTATATTAATATTACTTCTAGCCTCCAGTGTGTTGGAGCAGCTAGAAGGAAAAATCTGAGATGATGAATGGTAGCCCATGACAAACTCTGGGACCTGTTCTGTAGCTGCTTATTGAAGTGTGCTTTGAAAATTATTGCTTTTTTTCTTTCTTTGCTTTGTATAAATATTTTAATATTAAAAAAAACATTGGGGGTGCAAGGATAGTTCAGTGATAGAATTCTCACCTGCCATGTGGGAGACCTGGGTTCGGTTCCTGATCCTAGCACTTCCCAAAAAACAAACAAGCAAACAAAGAAAACAAACAAGCAAAAATTCAACAAATGGTGCTGCAAAAATGGGATACTTACATGGAAAAATAATGAAATGTGACCTAACTATATAGCATACGTAAATAAAATAAAACATTAACAACTATAGGCAGCTGTAGTAATATTAGATAAGATAGATTACTGAAATCAAAAATTTGAAAATATTTAGTAACACAGGTCATTACTATAACAAAGCTGATAGTTGTAAAAACTTTCTACTCGATATTCTGGGAATTAACTATAGAGTTTTGATAAAATGGTATTTAAGGTAATGTTTAATACTTAGAATATCAGAAACTTTAATATCTGTATTTGTAGATATTTTCCTTGCTCACTTTAGTTTTAAATTGGTTTATGAAACATGTTGTACAAACAGGCTTTAAAATGATTATTTAGATATTTTATTTAAATATGCCTGTGGATAAGCTAACATATCCATTTTTATGGTTAAGATCTTCATATGTGTATTGTAAAAATATTTACATTTTCCTGAAATCAGGAAAATGTTCAGTAACACAGGTCATTACTATAGCAACGTAGATATTTGTAATAACTTTCTACTTGATATTTTTAGAACATTCAGTTTTGACACTGATCAAATGGTATTTACGTTAGTGTTTAACATTTAGGACTTAAGAAACTCTGATGTCTGAATTTGTAGATTTTTTCCTTATTGCCTTAATTTTAAATTGATTTATAAAACTTACTGCGCAAACACAGGTTTTACCATGATTACTTGGATACCTTATTAAATATTCCTATGGATATGTTAACTAAAATATCCATTTTGGGGTGGTTCTAAGTGTATTGTTTGTTTTCTTAAATAAATATATATTATATATATTATACTATACTATATTATATTATATATATAAAAGCCTAGTAAAGTAAAAAAAAGATGCATCAACCCTGTTCTTTCAGAAACTACTAAGTGGTCTCAATACAGTTTGCCCTCCCTCCCCCGTAGTAGAATTTCGCCTGGGCCCATGGACACCCAAGATTAAGACTCTTTGCCTGGCCTTCCTGGCAGCCTGGTGCACCCGCTGGACAGCAGGGCATAAACGATGTGGCCCATGGCCAGCTTCTACGAAGCTTCCCAGAGAGATGGTGTGAGAATCCACTTTCAACCACACCAGCGCTGACCATCCTACAGCGGAGAACACTAGGAACAAGATTCAGCAACAAGATGGGAAAAGCCTGCGACTCTCAAGCACGACCTGCCCAGGCTTGCTTGTGGGAGAAAAATGAACTTGTGCCTTGTTTAACCACTGTCACCTTGGAGGTCTGTCTCTCAAGGAGAAAGTGAAAAGCCCACTGTCAGAGTGGGTTCTTAATGCATCTTCCTAACTGACCGATCAAGTCCATCTAACAGCAGCAAGGATGAGTCAATTCCACGTAAAACTTTGGGCTAAGAGGCACGGGGGTGATCCCAGAGAAAATGGAGGTTTGTTACCGTGAAAGGTGTGGTACCGGGAGTCCCTGCAAAGGCCCCCACTTATGCGCCTGATGGCCTTCTTCAAAGCCCCTTGAACTAATACCCCTTGTCTTAGTTTGTCTGACCTGATATCACAAATCCTTCACAGTGGTTGGTTTAAACAAGAATCTACTGTCTCAGTCGAACCTGCTTTTACCCCCCCCCCCAGGGGGTTCCAGGGCTGGCTGGCCACAGTCCTTGGAGCTCCTTGGCCCTTACCTCTGCCTCCCACCACGTGGTGATGTCTTCTTCATTCCTGCTTCTGTGATTCCCTAGCTCTTTAGAAGGCCTCCAGGATCCAATTTAAGACCCATGCTTATTCAGTTAGGCCACACCCACAGGAACACGGAGCAGGGTTCCCCATCCCTCAACAGTACCCCTGAATGTTCTGCTGTCTTCTGCATTCCTCCCACCTCTCGGGCTGCCGTTGCCGTCCACCTCCTTCCACCTAATGAACCCAGTGGCGGTCAGCTCCTAGCTGTGGTTGCTTAGCCAAGCTCCACCCCAGGCTAAACCCCACCAGCATAGAGCCCTCCCTGAAAGCCTGTGATTTGGGCGTGGATTTTTTTTCCTTAGTCTTTTTCTGGTTAAATGCCAGTTACCTTGTTTTTACAAAGTCAAGCCATCATGTTCCAGCCCCAAGAGGCACAGTGGCTTTTGAGCCTGCCTTCCCCTCAGCATGGGACCACTGCAGAGAGGAATCCCAAGAAGCCAGCCATTATGAATTGGGCAATTAATGTGTTATGACTTTTTCTTCCAGGGCTGTCAATTAGTGAACCACTATCATTACTATTATTTCACTGGTGATTTAATGAATCCGAGAATGTGAAATTTTAGATATGACTTATGATAAGCGGGTTCAATTCTGCCAAGTTGAGTTTTTATTACTATGAGGCTATTTTTCTGCAGAAAAAATGTAAATGTGCTTTTGAATGGAAGGTGAAGTGTCAGAAACTCAAATGTTTCTTAACTTTTTTGAGTGACCAAAGGTGTCTGCAATACTCCAATCTGTCTCTCCATAGGTAGGTGAAAGAAGAGTCTGACCACCCCCCACTCCCAATCATTCCAGGGGACCTGAGAGGTCCCTCATTATTCAGTGCAGATGAAGGCAAGTGGATCTTCAGCCAGGACAGGCCTCAGCTGAGCGGCAGCACAGAGCTCTGCAGGGCTCGTGTGCTTGGGTCTTGCTGTTTAAATCACCTAGGAAGGGAAATGCTTAGCGCACGAAATGGAGCTGGAGATTGGACTGCCTTTGTGTAGTTTAATTGGACACATCCTTTATTTAGGGACTTAACTATGTGCCAGCATTATGTAGAAAATCTCAGCAATGGAATTGATCATGAATGTGGCTTAAATGTGGTCAAAAGCAGTTTGTGAGCTCATAGCTTCCGCACAAGACGAACTGGGGCCAAGCTGCAGAGTATTTGGTGCCCGCAAAAGGTTTGATGCCATATTGGAACCTCCTGGGAAACGTCAGAGGGGGAGTGTGCTCCCATCGGCTGCATAACACAACCCACTGCATGTGCAGCTTATACCTGGGCTTCCGTGTCTCCCCCATGGGATGGCAGGGCAAGAGGAGTCAACAAACCCATGCCCATGCCATCTGCTGTGCCATAATAAATGGCTGCATCACTGACCCTAGAGGCTTATTTCTCCTGCAAGCATCCACAAAACTAGCCAGCTCAGTTGCCATCTTGCAAGTAGTATAACCCCATTTCCTCTTTGCCAGGGGTCAGTACAGAGATTGCCATGGAAACCAGTTCTGGATATGGGACCTGAAGGGATGCATGCCAGGGTCTTCTAAGAAAAAATTTAGAAGATGCATCTAAAACACATCTCTCCGCATTTGCATGCTGCTTTTCAGGGGATATGAAGCTTAGTGCTTTTGTGGCCCCCTTGGGACATTCAAGGAAGAACCCCCCTAAATGGCAGAGCATCAAGAAGAAGAGAGTCCAGGTCCTCCCTGACATGGCTAAGCCAACCTAGAAGGTCTTGCCTCAAACTTCTCCATAAGTGAGACAACAAATGTCCTCAGGGTTACTCTCTATTCTTGGCATTTAGAAGCAAACTAGCTCTTGAGTTCATTTGGAGTAGATTATCAGGCTAGCACCTTCTTGAACCAGGATTAGTGGGTGCCTGAGAGCCAGGTGAAGGGAGAACCAGAGCCGGGACACGTCACAATGAGTAGGGAGACTCCAGATCCAGGACTTTGAACGTGTATGCATAAGAAATGGTTTCCACACAGCCTCTGGAAAGGGACATCTCTGCCCAGGACAGTTCAAGTTAGTGTACCTGGAGATGGTGTTTCTTTTCTCTGACTTGATTGACTCCCTTGTCTGCAGAGGTTCAGGGGGAAGGTGGAAGAGGAGGCATGTGACCTCACCTGGGAGGAGGGGGCTGCAAGGGCAGATGATACCGAAGGCTGGTTGAGCTCAGCGCAAGCACAGCACCTGAACACAGCCCGTTTGTCAGGTCCGTGACAATCCCACCCCCCCACTCCCCACCGTCCATGCCGTCATTCCCCCACTCACCCTTCAGCACAGCTAAGAGGAGCTTCTACATCACAGCCGACTGAAACTGGCCTGGTCCAAGGCATTAGCAGCCTGACAGGCTTTCTCTGTGCACAACTCCCTCAGGGCAGCCACCGCCTCCCCTACTTCCCCTGCCCACCCCTCCCCCGCCCACCCACACATGATTCTAGAGGTGCCCCAGGCCTACATCTGTCATCTCCATTCCTGTCTCTCTTGGTGGCCACATCCAATACCAGAACCTTCCAGGACAGACACAAACATCCAAATGCTTACCTGCCATCTCCACGGGGGTGCCTTACAGACACCTCAAACTCAATACAGCCCAGGTGAAATTCTGGATTCTCACACCTGCAAAACTCATGTGTCCCCCACACTGCAGCCCCCATCTCAGGAGATGCCTTGCCTGGCTGTACAGCCGTACAGACCTTGGAATGCACCCTGATTTCCACCCCTCACCTTACCCCCACAACCAATGGATCGTGACCCCCCCCCTCCCCTGGGACCAACGCCCCTGCTGACCTCACTCCACCCCTCACCCACCTCTCAGCAGAATGCCCTGGCAGTGCCCCCAGAGTGACCTCCTCCCACACCACTCAGCTAACATCCTCTCACACCTATCTCCCGCATTTGCTTAGCAGGGTATATCCCTAGGATGCTGCCTGAAGGACTTTATCTGAGGAATTAGCATCTTCACTTAGCGGACTTTAGGTGGAAGAGATGACCCTCAGCCCTGCGGGTGGGCTTCACCCAAAGAGTTGGAGACCTTCAGAGCAAAAGTTGAAGCTTCCCGGGGAAGATACCAGCCCCAACTCCTGCCTGGCTTCCAGCCTGCCAACAGCCCTACAGGTTTCAGACTTGCCAGTCCCCACACTGAGGGAGCCAGGCAGGATTTACTTTTTCCTTCAAGTAAATCTCTTTACACTTACACATATGCTATAGATGTTGGTTCTGTATCTCTGGAGAACCCTGACTGATACAAAGCCCAGGTCTACTCCTGCCCCTGCCCAACTCGCCCTGCTTCTTTTGGGTTCCCACACACCCAGCCCACTCCTCCTCTGGGTCTCTACCTGGGACCTCCACCAGGGTTCTTCCGGCCTCCCCACCAGGATACCTCCTGGCCTGCCCACATGAGGAAGACCTCCTTGCTCTTCTTTGCTCCTTACCCGCCTCCCTCCTGCTGCTCACCCCAGCAGGTCATCACCCTCATGTCCATCTCCCACGTGGGCAGGGGTGGCCTCTGCCTAGCTGGGGATCATATCTCCACAAGGGCTAGCCCACTGTAAATGTTCATTGATATTTGTGAGTTGACGAACCAATGAATGAGAAAGAGGAAAATAGGAGGCTGGCTCCTCTGTCCCATTGGTCCCAGCAGGAACCTCGGGACACCAGAAATGGTAGGCTGGAATGGGGGTCAAGATCCCTCCCTGTTTCCAAGGAGATCCCAGAAGACAGAAACGGGCCATAAGTCTGACTACAGTCCCTCGGTCCCTAGTCCCGCCGTGGTAGGTGCTGCCCCCCATGTAACAGGAACAGTGGGCATCAGCCCCTGGTCTCATTGGTGGGGGTGAGGGGGCATGCGGCCCACCAGCCACAACCTGAGCTGCTGCTGTGGGGGGGGGGGGGGTTTCGGAAAGACCCCCTCAGCGACGTCCTTTCTGGAAGTGGTCCCAGACAGGCAGGAAAACCTCAGCAAGGATAGGAAGTTTCCTCTGCCCACCTGTACAAAGGATGGCGGTGCTTGGCACAGCGCAGAAGTGGAAGTCATGCAAGGAGCACATGCCCAGCACGAGATGGTGAGATGCACCTATCGCTCATCCAATGATCACCTCCAAACAGCCATGGGCATGGTGGGTCCCCTTCAGTGCCACATGCCAGCGCCAGAGAATGGGGCCCCAACCATGGACAGCACACCTAAGGCTTCCTCTGGCCAGCCAGAGGGTGGTGTGGCCGGGCCTAGAGCTGCCCAAGACAGGGTAGGGCCAAACAAGGATGAGGTGGGGACAAGACGTGGTCCTGGCCTGGGCAGCTCTGTCCAACTGGGAGCAAAGTTGGGGCCTGACCGCATGGGGCTGTTCTGAGCTGGCAGAGCCCTAGGGCAGAGTGGGGGTTTCCACAGATGGATAGGACCAGGTCCACTGGGCACTTCCAGGCCTGGGGGTGAGGGCTAAGGACATGGACTTGGGACCCCGGACGTGCTAAAGTGGGGGCGTCAGGGTATCCCAGGAAGAGCAGTGAGTTCAGATCAAGGAACTCCAAAAGGTGGGTACAGTGAAGGGAAAGGGGCACAGCAGCCACCCACCAGGGACTCCGGAGTCCGAAAATGGCCACCCCCCACCACACACTACCCTTTCTGCTCCCTCCACACCCTCCTTCTTGCCAGTGCCCCTCCGGCCTGGTCCTTAGAGGCGGGGACCATGAAACAGGCAGAGCCTTGAGGCTTTGAATACAAAATTGTAAACATGAGTCTTTAAAATGGCAGAGGCCTCCGTGGCTCCAAATTTGGGGCCAGTGGCTTCCACAAAGGACCCGGACCTCCGCCCGCAGTGCTCTCCCTGCCCTCCCGGATGGGCCGGCGGGCAGGGCCTGTGTGACTCCGCTCCCGCAAGGGCCTGAGGGTCCGTGGCCCGAGGGATTCCTGAGATGAAGGGGTGGCCCAGGCGCTTGCAGCGGACACCCCGGGGGAGCCCGTCCCCGCTCAGGGGCGTCCCTCGGGTCTCCGCGGCCCCTGTCACGTGTCCAGGGCGTCCCGCGTGGGCGAGGGCCCGTGGGAACGCCCCGGCGGGCCGTGCAGGGGCTGGGGCGGCGGCACCGAATTGCGCTGCGGCGCGGGAGGCTGCAACTCCAGGGCGAGCGCCGGGGGCGGGAAGTCGCGCACCTGGCGGCGGTACTCCAGGAAGGTGCAGGCCTTGGTGGCGAGGGCCACCACGTTCTTCCCGACGAAGATGGCGGAGACGCGGCTGTCGCGGAACAGCGCCATGTTGGCGGCGCGCGCGAGCACGGCGACCACGTTGACGGTGGCGAGGCTGAGCACCGGATAGAGCATCATCTTCTGTGGCGCGATGTGCTCGCCCTGCATGCTGACCTCACTGAGGGCCACGCACGGCAGCACCAGCAGCAGCATGTAGCAGTAGAAGAAGGTGAGGCCCTCGGCCCACAGCGGCAGCCCGGTGCGCGGCGGCTCCCACAGGTTAGCCTGCATGTCGAGCAGGTCCAGCAGGTCAAGCGCCACCCAAAAGAGGCGGCCGCGCAGGTCCTCGCGCTTGCGGAAAGTGCGCACATACTCCATGCGGTCCAGAGCCACTAGCAGCAAGAAGAGGCCCGGCACGCACACCGACAGCAGCAGGGTCAGCGCCTTGCGCGCCACGGGGTCGGCCGCGCCGCGCCGCGCCGCCTTGTAGTTCTGGAAGATGAAGTAGAGCTTGATCTCCAGCACGAAGATGTAGAGGAACCAGAGGATCATGGCGTAGCCGCGCTTAGCCGTACGCACCTCGGCGCCCACCCACACGGCCACGTAGCGCAACACCAGCAGGAAGCACACGTCGCCCACCAGCACGATGATACACACGCCTATCTTGCGCGGTCCCTGGTTCTGCTCCACCAGATACGCGTCCATGACAGCCATGCTGCCCATGATCACCAGCGTGGTCAGGCACACGTGGCGCCGGTCCGGGGGCGGCAGCACCATGGTGGGCCCCCGCCGAGGTGAGGCGAGGCCCTGCGGCCGGCCCGGAGCGCGGCGGCGGCGCTCGGCGGCGTTCAGCCCGCAGGCATGGCGCGGTGCGACCCGGCGCTCGGCCGGTCCACCTGAGCGGAGTCCGCCCTGGCCCCCAGCCGGCGAGTTCGACACCTGAGAACGACCAGAGGAGACAGGGTGAGGGCGGTCTGGGAAGCTCGGGAGCCCGACGGGCTGGGCCTTAGCCGTGCGTTTCCTATCCGGGAGCTCAACCCCGGAGAGGTGCGGAGGGCCTCGGGGGTACGCACGCGCCGGTGCGCGCACGAAGTACCGGATCGCTGGGCGCACCCGCTAGGGGGCGCTGCAGCCGCGCCTGAGGGACCCGAGACCTCCTTCCCGCCACCGCAGGAAGGAAACGGAACGGAAGTGGCTTCTCCCTGCCGCGCGCGCCCCCCGATCCCTGGTGGTTTGTTTCTGCCGGGCCCACGCCGCCATCCCTCCGCGCTCTGGCGGCCTTTGCCCCACCCCCAGCAGCTGGCCCGAGGCCTTTCCCGCTAGGGCTCTGGGCGTCCCGTACGTCTGCCGGTGCCGCGCTGGCCAGAGACGGGGTCCTGCTCCCTCCGCTCTGTGTGGCCGCAGGGCTCCTCTTTGCCCTCTGCGCTCACCATCAGGCTGCTGAGCACAGAGCCCGCGCACTGACGGGCTTCAGGGTGTCAAAGGCCCAAGGAAGCCCTCGGGAGAGGGTTTCTGGGCAGATTTTCTTCCCCAAGAAAGACCACTGGTGTCCTGATAAATCTGCTAGCTAGGAGCCTCTCCCTGGCTGCACGCTGCACGCCCCCTCATCTGCCCCTGCTGTGGCTCCTCAGTCTCAGCCCCTCCTCCACCTGGACCATTCCCTGCCCTGCTCCCACCCAGACCCCACGTGGCTCCCCATCCCCTTCTAAATGCATCTCCTCGCCCTGGTCTATCTCCTGCTGTGCATGACTCCACCCTACAACCCAGCACCCTCACACAACTGCCCTGCTCACCTTGCAGGTGTGGGCCCCTGCCTGTTCACTTCTCACCTTGTGTACAGCCCCCTGCGCCTGCCTCGCCACTTCTGGCACTGCTTGTCATAGCTGTGCCACATCCACCTCCCACATGAAACCTGAACCCGGCTGCCGGCTCGCAGCCAGCCGGCCAGCTCATCCCTGCCCCCCTCCCCCCTGGCTCCACAGCTCCCCTTGGCCAGGTCCTCCCTTTACTGCCCTGTCTAGACAAGGATGTAAAATTTGATGTCACTCGTGCCTGTCTAGCGCCAGGCCCGGCCCTGCTGACACCGCACTCCCCTGAGCTGGGCAAGACTCAGGCCAGGCACCCAGCAGGACAGCCCACCCCTAACCCCGCCAACTCCCGCCTCCCAGAAGGCACTCTGGGAGCCCCAACAGCTCAAGTTGAGGGACTTGGGGAGGCCATTGATCCCTGTCTCCTCAGCTTAGTGACCTCCTGCTCCCCACCTGCACACTCGCTCTACTTCTAATTTCGCTGGAGTGACAGAGGGGACTCAGGCAGCCCACCGCGGGTTGACCTGGGCCTCTGGCAACACCTTCACCTGGGGCCTTTCCTCGCTCTCAGCTTTTCTCACCCTTCCCTCCTCATCCTCTCCCCAGGCTGTACCCCGCAGTCAGTTGGTCGTCAGACGCTGGCTGAGTGCTGGGCTCTGGTGACTGGTCAGTGACAAGCGTGATGGCCAACTCGCAGAGGCCTGACCACCCTTCCCCCGCCCTGCCCAGGCGTCTCTCCGCCGGGCCAAGAGCCCCCAACCCTGCCGGAACTTACAAAACAGACTGTGGAGCCTCCAGGCCCTTCATCGCTGCTCCTACCAACCTGCATCCCTGCCTCACAGGGGCCCCCACCCCGGAACCACCACCACCCCCCCAGTGCCCATGAAAGGCTGGGAGAGAGGAAGGGGCTGCTGCCTCTCCGACCCCCGCCCCCAAAGGACGGAGATGGTGGATAGCGGATTTAGCTGCTCCCCGCAGGTTGCGTCTCTGTTTTTCTCTCCCCCCACCAATGGTTCCCCTCTCCCGCCTCCCACCCCTACCCCCACGTAGGGCCTGGTGCCCGGTTCTCCCGGTCCCAGTCCTCACTCCTGCAGCGACCACCTCGCCCCCAGCCCCGCATTCACAGCCTCTGCGGGCCTCTGGATAGGGCGGTCGCCCAGGCCGGGCCGGCAGCGGCGCGGGGCCCACTCCCAGCTCGGCGGAAGCCTCGAGCCCCTGCCCGGCCCGCCCATCCCGGGACGGCCCGCACCTACCGCGCCGCTGGCCAGATGCTGCCGCCCGAGCCCTGCCGGCCCTGCCGCGCGCCTCTGCGCTGGGCCGGAGGCCGCGCTTGGCTGGCGCTCGGCTCCTCCCCACCCCCCCGCCCTGCACCCCGCCGGCCGCGCGCTGTGCCCGCCCCGGCCCGGGAAGCCCCGCCCCGCGCCCCTCGGCCTGTATACCCCGCGCCGGGCTGGGAGAGAGCACCCTGCACAGGTGGCAGTGAGAGGCCGGATGTCCCTAGAGTGCACCCTCCCGCCCCCGCCGCTCAGAGTCGTTCACACTGTGAAATGCCTATTCAGCCCCCCAGGCTTGGACCCAGGCCGCCCGCCAGGACTTGCAGACTCCATTCAACTTCGGCCTGCGGGATTCCATCCCCAGCGGCCGCGGATTGTGGGGCTCGCTGCAGCTGGCCCCACCGGACCTGGGTGGAAGTCAGGCATGTCTAGGGGGAGGGCCACCGTGGGAATAGGATAAGATGCGCAGGTGGGGCCTCCACACAGGTCCTGGCCCCGGCTAGCCCTGTATCCCCTACATTAAGAAATATCAGCCGTTCTGGGCTTGTCCTAAGGGCCCAGGAAGGGGGAGGTGCACGGCTTCCAACTCTTCTCCAGGCTGTCAAGGGGGCAAGGTTGATTAGGCAGCTCAGGCTTCTCTTTTCCCCGCCCTGAGTTTCCTCCGAGTTCTCACCAAGTGATCTGCATGTGTCCCAATTTGTTCACCTCTGGAGGCCACCTTTCTATGTGAACCAGAAGGCTTGGGAGCAGAGCACACCTACTGCCTGCTGAGCCAGGTGTGCCTGCACGGCTCTCCACCCCCAGAAGTGTCCCTGCTGCCCTTTAACATAGAAGGAGGCTGAGGTTAGAGAGAGAAGGGGCTCTTGGTACCCCAGCGCTGTGGAACAGGGGAGCCAGACATAGCCTCCAGCAGTCAGCCCATGTTGGTGAGCCAGTCTTTGCAGGTAGCCAGTTTGCAGAGGTATCTGGGTCCTGCAGGTGGGCTGGGTCACAACCCTGGGTCAGCACTGGTTTGGGGGTGCAGTGGAGGCTAGAGGGAAGAGCCAACCGGAGGCCACCCGGGGTCATCCATGAGAGGCAGACAGAAGCTGTGAGGGGCTTATGGGGTGAGCCCTGAGGGTGGCAGGCTGGGGAAACCAGAACCCCACACACTCACACACATGCTGTCACGCAGAAGAAGGGCTGACGGGCCCCCAGGAAGGGCCCGGAAACCCCATCATATATGGTTTACCTCAGCAAGGCCTCTAGACACCCATCTCAGGCCACCAAAGGTTCCAGGTGGCATGGCCTCACGTGGGACTAGGAGGGGCAGCCCAGGGCCTGGGCCAACCTGGCCAGTGCTGAGGAAGGAGGACAGAATTGTAGGTCCCACCCAGGCAGTGTGTGACACCAGCAACCCTACCCTCCAGTAGCCCACCCCCAGCAGATCTGGGAGGAGAGCTTGGGCTGTGGGCTGGGACTGAGGAGGCCCAAAGCCCTTCGCCACCCTTTTGTGCCCTCCTCACAACCTTCACCACGTGCTCCCTGTCTTCTTCATTCCACTGGCAGGGAGGGACTGCCCCCACCCCTATGCCAGTTGCCCCCTACCCGCAGGCCAGCTGCCCATCCCAGCAGCCTTTCTTCCTCTCCCCTGCTGCCCCCAATATTCAGCCTAAATCTGCAAGCTTCAGAGCCCTGTGCACAGCCAGCCCCCAACGTCCAGTCCAAGGCCAGCTTGCCTTGTCTCCACCTCCTGAACGTAGAGGGTACCTGTAGAGGGCCAGGCACCAGCATGCCAGGAAGGCTGGAAGTCCAGGTGCTGGGAGTAGGGGCCGGCCCCCAGCGCTCCACTCCATCCCTATGGGAAGCAGCCAGGTCCTTGTGGTTGCTGCTTCCAGCTCCTTCCTGGTGGTCCTGCAAGACCACCTACCCTATGACCTCCCACATCCCCAGGCAATGATCCAAGACTTGGCGGGTGGGAGCAGACACAGGGGCGCAGGAGGTCCAGGCCTCGGACCTGCTGGGCAGCTACCTCAAGTCGGCTACCTCAAGTCCCCTTGTCCTGGAGAGGTAGGGTGTCCCAAGGAGGGCTGTGAGAGGCCTGCAGGGGCAGACTCGTTGCCTGTCTTTGGCTTTGACTGAACTTGGTGGTGCCCTTGGTGCCTGGCAGAAGGATCAGAAGCCCTTCCCTGAAGAAAGTGCCTCGGCTCTAGGCCTGAAATCATTCATCAATTTCAAACACAAGGCACTTCATGGACTGGCCTCCAGGGACCAGCAGGCACAAAAATTACCAGCGGCAGTCTAAACACCACCATATTTACTGGGGTTGAAGAACTAAAGATGAGCTTGGATAATTTGACAGGAACTAGGAACCATCAGTGCGCAAGAACACATTTGAAAATAGAACTGAAAAGAAAGTTTAGTGCTAAACACAATAACCAAAATTAAGAAATCTGAGAAAGGGTTAAGAGCAGATTGCACAGAACCGAAAAGAGATTCCATGAACTTGAAGGAAGACCAGAAGAAGCCATCGCAAATGAAGCACAGAGATGAGAAGATGAGACACACTGAGGACAGCATAGGAGAAAGAGAACGGTGAAATCCCTAATCTCTGTGTGATTAGAATCCCAAAGAGAGAACCAAATCAGGCACAAGCAACATTCAAAGAGAAGATGGCCAAGAATTTTCCATATCTGTTGAAAGGTACCAAACCACAGATTCAAGCAGTCCAACAAACATCCAGCATTATTTAGAGAAAAAAAAATCAAATACAAAATCTTAAAAGCTGATAGATTTTTTTTTATTATTAATTAACGGAAAAAAAGAAATTAACCCAACATTTAGAAATCATGCCATTCTACATATGCAATCAGTAATTCTTAACATCATCACATAGATGCATGATCATCATTTCTTAGTACATTTGCATCGGTTTAGAAGAACTAGCAACACAACAGAAAAAGATATAGAACGTTAATATAGAGGAAAAAATAAAAGTAATAATGATAGTAAAAAAAAAAAAAAGACAAACAAACAGACAGACAAAAAAAAAAAACCTATAGCTCAGATGCAGCTTCATTCAGTGTTTTAACATGATTACTTTACAATTAGGTATTATTGTGCTGTCCATTTTTGAGTTTTTGTATCTAGTCCTGTTGCACAGTCTGTATCCCTTCAGCTCCAATTACCCATTATCTTACCCTGTTTCTAACTCCTGCTGGACTCTGTTACCAATGACATATTCCAAGTTTATTCTCGAATGTCGGTTCACATCAGTGGGACCATACAGTATTTGTCCTTTAGTTTTTGGCTAGACTCACTCAGCATAATGTTCTCTAGGTCCATCCATGTTATTACATGCTTCATAAGTTTATTCTGTCTTAAAGCTGCATAATATTCCATCGTATGTATATACCACAGTTTGTTTAGCCACTCGTCTGTTGATGGACATTTTGGCTGTTTCCATCTCTTTGCAATTGTAAATAACACTGCTATGAACATTGGTGTGTAAACATCCGATTGTGTCTTTGCCCTTAAGTCCTTTGAGTAGATACCTAGCAAGGGTATTGCTGGGCTGTATGGCAATTCTATATTCAGCTTTTTGAGGAACCGCCAAACTGCCTTCCACAGTGGTTGCACCATTTGACATTCCCACCAACAGTGGATAACTGTGCCTCTTTCACCGCATCCTCTCCAGCACTTGTCATTTTCTGTTTTGTTGATAATGGCCATTCTGGTGGGTGTGAGATGATATCTCATTGTGGTTTTGATTTGCATTTCTCTAATGGCCAGGGACATTGAGCATCTCTTCATGTGCCTTTTGGCCATTTGTATTTCCTCTTCTGAGAGGTGTCTGTTCAAGTCTTTTTCCCATTTTGTAATTGTGTTGGCTGTCTTTTTGTTGCTGAGTTGAAAAATCTCTTTATAAATTCTGGACACTAGACCTTTATCTGATATGTCATTTCCAAATATTGTCTCCCATTGTGAAGGCTGTCTTTCTACTTTCTTGATGAAGTTCTTTGATGCACAAAAGTGTTTAATTTTGAGGTGCTCCCATTTATTTATTTCCTTCTTCAGTGCTCTTGCTTTAGGTTTAAGGTCCATAAAACCGCCTCCAATTTTAAGTTTCATAAGATATCTCCCTACATTTTCCTCTAACTGTTTTATGGTCTTAGACCTAATGTTTAGATCTTTGATCCATTTTGAGTTAACTTTTGTATAGGGTGTGAGAGATGGGTCTTCTTTCATTCTTTTGCATATGGATATCCAGTTCTCTAGGCACCATTTATTGAAGAGACTGTTCTGTCCCAGGTGAGTTGGCTTGACTGCCTTATCAAAGATCAAATGTCCATAGATGAGAGGGTCTATATCTGAGCACTCTATTCGATTCCATTGGTCGATATATCTATCTTTATGCCAATACCATGCTGTTTTGACCACTGTGGCTTCATAATATGCCTTAAAGTCCGGCATCACGAGACCTCCAGCTTCGTTTTTTTTCCTCAAGATGTTTTTAGCAATTCGGGGCACCCTGCCCTTCCAGATAAATTTGCTTATTGGTTTTTCTATTTCTGAAAAATAAGTTGTTGGGATTTTGATTGGTATTGTATTGAATCTGTAAATCAATTTAGGTAGGATTGACATCTTAATTATATTTAGTCTTCCAATCCATGAACACGGTATGCCCTTCCATCTGTTTAGGTCTTCTGTGATTTCTTTTAACAGTTTTTTGTAGTTTTCTTTATATAGGTTTTTTGTCTGTTTAGTTAAATTTATTCCTAGGTATTTTATTCTTTTAGTTGCAATTGTAAATGGGATTCGTTTCTTGATTTCCCCCTCAGCTTGTTCATTACTAGTGTATAGAAACGCTACAGATTTTTGAATGTTGATCTTGTAACCTGCTACTTTGCTGTACTCATTTATTAGCTCTAGTAGTTTTGTTGTGGATTTTTCCGGGTTTTCGACGTATAGTATCATATTGTCTGCAAACAGTGATAGTTTTACTTCTTTCTTTCCAATTTTGATGCCTTGTATTTCTTTTTCTTGTCTAATTGCTCTGGCTAGAACCTCCGACACAATGTTGAATAATAGTGGTGATAGTGGACATCCTTGTCTTGTTCCTGATCTTAGGGGAAAAGTTTTCAATTTTTCCCCATTGAGGATGATATTAGCTGTGGGTTTTTCATATATTCCCTCTATCATTTTAAGGAAGTTCCCTTGTATTCCGATCTTTTGAAGTGTTTTCAACAGGAAAGGATGTTGAATCTTGTCAATTGCCTTCTCTGCATCAATTGAGATGATCATGTGATTTTTCTGCTTTGATTTGTTGATATGGTGTATTACATTAATTGATTTTCTTATGTTGAACCATCCTTGCATACCTGGGATGAATCCTACTTGGTCATGACGTATAATTCTTTTAATGTGTTGTTGGATATGATTTGCTAGAATTTTATTGAGGATTTTTGCATCTATATTCATTAGAGAGATTGGTCTGTAGTTTTCTTTTTTTGTAATATCTTTGCCTGGTTTTGGTATGAGGGTGATGTTGACTTCATAGAATGAATTAGGTAGTTTTCCCTCCACTTCGATTTTTTTGAAGAGTTTGAGGACAGTTGGTACTAATTCTTTCTGGAATGCTTGATAGAATTCACATGTGAAGCCGTCTGGTCCTGGACTTTTCTTTTTAGGAAGCTTTTGAATGACTAACTCAATTTCTTTACTTGTGATTGATTTGTTGAGGTCATCTATTTCTTCTTGAGTCAAAGTTGGTTGTTCATGTCTTTCCAGGAACCCGTCCATTTCATCTAAATTGTTGTATTTATTACCGTAAAGTTGTTCATAGTATCCTGTTATTACCTCCTTTATTTCTGTGAGGTCAGTAGTTATGTCTCCTCTTCCATTTCTGATCTTATTAATTTGCATCCTCTCTCTTTTTCTTTTTGTCAATCTTGCTAAGGGCCCATCAATCTTATTGATTTTCTCATAGAACCAACTTCTGGTCTTATTGATTTTCTCTATTGTTTTCATGTTTTCAATTTCATTTATTTCTGCTCTAATCTTCGTTATTTCTTTCCTTTTGCTTGCTTTGGGGTCAGTTTGCTGTTCTTTCTCCAGTTCTTCCAAGTGGACAGTTAATTCCTGCATTTTTGCCTTTTCTTCTTTTCTGATATGGGCATTTAGGGCAATAAATTTCCCTCTTAGCACTGCCTTTGCTGCCTCCCATAAGTTTTGATACGTTGTGTTTTCGTTTTCATTCGCCTCGAGATATTTACTAATTTCCCTTGCAATTTCTTCTTTGACCCCCTTGTTGTTTAAGAGTGTGTTGTTGAGCCTCCACGTATTTGTGAATTTTCTGGCACTCTGCCTATTATTGATTTCCAACTTCATTCCTTTATGATCCGAGAAAGTGTTGTGTATGATTTCAATCTTTTTAAATTTGTTAAGACTTGCTTTGTGACCCAGCGTATGGTCTATCTTTGAGAATGATCCATGAGCACTTGAGAAAAAGGTGTATCCTGCTGTTGTGGGATATAATGTCCTATAAATGTCTGTTAAGTCTAGCTCATTTATAGTAATATTCATATTCTCTATTTCTTTATTGATCCTCTGTCTAGATGTTCTGTCCATTGATGAGAGTGGCGAATTGAAGTCTCCAACTATTATGGTATATGTGTCTATTTCCCTTTTCAGTGTTTGCAGTGTATTCCTCACGTATTTTGGGGCATTCTGGTTCGGTGCGTAAATATTTATGATTGTTATGTCTTCTTGTTTAATTGTTCCTTTTATTAGTATATAGTGTCCTTCTTTGTCTCTTTTAACTGTTTTACATTTGAAGTCTAATTTGTTGGATATTAGTATAGCCACTCCTGCTCTTTTCTGGTTGTTATTTGCATGAAATATCTTTTCTCAACCTTTCACTTTCAACCTATGTTTATCTTTGGGTCTAAGATGTGTTTCCTGTAGACAGCATATAGAAGGATCCTGTTTTTTAATCCATTCTGCCAGTCTATGTCTTTTGATTGGGGAATTCAGTCCATTAACATTTAGTGTTATTACTGTTTGGGTAATATTTTCCTCTACCATTTTGCCTTTTGTATTATATATATCATATCTGACTTTCCTTCTTTCTACACTCTTCTCCATACCTCTCTCTTCTGTCTTTTCGTATCTGACTCTAGTGCTCCCTTTAGTATTTCTTGCTGAGCTGATCTCTTGGTCACAAATTCTCTCAGTGACTTTTTGTCTGAGAATGTTTTAATTTCTCCCTCATTTTTGAAGGACAATTTTGCTGGATATAGGAGTCTTGGTTGGCAGTTTTTCTCTTTTAGTAATTTAAATATATCATCCCACTGTCTTCTAGCTTCCATGGTTTCTGCTGAGAAATCTACACATAGTCTTATTGGGTTTCCCTTGTATGTGATGGATTGTTTTTCTCTTGCTGCCTTCAAGATCCTCTCTTTCTCTTTGACCTCTGACATTCTAACTAGTAAGTGTCTTGGGGAACGCCTATTTGGGTCTAATCTCTTTGGGGTGCGCTGCACTTCTTGGATCTGTAATTTTAGGTCTTTCATAAGAGTTGGGAAATTTTCAGTGATAATTTCTTCCATTAGTTTTTCTCCTCCTTTTCCCTTCTCTTCTCCTTCTGGGACACCCACAACACGTATATTTGTGCGGTTCATATTGTCCTTGAGTTCCCTGATTCCCTGCTCAAATTTTTCCATTATTTTCCCAATAGTTTCTGTGTTTCTTTTGGAATTCAGATGTTCCATCCTCCAAATCACTAATTCTATCTTCTTTCTCTTTAAATCTATCATTGTAGGTATCCATTGTTTTTTCCATCTTTTCTACTTTATCCTTCACTCCCATAAGTTCTGTGATTTGTTTTTTCAGTTTTTCTATTTCTTCTTTTTGTTCAGCCCATGTCTTCTTCATGTCCTGCCTCAATTTATCGATTTTGTTTTTGAAGAGATTTTCCATTTCTGTTCGTATATTCAGCATTAGTTGTCTCAGCTCCTGTATCTCATTTGAACTATTGGTTTGTTCCTTTGACTGGGCCATATTTTCAATTTTCTGAGCGTGATCCGTTATCTTCTGCTGGTGTCTGGGCATTTAGTCAGATTTCCCTGGGTGTTGGACCCCACAGGTTGAAAGATTTTTCTGTGAAATCTCTGGGTTCTGTTTTTCTTATCCTGCCCAGTAGGTGGCGCTCGTGGCACACGTTTGTCTGCGGGTCCCACTAGTAAAAGGTGCTGTGGGTCCTTTAACTTTGGAAAACTCGCCGTGGGGGAGTTTCGCCAGCCGAAGCGGCTTGGAAGAGTGCCAGCCGGCCCGGGGGTCCAAACGCGGGGAGGGTCGCCAGCCGCCGCAGCCCGGGAGAGCACCTGTCCGAATTTCCTAGTCGGCCCGGAGCGCCAAGCGTGGCGGGAGGGCGCCAGCTGCCATGGCCCGGGAGAGTGCACCGTTCCCAGCCAGAACGGGGAGTCACGTGTTGGAAAGGGACCCCCCCCCCCGGTCACTGTTCTCCGCAGCCTGGGGATTTCCGATCCAATTCTCTCAGTTGGTCCGGGGGGCTGCGTGGGGGGGGGGGGGCGCCAGCCGCCACGGCTTCAGGGGACCGCCTGCCCAATTCTGCCAGCTGGCCCAGGAAGGAGGAAGGGAGGGTCTCCGGCCGCTTGCCGCCCCGCCCGGGGAAGCCCGCACCCCTTGGCGATCTCACCGGAGCGGGTTCTCCCAGTCAGTCAGCCGTTCCAGGATGGGGTACGCTGTCTTTTTGATCTCTGTCGTGGCTCCGGGAGCTGTTCTGTATCGTTTCTACTCCCCTAGTAGCTGTTCGGGGTCGCCTCTTCTTCCAGCCTTGCCTCGCCGTCCAGGGGGCCCTGGTGGGCAGACACACTCAGATGGGGCTTCTTGAATGGTCCGAGGCTTGACTAGTCCGTCCAAATTCTCGCGCAGCAGGCGCTCCAGGTGCGGCTCGGCCCAGGCGGCCAGGGTGCCAGGCAGTCCCCGGCGCCGCAGCAGTTCCCCCTCCTCCTCGAGTGCCACCACCCGGCCCTGCAGCGCGGCAGCCTGGGCGCCCAGCAGCAGGCAGGCGGCCGCCGAGCCCACGGAGAGCAGCAGGCACAGTGCGCTCACCGTTCGGGCCCCTGGCGCTGTCACGGGGCAACCCACGCAGCTTCCGCCACCCGCCGGGCCGCTCTGCCGCCGGTCACCACCGCACTCGCCGGGGCTCATGGCCAAAAGCTGTTAGATATTTTTAAAAGTCAGATGGTCTCAAAAGGAAGACACTCACACAGCCCCTTGAAGAGCAGTGTGGTGGTGCTACAGGAGGCTAAGGCTGGGTTTGCCATATGATCCTGAAATCCATTGCTCAGTATAGACCTGGAAGGGCTGAGTGTGGGACGTGAATAGACATTTGCACACTGGTGTCTCTGGTGGCCGTGTTCGGGATCCACAATGAATGGAGGTGGCCTAAGGGTGCTACAACTGAAGAATGAAAGGGGGGACTACGGTGGACACATACAATGGACTATTGAGCAGCTGCAAGAAGGAATGAACTTGTGAGGCATGCAGCTAGATGAATGAACCATAAGAGCTGTATGTTGAATGAACTGTCAGGAACAAAAACCACAAATATTATCATGCCTCAATCATAGGGACTAACTATAATATAAAACTTTGGTGAACTAAAGTTGAAAGCATGGGGCATCAAGTTGGGGCATATCGTAAAGGGTCCTAGATTGTAAGCTCTTACAGCAGTCACATATATTCAGGAGGTGTAACTGTTAATTCTAAATTCTCAGATACCAAGCTGTTTCTATATAACATGGTTTTTCCCAAGACCTTTGGGTTATTTATGTGACAACTGAGACTCAGAGTTAGAGCTCTGAAGCTATGAAAGTCAGCAGTAACCCATGTAGGAACTGTTTCAAAAGTTGAAAAAGTGATCAGACATAGAGTAGAAATATGAATGAAGCTGATCTGGATAGGACTAAGCTATATCAGAAGACTGAGTAAATGATGATATTATCCAAATTTTAAAACTTCAACTTCTGCATGAGACTAAAGAAAGAGAGATGTTTATTCGGTGCAAAATTTATAGTATGGGTAGTGCATTTCCTAATTTAACTTGTATGGTTAGTTTAGTTGAATGCCATAAGTACATGGAATCTTGAATAGGGCATGAGATTTTGTTGGTTTGTACAGGTCAGTGTGATGCCCCGATAAATACCAGAGTGATTTGGACAGTGAATAAAGAAGTATTTCAAAGTCCTCTTCAGGGAATGGGGAGAAAGAGGGAAATATTCAACTTCCCTATTTGGAGAATTTCTGATATTCTCACAAGCAGTCAGACAACCAAATCAATAGGTCGAGCCTTCGATCTTGGGGTTTGCCCTTATGAAACTTATCCCTGCAAAGGATAGACTAAGCCTAGTTAAAATTAGGCCTAAGAGTCACTCCCGAGAACCTCCTTCCTGGCTCAGATGTGGCCTCTTTCTCTCTAAGCCAACACCATGTATGGAATGGAAGACACTCACCTGGCATCTGATTTCTCTGTTGCAGCAGTGAAAACCATGGGACAATGGGATGATATCTTTTAATCTGTTGGAAGAAAACAATCACTGTGGTTGGCAGGATAACAGGCCCCAAAGACACCCAGAACCTGTGGATGCCTGGCCTGTACCACACAGCAGACTTTGCAGGTGTGATTGTGTTAAGGGTGGATTGGGGGTGGTTAGTCTGGATTATCTGGTTGGCCTAATGTCATCACAAGGGGCTTTTAAGAGAGAGATAAGAGAGTCAGAAAGGGATTTGAAGATGCTGTGCTGCTGCCATTGGAAATGGAGGTCGGAACTGCAAGCCAAGGAAGGCAGGTGGCCTCTACCCACTGGAAAAGGCCAGGATTCTCCCCCAGAGCCACCCACAGGAACCAGCCTTGGTTTTAGCCCAGAGAGACTTCTGAGCTCCAGAACAGTAAGACAGTAAATTTTTGTTGCTTCAAGCCACTAAGTTTCTGTAATTTGTCACAGCAGCCCTAGGAAACTAATACAATTTTCTTGAAACAAAAACCAAGACAGTTTGCTACAGCAGACCTGCACTAAAACAAAACAGCCTAAAGGACACACTTCAGGTAAAGAAAATTCCAGAAATAAAATCAGGGGGCAAGGAAAGTAAAAAGTATGTGGGAAGATCTAAGTGAATATGGACTGTATAATAGTAATAACATTTATAAATAACATGTTTAAAAACATGAAATTAAAATGCAAAACAGCATATAAAGCAAGAGAGAAATGGAGAGCAGGCTAGAGATTAACTCTTATAATTAAGGAATTATTTTGTCATTTCCATGCTAACCACTAAAAGAGTATAACAGAAAGTATGACTTCTAGACATATAGAAAGAAACTAATGGAATTTTAAAAAATCAACCTGAAATAAGACAAGTGAGTTCTCTAGGCAAACAGAATCTGCTCTGGTCTGCTAAATTGCTGAAATGCAATATACCAGAAATGGATTAGCTTTTAACAATGGGGATTTATTAAGTTACAAGTTACAATATACTAAGGCCATGGAAATGTCCAACTTAAGGCATCAACAAGAAGATACCTCCAGGGCGGGCCACAGTGGCTCAGCAGGCAAGAATGCTTGCCTGCCATGCCAGAGGACCCAGGTTTGATTCCCGGTGTGCCTGCCCATGTTAAAAAAAAAGGAAGATACCTCTACTGAAGAGAGGCCGTTCACATCCAGGGTTCCTTTGCAAACAGGAGTGCACATGGCAATGTCTGCTGGTCTTTCTCTCCATAATGTTACTGGGCTTCCTTTGGGTCATTGTTGGTTTCTCCCAAGGCATTTCACTCTAAGCTCTCTCTTTCCCTGAAACCTCTTAAAGGACTCCAATAAAGGATTAAGACCCACCTTGAATTGGTGGGTCACATCTCCATGGAAACAACCTAATCAAAAGATTAGGCCTGCCCCCACAAGGAAGGATGAAAAGGACAGAGGCTTTTGGGGGGTATATAACAGATATAAACTAGCACAGCAAGCAAAGAGAGGGAAAATTAGAAAACCTTTAAAAGATGGCAGATTTAAACTCTACTACATCAGCAGTAATGTAGATGGATTAAATGCTCCAGTTGAAAATTAGAAAACCTTTAAAAGATGGCAGATTTAAACTCTACTACATCAGCAGTAATGTAGATGGATTAAATGCTCCAGTTGAAATTCCGATATGATCAATCAGGTTCAAAAAAAAAAATCAAAATAAATTCTGCTTATAAGAGACACATTTAAATAATGAGACTATAGATGGTAAAAAGACAGGGAAAAATGTATCTTTCAAGCACACACCAAAAGAAAGATGTTGTGTAAAATTACTGAAGTCATCTTAGGTGTGATGATAGTATTGTAGTTATATAGGAGACTGTCCCTATCCTTGGGAGATGCGTGAAACGTTTATGATGACCTATCATGATACTTGCAGCTTATTTTCAAATGTCCGGAATAAAATGTGCATGCACACACGCGTGTGTGCACACACACACCAATACATATAGCATAAATGGGACAAAATAGTAAGAACTCCTGAATCTGGATCAAAGGTTTATCTCTGTTCATTGTATTGTTCTTTACATCTCCTAGGTTCCAGTTTTGGATAAGATGGGGTAAATATATTCAACCTTGTCTCTCCCACTGAGTGCAGCTGCTGAAATTGGACAGTATGCATGAAGTATTTGAGATCCCTGAAAAGTAAATAGTAATGGGAAGATTGGGGGTGGGGGAGCAAGAATTTGAATTACCACCAAACTGGTGGAGAATTTCCTGGTTTTTCTCCCATATTCCCTAGCCTGGACTCAAGAGAGCCCAAAATCCTGAAATGAGGACCAGGAGGTAGACAGAGAGAGCTCCAACGAAAGCCCTCTAGTTCTGACCCAGGAAAGGGGTCTCCTCATGCTCACAGAAAGTGGTAGAACCCCTTGGGGAGTTCTCGGGTTTTCAATTGTTTGGATTTATTTTAGTTTTTTGTTTTTCTTGGTTGTTGCTTTACTTTTCTCTATCCTCTCATGCTGCAACCCCTAGGAAACCCCATCACAGCTGCAGTAGTGACAAAGGGGGTTCATAAGCCCCTAAAATGCGGAGGGAAAGGAACTTTTCTCTCCAGTCAGAGGAGCAGTGATCCCAAAAGGGTAGAATGAATCTCCATGTTTTCCCTTCCTCTGTCCTCCCACTGCTTGGGCAAACACGCAGGTGCAGTTTCAGGGAATGTGCAGGAGAGCCCAGATTTCTGTCCAGAGGACTGAAAAGGGGAGTGCCAGACAACTAGAAAGTGCCTGGAAAATCACCAAGAGGAAGGGGCTATAGAACGTGACCTCCTAAAGTTGCTTTTCAATCCTGGGCTCGACCATAAGCTGTGCGTGTATGGGTCTCATCTTCATTAGTATAACAAAGACCCTGAGAACTAGACTACACATTTGCCCATTTCCCAAGCCCTAGACTGGCCAGTGGGTACTGCACAAGTAGGACATATTCAAAAAACACTGCAAAGCTTTGAAAACAAAACTGACATTCAAACTACAACCCACGCAAGGGTATTTGAAACTCACAGCCTGAACCCAACTGAATTGATTGCATGCCAGCAACTACATATCAACATTCTCAGTGGGATTTAAACAAAACCAAAGTCACATAACATAATCTTCAAATATCTAGAATACAATAAAAAATTATTTTGCATATGAGTCACATATAATCAGAAGTTATAACTATTATTTCTAAATTCTGAGATACCGCGCTGTTTATTCATAACCTGGTCACTCCCAGAAACTTCAGGTATTTATTAGAGCTCTGTAACTATAAAATCAGCAATACTCCATACAGGAACTGCTTAAAAAGTTGAAAAACTGATCAAACGTTGAGTCGAGATATGAATGCAACTGATCTGGATAAGACTAAAGTAAATCAGAATACAGAGCAAAAGATGATATAGTCCATATTTTAAAACTTCAACTTCTGTGTGAAACCAAAGGGAGAGATGTTTATTTGGTGCACAATTTACATTTTGGGGTGTGCATTTCCTAATTTAACTTGTATAGTAAATTTTGTTAAACACCATAAGTACGTGGAATTTTGAATAGGGTGTGAAATCTTGTTGGTTTGTTCAGGTTAGTGTGATGCCCCAATATATTCCAGAGTAATTTGGGCACGGAATAAAGAAGTATTTGCAAGGTACCCTTGGAGGATTGGGAGAAAAGAAGGAAATACTCAACTTCCCCATTTGGAGATTTTCTGATATTCTTGCAAGTAGTGGGGACAACCAAATAAATAGGCTGAGACCGCAATCTTGAGGTTCACCCCTATGAAACTTATTCCTGCAAAGGATAAACTATGCCTACTTAAAATTAGGCCTAAAGGTCACCCCCAGAAAAAGTCTTTTGTTGCTGAGATGTGGCCTCTCTCTCTAAGCCAACTCATCAGGTGAACTCACTGCCCTACTCCCCTATGAGGGACATGAATCTCAGGGGTATGAATCTCCCTGGAAACATAAGACAGAAATCCCGAGATTCACCAGGACCCAGCATCAAAGGATTGAGAAAGCCTTTTTGACCACAAGAGGGAAGAGAGAATTGAGACAAAATAAAGTTCAGTGACTGAGAGATTTCAAACACTACCAAAAAGCTATCCTGGAGGCCATTCTTATGCATTATATAGATAACCCTTTTTAGTTTATGATGTAGTGGAGTGCCTGGAGGAAAGTACCTGAAACTGTTGAGCTGTGTTCCAGTAGCCTCGATTCTTGAAGATGATTATATAAAGATACAGCTTTTACAATGTGACCGTGTGATTGTGAAAACTTTATGTCAGTTGCTTCTTTTATCCAGGATATGGGCAGATGAGTAAAAAAAATAAGGACTAAATAAATAATAGGGTGGACAAATGGTAAAATAAACTGGGTAGATAGAAATACAGGTGGTCAATGCAAGGGAGGTGTAAGGGGTATGGTATGTATGAGTTTTTTTCCTTTTTATTTCTTTTTCTGGAGTGATACAATAGTTCTAAAAAATTATCATGATGATGAATACACAACTATGTGATGATATTGTGAGCTATTGTACACCATGTATGGAATATATGTGTGTGAAGAGTTATCAATAAAAACATAAAAAAGCAATTTAAAAATTCTGCATAGGAAAAAACAGGAAAATCCAACAACAAAGGAAAAGACACCCTATTGAAAATTCCACATACTTATGGTGTTTAACAAAATTTACTATACAAGTTAAATTAGGAAATGCACACCCCAAAATGTAAATTGTGCACCAAATAAACATCTCTCCCTTCGGTTTCACACAGAAGTTGAAAAGACAACCAAGAAATCACAAAAATCTTCAGCAAAACATTAGCAAATGAAATCAAGCAACAGAAAGAAATAATCAAATACCACAACCAAATGGAAGATTTCCCAGGAATGTAAGCCTGGTTTAATACGTGAATATAAATGTGTAACTCACCATATCAACAGTCTAAAGGAGAAAACCATATGATCATATCAACCGAGAAAAGCATTTGGCAGAATTCAACATCCCTCCATAATAAACACTCTCAGCAAACCAGAAATAGGAGGGAACTTCCTCAACTGAACAAAGGGCATCTACAAAAAAAAAAAAAAAGCTACAATGACTATCATATTTAACAATGAAAGACTGAATGCTTTTACCTAAGATCAGGAACAAGGCAAAGATGTCCACTATCACCACCCTATTCAGCATCATACTGGTAGATGTGGCCAATGTAATAAGACAAGAAAACTAAAAGGCATATGACTAGAAAGGAGGAAATAAAACTGTCCCTATTCACACATTAAATGAAACTTTATGAAGAAAATCCCAAGAATTCTAAAAAAATAAAATCTAAGGATTAGTAAGTGAGGTTAGCACGGTTGCAGGATATAAGGTCAAAATACAAAAATCAATCCTGTTTCTATATACTACAATGAACAGCTGAAAACCAAAATTATAAAGCAACATCATTTTTATTAACTCCTCCAAAATTAAATGCCTAGGTATAAATCCAATGAGACATTACAGGATCTATGTGCTGAAAACAGCAAAACACTGATGAAAGACAGCATAGAAAACCTAAACAAATGAAAAGACATACCATGTTCATGGACCAGTAGATTCAATATAGTTAAGATGTCAATTCTTACCCAAAGCCACCTACTTATTTAACTCAATTCCAATGAAAATCCCTACATGAGCTTTTATATAAAATCTAAAATTTATATGGAAATATAAAGGAACTAGAATAGCCAAAACAATTTTGAAAAAGAAGAAAAAAATGGAGGATTCACACTACCTGATTTCAAGACTTACTGTAAAGCTGTAGTAATTGACACAGTGTGCTGTAATTGACACAGACCAATGGAACAAAATGAAGTCCAGAAATAAACCCATATAAATATGGCCAACTGACTTTTCAACAGCTTTATTGAGATACAACTCACATAATATATAATTCACCCGTTCAACGTATATGACCCAATAGTTTTTTGGTATATTCACAGATTTCATAATCAATTTTAAACATTTTCATCACTGTAAACATACTCTAGACCCATTATCAGTCATTTCCCATTCCCCAACATCATCAGTTTCACCACCCGTAGGTAACCACTAATCTATTTTCTGTCTTTATGGATTTGCTTATTTTGAACATTTCATATAAATGAAACCATATAATAAGTGGTCTTTTGTTTTTGAGTTCTTTTACTAGGCAAAATACTGTCAAGGGTCATTCATATTATTGCATGTATCATTACTTTATTCTTTTTATTGCTTACTAATACTCTTTTTATTGTGTGGTTGATTGAATCATGCACCCCAAGGAAAAAAATGTGTTTAAATTTAACCCCCATTTCTGTGGGTGTGAAACCATCTGTAAATTGGGCCTCTTGAAGATGTTATTAGTTAAGGTGTGGACAAATTGAATCATGGTGGGTCTTAATCTGTCTTTACTACAGAGGCCTTATAAAGAGAGGAAATTCAGAAATAGGCAGTAGAAGAAGAAACCAGACAGGTAGAAGCCAGAAATCAAAGAAAGCCACAGGAGAAGACCAAGGACCTTGCCATGTAACAAAGGCAGGAATGCAAGTCAGGAAATCCCAAGAATTGCAGCAAGCCATCACCAGAACATAACATCCCTGAGAGAAAACATGGCCTTGCCAGTATGTAGATTTGGAACTTCTGGCCTTTAAAACAATGAGCCAAAAATTATTTTTGTTTATGCTAACATGTTGTGTGGAATTTCTCACAACAGCTCTGGAAAACTAAGATAAGTGGACATACCATATTTATTTTTCCATTCATCACTTTATGGATATTTGGCTTGTTTCTACTTTTTATAATTTTGAGTAATGTTGATACAAATGTTTGTGCTCAAGATTTTATGTGGATATATATGTTGATTTCTCTTGAATATGTACCTAGTTGAGGAATTACTGGGTCATATAATAATATCACATTTAACATTTTGAGGAACTGCCAACTGTTTTTCAAGGCAGATGCATCATTTTTTTCAGAAGTCATTTATTTTTAATTGTGATAAAATATACATGGCATTAAAATCACTTTAGCCATTTTAGGTGGACAATTCTTTGACATTAAGTACATTGACAATACTGTATAACTTTCACCAGTATTTCAAAACTATTTTCATCATCCCATACCAAAACTCAAACTCATTTAACCCTTGGTTGACCCGTCCCACAGGTCTATCGAACCAGGACCTGAAAGAGGGAGTGAGAATTGGGGGGACAAGAGGCGCGACAGAAGGAGACAAGACAGGGTTCTGATCAAGTCTCGTTTATTGAGGGCGGGTTGAGGGTATTTATACTAAAGGAAAGGAGGAAGTGAGTAAATGCTGATGTGGAAGAGCTCTCTGATACTATAGGCTGATTTAAAAGGAAATACGGAAAGGTCCCTGGCGCTCTAGTAGGTCAGCTGATTTACGAGAAGGGCAGAGCAGAAGTGAAGACATAGAAACTTAACTGGGTTAGTACATAAGATGGCTTCAGGATACGAAATGGCCGACAGATCGCCGATGCCCTAGGCAGCTCCCCACACTTGGTAACCAACATTCTGCTTTCTGTTTCTATAATTTTTCTTGTTCTAAGTATTTCATATAACAGAAATCATGTTCCTCCTTTTGTGTCAAGGACACAGTTTCTCTCAACATAGTATCTTCCAGGTTCATCCATGTTGTAGTATGTATCAGCATTTCACGTCTCCTCATGGCTGTATAAAATTACATTATATGACTATACAACATTTTGTTTATCCATTCATCTGTTGATAGACAGCTGGGTTGCTTTCACCTTTTGACTACTGTGAATAGTGCTGTGATAAACATCGGTGTACAAATATCTGTCCAAGTCCCTGCTTTCAGTTCTTTTGGGTATTTAGGCAGGAGTGGAATTAATGGGTCATATGGTAGTTCTATGTTTACCTTTCTAAGGAAAAGTGTTTCACACAGCAGCTGCACCACTTATATTCCCACCAACAACATACAAGTATTCTTATTTCTCTGCAGCCTTGCAGAGAACATTTGTGTATTAGTCAGGATTCTCTAAGGAAACAGAACCAACAGAAGATATCTGTAAATGTGAGATTTTCTAAAAGTGTCTCATGCAACTGTGGGGATGCATAATCTCAAATTCCATAGGGCAGGCCATGAGCTGACAGCTCCAATGAAGGTGTTCAATAAATCCCCCAGGAGATGCTGACTGGCTGAAATGGAGAGAGAGATTCTCTCTTCTGACTTCTCCTTTAAACCCTTCAGCTAATTAGATTAAACATCAGTAATTG
This sequence comes from Tamandua tetradactyla, assembly GCF_023851605.1. Taxonomy (NCBI): domain Eukaryota; kingdom Metazoa; phylum Chordata; class Mammalia; order Pilosa; family Myrmecophagidae; genus Tamandua; species Tamandua tetradactyla. Next base: position 86,993,852 of record NC_135340.1, read on the forward strand.
CAGGAGGCACTCTTCTTGGCCAACTGCAGATGTAATCAGCCATGGATACAATCAATGTGCTGATCATTTAATAAACTAGCCTTCTGGTTAATTTACCAGTCATGAAATGCCCTTGCCAGTGCTTGCTTGACCAGACAACTAGGCACCAAAAACCTGGCCAAGTTGACACGTGAACCTAACCACACCAACTTGTTATTTTCAATGTTTTTAAGAATAGTTATCCTAATGAGTGAAAAATGGTATCTCACTGTAGTTTTGGTTTCCATTTTTCTAGTGGCTGATGATGCTGAGCATCTTCTCATATACTTACTGGCCATTTGAATATTTTCTTTGGAGAAATGTCTATTCAAATCCTTAGACTTTTTTAATTGGTTATTTGTCCTTTTGTTGTTGAGTTTTAGGAGTTCTTTATATGTTCTGTACATTAACTTTTATCAGATATATGGGCCAATTATTTTCTCTTATTCTGTAGGTTGTCTTCTCACATTCTTGATAATGTCCCTTGATGCACACGTTTTTAATTTTGATGATGGCCATTTTTTCTATCTTTTTATTTTCTTGTTTGTGCTTTTGGTGTAAAATCTAAAAATCCATTGCCTACTACAAGGTCCTGAAGATATTTCCCTATATTTTATTGTGAAAGCATAGTATTAGGCCTTAAATCTAGGTCATTGATCCATCTTAAATTAATTTTTGTATGTGGTGAGAGGTAGGGCTCCACACTCATTCTTTTGCATATGGATTTCCAGTCATCCCATCTCCATTTGCTGAAGAGACTATTCCTTTCCCCATTGCATGGGCTTTGCATCCTTGTTGAATAACAGCTGTCCATAGATGTGTGGATTTATATCTGGACTCTCAATTCTATTCCGCTGTTCTACCCTCATGCCAGCATCACCCTGCTTTCGCTACTACAGCTATAGTAAATTTAGTAAGTATATCAGAAAGTGTGAGCCTCCAACTTTTCTCTGTTCTTTTTCAAGATTATTTTGACTACTCAGGGCCCCTTGAAACTCCATATGAATTTGAGGATCAACTTTTCCATTTCTACAGAAAAAAAATGGAATTTTGATATGGATTGCATTAAATTTTTAGATTGCTTTAAGCAGTGTTTTAGTTTCCTAGCTGCTAAAACAAATGCCATACAGTGGTTTGGCTTAAGCAATGGAAATTTATAGTTCATGTTTTTGAGGCCAAGAGAAGTCCAAAATTGAGGCATCAGCAAAGTGATGCTTTCTACCCAAAGATTGTGGTATTTGGGAATGGTGGCCAGCGATCTTTGATCCTTGACTTTTCTATTACATGGTAGCATCTATTGCAGCATCTTCTCCTTTCTCTCCCAGGTTTGGTTGATTTCCAGGTTCTGGTTAATCATTGTGTCTTCAAGTTCACTGACCCTTTCTACTGCCTGTTGAAATCTACTGCTGAAGCCATCTAATCAGTTTTTCATTTCAATGACTGTACTTTGCTGTTCCAAAATTTCTGTTTGGCTCCTTTTTATAATTTCCATCTTTTTATTTTATTCATACCACAGTTTCCTAATTTCCTTTAGTTCTTTCTATATAGCTCATTGAACATATTTAAGACAGTTGATTTAAAATTTTTGATTAATAGTTCATCCTCTGGGATGGTTTCTGGCAAACTCATTTTTTGACCTGTGACTCGCCCATGTTTCTTGTTTCTTAATGAGTTTTGAATTTTTGTATAGAGCTGGAACTCTGGTGCTCCCACCTCCTGGGATTACTTCGTTTGTTTTTTCTATTATTGTTACTTGAGGGCTGGTGCTGTCAATTTGTGAATTTCCCAAACTACTCTTTCTCATAAACAGGGAATGGAAGGAGAAAGGGAAAAAAAGGTGCTGCTTCTTTATGACTTCTCTGCTGCTTTTGCCTGAAGGAAGTTGGAACAATGGTCACCTTCTGAGTTGGCCCCTCTGAAGTAGCTGATCAAAAGCAGTGACCAGCAATCAGAATGCACTCCCCGGGATTTTGGAGGACTGAGTCCTGATCGCCTACTCTGGCACCAGAAAACTGAACTAGAGTTACAGTCCTTTCTGCTGTCTGCCACATATCTGGGATGTAGGGTTTGGTAGTAACTGCATGGTGGGTGAAATTCACTGATGTTTACTAGTATACCAGCTTTCTCCTCCAGTTCTTCCTTGGCTGTTTCACAGTGTTCCACTAGTCTCCAGAGTTTCAAAATAGTTGACTCAGTAGTTCCTGAGAGTTCAGTAGTTGTTTTGGTGGAGGAATTGATTCCTGGAGCTTCCTACTCCCCCATCTTCCTACAATCCTGCTTCATCATTTTATACTCCCATCAGCAATGTAAGAAGTTTTCAATGTATCTACATCCTCACCAACACTTCTTATTACCTGCCTTTTTTATTATGGCCACCCTAGTGGGTGTGAAGTAGTATCTCATTATGGTTTTGTTTGCATTTCGCTAATGACTAATGATTTGGGGCATTTTCTCAGGTGCTTACTGGTTAGCAATAAGAAAGCAGTAAGCAGCAAAAAAAAATTTCGAAGTGGGCAAAAGACTTGAACAGACATTTCACAAATGGGTGTACAGATGGCAAAGCAATGCATGAAAATATTTCAACTTTGGAAAAATACAGATTTAAACTATAGTTAGATATCTCTGAACACCTATTAAAATGGCTAGGAGTAGATAATTGTTGGAAATTATGGTTACATGAAGGTTCATGGTAAGATTGTAGATTTAATCTACTACAAATATATTTAATCTAATCCAAATATACTGGTAATTATTGTAAATGCAAATGGGTCAAGAGATTAAATCATAAAACAAATATATTCTGTATAAGACACATTTAAAATAAGTATGAGAAAGGTTTAAAATAAGAGAATGGAAAAAGAGGTACAATGCAAACACAAACTAAAAGAAAGTTTGTGTGGCTCTATTAGCAAAGTGAACTAAGGCAAAAAGAATCAATAGAGAAAAGGGTAAATTCATGATGAACGTCTCAGTGTACAAAGAATATATAGCAATCCTGCATTCATGTGCACCCAGTAACACAGCTTCAATATATAGAAAGCAAAAGTTGGCAACTAAACAGAAAAATAGGCATGTCTACAATCACAGTAGATTTTACAAGTGTCTCTTCATCATAGAACAAAATTGACCTAACTGACACACATAGAACACTGCACCCATCAACTCTTTTCAAGCACACTGAAAATTAGGACAACTATATAAGCAATAATTTGAAATTGTTGATGTCATAAACAAGTCTCTTTAAAAATACAACTTATCAAACTGACACAATAAAAAATTGGAAAATCAAATAATCTTGTAATAATAAAAGAAGTGGAATCCATTAACAAAAGCCTTCCCACAAAGAAAATTCCAAGCCAAAAGCCTTCAGTAATAAATTCTTCCAAACATCAAAAAAGGAAATAATTGGATTTTACCAAAAAATAATTTGTTTAGAGACTGGAAAGTCAGAGGATAGTCCCTAACTCATTTTTTAAGTCATCCTAACTCAACACCAGAACCAGATATGAGCATAACAAGAAAAGGAAATTATAAGCCAGTGTCACTCATGAACATAGAGGCAAATTCCTAAACAAAATATCAACAAATATAATTTAGCAATATATTAAAAGGCTAATACATTTCAAGTGCATGCCGGTGTAAAAAAATAAAACTAATATATTGTTCTAGTTTGCTAGCTGCCGGAATGCAACACACCAGAGACGGATTGGCTTATTAATAAAAGGGGATTTATTTTGTTGGTTCTTCAGAGGAAAGGCAGCTAACTTTCCACTGAGGTTCTTTCTTACGTGGAGGGCACAAGGTGGTCTCTGCTGGTCTTCTCTCCAGGCCCCTGGGTTCCAACAACTTTCCCCGGGGTGACTTCTTTCTGCATCTCCAAAGGCCTGGGCTGAGATGCAAGTGCTGAGATGAGGAATGCCGAGCTGCTTAGCTGTGCTACGTTGCGCTTTCTCATTTAAGCACCAGCCAATTAAGTCAAACGTCACTCATTGAAGCAGACACGCCTCCTAGCCGACTGCAGATGTAATTAGCAACAGATGAGGTTCACGTACCATTGGCTTATGTCCGCAGCAACAAGACTAGGTATGCTCACCTGGCCAAGTTGACAACTGAATGTAACTAACACATATATATTCATTTATTTGGACTTATCTTCCTGTTTCTCCAGCCTTTCCTCTCCCCTTTTTTGGGAGCCAAGCTTTCAACAGCACACTTAGCACAGGTGAAGGGGGGTTAGAAATGGAACAAGTAAGTAAAAAGATTAAGTATGAGGGGATACAGGCTTCTCACTGTCAGGGAATAGAGTCATAAATAGATAAAAGGGAAGGCTAGAATAAACCCTGTGGTACCAGTGGAAACTCATGGTAATATAATAGATTATTAAATGCATAAATGGATGATAGATAAATTATGACTATATATAGATTATTTAGAAATAGAATATAAATTACAAAGGGATAATAGGTAGATATAGATAAACTTTGACTATGTATTATAAATAGATGATAGATATGTAGGGAGGTAGACAGATGTAGATGTAGAATCAGATATAGGTGTATGTATGTGTTTACTAAGAAGGCCTGGCAGCGGTGAAGCCCTGGAAGCAGTGAGCACACCCAGATGTCTAAATTCTGGTTTCTAAACTACTCCTAAAAGAAAAGATATTTCATATAAACAACACCAGAAAAAAGCAGGGGTAGCTATACTAATATCTCACAAATTAGACTTCAAAAGTAAAACAATTAAAAGAGACAAGTAAGGACACTATGTATCAATAAAATAAACAATTTTTTAAGAAGACATAGCAATCATGAATATTTATGCACTGAGCCAGAGTGCCCCAAAATGCATGAGGCAAACACTGACAACACTGAAGGGAAAGGTTGATACCTCTGCAATAATACTTGGAAACTTCAATTCCCTGCTCTCATCAATGGATAGAAAATTTAGACAGAGGATCAATAAGGAAACAAAGATTTTGAATAATACATTAAATTAACTAGACTTAATAGACATTTACAGCACATTACACCCCACAACAGCTGGATACGCATTTTTCTCAAGTGCTCAGGGATCGTTCTCAAGGATAGACCATATGCTGAGTCACAAAGCAAGTCTCAATAATCTAAAAAGATTGAAATTATACAAAACATTTCCTCAGTTTATAATGGAATGAAGTTGGAAATCAATAATAGCAGAGGGCCAGAAAATTCATAAATATACGGAGACTAAACAACACACTCTTAAACAACTAGTTGGTCAAGGAAGAAATTACAAAAGAAATCAGTAAATATCTCAAGGCAAGTGAAAATGAAAACACAACATATCAAAATTTGTGGGATGAAGCAAAGGCAGTGTTGAGAGGGAAATTTATTGCCCTAACTGCCTATATTAAAAAAGAAGAAAGAACAATACTCAAGGAATTAAATGTTCACCTGGAAGAACTAGAGAAAGAACTAGAGAAAGAACAGCAAACTAATCCCAAAGGAAACAAATAAGGAAAATTAGAGCAAAAATCAATTAAATTGAGAATATGAAAATAATAGAAAAAAATCAACAAAACCAGAAGTTGGTTCTTTGAGGAAATCAATAAAATTGATACATCCTTAGCTATGCTGACAAAAAAGAGAGACAGAGATGCAAATAAATAAAATCAGAAACAGAAGAGGGACATAACCACTGACCCCACAGATATAAAAGAAGTAATGAGAGGATATTGTGAGCAACTGTATGGTAATAAACTTGACAACATAGATTAAATGGACAACTTCTTAGAAAGGCATGAACAAGCAACATTGACTCAAGAAGAAAGAGACAACCACAACAACGAATCACAATAAGGAGATTGAATCAGTCATCACGAAGCTCCCAAAAAGGAAAAGTCTAGGACCAGATGGTTTCACATGTGAATTCTAACAAGGATTCCTGAAAGAATTAGTACCAATCTTGCTCAAATTCTTCAAAGAAATTGAAGAGGGAAGAATGCTACCTAACTCATTCTGTGAAGTCAACATCATCCTAACATCAAAGCCACACAATAATATGACAAGAAAAGAAGATTACAGACCAATCTCTTTAATGAATATTGTGCTGGTTTGAAATATGTATGTACCCTAGAAAAGCCATGTTTTAGCCTAATCCCATTTTGTAAAGGCAGCCGTTTCTGCTAATCCCTATTCAGTATTGTATGTTTGAAACTGTAATTAGATCATTGCCCTGGAGATGTGATTTAATCAAGAGTGGTTGTTAAACTGGATTAGGTAGAGGCTTGTCTCCACCCATTTGGGTGGGTCTTAATTAGTTTCTGAAGTCCCTATAAAAGAGGAAACATTTTGGAGAGAGATTTGGAGAGAGCAGAGAATGCTGCAGCACCATAAAGCAGAGAGTCCACGAGCCATCAACCTTTGGAGATGAAGAAGGAAAACACCTCCTGGGAAGCTTCATGAAACAGAAAGCCAGGAGAGAAAGCTAGCAGATGATGCTGTGTTTGCCATGTGCCCTTCCAGCTGAGACAGAAGCCCTGGCTGTGTTCACCATGTGCCTTCTCACTTGAGAGAGAACCCCTGAGCTTCATCAGTCTTCTTGAACCAAGGTATCTTTCCCAGATGCCTTAGATTGGACATTTCTATAGACTTGTTTTAATTGGGCATTTTCTCGGCCTTAGAACTGTAAACTAGCAACTTATTAAATTCCCCTTTTTAAAAGCCATTCTGTTTCTGGTATATTGCATTGTGGCAGCTAGCAAACTAACAAATATAGATACAAAAATCCTCAACAAAATACTTGAAATCAAGTCGAGCAGCATATTAAAAGAATTATACACCATGACCAAGTAGAATTTATTCCAGGTACGCAAGGCTGGCTGAACACAAGAAAATCAATTAGTGTAAGACACCATATATTAGTTTGCTAATGCTGCCCAAAAGCAACATACCAGAGTGGAATGGCTCTTAAAAAAGGTTTTTAATAAGTTAGAATTTTACAGTTCTAAGGCCATAAATCTGTCCTAAGGCATCCAGAGAAAGATGCCTTGGCTCAAAGAAGGCCGATCTGGGAAAGAACGTAGCTGGCATCTGCTGGTCCTTCTTCCCAGTTCCTTTGCTTCCAGCTTCTGATGCCAGTGGTTTCCTTTCTAAGTGTCTGGGTATTCACTTAGCTGCTTCAGGGCACAACTCTGGTGTCTGGCTTGCTTAACATCTCATGGGAAAGCATCTGGCAATGTCTGCTGGACTGGGCCTATGTCTAGGCACCTGCTCTCTATCAGCACTCCAAGCTTCTTGAAACACCCATGTCTCAATCAGCTCTGAAGCAACTGTTCTGCATCTGCTTTTCCAAACATCTGTGACTATGTCCACATCTGAGGTCTCTTCAAAATGTTTCCCTTTTAAAGGGCTCCAGTAAACTAATCAAGACCCACCTTGAATGAGTGGGGTCACATCTCCATCTAACCAAAAGACCACACCACAATAAGGCATGCCACATCTTCAAAAAGATAATTTAATCAAAGGCCTCACCCACAACTGGGAGCATTACATCTCCATGGGTATACTTTAATCAGAAGGGTTTCCACCCTAAATACTGAATCAGGATTAAACAATCATCTCTTTTCTGGGGTGCACAGCACTTTTAAACTACCACACACCATATCAATAAGTCAAAGCAGAAAAACCACATGATCATCTCAATTGATGCAGAAAAGGCTTTTGACAAAATTCAGTACCCTTTCTTGATGAAAACACTTCAAAGGATAGGAACAGAAAGGAACTTCCTCAAAATGATAAAAGGAATATATGAAAAACACACAGCTAACATCATCCTCAATGGATAAACACTGATCAGGAATAAGACAAGGATGCCCCCCATCACCATTGTTATTTAACATTGTGCTGGATGTTCTAGTCAGAGCAATTAGACAAGAAAAAGAAATAAGAGGCATCCAAATTGGAAAGGAAGAAGCAAAACTCTCACTGTTTGCAGATAACATGATACTAGATGTTGGAAATCCAAAAAAAATCTACAGCAAAGCCACTAGACCTAATAAATGAGTACAGCAAAGTAGCAGGGTACAAGATCAACACCCAAAAATCAGTTGCATTTCTACACACTAGTAATGAGCAATCTAAGAAGGAAATCAAGAAAAAAATTCCATTTATAATGGCAACCAAATACTTAGGAATAAATTTAACTAAGGACACAAAAGACCTATACACAGAGAACTGCAAGAATTTACTAAAGGAAATCATGGAAGACCTAAATAAATGGAAGTGCATATCATGTTCATGGATTGGAAGACTAAATATAGTTAACATGTCAATTCTACCTAAATTGATTTATAGATTCAATGCAATACCAATTAAAATCCCCAAGAATTTACTTTGCAGAAATAGAAAAACCAATAACTGAATTTATTTGGAAGGGCAGGATGCCCCAAATAGCTAAAAATTTTCTGAGAAAGAAAATTGAAGTAGGAAGTTGACACTACCTGACTTTAGAGCATATTACAAAACTACAGTGGTCAAAACAGCATGATACTAGCATAAGAATAGATATATTGACCAAAGGAATCTAATTGAGTATTCAGAAATAGACCCTCTTATCTATGGACAATTGATCTTTGATAAGGTGGTCAAGCCAACCCATCTGGGACAGAGCAACCTCTTTAATAAATGGTTCTTGGAGAACTGGATATCCACATGCGAAAGAATGGAAGAGGATCCATATTTCACACCCTATACAAAAATTAACTCGAAATGGGTCAAAGACCTAAGCATTAGAGCTGAGGCCATAAAACTTTTAGAAGAAAATGTAGGGAAATATCTTATAAATCTTGGATAGAAGGTAGTTTCCTAGACCTTATATCCAAAGCACTAGCAATGAAAAAGGAAATACATAAATGGTTTTACCTCAAAATTAAACATTTTTGTACATTAAAGAATTTTCTCAGGAAAGTAAAAAGGCAATCTATGCAATGGGAGACAATATTTGGAAACCACACATCAGATAAGGGTTTAATATCCAACATATATAAAGAGATTCTACAACACAACAAGAAAAAGACAACCCAATTAAAAACGGGCAAAAGTAGGTACCCTCCCAACCATTGGAGACCCCCAAGAATATAGGCCAAGCTCTGGATTTTGAGGCTTGCTCTTTTGAAACTTATTTCTGTAGGGGAGAAGCTAAGACTACTCATATCAAGGCACAAGAGTCGCTTTCAGGAACCTTTTTGTGGCTCAAATCTGGCCTCTTTCTCTAACTGCCTGACTTTAAAGCATATTACTACCCTGCAAGGAAAATCGTTGCCCTCCTCCTTACATGGTACAAGCCATTCAGGGGTGAAAATCTCCCTGACAACATGAGATGTGACTCCCAGGAATGAGTCTGGCCCTGGCACTGTGGGATAAACAATGCCTTCCTAACCAAAAGGGGGAAAAGAAGTGTAATAAAATAAGGCATCAGTGGCCAAGAGAAATCAGATGGAGTCAAGAGGCCATCCTGGAGGCTGTTCTTATGCAAGCTTCAGTAAGATAGTGCTAATTGTCATGGTTTGCTAAGCCCCAATTAACATCACTCATTGTCTCTTAAAAACACCTAGGTCTCAGGTGGGCCACAGTGGCTCAGCAGGTAAGAGTGCTTGCCTGCCATGCCCAAGGACCCAGGTTCAATTCCCGGTGCCTGCCCATGTTAAAAAAAAACAAAAACAAAAAAAAACACCTAGGTCTCAACTGAGACTCTATAAAGGTTTCATGCACTAGGTTTGCCTTCCCGCAAACATATAATTCCTGCAACATATAATTCCCAGAGGATTCCTAGGTCAGATAAATCCTGAAACTCAGAGAGAACAGCCTCACCAGGTTTATCAATTAATTACATCCCTCTTTCCTTCAGTGTGGAGACCCCTTCTCAACATGAAAAAGTCAGAAAAGGCATTCTCCAAAGATCCCTATAGAATGCGAGAAGGATGAAAGAAGAGGGGGGAGTATAACAGAGAAAATGGGATTTAACAAATGAGTATGGCTGCTGAACCACTATATTGATATTCCTGCTAGCCTCCAGCATTTTGGAGCAGCTAGAAGGAAAAATCTGAGATGATGGAATGGTAGCCCATGACAAACTCTGGAATTTGTTCTGTAACTACTTGGTGAAGTATACTTTGAAATTATTGAGTTTTTTTCTTTCTTTGCTTTGTAAATATGTTATATTATACAATTTTAAAAGTTTAAAAAATGGGCAAAAGACATGAACAGATATTTTTCAGAAAAGGAAATACAAATGACTAGAAGGCACATGAAAAGATGCTCAACTTCACTGGCTATTAGGGAAATACAAATCAAAACCACAGTGCAATATCTCACACCCACTAGAATGGCCATTATCAAAAATAAAGAAAGAAAGAAACCAACAACTACTAGAGAGGATGTGGTGAAAGAGGTACACTTATCCACTGTTGGTGGGAATGTAAAATGGTGCAACCACTGCGGAAGACAGTGTGGTGGTTCTGCAGGAAGCTAAGTATAGAATTGCCATAAGATCCAGCAATCCCATTACTAGGTATATATTCAGAGGAACTGAAGGCAAGGACACAAATGGACATCTTCACTTCAATGTTTATACCAGTATTATTCATGATTGCCAAGAGATGGAAAAAGCCCAAATGTCCATCAGCAGATAAGTAGCAAAACAAGATGTGGAATATACATATGATGGATATTATACAGCTGTAAAAATAAAGTCACAAAGCATGTAACAGCATGGATGAAACTTGAGGACATAGGCTGAGTGAAATTCACCGGAAACAAAAGGACAAATACTGTATGGTCTCGCTAATATGAACTAACATTAATGAGTGAACTTTGAGAGTAAATTTGAGAACACAGGTTATCAGGAGATAGAATAGGGGTAGAGATTGAGCATTTAGTGTTGAAGGAGTACTAAATGTGCAACAGAACTGATTGTAAAAATTCAGAAATGGATGGCACAATATTACTTGATTGTAGCACAATAATATAAGTACACTGAATGAAGCTAAATATGAGTACAGTTGAGGGAGAAGGGCTGGGGGCACATATGACACCAAAAGGAAAGAAAGAAGATAAAAATTGAGACAGTGTAATTTAGGTATGCTTACAGTGGATGATGATGGTGATTATATGTACAAATATAAGAATGTTCTTGCTTGAGGGAGAACAAATGAGTGTCAACATTGCAAATGTTGAAAATGAGATGGTATACAGGGAAAAAATACAATGAATGCAAGCTAGCTAGGGTCTATAGCCAACAGTCACATCGTAAAATGCTTCCACTGAATGTAACAAAGGCATTATGCCGAAGCTAAATGTTCACAAGTCGGGGATATAGGGAAGGGGTATGGATTCTTTGTGGAAGAAAAGGAAATGTGTTCATATAGAGTGTGACAGAAAAGGCATGGCTATATGACTATACCAGGAACCATTTATTTTTTACTTAGGTTGAATTGTACAATATGTAAATACAACTGTTTAAAAATGAACAGAAAGGTGCACGGGTAGTTCAGTGGTAGAATGCTTGCCTTCCATGCAGGAGACTCAGGTTCAATTCCAGGACCATGCACAAAAAAAAAAAAAGAACAAAGAAAAGCACATGCTGGAGAAAATGAGGAGAAAGAGATGTATTTATTCCCTGTTGGTAGGGAAGCTAAGAGGTACAGCCCCTTGGAGGGCAGTGTGGTGGTTCCACAGTAGGTTAGGGGTGGAGTTGCCATATGATCCTGAAACTCCATTGCTCGGTATATACCTGAAGGAACTGAGTGTAGGAACATAAATGGACAGTTCAATGGCAGTTCCTCAGGAAGCTTAAAGTTGTCTTATAACCCAGCAATCCTGATACTTGGGATATATCCAGAAGATCTGAAAGCAGGGACATGAACAGACATTTACACACTGATGTTCATAGCACCATTATTCACAATTGCCAAAAGGTGGAAACAATCCAAGTGCCCATAAACAGATAAATGGATAAACAAAATATGGTATATACATACGATGGAATATTATTCAGTAAGAAGGAATGAAGTCTTGAACTATGCAACAACACCGATGAACCTTGAGGATATTATGTTAAGTGAAATTAGTCAAATGCAAAAGGACAAATATTGTATGATCTCACTGACGTGAACTAATTATAATATGTAAACTCATAGGCATAAATTATAGAATATATGTTACTGAGATATAGAATGAGTCTAAGGAATGGTAAGTGGTTGCTTCATAGTGCAGAATGTTTAACTAGGTGGAACTTAAATGTTACGAAACGGACAGAGGTGACAGTAACACATTATTGTGAGAATAATGAACAGTACTGAATAGTGGGAGAGTGTGGTGAAAGGGGAAATTTAGAGTCCTATACGTCACCAGCAGGAAAGTTGGAGGTGGGAATGTATAACACAGTAGATCTTGGGGTGGATAGTATCTGTGATTAACTGTCCAAATATAAAAAGTTCTTTCATGAACTGGAGCAAGTAGACACCACTATTACAAGGACTTAATAATAGAGTGGTACATGGGGGAAATGTACCTATTGCAAACTATGGACTGTGGTTAACAATAATATTTTAGTATTCTTTTATCAATAGTAACAAGTGTACCACACCAATACTATGGGTCAGTAATGGGGCAGGGGGAATAAGGGGTATAGGAGGATTTGCAAAAAAATCTGCAAATGGGAGGATATCTGCAAAAAAATCCTTTTTTATTTGTATTTCTTTTCTGGAGTAATGAAGATGTTCTAAAATTGATCATGGGGATGTATGCACAACTATGTGACAATATTGTGAGGCAGTGATTGTATACATTTGAATGGTTTGTATGGTATGTGAATATATTTTGATAAAATTGCATTTAAAAATGGAAGGAATTTACATTGAAAGAGCAGATTCCTATAAAAATACTCAAAATAAAGCAGGCCACGGTGACTCAGCAGGCAAGAATGCTTACCTGCCATGCCAGAGGATCTGGGTTCGATTCCCAGTGCCTGCCCATGTAAAAAAAAAAAATATATATATATATATATATATATACATATATATATCTGTATATATATATACACTCAAAATAGTGGGCTTGTGTCTGAGATTAAACTATTTAATATTATTGTACATTCTAAAGTGCATATACATTGATATTTCAAAAATATCACTGGATAATTTAATCTATCTAGATTAAAAACAAGGAAGACATTTTTCTGCTGTCTGCCAAAAGTTAAGGATGAAGGGAACAGTTGCCTTGATGTAAGTTTACATCCAACTCAGGAGGGAAAATGTTTGTGAATTGTATAAAGGTGTTAATGATTACTCAAAACTAAGTTAAAGATGATTTCCTACCTGATGTTGCTTCAATGAAAGCTATTTTAAAAGGAAAAAAATAATAAAAAAAGGAAGAAGAAAGAGCTAAATTCAAAGAGCAAGTTGCATACCTGGAAGAACCAGAAAAATAACAGCAAACTAAACCCACAGGAAGCTGAAGGAAAGAAATAAAGATTAGAACAGAATTAAGTGAAATAGTAAATAAAAATAATAGAAAGCATTAACAAAATTAAAAGTTGATTCTTTGAAAAGATCAATAAAATTGACAAACTCTTAGCTGAACTGAAAAAAAAAGAGAGAAGATACAAAAATCAGAAAAGAGAGAGAAAGTCCTTACTTCTTATACCACAGAAATAAAAAGGATCACAAGAGGATACTATGAACAATTGTATGCCAACAAATTAGACCATCTAGATGAAATGGGCAAATTCCTAGAAGCATACAAACAATCTACACTGACTCTAGAAGAAATAGACTATCTCAACAGACCAGTTACAAATAGAGAGATTGAATCAGTCATCAAAAATCTCCCAAGGAAAAAAAAGGCCAGGACCACATAGCTTCACTGTTGAATTCTACCAAACTTTGCTAGGAGAATTAATATCAATCCTGCTCAAACGCTTCCAAAAAATTTAAGAAAAGGAAAATTACTTGACTCACTCTACAAAGCCAACATCACCCTAATACCAAAGCCAGATAAAGACACTAAAAGAAAAGAAAATTACAGACCAATCTTTCTAATGAATATAGATGCAAAAATCCTCAATAAAATTTAATCCAACAGCACATTAAAAGACCTATACACCATGACCAAGTGGATTTTATCCCAGGTATGGTGGTTCAGCACAAGAAAATCAAGTAATGTAGTACACACATTAACAAATCTAAGGGGGAAACCACAGGATCATCCTGATTAATGCAGAAAAGGGTTCTGACAAAACCCAGCATCCTTTCTTGCTAAAAACATTTCAAAAGGGAGGAATAAAAGAAAACTTCCTCAACCTGATAAAGGGCATATACAAAAAAAAAAAAAACCCACAGCCAACACTGCACTTAATGGTGAAAGACTGAAAACTTTCCCTCTAGGATTGGAAACAAGGCAAAGATGCCCACTATCAATACTGTTGTTCAACACTGTGCTGAAAGTTCTAGCCAGAGCAATCAGACAAGAAAAGAAATAAAAGACATGCAGATTGGAAAGAAAGAAGTAAAACTGTCACCATGTGCAGATGACATGATCCTAAAAATTGACAACAAAGCTACTAGAGATAATAAACTAAGCAAACAAAGTGGCAGGATACAAGATCAACATGCAAAATTCAGTAGTGTTTCTGTACACTGGTAATGAGCAATCGGAGGAGGAAATCAAGAAAAGAATTCCAATCACAATAGCATCTAAAAGAATCAAATATCTAGGAATAAATGTAGCCAAGGATGTAAAGGACTTATACATGGAAAACTACAAAACTTTGCAAAAAGAAATCAAACAAGGTCTAAATAAATGGAAAGAGGCAAAAAAGAGTATCAGCACAAAATAAAGAACCTAGAAACAGGCCAGGCACAATGGATGCAAGATCTACAACAAGATGGCACTGCAGAGCAATGAGGAAGGATTGGCTTTTCCATAAATGGTGCTGGGACAATTAGTTATCCATATAGAAAAAAAGTTAAAACTCACAGAGCTGCCCAATTTTACTCACACCTCATACCCTTTACAAAAAAAAAGCAATTCTATGTGATTTGCAGCCCTAAATATTAACAGGAAAAGAAAGAAGAAAGGGGGGAATGACAGAGGGAGGGAGGGAAGGAAACTTTATTAGAAGAAAGAACTTAGGGGACAAATTAAATGGAACACAAAAAACTGTATCCATACAAAGAAAAGACTGATAAACTAGACCGAATGAAAATTAAGAGCTTCTGTTCATTGAGAGACAGCACTGAGAATGACGAGGCAAGTCATAGAGAGGGAGAAGATACTCACAATAGGTAAAACCAAAAAAAAAGGTACCGTCTCCAGTATACATTAATAAGTTGTACATATTAGGTAGATACTCCAATGGGAGAAAATGGGAAAGAGACTCAAACAGGCACTTCTTCAATGTCCAACTATGAGATGCTCAACATCTTTGGGTATCAAGAAAATACAAATCAAGCCACAATAAGATACCTCCACACATCCACAAGAATGACTAAAATTAAAAAGACCGACCATACCAAGTTTTGGCAGGATGTGAAGCAACTGGAACTGTCCTATACTGATGACAGGAACATAAACTGACAATTCACTGAGGAAAAGTGATAGTATATTACAAAAGCTGAACACAGGCACACCCTGTGACTCAGGAAATCTCCTAGATACAGACCAACAGAAATGTGCACACAGGAGCAACAGAACATTCACAGAAACACTATCTGTAATGGCTAAAAACTGGAAACCACCAAATGAATAAATAAATTAAGGATATTCATATAACATTTAGTACAGCAATTAAACTACATGAGTGACTACCATATCCAACATGTTTGAAATTCACAAAGTAATGTTTTAAAAAGAAGCCAGGGGGTGGGCCACACTGGCTCAGCAGGCCGAGTTCTCACCTGCCATGCCAGAGACCCAGGTTCGATTCCCAGTGCCTGCCCATGCAAAATAAATAAATAAATAAGCCAGACACAAAAGGATGTGTATTGTATGATGCTATTATATAAGAATTCAAAACAAGATGAAACAAAGCAAAAGAAAAGCAAGAGTAAATAGCATTAAAGTTGGGATGAGATTATTTGTAGAGATGGAAGAGAACACCTGGGAGTTTCAGGGATGCTAGCCACATTATATTTCTTGTACTAGGCAGCGACTATATGGGAGTTCACTTGGGAGTAATTCCTTGAGCTCAGCTCTGAGTATTTATGCAGTTTTCTATATACGTACTAGATTTCACAGTAAAACAGGTAAAGTGAAAATATTAAACTCAAATCAAAGAAGACAATGGATAGAGAATTCTAAAGTATTAAAAGAAAATAACTGTGAATCTAAAATTCTATATACAGGCAAATTTTTATTCACATAAGGATAAAAAGGCCTCAGAAAGTTTGTCACATGATGACCCGCTTGAAAATACATTTATAGAAAAAATCAGAAACACATTCAAGAGACTCTTCAAGAGATCCAGCATGGTAAATATAATAAAAATTTCAGTAATGTTTATGGTTGTCTTAAAATAAATCTAGAACAAAAGATAATGGAACAAAAAAGAAGAAGAAAATAAATTCTATAAAAACTGAGAACTCAAATTTAGACAATATCAATAAGAACTTAAGCAAGCAAAAAGACAAGCTAAAGGAGACAGGTAGAGATACTGATAAGTTGTTTTAGTTTCCTCATTGCTAAAGCAAATGCCATCTCGGCTCACAGTTTGAGGTTAAAAGTCTAAAACTGAGAAGCCAGTGAGGTGATGTTTCCTTCCCCCAGGCTGGTGTTCTGGGGCTGGCTGCTAGTGATCCTTGGTCCTTGGCTCCTATGTCACATGGCCATACTCATGAGTGTCTTCTCCTTTCTCTTTCACATCCCATTGCCTTTGTCTTCTTACTTCCCATGGTCTTCTATCTGTCTGAATTTCATCCTGCCTATAAAGGACTGCAGTAATAGGGTTAAGACCCATCCTGACTGAGTTGGGCCATATTTTAACAGGAGTAACCTCATCAAAAGATCCTACTTACAAGGTTCACACCCTCAGGAATGGGTTAAGTTTAAGAAAATGGTTTTTCTGGGGTAAAAAGCACCAAACCTCCACAATAAGGGTAAATAAATATGACAATGAGTTTCAAGGTAAGAGCAACTACCACAAGAATGAAAACAGAATGCATAATTGTTAAGCCACCAGAAGAAAATTCTATCTAGCCTGTGGAAATCAGAAAAGAAGGAAAAAAAGAAACAACAAAAGTAAATGGAAGATATAAAACAAGACAGCAGGAAGGATGTCTAATATAATAGTAACTACAGTAAATGTAAATGGATTAAATTAATCACTTAAAACAGAGATTATTTTATTAGAATAAAAAACAAGTGTCGTCTTTCTCCGCCAGCCCGCCGCGCGGCGCCCACGCCCCGCAGCAGCCGAGCCGCCCGACCTCCTTCGCCCCTCTCTTTCTCCGCCGGCCCGCCGCGCGGCGCCCACGCCCCGCAGCAGCCGAGCCGCCCGACCTCCTTCGCCCCCCTCCTCCCCCTCCTGCTCCGGCTGCTCTCCAACCACCACGGTGCCCTCTTCCCCCGCCTTCACCGTGCTCCTCCGCCACCAGCCTCGACAGCCTTGCCGCCCTCACCTTTCCTCCTCCAGAACAGCTACTGGGGGAGTGGAGATAGTACAGAGCAGCTCCCGGAGCCACGAGGGAGATCAAAGGGACAGCGTACCCCATCCTGGAGCAGCTGACTGTCTGGGAGAACCGGCTCCGGTGAGATCGCCGAGGGGCACGGGCTTTCCTGGGTGGGACGGCAGGCGACCGGAGTCCCTCCCTTCCACCTTCCCAGGCCGGCTGGTAGAATTGGACAGGCGGTCCCCTTAGGCCGCGGCGGCTGGTGCCCCCACCACACGAGGCCCCCCGGAACAACTGAGATAGTTGGGTCGGAAATCCCCAGACTGCGGAGAACAGTGACCGGGGGATCCCTTCCAAACACGTGACTCCCCCGTCGGCTGGGAACAGTGCACTCTCCCAGGCTGCGACAGCTGGCGCCCTCCCGCCACGCTTGGTGCCCAGGGCCGACTAGCTAATTTGGCCGGACGCTCTCCTGTGCTGCGACGGCCGGCGACCCTCCCCGCATTCGGAACCCCAGGCCGGCTGGCATTCTTCCAAGACGCTTCGGCTGCCGAACCTCCCCTACGGCGAGAATTTTCTAGAGTTAAAGGACCTACAGCAACTTTCACTGGTGGAACCCACAGACAAACGTGTGCCACGAGCGCCACCTACTGGGCAGGATAAGAAAAACAGAACCAAGAGATTGCACAGAAAAATCTTTCAACCTGTGGGGTCGAACACCCGGGGAAATCTGACTAAATGCCCAGACGCCAGCAGAAGATAACGGATCACGCTCAGAAAATTGAACACATGGCCCAGTCAAACGAAGAAACCAATAGTTCAAATGAGACACAGGAGCTGAAACAACTAATGCTGAATATACGAACAGAAATAGAAAACCTCTTCAAAAACGAAATCGATAAATTGAGGGAGGACATGAAGAAGACATGGGCTGAACATAAAGAAGAAATAGAAAAACTGAAAAAACAAATCACAGAACTTATGGAAGTGAAAGATAAAGTAGAAAAGATGGAAAAAACAATGGATACCTACAATGACAGATTTAAAGAAACAGAAGATAGAATTAGTGATTTGGAGGATGAAACATCTGAATTCCAAAAAGAAACAGAAACTATCCAGAAAAGAATGGAAAAATTTGAACAGGGTATCAGGGAACTCAAGGAAAATGTGAACCGTACAAATATACGTGTAGTGGGTATCCCAGAAGGAGAAGAGAGGGGAAAAGGAGGAGAAAAACTAATGGAAGAAATTATCACTGAAAATTTCCCAACTCTTATGAAAGACCTAAAATTACAGATCCAAGAAGTGCAGCGCACCCCAAAGAGATTAGACACAAATAGGCGTTCCCCAAGACACTTACTAGTTAGAATGTCAGAGGTCAAAGAGAAAGAGAGGATCTTGAAGGCAGCGAGAGAAAAACAATCCGTCACATACAAGGGAAACCCAATAAGACTATGTGTAGATTTCTCAGCAGAAACCATGGAAGCTAGAAGACAGTGGGATGATATATTTAAGTTACTAAAAGAGAAAAACTGCCAGCCAAGACTCCTGTATCCAGCAAAATTGTCCTTCAAAAATGAGGGAGAAATTAAAACATTCTCAGACAAAAAGTCACTAAGAGAATTTGTGACCAAGAGACCAGCTCTGCAAGAAATACTAAAGGAAGCACTAGAGTCAGATACAAAAAGACAGAAGAGAGAGACATGGAGAAAAGTGTAGAAAGAAGGAAAGTCAGATATGATATATATAATACAAAAGGCAAAATGGTAGAGGAAAATATTATCCAAACAGTAATAACTCTAAATGTCAATGGACTGAATTCCCCAATTAAAAGACATAGACTGGCAGAATGGATTAAAAAACAGGATCCTTCTATATGCTGTCTACAGGAAACACATCTTAGACCCAAAGATAAATATAGGTTGAAAGTGAAAGGTTGGGAAAAGATATTTCATGCAAATAACAACCAGAAAAGAGCAGGAGTGGCTATACTAATATCCAACAAATTAGACTTCAAATGTAAAACAGTTAAAAGAGACAAAGAAGGACACTATATACTAATAAAAGGAACAATTAAACAAGAAGACATAACAATCATAAATATTTACGCACCGAACCAGAATGCCCCAAAATACGTGAGGAATACACTGCAAACACTGAAAAGGGAAATAGACACATATACCATAATAGTTGGAGACTTCAATTCACCACTCTCATCAATGGACAGAACATCTACACAGAGGATCAATAAAGAAATAGAGAACCTGAATAATACTATAAATGAACTTGACTTAACAGACATTTATAGGACATTACATCCCACAACAGCAGGATACACCTTTTTTTCAAGTGCTCATGGATCATTCTCAAAGATAGACCATATGCTGGGTCACAAAGCAAGTCTTAAAAAATTTAAAAATATTGAAATCATACACAACACTTTCTCGGATCATAAAGGAATGAAGTTGGAAATCAATAATAGGCGGAGTGCCAGAAAATTCATAAATACATGGAGGCTCAACAACACACTCTTAAACAACAAGTGGGTCAAAGAAGAAATTGCAAGAGAAATTAGTAAATACCTAGAGGCAAATGAAAATGAAGACACAACATATCAAAACTTATGGGACGCAGCAAAGGCAATGCTAAGAGGGAAATTTATTGCCCTAAATGCCTTTATCAGAAAAGAAGAAAAGGCAAAAATGCAGGAATTAACTGTCCACTTGGAAGAACTGGAGAAAGAACAGCAAACTAATCCCAAAGCAAGCAAAAGGAAAGAAATAACAAAGATTAGAGCAGAAATAAATGAAATTGAAAACATGAAAACAATAGAGAAAATCAATAAGACCAGAAGTTGGTTCTATGAGAAAATCAACAAGATTGATGGGCCCTTAGCAAGATTGACAAAAAGAAGAAGAGAGAGGATGCAAATAAATAAGATTAGAAATGAAAGAGGAGACATAACTACTGACCTCACAGAAATAAAGGAGGTAATAACAGGATACTATGAACAACTTTACGCTAATAAATACAACAATTTAGAAGAAATGGACAGGTTCCTGGAAAGACATGAACAACCAACTTTGACTCAAGAAGAAGTAGACGACCTCAACAAACCAATCACAAGTAAAGAGATTGAATTAGTTATTCAAAAGCTGCCTAAAAAGAAAAGTCCAGGACCAGACGGCTTCACATGTGAATTCTATCAAACATTCCAGAAAGAATTAGTACCTACTCTCCTCAAACTCTTCAACATAATCGAAGTGGAGGGAAAACTACCTAATTCATTCTATGAAGCCAACATCACCCTCATACCAAAACCAGGCAAAGATATTACAAAAAAAGAAAACTACAGACCAATCTCTCTAATGAATACAGATGCAAAAATCCTCAATAAAATTCTAGCAAATCGTATCCAACAACACATTAAAAGAATTATACATCATGACCAAGTAGGATTCATCCCAGGTATGCAAGGATGGTTCAACATAAGAAAATCAATTAATGTAATACACCATATCAACAAATCAAAGCAGAAAAATCACATGATCATCTCAATTGATGCAGAGAAGGCATTTGACAAGATTCAACATCCTTTCCTGCTGAAAACACTTCAAAAGATAGGAATACAAGGGAACTTCCTTAAAATGATAGAGGGAATATATGAAAAACCCACAGCTAATATCATCCTCAATGGGGAAAAATTGAAAACTTTCCCCCTAAGATCAGGAACAAGACAAGGATGTCCACTATCACCACTATTATTCAACATTGTGTTGGAAGTTCTAGCCAGAGCAATTAGGCAAGAAAAAGAAATACAAGGCATCAAAATTGGAAAGGAAGAAGTAAAACTATCACTGTTTGCAGACGATATGATACTATATGTAGAAAACCCAGAAAAATCCACAACAAAATTACTAGAGCTAATAAATGAGTACAGCAAAGTAGCAGGCTACAAGATCAACATTCAAAAATCTGTAGCTTTTCTATACACTAGTAATGAACAAGCTGAGGTGGAAATCAAGAAACGAATCCCATTTACAATCGCAACTAAAAGAATAAAATACCTAGGAATAAATTTAACCAAAGAGACAAAAAACCTATATAAAGAAAACTACAAAAAACTGTTAAAAGAAATCACAGAAGACCTAAATAGATGGAAGGGCATACCGTGTTCATGGATTGGAAGACTAAATATAGTTAAGATGTCAATCCTACCTAAATTGATTTACAGATTCAATGCAATACCAATCAAAATCCCAACAACTTATTTTTCAGAAATAGAAAAACCAATAAGCAAATTTATCTGGAAGGGCAGGGTACCCCGAATTGCTAAAAACATCTTGAGGGAAAAAAACGAAGCTGGAGGTCTCGCGCTGCCTGACTTTAAGGCATATTATGAAGCCACAGTGGTCAAAACAGCATGGTATTGGCATAAAGATAGATATATCGACCAATGGAATCGAATACAGTGCTCAGATATAGACCCTCTCATCTATGGACATTTGATCTTTGATAAGGCAGTCAAGCCAACTCACCTGGGACAGAACAGTCTCTTCAATAAATGGTGCCTAGAGAACTGGATATCCATATGCAAAAGAATGAAAAAAGACCCATCTCTCACACCCTATACAAAAGTTAACTCAAAATGGATCAAAGATCTAAACATTAGGTCTAAGACCATAAAACAGTTAGAGGAAAATGTTGGGAGATACCTTATGGATCTTACAACTGGAGGTGGTTTTATGGACCTTAAACCTAAAGCAAGAACACTGAAGAAGGAAATAAATAAATGGGAGCTCCTCAAAATTAAACACTTTTGTGCATCAGAGAACTTCATCAAGAAAGTAGAAAGACAGCCTACACAATGGGAGACAATATTTGGAAATGACATATCAGATAAAGGTCTAGTATCCAGAATTTATAAAGAGATTATTCAACTCAACAACAAAAAGACAGCCAACCCAATTACAAAATGGGAAAAAGACTTAAACAGACACCTACCAGAAGAAGAAATACGGATGGCCAAGAGGCACATGAAGAGATGCTCAATGTCCCTGGCCATTAGAGAAATGCAAATCAAAACCACAATGAGATATCATCTCACACCCACCAGAATGGCCATTATCAACAAAACAGAAAATGACAAGTGCTGGAGAGGATGCGGAGAAAGAGGCACACTTATTCACTGTTGGTGGGAATGTCAAAGGGTGCAACCACTGTGGAAGGCAGTTTGGCGGTTCCTCAAAAAGCTGAATATAGAATTGCCATACGACCCAGCAATACCATTGCTAGGTATCTACTCAAAGGACTTAAGGGCAAAGACACAAACGGACATTTGCACACCAATGTTTATAGCAGCGTTATTTACAATTGCAAAGAGATGGAAACAGCCAAAATCTCCATCAACAGAAGAGTGGCTAAACAAACTGTGGTATGTACATACGATGGAATATTATGCAGCTTTAAGACAAGATAAACTTATGAACCATGTAATAACATGGATGGACCTAGAGAATATTATGCTGAGTGAATCCAGCCAAAAACTAAAGGACAAATACTGTATGGTCCCACTGATGTGAACGGACATTCGAGAATAAACTTGAAATATGTCATTGGTAACAGAGTTCAGCAGGAGTTAGAAACAGGGTAAGACAATGGGTAATTGAAGCTGAAGGGATACAGACTGTGCAACAGGACTAGATACAAAAACTCAAAAATGGACAGCACAATAATACCTAATTGTAAAGTAATCATGTTAAAATACTGAATGAAGCTGCATCTGAGCTATAGGGTTTTTTTTGTTTTTGTTTGCTTGTTGGTTTGTTTGTTGTTGTTGTTTTTTACTATTACTACTACTTTTATTTCTTTTCTTTATATTAACATTTTATATCTTTTTCTGTTGTGTTGCTAGTTCCTCTAAACCGATGCAAATGTACTAAGAAACAATGATCATGCATCTATGTGATGATGTTAAGAATTACTGAGTGCATATGTAGAATGGTATGATTTCTAAATGTTGTGTTAATTTCTTTTTTTTTCTCTTTCCGTTAATAAAAAAAATAAAAAAATAAAAAAATAAAAAATAAATAAATAAAATAACTAATTTAAAAATAAAAAAATAAAAAAATAAAAATAAAAAAACAAGTGTCAACAACATGCTATGTACAAAAAGCATTATTGAGGGAAAAAAACACAAGAAGGTTGAAAAATAAAGGATGGATAAGCATACACCAGGTTTATCAATGAGGTTTCTCCAAAGTAGCAGAACTCATAGGATATATGTACATGAGTGTGAGTGTGTGTGTGCATAAAGAAGCTTTTAAAAGGACTTGGCTCATGCAGTTGTGGGGATGGCAAGTCAAAAATCCATGGGGCAAGCTCAAAGGCTGGAAATTCAACTATCTTGAGACAGAATTTCTTCTTAAAGAATCCTCAGTTTTTGCTCACTAAGCCTTCCATTGATTAGGTGAAACCCACCCACCTTATTGAGAGTAATCTCCTTTAATTAAAGCCAATTGAGTGTAGATGCTGATCACTTCTACAAAATATTTTTACAGACAAATTCAGACCACAATAGCCTAGCCACATTGGCACATAATATTAACTATCATGCCAGGCAAATATGAAACAAAAGAAAGCTATAATATTACCTTAATATATAATGGAACAGACTTAAAGGCAAAAAAAGAAAACCCATAATGGACAAAGAAGGCAGTTATATGCTAGCAAAAGGAAGAGTAAAACAAGATTAACCTATCATAAACATATACACACCTAACAACTTAGCCTCAAAGTGTATCAAGCAATATTTAACAGGATGACTGGAAAAGGTGTATAAATGAACCATTATTTAGATTTTTCATATAAAATACCAAATCTGGTTTTTAAAATGGAGAATTTGTTTTTGTGCATATAAGTATTAAAGAAATTGGAACAATAATTAAAAATCTCCCCATCTAGCAATGCCAGGTCCACATAGTTTGTAGGTGAAGTCTACCAAATTTCAAGGAATAGTTAATTCCTACCTTACTAAATTATTCCAGAAAACAGATTGGAAAAGCTGCCTAGCTCATATTATGAGATAAATGAGATTCCAAAACCTAGTAAGGGTGATACAAAAGAAAGAATTAAAATTATGGACCTATTTCAGTTTTGAATATGGATATGAAAGTCTTAAGTAAAACCTTAGCTAACAGAAAGTAATTGAGTATTAAAAACTTAAAACATCATGATCAATAGGGTTTATCCAGGAATGCAAGGATGGTTCAACATGGAAAAATATATTAGTGCAATTAATGTAATGTCACTCATTATATTAACAAACAAAAAAATCATATGATGGCATTGATTAATGAAGACAAAGTATTTAGTACTTATAATAATTTTTTTTTTTAACTTTTAGAAAACAGGAACGGAAATAAACGCTCTAAACTTGATAAAAGTCACATACCAAAAGCACATTGCAAACATCAAACTTAATGGAGAAACTTCAGGAACATGCCGTTTAAGACAGAAAACAGGGATATTCACTACCACTACTGCTGAACAGCAAGCATTAACAAGATAGCCAAAATTAAGCTACAATCAACAATAGTATTTTTCTACACCAGCAATAACAGGACAGGACATATAATTTAACATAAGATACTACTCACAATAACAAAATATCATAAAGCATACAGAGACTAACCACTTAAGAATTTATGGACAAAAGTTGTAAAGTTTAATAAAGAGCATATAAAATGTTTTTAATAAAAGGAAAAGCAGTCCAGTGTTCTATGGTGGATTGGCATAACATAAAGATGTCAGTTCTCCAAAATCATCTATAGACTTAATTCAGGCTCAATTCCAGCTGGATTTTCCAAGGAACTTGAAAAACATTCTGAAATTTATAGAGAAATAAATGGCCATAAACAACTTATTTAACCTTAAAAAAGAAGAATAAAGAGTTTCACCCAACCAGATATTTAAAATAATACAAAGCCACAGTTTGATGGTCTTGTTGATATGTCAAATAGGCTAAAGTCCCCAGTTCTTCAATCATACACCAGTAGAGGTGTGCTATGAAGGTACTTTGATGTCATGAAAGTCTATAATCAGTTGACTTTAAATAAGGAAGATTATACTAGGTAATCAGATGGACCTGATTCAACTGAAGGGTCTTAAAGGCAGAGCTGAGGCTCCTCTGAAGAGAAATTCTGCCTATGGATAGCAACTCCAGGTCTTGCCCAGAAGGTTCAGTCTGCCCTTCCTGATGCCTGCCCTACAGATTATGGATTTTATACTTGCCTCCTGGTTCCTATAATCCCATAAACCAAGACCTAGTCACACATATATATGTATCTCCTCTCAATATATATCCCCTACTGTGGCTGAATGCTGACTGATACACATAGCAATAAAAGCGGTGTAGAATTTTTTTTAATTAATAAAAAAAAAAGCGGTGTAGTATTGGCACAGAAATAGAATCACGGACAGAAGAAAGAGGTCAGTGGAAGACCCCTGTACCTTTGGAAACATAATATTGAGAAAGGTGACCCCACATCAATGAGGAAAGGATATAATTTTAACGGATGGTGTTGGAAGTTGGCTCACAATATGGGAAAAATAAAAGAGCTGGATTCCTGCATAATCCCCCACCTACAAGGTGGGCTCTAGATGGATTGAAGACCTAAATGTTAAAGGAAAGATTAGCAGGAGGATGTGTAGAATACATCCCAGGAGAGGGAAGAACATCTTGAATAAAATGTTAAAAGTGAAAACCAAGAGCCAAAAAGAAAAATGATGCATTTGATTATTAAAAAGATTTACATTTTCTGTTCAACAAAGGGAAACCATGGGCAACATTTTAACCAGATTAAAAACTGGGAGAAAATATTTACAACGTGCAAAACCATCAATGGATTAAAATCTGAAATGTTCAAGGGATTCCAGCAGATCAACTTGGAAAAAGCAGCAATCCCCAAAGAAAAAGTGATCAAAGGACAGAAATAGGCAGTTTACAAAAGAGGAAATTAAATAAATAAATAACTACATGAAAAAATGCTCAAATTCAAGAGTTAAAGCAGTAGGGATTAAGCTGGGAGACTACCGAATCAGACTGGTAGAACTCTGGAAGTTGACCCTGAAGAGGGAGGGATGGCAATGGAGCCTGTGGGTTGGGAGAAAGGCCAGGAGGCTAGTGGGTGTGTGGGCAGGAGGGCCATCCCGAGTGCAGTCAGAAAGCCCTGCTCACATGCAGGTCCTGCGCACCCTATAATTTAGCTCGTCTGCCCCGGGGATAAATCCCAAAGCGTTGCTCACTCAGGTCCACATGAGGGCAGGGTCTCTGGAGGCAGCCCAGCGCCACCTTTGGGAAATGAAAGGTAACCATGGTGGAGGCGCCATGTTGGAGTGTTGAGACAGTGAGCGTGGGTTAGAAGCAGTGAAGTAGCTGCACACACAGCCTCATGGACAGAGCTTTAAAACATGCTACTAAATGGAAAGAGACAAAGTGGGAAAACACAAATACTTGCATTAGTCAGGACCAGGGTTCCCAAACAGTGTGCTGAGGCACCCCGGGTGTCGCAGTGAATTCACAGGAGCCCGGCAAGGTAATTTTAATTTCTGTGGAAGTACTGGAATCCTCTACATGAACGATTAGTTTGAGGTAGTTCAGAGTTTCAGCATCAGATGACACTGTTTTCCTTTTGATGATGTGTCTTTACGAAGCTGGGCTTACAGCAGTTGCCATGATAAAAAGTAAATTACAGACAAAGCCAATGCTGACCAGGAAAGGAGGGTGGCGATGTTCAACCCAGCTAAGGTTTGAGAAGCCCAGAGCCTAACAGCCCCAAACAACTTATTAGCAAGTCACTGTAGGAGTTCAAGAAGTAAATTAAGGGCGATTTTTCTGCAATTTATGCGTTTCCTTTTTCCAGATTGCTACCCAGCCCTCAGGACATAAATACTGGCTGAGTTTGGGGGGCTCCAATAAGAATTGTGGGGTACATCTTTGACACACCTGATGCTCACCGGGGCTTTCCTGGCCCCTCCCATGCCTTCCTGGGCTGCCTGTCTCCATGGTCACTTCCCTCCAGGGTGACCCCCAGTCAGCCCTTTGCACTGTCACCCCACCTCCTGCTGTACTTGTCTTGGCTCTGAATCACTTCTGCTGTTTGGCTTCCTTGCCCACCCCTCTCACGTTCTTAACAGGGTGTGGCTGCAAGCCTGAGGCCCTTTGGTAATAGGAATTTTAATAGGATTGTAACTGGCAGTCCCCACTGCCCCTCATTTCTGGTCTCAAACTCGCCACCACTGGGTCCAGCTCATTTCTCCTTCACAATGAAAAGCTAAACACAGCAAGTGAGGGTCCATCATCTGGGCTTTCCCCACTCCTTAGCCACAGGCATGACAGACACTCAACCTGCTTTCCCCGTGGCTGCAGGCAGGGACGGACTGAGCAAATGTCCCTCTCCAAAGCTCCTCAGCTCAAGCCACAGGCTCCAGGTCCTGGACACAGCAGCAGCCACTTCCACATTAGCTGAAGCAGTACCAGCTGCTCTAGTGTAGAGCACCAAAAAGTCAGGGGCTGCGCCCTACACCCCCATCCAGCTGACGCCCCTCTTTTGTGGCTGCTCTAAGACAAGACTCCCTGGCTCCACCTCTTTGCCTTCCATTCTCTTTTGTAGTCAAGTGTCCACCTCATCCCGAGCCCCTCTGAAACCAGGGGCCTCCAGGCTGCCTAATTTGGCCATCAAGTCTCAGTCATTGTCTTTGACCATAGAACCCTCCCTTCTGAAATGCCTTCTTCCCTGGGCCATCAAAGCTCCAGCCTGCCTCACCAGCCCCTCTCAGTTCCCCCTGGTTCTTCCTTAACTTCTGAGCCAGGGCTCCATCCTCAGGCATCTTCTCTGGCCTCCTCGCTCCATGCCTATGGGATCTCCACTCTGCTCCAGCCACATCTTCCCCAAATGCCAGACTTATGGAGCCCACAACCCACAGCAGCCCCATTTGGATGGCAGACATCACGGGTCGAAGCTCTGCCCCGAGCTGCCCACACCGCGTCCTCAAGCCTGCCCTCAGTCCCAG
The DNA here is from genome assembly GCF_023851605.1 of Tamandua tetradactyla. Taxonomy (NCBI): domain Eukaryota; kingdom Metazoa; phylum Chordata; class Mammalia; order Pilosa; family Myrmecophagidae; genus Tamandua; species Tamandua tetradactyla. Next base: position 87,022,590 of record NC_135340.1, read on the forward strand.
GAGAGGCAGCTTCATCCTCCCCACTGCAGACGCCAGCCTCAGGCTTCGCCCTGACTGCTGCCTGCCTGTCCCACAATCAAGAGACCCATGAGACCTGCACCTGCCCACCTACCAGCATCCAGCCCAGTCCAGCCCACAGCCTCTCCCTAGCCTTCTCTGCCTGAGCCCCTGTCCCTGCCTCCAGAACCCATTCACCCAGCAACAATCTTTCAGGATGAAATCCAGCCCAGCCTCCCCTGCCGTCACTGCTGCAGCACTTCGGTCTTGCCCAGAGTTTCCAGAATCCTCACCACGGGACACAGCTGCAACACATACCCTTCCCAGCTACCTCTCCAACCTCATCCGCCTTCCCTCCACTCCCCTGGCTCAGGCCATGCCAGACAACCAGCCCTCACCATCTCTTCCCCTCACTTCCTTCTGGCCTCTGGACAAACTAGGCTTTATCACCGATAAAGCCACACTCCCAGCAAGATACAGGTGCACACAAATGCACACATGCACAAGCAGATGCATACATGCACAGGAATGCACATGTACATATAAATGCACACATGGGCATGCACACCACACAGGCAGACACGCACACATGCACACAGGCACAGGCACATATACATGAATGTGCACACACACAAAGGCACACATGCAAAGCACACACACAGACACATGCACACATACAGGCACATGCACAGGCATGCACACACGCACATTGTGCAAACACAGGCACACATGTGCACAGAGACACATGCAAAGATGCATACACAGGCACATGCACACACTGGCATGCACACTCACAGGTACACATGCATGTGCACATGCACACACACAGGCACCTGCATGCACACACTCACAGCACACATGCACACACACACCAGTCTGCACAGACAGGGCTGCATGTACTATGTCCACAGCCACGAAGCCACAGAACTGGAGAGGGCCTTGCAGGTTCGAGGGAGACGCAGCATGTACATACACTTCCCCAGGACTCCTGTGGTGGGGTGACTCATCCCACAAAGACAGGCGCAAGGCTGAGCCCCAGTCCCAGGAGTCCCAGGAGTGAAGACTCACTTGGAAATGGGATCTCCAAAGAGTCTCTAAGGTGCTGCCAAGCTGAGCCAGGGTGGGTCCTAATCCAGCCAGGCTGGAGTCCCGATATGCAGAGGACAGCTGGACTGGGAAGGAGAGGCCACGGAGGAGCCAGGAAGAGATGGATGTCCATGGACACTCCCGGAAGGCCTGGTCCGGCCAACGCCCAAGTCTCCAAAAGTGCATTCCTGTTCCTTCTGCCTCCAGCTCAGAAGACTGAGAAGGGACCCACTGTGCAAAGGCCCCTTAGAGATGGCCGACTTCAGCCACATCTCGGTCCCAGCAGGACACTCCCCAGGTGCCTCCCGTGTTCCACACAGAGATGTGCCATGCAGGAGATCCTGGGGACAAACCAGCACGACCCCTGGCTGGGGGGCAGAGGCTGCAGGAGAGAGGCCAGGGTCCTCACCAGCCACACACCTCAGGTCAAGGTTGAGCCAAGGTTGACTGGGGAGCCAAATAGGAGACCCTGAGCTGAGCAGGGGAGGACAGTTGGCCCAGGGGCAGCAAGGTCGGGTGCTAAAGGGACCAGAGCAGTTGGAACCCAACAAGACAACAAAGCACGTGTGTGAAAACACACACATAGCTATGTGTGAGGTCCCGTGTGTGGACTTTGTCTTTTAATGTAATATAGTCACAGAACAGATGTAACTGTTCAGATCAACTGCCGAAGTTGATGGGGACTGAGGTTGCCGATCTTAAGACGGGGGGTCACCCTGTGTTCAGGGGGTCAGAGGGGCTCTGAAAGTGGAAGAGGGAGGCGGAGAGCATATGGCAGCAGCGTGAGGGCCCTCAAGGATGTGGAGGCCACGCGTAGGAGCCAGGGCAGCCTCTGGAGGCCACAGGTAGCTCCTGCTGGCAGCAGCAATGACCCAGCAAGCCTGGCAGCCAGGCCCATGGCCTGTAGGAGACTCAGCCTGCCCACCCCATACGGTGACCGGGGCCAGGCTGCTGAACCCCACAGCCAGAAAGTCACAAAGCCACCACGTGGCTTTTAGCTGCCAAGTGTGCAGCAACTTGATCGAGCAGTGCCAGGAGACTGTGGGCAGAGGGCTGCGGGCAAGAGGCCATTCCGTCTCCCTCGGCACCGCCGCTCAGTTGTCCTTACCAGGCCACAGCCCGCACCCCTTGTCTACTGCCTGCGTGTTAGATTCGTGTCTGGAGTTCCACAGACAGACTCAGAGATAACAAGACAGACTCACAGATATGTAGGGCCAGGCACAAAGACACACACACAGAGTCAGACAGACACAGGGACACACAGACACAGGGACACAGGGTCAGAAAGAGACACACACAGGGAACACAGACAGAGATGTAGGATCAGACAGACATACACACACAGACACACGCAGACTCACAGACCCATAGACCCCGTCATCCTGCAGTGGGCATGTGCACTGCTAGCTTGCCTCCTGGCTGTGCTGAGCTGGGCTTCCCAGCGCGAGTGCCAGCACAGAACAGATGACAGCGGGAGAGGGACTGCTGGGAGCCAGGACAAGGGAGGTAGCCTGTGGCTGAGGGCAGGAGGGGCCACAGCAGAGGTGGCAAGGAGAGAGCTGAGGCTAAGGCCCCAACCCAGGCTGGCGGGAGCCCCAACAAAGGAGAAGAGGGGTGCCTGACAAGGAGGCAGGGCTGGGGCCCCAGGCTGGTTTGTGTCTGCTGATGGGGGCAGGGGCCTACAGGGACACTCTAGCAGGCTGGGGGGACATCCCAGGAGCACAAACACTTCTTTGTCAGGGGCAGGCCAAGCTTGCCAGGGAGCCCCCAAGACAGAACCCCTCTGTCCACCACTCACACTGGGTGCCACCCCCCAAGAAATGGGCATTCATCTGTACTCAACACACTCACACATATGTGCATTCACATGCACACCAGACACACATGCTTGCATACACCCAATCATGTATACTATGCACATGCGTGCACACATGCACACATGTGCATACACCCACTCACATGTGTACCATGCATTCACATGCACAGCATGCACACATGTGCACATGCCCACTCACATGTGCACCAGGCACATGCATGTACTCACATGCATACCACGTGCACACATACTCACATGTGCTCCAGGCACATTCATGCACATACACTCACATGTGTACCAGGCACATACCTGCACATATGCTTGCACGCACACACACACATGCATGCACATACATGTACACATATACATACACTTAAACATGCATTGGGCATGCACAAGCATGCTCACATGCACACCCATACACACACACATGCACAATGGACACACCTGTGCATAAGCCCGCTCACATGTGCACCAGACACACTTTTAGCCCAGTACAGGGACCGGGTATCCAAGGCAATTGCTCAGGATGACCAGGCCCATTGGCTTTTTGGGTTCAGGGACATGGACTTCAGCAGCATTCCAAGGGTCCTGACACCCTCCCAGTGTAGGATGCACCTGAATCTCCATGCCCACCAGCCCCCCACGTGTCCAGCTTCTGCTACACCTGCCTCCTGGGTATACCCCTCCCCTGACTCCTCCCCCAGACAGAGACCTGAGAGGGCCACAAAGGGACAGCCAGCAACCCTGTCCTGCAGGGGACTCCATGATTTATTTCTGAGTCCACCTCAGGCCTGAACCCATGGCCACCAGAAGTTCTTATGACCTCCAGGGGTACGGGGTGGTAGGGAGGCGATAGTCAGGCCAGGACTCTGGACCCACCCAGTGCTGCTGGCCAAAGAGCTGGACCCTGGTGGGCCAGGATGGGCGCAGTGAGCACAGCCCAGAGTGTGCAACTGCCACTCCAAGGTCAGGATCCCACCAAGGGGGGTGTGCCAGGTGGCCTCAGCATCCAGGCAGCAACTCATGTTGACGCTGTCACAATGCCGCCTCCAGGCAGGCCTCCTTGCTCCTCAGCACTCAGATCTTCTTGGCAGCGGGCAGGCCCTGACCCATAGGCGCCCCGGGCTGGCTCCTCACCAGCCGGTGGGGCCCATGGAGCTGGGCCAGGCCCCTGTCTCAATCCCAGGCCTGCTGCAAGGCCACCAGGTCTTGCATCACAGCTGCCCGCAAGGTCCGCAGTGTCGTGCTCCACACAGAGCCCCGGCTCTGGCCTCGGACCTGCATGGAGGAGATGGCAGCACTTGCAGTGCCCGGGGACCAGCCCAGCCAGGCCATCGCACAGTGTCCCCTTGGCACTCCAGCTCCCTGACCCAACTTCTCCAAAGGATGGTGCGCCTGCCAGAGCCAGTTCAGAAGGCCCCCTCCTGGCCAGCTCTGCCCACCCTCACTGGGCCAGTGACCACAGGGCCCCCACTAGACTCAGGTACAGCCTGATCCCAGCACTGTGGGCCTTGCAGCAGGTCACCAGTCTCTGTTCGGTCCCTGCCCCTCCCTCAGGACTACCCAGCTGCATACCCTACTTGCTCCAGGCAGGGCCAGGTTCCAGCAGGCCAGGCCCCTAGGGGACAGCCAGCCTGTGATGTCCCCTCTGGGCTCTTGACCAGCCTCCTGCCATGCAGCAGCAGTACATGACCAGCTTCCTGGCCCCTGCAGACCCGCCTGCTGTGCATGTGGACAGACTGAGCACACATTAAGCTGCTGCTGCCTCCCAGGTCCCTCTGGGGAGGTCCTATCCCACAGCCCCGGGAAGGCTGGAGCGGGGCCTCTCCATGGGGTCTTCCTGTCCACAGCTGGGCCCCTGCCCCAAGAGAGGCACCCTGTACCCCAACTCTGCTTAAAAACGGCTCTGCCTGTGAGGTGTCTAAGAAAGGGAAATGGCCACAGTCTGACACGTGGAGCGTCATGCATCCTCACCGCTGCTGGGGAGAGTATGTCCAGCTCAGCCTGGCCAAGGGGACAGCCCTGACTCATGCAGACACCCGGTGAAGGGCCAGGGGACGGGGACAGCCCCGGTGGGGGGCAGCAGGCATCATCGCCACTTGGGTAGGGGCAGGGGCAGGGAGGAGTCCTTCCTCTTTAGAGAAGTGAGAGAACATTTCAAAGGGAAACCATGCCTGCAAACTTTTCAAATGTGTCTGAAAAACTAAACTGAAGAAGCAAATGTGGCACTGCATGAATGGCTCTGCTCAGCCATGGCCGGGGGTTGCCCAGGGCTGGTGACCATAACCCCAGGAGGCCCCAAGGCAGTGGGCAGGTGGAACGGGGGGCTATGAGGACCCCTAGCAGCCAGAACAAAACATACAGGGGCACCGGCCGCGGAACACTCCACGGGTGCTTCGGCCACGCGTGGGAGTCAGATGCAAGGCCAGGCCAGAGCAGCACAAACGCAGCTTTGGGAGAACCAGGCGTCTAGGCAGGTGTGGAGCAGCAGGGATGCGGCAGGGTCTTCACCATGGACCAACACGGCCCTTTGAGTGCAAACGGCGCACAAACCCAAGGGCACTGAGGGGCTCCGGGAAAGAAACCCACCCTCAGCCCCTCAGCCCTGCCCCCAGAAGAGGCTGGTGGAAGCGGAAGGGGCTAGAGTGCCTGGGGGCGGGGGCAGTCACTGCAAGGAAAGAGGCTGAGGAGGTCCCGGAGGTCCCGGGGATGGAGGGGACCCCCAGGATAGAGAGGAACCCTGGGGAATGGAGAGGATGCTGGGATGGAGAGGACGCCTGGGAATGGAGGGGACTCTTGGGGATGGGAGAGGACCCACAGAAATAGAGAGGACCCTCACCTTGGGAAGAAGGGAGCCCCGAGGATGGAGAGGACCCCTGGGATGGAGAAAAACCCTGGGGATAGAGACCTCCAGGGAAGGGAGGGGATCACTGAGGATAGAGAGGTGCCCCAGAAATGGGAGAGGACCCCAGGAGATGAGAGGAACTCCCAGGTATGGAGAGGACCCCTGGGGATGGAGTGGACCCCCAGAAATGGGAGGGAATTCATGGGGATGGGAGAGGACCCCCTAGAATGGAGGGGATCCTAGAGGATGGAGGTGATCCCAGGGGATAAGAGAAGATCCCAGGAGATGGGAGGGAATCCCAGGGATGGAAAGGATGCCTGGGGATGGAGGGGACTTCCTGGGATGGGAGAGGACCCCTGGGGACAAAGGGGATCCCCAAGGCTGGAAGGGACCCCAGAGATGGCAGAGGACCCCAGGGTTGAAGCAGACCCCCCACGTGCTCACCTGCGTGTCCCACACTGCCAGCAGGGCTCTGTGAGTGCCCGCAGCTCCTCCTCAAGGACCTCAGCTCCCCTGCCACCAACTCCCACTGCCAACCACAGGGTCAGGGATGTTGGGCAGAAACGTGGGCAGTGGGCCAGCATCAGGGGCCTGTGGGGGGCAGGTGTCCAGGACTGTGTCCTGCAGACAGACCCAAGGGAGGGGATGACAGACAGGGCTGCAGACAACAGGCCCAGCTTCCTGGGCATCAGGGGCAGACAGCGCCGAGGCTCAGAGGGGCACAGAGGCCAGAGTCCAGAAGGCTGCAGCCCCGAGCCAGAGACAGGAGCCAGTAGCATTGTGTCCCCACCAGCCTGGAGCCCCTGGCTCCCTTGCCCACTGGTGTCCCCGTCCAGCCACGTAGAACCCAGAGACGGCCCTGAGCTTGGAGGCCCCAAAGCCTCAAACAAACGCAGAGCACAGGCCAAGCAAGGGAGCTGCCAGGTGGGGATGACCCACAGCGCCCCTGGGGTGCACCTCAGTATCCACCCAGCTGGTCCCCCAACGGATCCACGTGCCCCCAGATGGCCGAGGGCTCCCGAGGTGGCCAATCCGGACAGGGACTAGACCAGAAGCCAGGAACGGACACACAGCTGCCCTGGGGCTTCCCTTCCAGTCCCCTCCCTGCCCCTGCCTCACCCCTCGTGCCCCAGAGCCTGCCCTTCCTGTCTGGAAAACGGGAAGCCCCTCCCACCCACGCAGGGCTGCCAAGCTCCAGGCCCTGGGAGCGGGCGAGCAGCTGTGCAGCCCGTACCATCCACCGCCAGAAGACCAGCTCTCGGTGCCGCCACGCCACGGCAGCCTCCAGGTGTGCGTTCTCCTTCTCCAGCGCCTGCAGCAGCTGAAACATGGCCCTGGCTGTCAGGACCCCCAAACCCGGTGAAGCCCCCACATCTCAGGGCCGTGCCTCTCCCACATACCACCAGCCTCAGCTCCCAGCCCCTCAGGGCTCCGTGCCCCACCGCATCTGCCCAGGCGCCTCACTCCCCTGGGCCCAGGTCTCCCTCCGGCCGTAGGGTCCCTGCCCCACCCAGCATCCAGCACTGCCCTGAGCAACTTCTAGCCTAAGGGCCAAGGAGGAGCAGCTGCGGGGGTGGGGCAGTCGTGGGGGGGGGGGGGGACGAGCAGCCAAGTCATCTCCAGGAGGAGCAAAGCCCAGGGCACCCAGGGACCCCCAGTACATCTAGGTAGAACACAGGCCCCACCCGGCCTTGCAGGGACCAGGCCACTGGAGCCAGGAGGGACCCAGGGCATATAGGGAGACACAGATCCCCCTAGAGCCACTTGCTGGCAGCCTCCCTCATGGTCCCGCCTCTGGGCAGTACCTGCTGGCCAGCCACTGTGGCAGGAGGCCCACAGTGGGGTGCCTCTGACCCCCATATCCCTAACCACAACAAGCCCAGGTTGCAGGGGCCGCTTGAGCCAGAAGCAGGAGCCGGGCCTCTGAGACTGCAGGCGGGGAGGGGCCGAGAAGGTGCCAAGCCCCGGGCTGGGTAGTGCCAGCCTTATCGCAAAAGTGTCAGCCAGATGGGGAAAGAGTCAGGGCTGACACATAGACCTGACAAAGAGGCATGAGGCCAAGGGTCAGTGGGGACAGTGGCAGGAGGGGTCAAGGGACAGGTGGCCATCTGCCTGGGCTCTAGGTGGGTTAGCTCAGAGCCCAGGGCAGGCCTGCTAAGGAAGTGCCATGCCCACCAAGGGCGGGCGGGCCCTGGGAGCTCCCTGTCCTCAGCATGGGCTTCGGGGCCCCACCCTCGACAAGACCCCAAACCCCTCTGCACCACCAGGGACTGGAACCTGCAGACCTCCAGGCTGCAACCCCATGCGTGTGAACCCCAGATGGTATCCCCACAATCTGCGTGGGTGGCCACAGCCAGCCCAGCCCTCAGCCCACCTGCCCTGGCTGCACCTATGGCCACAGGTGCCCAGCGGTCAAGCTTCGGCTCCTGAAAGCTGGGTCTTCTGTCCCAGGACCCTCCTAGACCCCAGCCTCACCTGCCAGCTGCTCTCCAGATCCCTGAGCAGTTCCGTCTGGGCGACAGACAAGTGGCCAAGGCTCAGGCTGCTGTGGCAACCTTGGGTTTATGCGTGGACCTGAAACCGCATACACACAGGTTGGGCAGGGACAGGGCGGGACAAGGATGGGGCGGGGCATGCTCCTTATGTGAGCCTAGGGGCGCCCGCACACATCCCATGTCCCACCCTCCATGGTACCTGTTCGAGGGCGAGGGCTCAGAGGGGCTGCACAGGCAGAATTCCCCTAGGGGTCCCCCACCCAACCACCTGCCACCCAGGGGACTGTGGAGGGGGCGCTAAGGCTAGGCTCTGAGCAGCAGTGTGAGGTGGAATGGCCTCCAGACAGGGCCTGAGGTCCAGCGAGGACAGGGGCATAGGGGCTGGACAAGAGTGCTATCTCGGCCTGGGGGGGCAGGAGGCAGGGAGACTCCCCAAAGGAGTTGAACTCAAGGAGGCAAAGAAGCATAAAAAGGGGTACAACAGAAGTGAGGGAAACAGGTCCGAGCAAGAGTGAAAGATGTCCCAGAGTGGGGGGCAGTAGGGGAAAAGGAGATGCACAAGGTGTGATGCAGTGAGGAGCGGGGTGCACCCAGGGAGATGCAGTGAGGGGGAGAGGATGGCACAGGGTTAGGTGCAGTGGGGGTGCACAGGGTATGGTCCAGTGGGGAGGAGGGGGGATGCACAGGATGTTGTGCAGTGGTGGGGAGATACCTTCCTCCAACCACTCAGTCAAGTCCCACCTACCCAGGAAGCAGTGCCTAACCCCCTACCCCGACCCCCAGCTCTCCTGCTTGGCCTCCGGGCCCCAGGAACCCAAGCGCAGCCCAGTGAGACCCACGCTGAAGACCCCTCCCAGCGGCGACCCCAGGCCTCCAGGAGGACATCACACCTCCAGGTGCACCACCAGCAGTGGCCAGCAGCACAACTGAGAGCCACACGCCCAGGAGCCTGAGCAGGTCCCCAAAGCCAATGCCCACCCCCCACAACACCCACCCTAGGGTTCCTGCAGGGACCAATTCACAGAGGGCCGGGCAGGCACAGGCCACAGAGGGAGGGCAAAGCAGCCAGGTTGCTGTTCAGGAAAGCAGGAAACAGGGTCGGACTCGGGCACCTGCAGTCCGTCCCAAGAATCCCCCACGGTCCCCAGCAAGTGTCCGGCCCCCAGCCCACCCTGCCTTCCACCGTGGCAGTGCTCAGCCTTAGACATTTCGGTTGTAGCATGCACCAAAATGTGCATGGGGAACCCTGAGCCCATCTCTGCCCCGCATAGCCTCGGGCGTGCTCCCACTGCCCCTGCCCAGTGGCACCAGGCCCTCCTCCCCTGCTGCCCAATACAGGCGAGTTAGGAAAGATGCAAACCAGATCCCTGGCAGGGCCCATCAGTTCAGCACTCCCATGTCTGTGCAAGATGTGATTCGACTGGCAAGGTGACAATTCATCAGAACCTCTCCAGGAGTCTCCACAGATGCCCTCCCTGGGCCGGGCCCACCCGCTGGAACAGACTCCGGACCTGATCTCATCACCCCTGAAACCTGGTTCCTTCTACCAGGCCAGGGAGCCGAGGGAGGGGCCAGCCATGTACCCACCTAGCCCCCACCCCAAGGTTACCCCAACTCTGTCCTGCTGTGCCCCACGGAGACCAGAACACCTGGACCCTAGGCGCAGGCTCCGGGTCACCCCAGGATGAGCATCCCAGGAACAGGCCAGGGACTAGCCAGGGCAGTCTATGGAGGGGGCGGGGCTCACGCAAGACTAGGGAAGCTGCTGGGTGGGATCAGTAGGGGTGGGGCTTAATGATAGGGCTGTTGCGGGGAGGGGCTAGCAGGGAGGCGTGGTTGTGGGGTGGGCGTGACTAGCAAGGAGGGTAGGGATGTGGCGGAGGGGCTACCAGGGAGGGCGGGACTGTATGGGGCGGGAGGGGCTAGGACGGAGGGGGCTGCGGGGGACTGAGAGACTTGCCGAGAACCGAGAGTTGGGGGGCGGGGCTTGCTGGGGGCGCGATGTTGCTGGTGGGCAGGGGCTTACCAAGGGCCCAAGGGGCCTTGGCGCCGTCCTCCGAGATCGCCGAGAGCACTCCTAAGAGCAGCTGTCAGAGCGCGGAGCCTGCGGAGACAAAGCAGGCGGTCCCAGGTCCCGGCCCACCTTCTCGCGCCCACCTGGGCCCTCCTCCCCCCCCCGCCGCCTGCCCCGCGGGGCTCACCGCCTCTGGGTGGTCGAACTTGGCACGGCAGAAGGTCTCGGGGCTGGGCCCGATGGGCAGCGCTCGACTCAGCGCGGCGATGGCCTCGGGCAGGGTCCCCTGCTCCGGGTGCCCGGTCCACCCCACGCCGCCGCCGCCGCCCCATGCAGCCCGCACCAGCCAGCCTCGAATGGCCTGGCCCCGCCCGCGCCCAGTCAATCACCGCGCCGGACCCGCCCCAGGGCCGGTCAATCACTGCGCGGCTGGGCCGGGGCCCAACCACCGCGCCGGCCCCACCCCGCGCCCAATCACCGCGGGGCAGGACCCGGGGCCCAAATACCGCGCCCAACCAGCATGTCTTCCACCGCCCCGCACCCAGTCAATCTTCGCACCGGCCCCGCCCCTACGGCCTGGTCCAGTGTGTCCGCCCAGGCGTTCCCGTAGTCCCCGCGGTGGAGTCTCCCGCCGGCGAGCCTTTCCCTCCTAGTCTTAGCAGCGCCGGGACGAGCCGGCCTGCCCCCAGTCCAGCGTACGCGCACGGTCGCCTCGCAGCCGCCCCGAAAGGCTGAACGCGCGGGGCCGGGGGCGAAGCCACATCGAGGGCACCCCTGGGGCCTCTCGGGCCTGCGCCCCGCGACTCGCTCCTGCGCCGCCCCGGGTCCCGCTTCCCGTGGTCTGCCCCCAAGAGCCCAGCCCCTGCACATGGGCCTGGGGTAGGCAGGCGACGCCCCTCGCTGCGCTGTGAGCCCTCAGAAGAAAAGGTGGCCGCTCTGTCACCCCTTCCAGGCCCCCAGGCCACCCCAGCGCCTTCCCTCAGCCGCCGCCCAGGCCAGCCCTCAGGGCGCCGCTCCGCACCTTCAGCCTCTCTTTCTCGCCTGGCACCGTGGAACAGAAACTTGCAGCAGGATCTTTGAAGAAAGATCCGTACAGCCGCTTTGGAAACATCTTGGCACATGCTATCCGCCAGCTGTTGCCCCACCCCTCCCCTCACTAACTGCCCCACCTCCTTCTCCAAGTACCCCTGTCTTTGGCCTCCTGCCCAGGTAGCTCCGGGGTTCCCCCCCCCCCAGGCACCCCCACCTTGACTGGATCATTTATTGTCTCCCTGTTCTCCAGGGAGCTGCACTAGGCAACCTCATCCCAAGTGGTCACGTGCACCCCACACCATGCTCGTCTCCCGAATGGCCCTCCTCACCCTCTTCCAGTGATCACCCCTCTCTCCACCAGGCCCTCACCTCCACCACCTGTCCAGGGTCCACCTGCAACTCAGGCAGGTGCCACCATGGGCTCCAAGCTCTACTGAGCCTTCCTTTTCTGCGCAGCAACCCCAAGGCCTTTCTGGCCACCTTGGCCCTAACACCCTTTATAGCTCCATACAGCCTTCAACATAAAGACCTCATTCCTCACCCTGCCCGTTTTGGTTCCTGATACACTGGGTTCCAAACCCAGTGAGCCCTTGCCCTCGGGGCCTTGGCACCAGCTGTGCTTCCTGCCTGGCATGCTCTCCTACTCTTCCTGCAGATCTCAGCTTTCTAAGCACTAGCGCTGTGTCAACCCCCACCTGGATTGTGAGCTTACGTGTGAGCACGCTGTCCTATTCAGAAAAGCCTCTTCCAGCTCAGGGAAGATTGTCCTCGCGCAGCTTCTCTCCACCTGGAGGACCGATTCTGGCCACCAGCTGTCACCTGCACCCCATATCCCTCCAGAGGACACTGGCACCCCAGCCCCCACCCACCACTGTCCAACCAAACACCCTCGGGCCCTCCTTAGCATCCTCCTCCTCCTGTCTCTTTGGTCACCCAAATTGTTGTGGCTGCCACCTTAGGAGTTCCCCAGGAATTTGGGGGACACCAAGTTTCCACATACATACACACCCACCACGGGCCCCTGACACTGCCCTCGGCCTCTTCCCATGGCCTACTGAGCTCAGGCTCCCAAAACACCACCAGAGACCAAAGGCCGAGCTAAGGCCACTTCCCAGGCTGAGGTGGCCCCTCTGGGCCCTTTCCTTCTTGCTGCCCAGAAAGTGCATGTCCCAAATCCCTCCACCAGAGCTGCAAGCCACTTGGTAGGCTGGATAGACAGGCTGAGCCTCCTATGCAGCCACAGAACCCCCTGCAGAGATGCCGGGGCAGGCTGGAAGAGACCAAAGGGGAGAGGCAGCAGGAAGCGGGGGTACAGGGGCAGGCAAGGAGCCCCACAGCTGCCCCAAAAGCTTCTCCTAAAGGGAACTAGCTGAACTGCAGCTGACTCATGCAGGCTCGGACCCCTACCAGGTTAGCCTGTGCTCCACCAGCCCCACCCGCCCCAGGCTTCATTCCCCCTGACCCTCCAGGCCCATTCCAGAACCCCAAGAAGGGGCTCGGGGCCTCTCTGCTGGATTGGGCGATGGAGCACTGAGTCTAGGCATGTGGTTCTCGGGTACAGAGGGGGTTTGGGCTTGCAGTGGGCCCAGGAGGACACTGAGGAAGTGGGTGCTACTCCTGGTAGGGCAGGACAGCCCAACTGCAGCAGCCCTTGACCTGGCACATACACACACATACATACATACATATATGCATACATACATACATACATACAGGGGCCACAGGGCTTGGGAGTGTTTGGGGTTTATTGAGGATGTGAGGGGCTACAAGGGAGTTGAGGAGTCTGGGTGTGATTTTGCCTTAGGGAGGCCAGCAGCATGGTGGGTGGCTGGGGGGCAGCAGATGGGGATTCCACCACCTGTGCAGAGAGAGACAGAGACAGGTAAGCTAAGTCCCATCCCACTCTCCCTCCCAGCCCCCTACTCCGGTGAGGTTGCTAGGGACAGGTGGGGTAGGCAGGGCTGTGGCACTTCTACCCGGCTTTACTTGAAAGTGTGACTCTCAGCTCCTCCCCGCCCAAAGCCTATGGAGGAAAGAGCGGGCAGGTGAGGGGTAGCCAGGGGCTGGGTCAGAGGTCACAGGAAGCATACCTTTGGGCCCGAACATGGCTGCATAGCAGGGGTGGTTGCAGTAGGGCTTGCCCTCATGCTGCAGAGAGAGGGGCCATGAGAAGGGACCCTCAGCTCCTGCCCCTGCCACCCCCCAGGTCTTGGACTGCAGCCCCCAGCTTACCTTGGCATGGCCCCCCGAAGTCAGGGTTCTTCCACATTTCTCACACTTCAGGCAGGGGCGATGCCAGTCCTTGCCCAGGGATGTCACCCGCTCGGCTGCAAAGGCCCAGACAGCAGTCCTGGTGTGAGCCACAAGCCGGCCCAGTACTCCTGCCCTGCCCTCACTCACCTCTTGTTCCAGGTCACCCCTGGCCCAAGGTATCACCCACTCATGAGGACATTCCTCCGCTTCACCCCCACCCCAAGGTCTAGCCCTCCCTCTGCCCCAGAGGCTGGAGAAAAGGGGGGTTATGCCTCCCGTCCTCTGGGCCAATTCAGCTTAACAACGGGAGGGGGCGCTGGTCTCCCCCCCCCCCCCCCCCGCACTTCCCCTCGAGGGGCCCTGGTGACGTCCTGAGAGCTTGGTTGGGGCTAGAGGAGGAGAAAGGGGGCGCTTTCAGGGACTGGGTAAGGAGCGTGGGGTGGTCACAGGGCAGAGGGCGTGCGGCCAGGCTGGGGGCCCCCCCCAGGGTGGTAGGCGCCACCAGGTTAAGCCGGCTTCGCCAGGCCGGCCACCCTGCCCTCACACCAGGGACCAGGGCACTTCTTCCCGCTCTCCCCCGGGGACGGAGTCCCAGGCATGGGCGCGGGCCCAGCGCTCCATATGGCTGGAGGGCAAGAAAGCGGGCGCCCGGGATCCCAGTGCGGGGCCGAGGCGGCGCCCCGCGCGCTGGTTTTCGCGTCTGTTTCCACTTAGCACTGGGAGGGGCGGCCGAGCCGGGTGTCTGGGTACCCGCGCTCCAAGGGCGCGCCCGAGGGGCGAGGGGCATAGAGACCCGGAGCTCCGAACAGGAAGAGACAGCGGGATCCAGAGACCGGAAGAGCTAGGGGGACCCTCCCATCGTGGGAGGAAGGCGCGTAGGGCTGGGGGCAGCGAAGCGGCTCCGGGCCGATGGGGCGGGCGCAGGGTTCTGGGGCTACAGTCTCGTTGCCAGGGCGGCGCCCAGGGGTCCCGGCTCCCCTGGCCCACCTGAGCGCGCCCAGCTCCCGCCCGGCCCGACGCCTCTGGGCCGCGCTTCCTCGGGGCTCGCGCTCACGGAAGTACACCTCCTTGGCGCATTTGGGGCACTTGGGCATCGCGGTGCCGAGTCGGAGCGGCTACAGCTAAGGCGGTGCGGGTGGACGGCGCGGACTGGGTGGGTGGAGCCGGGTGGGCGGTTTTCAGCGCTCCTCCTGCACCGCCCCTTGGAGACCCGCCCCTGGGCCTGCCACTTGGACCCGGGGACATCGGATTCGCGCTGACCCCCGGAAAAGGTCATGTGGTCTTCCCCGCCTCCGGGCAGGACGCGGGCCCCGCGAGGCAGGGCGGGGCACGTAGGAAACCTGCAGGGACTCTTCAGGCGGGCGGATTTCCCTGGCGGGCTCAGGCTCCGCCCTAGCCCTGGGCTCTGCGAGACCGAGGCTTCCCCGACCCGCCGGCACCTGCTCCAGCCCCTAGACGTGCGGGACCCGGGGAGTGGCCTGCACCTCTGAAGCGGAAAAAGATGCACGTTAGCGTGCGCGTTTGTCCCTGCACACTTTGACCGCACCCAGCCGCAGAGAGTACTGGGGGGCACCTGCGGGAAGAGGGGGTTCCCCAGCCCTGTAGCCAGCCCCCGAGTACCTGCTCTGCCTAGGCGGGGCCAGGAAGCCCGTCCCCACCCCGCGGGACCGCCCAGCCTTTGCCAGTCGTCCCGGGACTCTCCCCGGGAAGTCCCCTCGGACAGCAGTCAGGACGCCCCGGGGTATTCAGGACAGACGATTCCCATAGAGGGGAGCCCTCTGCTGGCCGGGGGAGCCCCTCTACCTCTCTGTGGCCTGGGGAGCCACTCGGCCGCCCGGGAAGGTACTGATCTCTGCGAGAAAGCACCCGAGATCGGCGGGAGCCGCCCAAGTCCGCACGCCCAGGCCAGGCAGAGGCCGCACGACTCCTCCCCGGTGCCAGGCGGAGACTGCATGAGCCGGGGCTGCGGGGTCAGGCCGTCCATGCCCTCGCGGCCCTCACCTCAGACACCTGGAGGCTGCCCTCAGCTCACGTAGAGGGAGGGGCTGCCGGCCGCGGTAGGGTCCTCGCCTCCTCGGGGAATCCCTACCCCGCCCCCCCGTCAGTGCCAGCTAAGGACGCCCCTGCTGCCCACCTCCCACCCCCAGGCGGGGGAGCGGTCAGCTGCAGGGTTTTCCCTTAGTCTCTTCACCTCCCTGCTCTGCAGGTGTCCCCGGGGCCACACCCACTTTCTCCCAGCCTCCTGGTTGTCCCTCAGGCCCCTCCCCAACAGCCCCTCGTGATCCTCAGGCCCTTCCTACAAGGTCCGCAGCTCCTCCCCTCAGCTGCGCTGTATCCAGCCTCCTCGTCTCCCCTGTACGCGCGCATCTTGCAAAACAACTTTATCTCTGCACCCGTCCAGGCCCCAATGTAGGGTGCTCAGGGCTTCCGTGGCTGGCCCCAGGGATCGGGAGATCTCCCACCCCAGTCATCCTCACCTAGCTCAGGCCATTGCTTGGGTCCCCACCTCACCTACCTCAGGCCCACCCACCACCCAGGCCACTGGCTGGGGACACGTTGGGCTCTCCCAGGATTGAAATGCACAGTTTAGTGCCCGCACCCCCACTTCCAGGCCGTGTCACCCCACAGCATCTCTCTAGTCACTGCCCTACCCCTCCCTCTACCGAGACTCGGACAGTACTGGGTCCTCGAGAACACTGATTGGCCAGACCCGGGCCCTTGAACCCCATCCCCCACCCCCTGATCTGGATGCCCTCCTGAAGCCTTGCACCCACCCTCACATCTGGGCCCTCCTGCCATCCCTGCCTGGCAGGGGCTACTTACTGCAGGGGCTTCTGGAGCCAAGGCCACCCCCTACCCCCCCCTCCCCACCCTGTCCCCTGGCATCTTCTGGGCTGGGCTTAAAGCTGTGGCTGGCACTGCCAGGGCAGTCCTTATTCCCTCATCCACTGGTTCCATATTCAGAGAAGGACAGGGACAAGTCTGAGTGAGAGGGGAGACTGGCAGTCAGAAGCACAGACCCAGGTGGGGGCAAAGGTGCAAATAGAGAGCAGGCACCCCAAGAGGGTGGGCAGAGACAGTTGAGGTGATGAAAAGGTCCTGTCCCCCTCCAGGGCCCAGGCTACTCCGCCCTCCAGAACCAGCACCTCTCCAGGGCCAGTCCCCCTTCCAGGCCCCAGGCTATCTTCAAAGAGGGGCGTGTCTGCCACACAGCAGATCCGGTGAGCTCCGGCCTCACACACTGCGCTCACCTCTGTTCTGGAGGCTGCAGCTGGGCCAGGGCAGAGACCCTTTGTACTTCCCTGGAGTAGCATGCTTGAGGGGTGCCACTGGTGCCAGGGCTCTGGACGTGCATATCAGCTGTGTGTAGGAGATGGTGTGTGTGTGTCCGGGTACATGTGGGTGGGGATGGAGTGATTGTGCTGGTGGGCATGTCTGTCAGAGTGCACCCGTCGAGGTGTCTCTGGGATGCGTGTGTGTGCTGGGTCTCAGAGCAGACCCCTGCCTGTGTTTCTGCCCAGCCCACCCCTTCCCCGGGGCCCTGACCTGGGAGCTTTGCCAATCTTAGAACACTTGGTGGGGCAGGTGGGGGCAGGAACTCAGGCCTTGTCCTCCCTCCCACCACAGGATGGCCACACCCTACACTCTGGACCCTGCCCCACGGGGAGGCCTTCTTGAAAATCCGAGTGACACACACTTTTCTGACCCCCCAATTTCTCATAGCCATGCTCACAGAGGAGGGCACGATACTGGGGCACACCTTAGCTGGTGCCCAGAAACACACAGACACGCCACTCTCCACACAGGACACTCACACTCCAAAGGCACACTCACGCTCACAGGCACAACCAGTACACTCACAAGGGTATGCTCACAGGCATACAACGCATGCAGGCACACTCCCAACACACTCTCACAAACATCTTCATACACTTAGAACGTACTCCCACACACATCCATATACTCACACATACACACACACATGCAGCCACACACACTCTTACACACTCATCAACACACACACACGAGGACACACATACACATTAGCATCCATGTTCAAGATATACAACGGACACAGACACAAGAATGCACACAGACATGCACACACAGCACAGACACGATTGCACACATATACACTCTCACAATCACACACTCACACTCACATGCACGTACTCCCCTGGAATGCTCTGAAAACTTCCACCACAGACTCCATGCCTCCAGGCCCCTTTCCCCTGTGCCCATTCCAGGTCAGCCTGTGGGCTGGGGCCCCTCTTAGCTTCAGTGCCAGCAGTTCCCACATGCTGGTGCTCGGTTCCTTCCTTTAATACACTCTGTGCCCAGGCTTGGCCCCAGTCGCTTGGGCCCCTGCCAGCCTCCTCAGAGACCCAGGCCCACCAGGCACCTGGCTTCTTACTTCCCTAACCTCACCCCAGCTCCTGGCCCAGGATGCATTTGTCAGATGGAAAAAGATATTGCATGCAAGCAGTAGTGAAAAAAACTCAGGGTAGCTACAGCAATATCAGACAAAATAGACTTTAAATGTAAAAATATTATGAGAGACAAAGGACACTATATATTAATAAAGGGGGAGAGTCACCAAGAAGAAACAACAATCATATTTATGCACCTAGTCAAGGTGCCCCAAAGTGCATGAGGCAAACACTGGAAAACTGAAGGGAATAACAGATGTGTCTACAAAAATAGTGGGGGACGGGCCATGGTGGCTCAGCAGGTAAGAGTGCTTGCCTGCCATGCCCGAGGACCCGGGTTCGATTCCCTGTGCTTGCCCATGTTAAAAAAAAAAAAAAAAAAAGCCATGCCCAACAGTACATGATTTGTACACAAAAGCACGCATAAAAAAATCAATAAAAATAAAAAAATAGTGGGAACTTTAACACACCACACTCTTCAGTAGGTAGAACAGAGGATCAGTGAGGAAGCAGAGAACTTGAATAATACGATAAATGAACTAGATTTAACAGACATATATAGAACATTGCACCCCCAAATAGCAGAATATGCATTGTTCTCAGGTGCTCAAGGAATATTGTCCAGAACATATACTGTGGCAAAAAAAACAGGCCTTAATGTAACTGAGAAATCAGATTTTAAGGGATGATTTTGATTACTGAATCATTATATAAATATTCCTTTTTGCTTTCTGGCATATTGGAGGAGACAGGGAAATACCTGAAATCTCTAAATGGTAATGCAGCTGTTTTGATCTCTGATAATGGTTGTATAGCCCTTGTCATCTGCCTCTGTGATTGTAAAAACCTTGTGACTGACATTCATCTGCACCTAGCTATGCAGTTTTTCAACTTTACAGTCTTGTAATCACTCAAGACAGACCCCAATGTTTGTTAATGATGGGTCTTCTGTCCACCCAGAACTAACTCACCCCAAGTCCAAAATTATCTTGATGATCAACACCAGATTTAACCTAAGTGGGCCCACCTGATATGCACAGTACCTTAGACTTAACCTACAAGTCACCTATACCTCATTCCACCCTTTTCTTTCATACATTCTATGACTAAGCATGCAATCAATCTGCGCATGCTCAATACTTAAATCCCCTCTAATTACAGTATCTGGGGCCACTGTGCTCATTATCCTAAACCGTGCCAACCTTTTCTCTAATAAAACATCCGAATTACTGCAGTTCAGGGAGACAGATTTTGGGCCATCTGCTCTCCTACTGCATGTGTAGTAATATATTCTTTCTCTCTGAAACCCCAGTATCTCAGGAACCGGTTGTTGACAGCATCAGGCAAAAGAATCCATGGCCTTTGTCTGGTAACATTAATACATGTCAAAATTTTGAAATTATGCAAAGCACTTTCTCTGATCATAATGGAATGAAGTTGGAAATCAATAACAGCAGGAGAACCAGAAAACTTACAAATACATGGAGGTTAAACAACACTCTCTTAAACAATCAGTGGGTCGGAAAAGAAATTGCAATATAAGTCAGTAAATATCTCGAGATGAAAGAAAATAACACAACATATCAAAATTTATGGAATGAGTTCTGGAAAGATGGTGGGATAGGATAGACCAATTTCAACCCTGCTCCAAGGAACAGCTAGAGAAGGGATGGTAGGGCAACTGAGATGGTGATTCCAGGGTGTAAATGACCTGGGAGAGTCTTCTGCACTACATAGGGTGGCCCTGGTTGCAAAAGCAAAGGAACTGAGAAGCAGAGAACCAGAGAATGGCCAGCTGGTGCAAACAGCCTAACGTGAAAGCCTGCAGCCCTCAGGAGTGCATGGACAGGGAGACGGGGATGAGGAAGCAAGCCAAGCCATGTTCCTTGAATGCACTACCCTCACCATTGCAGCTCCACAAACAACAACTCACCCCACACCCTATGCACCTGAACCATGTCATGGACCCCCACTCCGCACGCTCCAAATGCCTCCACCCCACGATCCCAACCCAAGTGCACCCATGCCTGCCCCAGTCCAACCCACCTCACTTACCCAAGTGCAGTCTCATTCCACCCCTTCTGAGCCCTACCTCCCAGACTCTGCCCCTACAGGCAGTCACCAGCTCAGAAAGGCTGTAAGGGCTTACCTCCATACCCAGGCTACACCTGCCCCCAGTCCATATGGTTGTGTAGCCCCATCTGACTCCCCACTGAGCTCTGCACACATGTACATCAGTTTACAGCAGTCTCAGATCGGCGCATGCGCATTGACATCAGGCACGCCCCCCCAGTTCTGGGAAAGAGCTGACCAGCACAGTGGGGCCACATCAGCTTCCAGCCCATGCAAACACAATGCCAATCCGCTGCCCTAGCTCTGCACATGTGCACAAAGGGCCCCCCACCCTAGATCAGCAACACCAAGACCCCACGCCCCTAGACCCATCCACCCACACAGCCACATCCTCCCCTGCTGCTGGGGTCCACACTCACAGGCACCAGTGTAGCATCCTCAACCTGCACATATACCTGCACTGCAATGCATCACCACACTGTTCTGCTCCACCCCATGCTCTTCATCCTACTCCACATCCATCCTGCAAATACAAGTCTTTAGACCACTGAAGGAAATCAACTTCCAAAGTAAACCAATCAAGATATTTACATGATGTGAAGACAACAGACGATCATTAAGCATATCATGATGCAGACAGATATAACCCAGCCTAATGACCCAATTAAAACACCAGAGGAGACAAAGATGTTGGAACAACTAATCAAAGATATTCATATAACTCTACTAAATAAAATAAATGAGATGGCTAATGACACAAAGGACATCAAGAAGATACTAGAAGCATAAAGAGAATTTGAAAGAATAAATAGAAAAATAGCACTATCACAGAGACTTAAAATGCTGTAGACCAAATAAAAAATATGATAGAGACACACAACACCAGATTTGAACAGACAGAAGGAAGAATAAATGAATTAGAGGGCAGGAAAACTGATTTCAAGTACTCAAAACAGCAAATGGCAAAAAAGAAGGAAAAATTTGAATTGGATCTCTGGAAAATGTTGGACAAAACAAAGCACACAAATATAAGAATCATTGGTGTCCCAGAAGAAGAGAAGAGTAAAAGGCTAGGAAGATTAGTTGAGGATATAGTGGGGGAAAACTTCCCATCCCTTATAAAGGACATAAATATACAAGTCAAAGAAGTTCAACGAACTCCAAATAGAATAAATCCAAATAGACCTTCCCCAGGACACATAATAGACTGTTAAATGTTGAAGAGAAACAGAAAATCCTGAAAGTGGCAAGAGAAAAACAATCTACTACATACAAGGGAAACCACCTAAAACTGAGTTCGGACTACCCAACTGGCACTATGGAGGTGAGAAGGCAGTGGTATGACATATTTAAGATCCTGAAAGAGAAAGACTTCCAGCCAAGAATTCTGTACCCAGATGAACCGTTCCCCAAAACTGAGGCAGAGATTAACATTTTCGCAAACAAATAAATCCTGAAAGAATTTGTCAACAAGAGACTGGCCCTACAAAAAGTACTAAAAGGAGTTCTGCTAATTGGAAAAAAAAAAAAAACAGGTGAGGGAGGTCTGGAGGAGGATAGAGAGTTGAAGAGTACCAGTAAGGGTAACTTAAAGAATAAAAAGAGAAAGAAGGAAAATATAGCTCTGACAAATAAAATCTAAAAGATAAGATAGTGGATTCAAGAAATGCCTATTCAGTAATAACTTTGAATGTTGATGGACTAACCTAACCAATGAAAAGACACAGATTGGCAGAATGGATTAAGAAACATAATCCAGTTATATGCTGCTTATAAGAGACTCATCTTAGTCACAAGGATACAAATAGATTGAAAGTAAAAGGATGGAAAAAGATGTTTCACGCAAGTTGTAACCAAAAGGAAGCAAGGAGCAGCTATACTAATATTGGTCAAAATAGGCTTTAAATGTAAAGATATCATAAGAGATAAAGAAGGATACTATATATTAGTAAAAGGGACAAGTCACCAAAAAGAAATAACAATCATAAATGTTTATGCCCCAATCAAAGAGCTCCAAAAAAAATGAGACAGACATTGGTAAAACTGAAGGAAGTATTAGATGTTTCATTAATAATAGTAGGAAACTTCAACACACCACTCTCCTCTATAGATAGAACAACCAGACTAAAGATCACAAGGAAATATAGAAGTTAAACAACTTGATAAGTAAATTAGACCTAACACACATATATAGGTCATTATACCCCAAAACACAGGATATACATTCTTCTTTAGTGCTCATGGAACATTCTCCAGGGTAAATCATATGCTGGGGCACAAAACAGATCTTTATAAATTTAAAAACATTGAAATTACTCAAAGCACTTGGTCTGATAACAATGAAATGTAGCTGAATATCAATAACTACCAAAGAATGAGAACATTCAGAAATATATGGAGATTAAATAACACTCTTAAACAACCAGTGGGTCAAAGAAGAAATTGCTAGAGAAATCAGTAGCTATCTGGAGATGAATGAAAATGAGTATATAAGCATTTATTGCCCTAAATACCTATACTAAAAAACAAGAAAGAGCAAAAATCGCAGACTTAACTGCTCATCTGGAGGAACTTGAGAAAGAACAGCAAACTAACCCCAAAGCAAATAGAAGAGAAATAACAAAGATTAAAGCAGAGTTAAATGAATGGGAGACTAGAAGAACAATAGAAAGAATCAATAAAACCAAAAGTTGGTTCTTTGAGAAAATCAATAAAATTTATGTGCCACTAGCAAAACTGACAAAGAAAAAATGAGAACGGATGCAAATAAAATCAGAAATGAAAAGGGGTGCGTTACCACAGACCCTGAAGAAATAAATCATAAGATGATACTATAAACAACTATTGGCCAACAAACTAGACAACTTAGAGGAAATGAACAAATTCCTGTAAACACACAAACAAGCTACACTGACTCAGGAAGAAATAGATCTCAACAAGCCAATCACAAGTAAAGAGATATCAATCAGTCATCAAAAAACTTCCTACAAAGAAAAGCCCAGGGCCAGATGACTTCACAGGGGAATTTTAGCAAACATTCCAAAAAGAACTAACACCAATCCTACTGAGACTGTTTGAAAAAGTTGAGGAAAAAGGAACACTACCTAACTCATTTTATGAAGTTAACATCATTCTAATACCAAAACTGGGTAAAGATGTTATAAGAAAGGAAAACTACAGGCCAATCTCCCTAATGAACATAGATACAAAAATTCTCAACAAAATACTAGCAAATAGAATCCAACAACATATTAAAATAATTATACATCATGACCAAGTGGGGTTTATACCAGGAATGCAAGGATGGTTCAACACAAGAAAATCAATTAATGTATTACATCACTTTAACAAATCAAAAGGTAGAAATCATACGATCATCTCAATTGATGTTGAGGAAGCATTTGACAAAATTCAACTTCCTTTTCTGATAAAAATACTTCAAAGGACAGGAAACAAAGGTAATTCCCTCAATATGATAAAGGGCATATATGAAAAAAACAATAGCCAGCATTGTACTCCACTGAGAGAGATTGAAAGCTTTCCCTATGAGATCAGGAATGAGAAAAGAGCCCAGTGTCACCACTGTTATTCAACACTGTGCAAGAGTTTTTAGCCAGAGCAATTAGGCAGGACAAAGAAATAAAAGGTATCCAAACTGGAAAAGAAGAAGTAAAACTTTCATTATTTTCAGATGACATGATACTATACTTGAAAAGTTCTGAGAAATCTACAACAAAGTTATTTGAGCTAATAAACAAATAGAACAAGGTGACAAGATATAAAATTAATGTGCAAAAATCAGTAACATTTCTATACACAAGCAATGACCTAACTGAGGAGTCAGTTAAGGAAGAAATTCCATTCAAAATAGCAACTAAAAGAATCAAGTACTTAGGAATGAAGTTAATTAGGGATATAAAGGAATTGTACACAGGAAACTACATAAAATTGCTAGAAGAAATCAAAGAAGATCTAAATAGGTGGAAAGACATTCTCTGCTCATGGATAAGTAGGTTAAATATAGTTAAGATGTCAATTATATCCAAATTGATAAACAAATTCAATGCGACACCAATAAAAGTTCCAACAACCTACTTTGAAGACCTGGAAAAGAGAGTTACCAAGTTCATCTGGAAGGGAAAGACACCCCAAATAAAAAGCATCCTAAAAAAGATGAACAAAGTGGGAGGATTAACACTTCCTGACTTTAAAACTTACTATAAAGCCACAGTGGTCAAAACAACATGGTACTGGCACAAAGATAGAAATGTTGACCAATGCAATCTAATTGAGAGTGCAGAAATAGACCACCAAATCCATGGTCAACTGATTTTTGACAAGGCCCCCAAATCCACTGAACTGAGACAGAATAGTCTTTTTAATAAATGGGCATGGGACAACTGGATATCAATAGCCAAAAGAATGAAAGAAGACCCTTATCTTACACCTATACAAAAATTAACTCAAAGTGGATCAATATAAGAATTAGCACCATCAACTTCTAGAAGAAAATGTAGGAAAACATCTTCAAGACCTACTAATAGAAGATAGCTTCCTAAACCCAAAGCATAAGCAACATAAGAAAAAATAGATAAATGGGAACTCCTCAAAATCAAATGCTTCTGAACCTCAAAAGACTTTGTCAAAAAGATGAAAAGGTAGCCAACTCAATGGGAAAAAATATTTGGAAATCATACATCGGACAAAGGTTTGATATCCTGTATACATCAAGAAACCATAAAACTCAACAACAAAAGAACGAACAACCCAGTTTTAAAATGGGCTAAAGATACGTATAGGCATTTTTCTGAAGAGCAAATACAGATGGCTGAAAAGCCCATGAAGAGATGCTCATTTTCATTAGCTTAAAGGGAAATGCAGATCAGGACTACAATGAGATACCACCTCACACCTATAAAAATGGCTTCTATTAAACCAACAAGAAGACTATAAATGTTGGAGAGGATGTGGAAAATGTGGGACACTTATGCACTGCTGGTGGGAATTTTAATGGTACAGCCACTGTGGAAGACAATTTGGCAGTTCTGTAGAAAACAAAATATCAAGTTGCCCTATGACCCAGCAATAGCACTACCTTGTATATACCCAGAAGAGGTGAAAGCCATGACACAAAACAGACATTTGCACACCTATGAACCGCAAATGCCTTACCAATAAGTATAGAGTAGTTGCTAATAACCATCAACGTCCCTGCAGACAAGATTGCGACATAGGGCTGGAAAGTTGATATATCCTTGAGGCAGGACAGTGAAGGTAAAATACTGGCCCTGCCAGCTGAATGCAAACTGTTTCTGGTGGTCCTTGCTAATAGCTATTGAGAAAATTGCATTTGCCAGATCAACAGCTTCTTACCAGTTACCAGAGGATGTGTTAATTGGTTCAAGCAATGATATCACATTTAGAATAGTAGCTGCAATTGAGTCACCACCTGGTTAAGTTTATGATAATCCACTGTCATCCTCCAAGACCGATCTACTTTCTGCACAGGTTAAATAGGTAAGTTGAATGGGGATGTGGTGGGAATCACCACCCTTGCATCTTTCAAGTCCTTAAGAGTGGCACTAATCCCTGCAATCCCTCCAGGAATCTGATATTGATATACTATTTTGCTAGGTAGGGGAAGTTCTAGTGGCTTCCACTTGTCCTTTCCTACCATAATAGCTCTCACTCCACAAGTTAGAGAACCAGTGTGGGGATTCTGCCAGTTGTTGAGTATGTAGATTCCAATTATGCACTCTGGAACTTGGAAATGACCACACAATGGACCACTGGGCCCACTGTGAGATGGACCTGAGCTAAACCTCCATCAATCACCTGACCTCCTTAAGCCCTTAGTGGGCCTGAGTGGCATTTTGGGTCTCCTGGAATTAATGTCACTTCTGAGCCAGTCTCTAATAATCCCAAAAGTATCTGATCATTTCCTTTTCCCTAACGCACAATCACCCTCGTAAAAAGCCATAGGTCTCCTTGGAGAAGGCTTGGAGGAAGGTTAACAGTGTATATATTGTGCATTGTAACAGGGTCCTTCCCCAAGGGTACTGGCCCTCCCCTTATTCAAAGGGCTCTGTGTCTGTAAACTCTCTCAAGTCTGCAAATTGATTAGGGGCCATGACTCTCTTTTTTTGTAATTCAAATTTAGACTTCTGTTCACTTGACCTAGAGCTGTTCTGCTTATACAGCTCAGATAAGAATTTAGTAGACTGCCCATCTATTTTACTTCTAGGTACATGGTCTACTAGCCAAGCCACAAGTCTCTGCAAGTCAGATTATTTTGACTGCTGCTTTGAGTCTTCTGTCCGTTATGTGGCCACGCCTACCTTCTTTATGGTGATTAACTGTTGCCACATTGTTTCTGCCAACTCAGGATCCAATCATC
Source organism: Tamandua tetradactyla (assembly GCF_023851605.1). Lineage (NCBI taxonomy): Eukaryota > Metazoa > Chordata > Mammalia > Pilosa > Myrmecophagidae > Tamandua > Tamandua tetradactyla. Next base: position 87,049,031 of record NC_135340.1, read on the forward strand.
CCCCTGTGTTTATGGATTCCAACTCAATGACAGCAGCTTTCACAGTAATATCTGTCCGACAGAGAATGGCAACAACAGAACTCTTCAGGGATGAAAGAGCTCGTCTCACTAATGTATTCCTCAAAGTCGTGCTGGAAGGTATGTGAGCAAGTGTTCCACAATAATCCACTCTCACATCTATTTAAGCCTCTGAATCCCCTCATCTACAATATATCAGGGCAGTTCTGGCATTTGGACCTCAGGTAATGTCACCACTTTTTGATCCATATTTCAGCCAACCATTCAATCAAATTGTTAATGCCCTTTCTAATCCCTCGAGCTACAACACTGAATGCAGAATCTCTGCTTAGTGGGCCCATATCAATAAATTCAGCTTCATCCAGCTTCATATTCCTTCCACCATTATCCCACACCCTTAATATCCATTCCCACACATATTGCCCTGATTTCCGCCTATACAGATTGGAAAACTCATGCAATTCTTTTGGAGTATAGCACATCTCTTCATGGGTCACACTATGTACTTCACGTTTAGGGACCTACTGGGGCTTTAGTTAGAAATCTTGAAGAAAAGAGGGGTGGTGGGGGTGAGTCATGAAAAGAATTAGAAGTTTCTTTGAAGCCTGTTAGCTCAGGGCATTCTGTTGCAGTTTCATCTGGTGGAACAGGACTAATCGCTTCAGACAGAGAAATTAGGGCTGTTTACCCAATGGGAGGTGGTTATAGATTTAGCAGGCATGAAGGGTTAATCTCTGGATGAGTGGCCGACTCCTCAGAATGGAGTGGAGGCCAGGAAACTGTTTCTTCAGGGCAGGCTGTAGGTGTGCGGCTCTTTCCTCAGACCGCACCATTACAGGTCTATGTAGCAGAGACAGAGCAGATTCCAGGGTTCCCATGTTCCCAAATCATTATTGTCAACCCAAATGTCCCCATCCCAAGTTTCAGCACCCCATTCTTTTCCAATCAAAGCCCTTACTTTAACAGCAGAAACCCTAGAAGTTGGAGGTTTTAGTTTACATTGTAAAACTGCTACTCATACAATGGGTCTCAGGTCCATTTTTCAGAGATCTCAAGTCTGTGACCACAGAAAATAAGATTTTCTTTCATGGCACACATAGAAACTTTTACCTCTTTCATACGGTCTTTAAGTTGCAAATTTGAGGCCTTCATCTCATCCCTTTCCCTCATAACTGTTTCCAGTATATCTAGGAACAATCAGCAACATTATTATTCTCTTGACTCCATAAAACTCCATTAAGGTATCAAAAACATTATCATCCAGAACCTTGCCTCATATAAGCATACAATTATCAGGATCATATGGTGATATTTTGCATATCTCTATTGACAACTCAGGCCATGGACTGTCAGTGCCATCTTGATTATTGGAAACAGAGTCCTTAGTGCCTCTGAGTCTAATCAGAGTGGAAAGCCAATTGTAAAACCCCATTTTTTAAATTCTGCTTCTCAAGAACCACTCTGGTACTATGCTCTATTAGTCAGAGCTCTCTAGAGAAACAGAACCAACAGGAGATATCTGTGAATATGAGATTTATAAATGTGTGTCATGCAACTATAGGGATACAAGAATATAAAATCTTTAGAGCAGGCTGTGAAGCTAGCCACTCCGATGAAGGGTCTGGACAAAATCTACAGGAGAGGTTTGCTGGCTGAAGAAACAGTGAATATTCTCCTGTCTCCCTTAGAAGTCTTCAGCTGATTGGGTTATCACATTCGTTGATCCTAGATGTAATCAGCCACAGCTGCCAGCTTGGCAGGTGAACTCACTCTCATCGCCCCCTACAAGGACATGACTCTCAGGGGTGTAAATCTCACTGGCAACGTGGGAATAACGTGACCAGGTGGGTCTTAATCCTCTTACTGGAGCCCTTTGTAAGAGCATGAAATAGAGAAAAAGACAGAGAAGCTAAGAGAGACAGAAGCTAAAAGAGAGAAACATGCAGAAACACAGACGGCCAGCCAGAAGCTGAAAGCAACGGAACCCAGGAGAGAAGGTCCAACATACCACACGTGCTTCCCATGTGACAGAGGAGGCCCGGATCACCAAAAGCCTTCAAAAAGAAGGTATTATCCTGTTGATGCCTTGATTTGGACATTTTCACAGCCTCAGATCTGTTAAACTTTTAGCTAATATATCCCCATTGTTAAAATCCAGCCCATTCTGGTATATTGTGTTTTGACAACTTTAGCAAATTGAAAATTTAAATCTTCTAGATATTAATTCTATGTCGAATATATGATGGCAACTATTTTCTGCCAGTCTATGGCTCCTCTTTTTGTCCCCTTAAAAGGGTCTTTGGGGGAAATTTAAAGAAAGATAGCTTTCTTTTTATAGATCATGCTTGTGGTGAGAATTCTAAGAATCCTTTGCCTAATCTTTGATCTCAAAGATTTTCTACTGTGTATTTTTGTAGATGTTTTCTTCTTATCATTTCACATTTAAGACCATCATCCATTCTGATCTTTAGATTGTGGCTCATTTATTTTGTCTATACTCGTGCAAGTTCCTAAGCACCATTTGTTGACGGGGCTATCCATTATCAAATGATTCGTTTTTGAATTTTTGAACAAACTCAGTGGGGCCTTTTATGGTTGAGGTCTACTTTTGGGTTTTCCGATCTGACCCACTGAACAATGTGTCTACCCTGTCATTACTATGACACTTTCTAAATTACTGTAATTCTTAGTAGGAGAGTGAAAAGAAAATGTATCATCCAATCTGAAGATGTTGTTGACTTTTTTTCCTTTTTCACGAGAAAGGACACTCTTAAAACTGTGGCAGACAATAATTTTAAGACAGAACTCTCTATACAGATGTGGCATAGTTGGACACTGTAACATATCGATAGTTTTTTGGAAACTTTCTGGTGAAAGTTTCAGTAACAATTTTCACGATCATCCACTCTAAGTTTTCTCTAAATTCCACTTGAGAGATTGAGTATTTAAGATATCTTACTTTATTTCACTGGTGATGAAATAGATTCAAATCATCGATGGGTGTAGGGGATGCTTCTCCTCCAAGATCTAAAGATCAAGTAATGCCTAGGTCAGTGTGCTAGAGTGATGGACTAGACATGAATGGCCTCAGTAGGACACACCTGTCTCTCCTATACAGTCTCATGTCTTCTCACCTTCTGCTCTCCATTTTGTTCTGTACTAAAGGACTGAGAACATTATATGGAAGGGGTCAGCATAGAGTAGACCATTGGCCTTATTTAGTTCTAAGCTGCTAGGGTCTGCTTTCTCTCAACAAATGCTATCTGATGGGAAAGCCGCTGTTCAATTCTTTCTTCATAGATTTCATTACATTTGGGGGAAATTTATAATCCTGATGTTTCACTGGCCAGCATTTTTCCATGTCCTATGCCCCACCTGACAGTCCAACCTAGTATGAAGCAAGCCACTTACACATCTTGGACCCGGACCGTTTTGAAAACCATTGCATCATCCTGTCGGTAACCATTGCAGCGTGTCTTTATTACTGAAATTAACAAGGTTCATAAATTACATTTTACTTGAAATACTGCCATTGATTTATGAATGTTATCCAAATCTCTCATGAAAGTATGAAAAAGAACAAAAAGTGAGAAATTTAGGACTGAATAATAGGGTACAATTCAAGATGCTGTGTCAAGCAGATCCAATCTGAAATGATGGAAGTTCACTTTTCCTTCATCTAGCACATCAGCAGTAGGTGGGCATCAGGCAGTGAATCCATCCTCTAAACATAGTATCATCCTGTGAAGTTCCTTGTATTCCCTTCGCCTGCTGTTGTTCCTGTGAAGTCTCTGGGTAGAAGCTAAATCCCAGCCCAAGTGATTCTTCACTTTTAGGGTGACTTTACTCTCACTGTGTCAAGATTATTTGGATTCTGCACAAGTGCACAAGTCTCAGCATGTGGGTTTCTGGAGCAGCCAAAAGACCCAACTGGCAACTAGCCCAAAAGGAAAGAGATTAATTTGTCTTTGACTGGGAAGACGATTTGCTGCCCCTCTGCACTGAACAGCTCCCTTCATAGGGAAAAGACGGTTGGGCCACCCCAAGGCAGAAACACGTCCCTGAACTGGTAGAGCAAAAACCAATTGTCTGGATTCTTCCAAGAAGTCTGACATGGAGATGTGTCCCCTGGCCATGGAAACCCCCATTTCCCTAGTCCCAAAGACAAGGAAAACTAGGAAAGTGCCAGTGCTCTCCATGGTTTCCTTCCTGAGGTGGCTTGGAAATTCTGAGGGTGCCTCGATACAAATGCACCAGCTACCCTCTCTCTTTCCCTTCAAGTTTGGCAACCAGAGACCTGACTCTCTTTCCTGTCCCACCCAACATCAAGGATTCATCTCCAGGTCCACCCACTGCCACACCCAGTGGTTGTGACCTAATGTCCTCAGTAACCAGGTAACCTACCCAGACCTGGAGGCCCAGAGCCCGGAGGCAGCTCCAAGTTGCCTGTGAGGATCTCCCTGCGTGACATGCATCTTCAGCAGATGGTTCATACCTGGCTTCACTGAGTATATTCCCTTTATCCAGTCTCCTCAGACAGATATCATGGAGCTGGGTATGAAGCTGACAGAGGGCCAGGGGACCCGCAGCAGAGGTCCCTTCTTACTGCTTGGGCTCTGGGCCCTCCTGGGTCCAGTGCAATGTTCTCAAGGCCGTCCCTTGTGGCGCTATATCTCCTCCGAGGTCGTGATTCCCAGGAAGCAGATGCACCATGGTAAGGGTATTCAGGTGCCAGGCTGGGTGTCCTATAGCCTAAAATTTGGCGGCCAGAGACACGTCATCCACATGCGACTCAAGAAACTGCTCTTGCCCAGACATCTGCCGGTGATATCCCAGGACAACCAAGGAGCCATCCAGATGGACTATCCCTATATCCCAAGAGACTGTTACTACCTCGGCTTCCTGGAGGATATTCCTTACTCCCTGGTCACCGTTGACACATGCTATGGGGGTATCGAAGGGATCATGAAGCTAGATGACCTTGCCTATGAAATCAAACCCCTCAAGAATTCCCACACGTTTGAACACATCGTTTCTCAGCTAGTGGCAGAGAAAAATGCAACAGAGCCTGCATATAGACTAGGACACAAAGAGGATACGGACCCCTTGTTCTCTGCAGCCAACGTCAGTGCAGCCCTGAGGACGCCTCCTAGACGTCATGCTTCCCATGCAAGTGGGATTCAAGGCCTTCCTCAATGTTCTTATGCAACATATACTGTATACAACAATTTCACAAAAGCCGTCAAATTTTTAATAAATATGGCCAGCATAATGGATGCATTATTCTGGCGTCTTCACATGAGGTACCATGTAGTTGGTTTGATGGTCTACAACCAAAGGAATCCGGCCGCCCTGGGTGATTATAAGGTGCCAGGAAATCCATTTCATAGAGTGTATTCAGACACTGTCTATAAAACTATTCCACACCACTCATCTTTTGTGGTGGATAGAGATGCACCTTTTGACTCAGAATTTAATGCAGTTCATTATGGCATATGCAAGGCACAGGGTTTAATAATCGTTGGCCATCTAGGCAGACATTATTTGTATTTATCTGTGATTGCAACACAGCAAACTGGGAGAACTTTGGGTCTAAATTATGATAGTTCTGAATGTTATTGCTACAGGAGGGCCTTCTGCATTATGTACAGATACCCTGGGTTAACAGATGCGTTCAGCAACTGCAGCATTTTACATCTGCAAAACACAATTAAACCGTATATGAGTTGCCTATTCTCAACGCCTCGCACATTTGTTAATCAAACTTTAACAATAACTCGTTGTGGAAACGGAATAGTGGAATCAAAGGAGCAGTGTGACTGTGGCTCCTTCAAGCAGTGTTATGATGACCCATGCTGTCAGAACGACTGTCGGTTGACAACTAACAGCATTTGTGATGTGGGAGGGTGCTGTACAAACTGTACTTACTCCCCACCTGGGACACTCTGTAGACCTATCGCAAACATATGTGACCTTCCAGAGTACTGCACTGGGTACACCTACAATTGCCCTCATGACTTTTACATGCAAGACGGAACCCCATGCACTGAGGAGGGCTACTGCTATAGAGGCAACTGCACAGACCGCAACGTGCACTGCAAAGAAATCTTTGGTATAGATGCTATAGCTGCCCAAGATGCTTGCTATAATATAAATACTAAAGGAAACCGATTTGGACACTGTAGGAGAGAAGAACATGTATCAAGTTTTACAAGATGTGCAAAGGAAGATGTTAAGTGTGGGAGGTTGCAGTGCAGCAATGTCACTCAGCTTCCCCAGTTGCAGGAACATGTTTCATTCCATCAGTCTGTTATCTCAGGGTTCACGTGTTTTGGGGTGGACGCACACCGTTCAACAGGAACAACTGACGTTGGACTTGTGAGAAATGGTACCCCCTGTGCCAGTGGATTGTTCTGTTCAAATACCTATTGCAATGCAACTATGGCTGCAATTAAATATGACTGTGACCCCAACAAGTGCAATTATAGAGGAGTCTGCAACAATAGAAGAAACTGTCATTGTCACATAGGCTGGGCTCCTCCATTATGTCTCAGCAAAGGTAGTGGTGGCAGTGTAGACAGTGGACCCCCTCTACCGACAAGGCGGTCCGTGACGCAAAGTAAAGAACTGGTGGAATATTTGAGAGTGTTCTTTGGTCGCATCTATGGTTTGATATTTGCATTCCTCATTGGGTTGGCCACAAACGTACGAAATGTCAAAACTGTCAAAGTCACAGACATGGAAGATAAGACCATGCAAGGTAAATCCACTGTTAAACCTGAGCAAGATAAAAGTAAGAAGAAATAGAATAAAAAATAAGTCATCTCCCCCAATACACATAGAAACATAGCACATACCCAGAAGAAACATCTGAGAAGAAAATAAATTGTAAGAGAGACTGCCAAATGAATAAAAAATTACAGACAGCAAGAAAAACAGGAATCAGTGACACTCAATTGAAAATAAATTTCAAAAAAATCACATGTGGGCATGGTATCAATAGTTTATAAGGGGTAGAAAGCCCAAACTAAACCCAAGCTTTGAATGCTGGGGAAGACCTGAGTCAGCATCTGGGTCAGACCTGAGCTCTCTGGGTCCAGAATGAATGGGAGTGGGCCTCCTATAGTCGCACACTGATGACGTTTCTCTGAGACAGCATTCTTGAGCATGGAGGTTTTCCTTCTAATCCAGGTAATCTGTGCTTCTCTAGACCCAAGGTGGGTTTAGAGCATTTGGGGGCTATCCCTAATCCCCACTACCTTCTGCTCCCTGCAATGGAAGGGATGGGGTCCAAATCCCCACCCAGCATGGGCTGTGCTGACCTGGAGGACACAGGCCCCATGGGAGAGCCCAGGCTCCCAGGGGAGGATGTTACCTCGGCGGTATTCCCTGAGAAGATGAGGTAAATGCTCCTGACGCTGGCTCTGGCATCGGTGGGTGCTGCACGAATGTTAGTTCCTCCCTCCTTCTGCCTCTGTGTGTCAGTGAAGGGAGGTACAGCTGCTAGTCCAGTAAGTCAGGACAACAATAGAAACTGCTTTTTCAAATGGTCAGGGCTTTGGGTGTGGGAAACCAGACCACATCCCACAAAACATAAACTGCACTGATTTTTTTTCAGTGTAATTCAGGTACATCTTCGAGAATGGAAAGGATAAAAAAAATCCCTAGCATAACCTATGAAATTACAGCCACGATATCATCCTCAGAAAGCCACCTTTAGCCTGTGGTGATATGTATTTCCAGTTCTTTTCTAGATGCACGCCTAATTGAACACCACTTCTCTCTATCTGCATTGTTCTGAAAATCCCTCCTCTGCAAATACATCTTGATGCCATGTCTTAAACATCCTTCCAGACTTACCACTGTTCTATATTTTACCTACTTCTGGGGCACTTCTGTGTTTCAGTATGCTCCAGTATATAAGGGAATATAAATGTGAAATTTAGTGTGAGATCAGATAACTTAAATGCTCACCCCACCGTCCTTTGAACTTTCAGAGTTCCAATCACTGTGCTTGTGCTTTCTCCCCGCTCCTTCCCACATACAGCTGACACTAATAAGACCTGCAAGGCCAATCACTTAGGGAGCTTGGAAAAGTGGAGATATGGAGGGGAATGACGACAGATCAGGAAATCAATTTTGAAACTGTGGTAGGTTCTCTGAATCTATTAATGTGAACGTAATTTAAACATTAAGAATCATCAATACAGTCACTAAAATACATCTGATATACTTCATATCAGAGAAAATTTGACTCAAATTCAAACAACCACAAAACCACTATATACAAGCAAGCATATGGAAAGGGGGTGCAATAGTTCAGTGATAGAATTTGCATCTGCCATGCAGGAGACCCAAGTTTGATTCCTGGTCCATGCACTTCCCAAAAAACAAACGAACAAAAAGTCAACAAATGGTGTTATAATAATGGGACACTCACATGGGAAAATGATGAAATATGACCCCACAGTACAGCATGCCAAAAAAAAATAGCATGTGGAACTATTTCAATTGTGGGAAACACTTTTCGTTCCCAGGAAAGCCTCTTTCAGGTCCTTATCAATTTTTATAAATGATGTCTGCATGCTTCCCCACATAGTATTTTAAACCATGCACTTCCCTCTCCTCCTTATATGAACACTGGCTTAGCACCACTCAGGCCAGAGACAGAAGGTATTCGGAGTTTCTCGTAGTCAGGAGAATTCAGGACAGTTGTGGCCCGGGCAAAGTATGGCTGTGAGGCCACCCCTGGAGGGTACACACTCCCTGCTCTGAGCTGGGGATTGGTGCAGGAGATGTGCAGCTGAAGCTTGGAGCAGGGACAAGCTTGTGCAGCACTCCGGCCTCTGAGCAAAATGATCTGGGAGGAGGTGAGGCCCAGGTGGGAGGGCCACTGTCCCTTGGCCACCTCCTCCACATAATTGCAAATCTTGCTCCTTCTCCATTCTCCCTCTCGTCTCCACCAGGTTCATCCTACTGCCTGTGCCTTAAGACCTGATAGTCTTCTTGGTGTTCTCTATGCTTCCCTCTGTATCTATTCTGCTCAACCGTCTTCCCTTTCAAATTGCGTCCACTGCTGCTTTGCTTGATGTGCTATTGAACCACCTTTGTAATTTTCACCTCTAAAATTTGTAATTGATTCATTTGTCATTTCCATCTTGCATCTGCCTCCTTGACTACAGAGGTTTTTATTGGAAGGTTGGTGATTGACAGCGCTGATATCACTTTTTCTCTATTGTGTTTTTTTTCTCTCCCTTATCCCTGCTTTTCCATCATCAGATCCTATCTCCAGGCTTGTCTGGTATTTTGTGATTGACAGGTATGAAATTTGAAAACTCTTGTAGGTTCTGTGCCATGGGATCTTTTTTCAGATTCTTTCCCTGTGGAGTCGCCATCCAGCCAATCACTTTGCTTCGTCAGGGCCTGAGCCACGGCTCCGTCTCCTTCTAGATTTTGAGGACTGCTCTGGTTACAGTTTTCCCTTACTCAAAGCACACACACAGCCTTTCTTTGATCTCTAGTGAATGTCTAGCTTGTTTCCCTTGAGGACCAGTAAAGCCCAGTGTTTGACTACACACGACTGAAAGCTAGGCTCAGGGGTTAGCTGTTGTTTTCCTTTATGAACTATGGATGAGTTTCCTTCATATTTGCAAGTGTGCACACAGACATACCCTCTAAAATGTAGGCAGCATTTCACCTTTTTAAAGTATGTGTATGTCATTCCTTTTTAACGTAACAGAAAACCCTTTCATCTCATATCACGCATTGTAAACCAAGTCACAGCACCAGTGTTTTTGACAAACATGAAAATGGGCATTCGGGAAAAAACAGCCAAGAAAAGAGAATTAGAAAAGAAAACTTTGCTTACAAAATGAAATATGAAGATGATGGAAGGTTTAAATGACCCTCTGATCTTCTCAGAACAACCCTTTAGACCACAGAAAGTGCAGGCCTGGGGCGCTGCTGCCTGGGTCCAAAGGGGGCCCTTTGTGTGGAGCTGTGATCCCTTCTGCTGGGAAGGGGTTTAAACCGCATCTAATAGGCTGCCTCAGAGTTTAAGGATGTTCAAAACAGGCCACCACCCCCAGTCCTCTAACTCTTCCTTAAGAGAAAAAGAAAGCTACAGATGCCACATTGGACAATGCAGAGCAGGCGCCAGCTGAAAGGACAGCAGTAGATGAGGCAGGTCCTGGAAACAGCAAGACTTCAAGGACTGGTGACCAAAAAATCAGATGGCAGCATCTGCAGTAGCAGGTTGGGAAGATTAGGGGAGAAAGAGTTTAGAGAAAGAAATATAGGGTGAGCTATAAAGTGTTTTTATGAGAGTTTTAACTATAGTTCTGTAACTCTCTTTTTCTAATCATAAAAATCTCTTATTTGTACCTTTTAGAAAATGTCTTCCATATAGTAGCAATTTACCAGGATATAAGGGAATTGCTCATAGTTCATAATAACCTAAAACATACCAATATTAAAGCCACTTGTTCTAGTGGCTTTTTTTTTGTTTGCTAGCTGCCAGAATGCAACACACCAGAGACGGATTGGCTTTTAATAAAAGAGGATTTATTTCGTTAGTTCTTCAGAGGAAAGGCAGCTAACTTTCATCTGAGGTTCTTTCTTACGTGGGAAGGCTCAGGATAATCTCTGCTGGCCTTCTCTCCAGGCCTCTGGGTTTCAACAACTTTCCCCGGGGTGACTTCTTTCTGCATCTCCGAAGGCCTGAGCTGAGCTGTGAGTGCTGAGATGAGGTATGCTGAGCTGCTTGGGCTGCGCTACGTTGCACTCTCTCATTTAAGCACCAGCCAATTAAGTCAAACGTCATTCATTGCAGCAGGCACGCCTCCTAGCCGACTGCAGATATAACTGGCAATAAGATGAGGTTCACATACCATTGTCTCATGTCCCCAGCAACAGAACTAGGTGCCTTCACCTGGCCAAGTTGACAACTGAATCTAACTACCACTCCACTATTGCCTGCTGGTTTTCAAACTGGGCATTTTGGGGTACGGGGCGACGAGGAGGGTACCAGGTAAGAGAGACCCCTCACCCCCACTCCTGCTTCGTCCTGACCCACTGTCTGTTGTACAAAATCAGCTTTGGAGAATGATTTTATTTCGACAAAGGGATCCATAACCAAATCGAGTTGAAACTGCCACACCCATCATGCTGCCTCGGTGTGCATATCCCATTAACCCACCTTCTTTATTTCTTCCCGCACGAAGCACAGTGTGCAGGTGAGTGATGCCAGCCCTGGCTTATCCGAAGTGCCAAGATGCGCGAGTGACCTGGTTCCTGTGCAGGGTGACTTCCACTCATGCATTCATGACACAAAGCAGCAAACACCAGGGCGAGAGTGCAACTGAGCACGCATCAGTGGGGAGCCCGGCCAATCACCCATCGATCGCTTGGGCTAAACCTGTGTCACCGTGTGCAGGGCAGGCGGCCAGTACATATCCGTGCTGAGAGAGAGCCCCTGTCCTGGAGTGGCAGATCCAGCATTGCTTGAGGGCACCACTGCTGCCACCGCTCCACCAGCTTTCCCAAGGCTGGCATTGGTCCAGGTGCTAGCACGGGTTCTAAGAGGCACAAGAGAGAAAGATGGGCTTCCTCATCTGCCTCACTCTGCTTGTATCCCTCATGACTGCAGGTGTCCCTGGCCTATTATCTGGGCAGGAGGCTGCCCAGGGACTGTGACGCAGGTTGTCTAAGCCCAAGGCCATAATCTCGGGACCGAGTATTCCTGTAACATGACCAAAACCTGCTGGGCCTGGTCGTCCAGTCTGGGAAGAGTGGTCACATCCTGATCAAATTTAATGCGTACTATGGCATCGGCCCCATGTGTTGAGGAGTCAGGCACTCACAGAGACACCAAGGGAACCCTACTGCCGTGGTCCCTTCACCCTTCCTGACCTTTTCCTCACAAGTGAGATGTTCAGTATCAATATACTTGCATTTTGGAATCAAGGCTCTGTCAGGGGTACCTCCCAAACTGCAAATGCCCCACACTGTGTCCTAGAGGGAAACAAGGAAAAGAATATTTGAAAATCCTGAGATTGGGATTCTGCAGGTGCAGCCTAATGAAGTGATTCAAGACTCCACCTCCACCCCTGCCAAGTGCAGTATTTTGGAACAGACTTTGCAACGCTGTTTTGCACTTATCCTGGAGTGCACTGTTACATATCTATAGGGCCATAGTTAGGAGGGGGAGCCACCCTGTTACCAGGCTATCCCGACGTCCTGTTCTCAGCTGCTGCTTCAGTTGTCCAACCCATCACTCACTGACCCACTGGGGTGCATGGGAAGCTGACCTTATTCATTGCTGCACTGCTTGTGCAGTAAAAGATGTCTCCTGATCATATTGGAATCCCATAGGGTACCTCCGAAGATGACACAGACACTTTCCCAGTGCAAATTCTGTGCAATAAATTTGCATGCAGCTACTTCCAATGCATCCACATGCCACACCAGGCACTTGGTGGTCCCATAGGTGCAGAAGATGTCTGTGGTGGTGAGGTAACATCAGCATCCATAGCTGGGAGCCATTGATCTAGATGTGGAAAGTTGACAGACCTGTGTGGGGTCTGATACCCAGTTGATGTGGCCAATTCGCCATGTGCATGGTGTGAGCTTGTTGGCAGGAGCCACATGTCTGCGTTGCATCTTTGATTCCCACTCCCTTTAGAGTGAGTCTGAATGATTTAGCCCATTCTTGTATCTGAGGTGGGCTTCCATGACCCATTCAGTTGTGAATCCAGTAGGTAATAGAGGCACAATGATGAGGACATGCTTGGACAGTGCTGGAATTTACTCACATTCTGCCTTAAATGGCCTTTTCTCCAGGCTCAGCGACATGGATGGGAATGGATCAGCATCCCAGTGGGCAACTGTTGCCATAGCCTGGTCCCAACATAGGGAAACCTAAATAATATTCAGTCATTAGTTTGGCAGTACCAAACCATAAGGTAGTCTGATTGCAATGGGCCATGAGTCTGCAAACATGTAGCCAGAGTGGCCTGCACAGCCATCACCACCACCTGGACTTCAGCCCATTGTGCAGAATGAACTTATCCAGTTCCAGTCAGAAGGTGACCATTCTCAGGACAGGGTCCTTAATGGCCCAATGGCTTCCATTGGCCTTAAATTTTGTAGACCTGTAAACCAACCTATATCATCAGCAAGGCTGTCTTTAAACTGGGGAGAGGCAGGAGTGTGCCCTACAGACTGCTTAGCATTCTCTGGTGAAGCACCAGTCTCTTCACGGAGCCATTGACTTCTAGAGGTCTGTGCCAGTTTGAAGGTATCATACTCCATAAAAGCCATGTGTTGATCCTGATTCAGTCTTGTGAGGGCAGCCATTTCTTTTAAACTTAATTCGATATTGTAGGGCAGACAGTTCTGATTAGATTATCTCCATGGAGCTGCGTCGTGACCAGTTGTGGGTGTGAACTTTTGATTAGACAGAGATGTGACTTCACCCATTCCAGGTAGGTCTTGATTAGTTTGCTGGAGTTCTTTAAAAGAGGGAACATTTTGGAGAGAGCAGAGCCAACAGAGAGAGAGCTGACACAGATGCTGACACATGGAGAAAGGAGACATGAAGGTTTGGAAATGCTTGGAGCCCAGCAGACATCACCATGAGATGTTAAACAAGCCAGAACCTGGAGAGAGCCAAGGGAAGCCGAGAGATGTAAGCCAGTCCCAGAGAAGCAAAGTGAGGAGACCCCACAAGAACACAGGCTGAAAGCAATGGAGCCCAGCAGCAAGGGGCCAGCAGATACCAGCACATGACTGCCCAGCTGACAGAGGTGTTCCTAACCCATTGGCCTTCCTCGAATTAAGGTATCCTTCCTTGGATGCCTCAGTTTGGACATTTTTATAGGCTTAGAACCATAAACTTGTAGCTTATTAAATTCCCCCCTTTTGAAAGCGGTTCCAATTCTGGTCTATCACATTCCGGCATCCTGCAAACTAGTACAAGACCCTAGTATGGTTTAGTCTTGGATGGAACATTTCCATTTATATATGGAGTTTTGCTGGGTCTTTCTTACTTTATTAGTAGGATCTGAGTACACATGTGAGAATGGGAAGCTCTGGACTTAAAACTCACGCAGCACCCAAAATGCAAAATGCTCCATCACTAAGGACCAACAGCAGACCACTAGCCGCTCCTTGAATGGGATTTATCTCATGGCCCTATCAGAAAATTTGAGCGTTTGTCCACAAAAGACCTGCTTTCCAAGAATTACCAAAGGCAGTTCTGCAGGTTGAAAGGAAGAGACAGGAGATAGTGGCTTGGAGAAGGGCAAAGAAATGAAAATCTTTACCCAAGGTAACTAAAAGAGTACATTCAAATCCTGTTTTACTGTATCCTCAATACGTAAATGACTCTACTCTTCAATTCCTATGAGTCAGAATACAATTTGAATAGAACATTCTGATAATGAACATGCAAAATATAAAGAGGTAATATGGGGCATAAACAACAGTAAGAGGAGAAAAAGAGAAATATGGGAGCAGAGAACATTCAAATCCTAGTGCCAAGGCGTTCACATTTTCAGCCCTTAGTGTAAGGATGTCTTCATTGTCAGCACATTTTAGTATTTTGGACACGCTGGTGAGTTCACGCCCATGGCCAGGTTGCAGTCACAGTGGTGTGTGTGCAAGCCCTTGAGCGCAGGTTCACGCCGCTCCAGCCTATGTCCCAGCCTCACTGATGAGGTCGGTGAGCACCTCCACCACCTTCTCCAGGATGGAGCTGCGAACGTGGTGGCAGAGCCCAGAGAGGCAGTTAGAGGTGAGTGAGAAGTCGGCTTCGGCCTGATTAGGATCTGAACCTGCAGGCGAGCATGGCACCGGGAGCTCGAACCGGCCAGAGCACACCAATAGTCTTCCTTATTTTATGCTATAAATTTTCCTCTAAACACTGCTTTAGCGGCAAGGCACAAATATCGAGATGTTGTCATTTCATTTCCATTCAATTTCATTCCAACTTTGGCAGACATTTCCAATCACTTTAAAATTCTAACCTGACGGTGGTTACTTTTATTTTACTAGTCCAGGAAATCAATCCTTTGCCTTCTGGTTTCGATCGTTTTTCTTCTGATAAGATATTGTTTTTAGCTGTCCTTCCCTTGGTAATGTGAGTGGATCTCAGTTTTGCTTCTTACTTTTTTCTTTTTGATTTTTCCTTCTTGGGGATTTTATTTGGCTGGGCCTTGATTTAATATTTTTATTTTTATTCCTTTTGGGGTACATTGTCCTCCTTAGATCTGTGTATATTTAATCTCTATTTCCTCTCTTTTTGCACTTCAGTTACACCTTGGACGGTGTGATTGTCTGAAATTGATCATATCCAAGAAACACAGGTTCTTATTAGAGCTAATCCATTCCAGGGGGTGTGGAGCCAATTTAAATAGGATCTTTGGTGAGTAGAACCTTAACTTGAGATGTGACCCATTTCATTCAGGGTGCATCTAAATCCTCTTGCTGGAAGCCTTCAATGTGATTCCATTTGTCAATATATCTATGTTTATGCCAGAATCATGCTGTTCTGACCACTGTGGCTTTATGATATGTTTTAAAGTCAGGAAATACGTCATCCCACTTTGTTCTTCTTTTTCAAAATGTTTTTGGCTATTAGAGGCCCCTTTCCCTTCTAAACGAATATGATATTCATCTCTTCCATTTTAGTAAAGTAGGCTGTTGAAATTGTGACTGCTATTGCATTATTTAGGCAGAATTGACATCTTAATTATATTGAGTCTTCTGATCCCTGAACATGGAATATCCTTCCAGTTGTTTATGTCTTCTTCGATGTCTTTTAGCAGTTTTGTACGTTTTACATCCTTGGTTGAGTTTATTTCTAGATATTTGATTCTTTTAGCTGCTATTTTAAATGGAAATGTTTTCTACATTACCTTCTCAGATAGGTCTGAGGATGAGGTATGTGGATAGACCTTTCTGAGTGGGCAAAAAACATGAAGATATTTGCATCCCATGTGAATGCTTACAAGAGGGTGACTTCAGAAGAGAAAGGTTTAATAGTCAAGTGGTTAAGATGACCCATTCTGTGTGATTGTGAAAAACTTGTGTCTGATGCTCCTTTTACTAATGGTACGGACAGATGAGTAAAACATATGGATTAAAAATAAGTAAATAATAGGGGAAACAAATGTTAAAATAAATTTAGTAGATTGAAATGCTAGTGATCAATGAAAGGGAGTGGTAAGGGGTATAGAAATAAATAGGGGAAACAAAGGCTAAAATATATTGGATAGATGGAAATACTAGCAGCTAATGAGAGGGAGGGGTAAGGAGTATGGTATGCATGAGTTTTTTTTTCTTTTTTCTCTTTATTTCTTTTTCTGAATTGATGCAAATGTTTAAAAAAAATGATCATCACATATACAGCTATGTGATGACATCATGAGTTATTGATTATATACCAAGTATGGAATGATCATATGGTAAGAATGTTCATGTTTGTATGTTGTTACATTTAAAAAAAATAAAATGATGACCCATTCTATGAATGCCTGTCATCCTCCTTCCCTAGCCACTCCTGCCGTGGCCCAAAGGCTCATGAACAAAGTGGGACCTAGCGAGGCCCATTATGAGTACTTAATCTGCCAGCAACAGAGACCCACTCTCAGTCCCCAATATGGCACCATTCCCTGAAAGGATCAGCCTGCTACCTGGCAGGTTGATTACTTTGAACCACTTACATCATGGAAGGGGCAGTGATTTGTTTCGAATTGGAATCCACACATACTCTGGATATGAGTTTGCATTCCTTGCACACATGAAAACTACCATATGTGTTCTAACGGAATATCTTATCCACCATCATGGTATTCCACAGAGCATTGCTTCTGATCAAGGAATGCACTGCACAGCAAATGAAGTGCAGGAATGGCCACATGCTCAGGGAATTCTCTGGTCTTACCATGTTCCCATCATCCAGAGGCAGCTGAGTTGACAGAATAAAGGAATGGCCTTTTGAAGACCCAATTACATTGCCAACTAGGTTGCAATACCTTGCAGGGCTGGGGCAATGTTCCAGGAGGTTGTGTGTGCTCTGACTCAGCGTCCACTCTAGGGTGCTGTTTCTCCCATAGGCAGGACTTCCATGTCCAGGAATCAAGGTGTGGAAATGGGAGTGGTCACTCACTATCATCCCTAGTGACCCACCAGAAAAACTTTTGCTTCCTGTCCCTGCAACCTCAACCTCTGCTGGTCTACACGTCTTAGTTCCAAATGGAGGAGTGTTCCTACCAGGAGACACAACAATGATTCCATTGACCTTGAAGTTAGGACTGGCACTTGGCCACTTTGTGCTTCTCATGCCTCTGAATCAACAGACAAAGAAGAGGATTAATGTACTGTCTGGGGTGATTGATCCTGACTGTCAAGGGGAAATAGGATGGTAACTACACATTGGAGGTAAAGAAGAGTTTTCCTGGAATACAGGAGATCCCCTAGGGAGTCTTTTAGTACTACCATGCTCTGCGATTAAAATCACTGGAAAACTGCAACAACCCAATCCAGGCAGAACTACCAACATCCCAGAAACTCCAGGAATGAAGGCTTAGGTCACCCCACCAGGCAAGGAACTATGGCCAGCTGAAGTGCTCGCTGAAGGTAAAGGAAATATGGAATGGGTAATGGAAGAAGGTATTGGTAAATATGAACTATGATCACGTGACCAGTTACAGAAATGAGTATCGTGTGGTATGAATATTTCCTTCTTGGTTTTTTATGAGTTGTTTGTATTTGTACATAAAGTAAATATCTTGTTTGCTCCTTTGTCATATGATATAAGTTGCATTGTTCATATTATAGTATTTAAGTTATAGAATAGTAAGTTTAAGAGTGAATGTTGAATGATATGTGAATGTTTTTGTTTGTTGTTAATTTTTTTTAATTAATTAAAAAAAAAAGAGTGAATGTTACCACTTTTGAGGTCTGGAAGATGGCAAAATAGGATATATTGAGTTCATCCCTGCTCCGAGGAACAGCTAGAGAAAGGCCAGGGGGGGCAACTGGGGTGTAAGAGACCTGGGAGAGTCTTCTTCACCACATAGGGAGGCCCTGGTTGCAGAGGCTGAGGAACTGAGACGGAGAGAACTGGAAACCATCTGGCTGGTGCAAACAGCCTAACGTGGAATCCCGGAGCCCTCAGGAGTGCACAGATGGGGAAAAAAGGACTAGGAAGTAAGCCAAGATGCTCTCCTTGAATGTGCTACCCTCACCAGTGCAGCTCCACAAACTGCGACTCACCTCGCACCCACGCACCTGAACCCTGTCACCTACCCCCTTCCTCCCCACGCTCCAAGTGCCCCTGCTCCACCAGGTCCTGCGTGAGTAACCACCCTACACTCCCACCCCAAGTACACACGCACCTGCCCCAGCCCAACCCACCTCTCCTGCAAAAGTGCAGTCTCGCCCCGCCCTTTCCCAGCCCTACCTCCCCCTCACTTACCCCTGCAGGTGGTCACCAGCACATAAAAGGCTGAAGGGGTTTACCTCCATACCCAGGCTACACCTGCCCGCAGCCCATACAGTCATGCAACCCCACTTATGCACTGCTGGTGGGAATGCATAATGATATAGCCGCTATGGAAGACAGTCTGGCAATCCCTCAGAAAGTTAAATATCGAGTTGCCCTATGACCTGCAATAACACTATTTGGTACATACCTAGAAGAGCTGAAAGCAGTGACTCAAACCATCATTTTCACACCAATATTCATAGCAGTATTATTCACAATCACCAAAAGATGCAAACAATCCAAGTGCCCATCAACAGATGAGTGGATTAACAAAATGTGGTATATACATATGATGGAATATTATGTACATGCATTATATAAGATGAAATGACATCCTGAAGCACCTGACAAAATGGATGAGCCTTGAGGACATAATGCTGAGTAAAGTTAGCCAGACACAAAAGGATAGATACTGTATGAATCCACTTTTATGACCATGGTAAAGATAAAATAAGAGGCTTATAATACAAAATATAGGAGACTTAGAAATACATAGAAGCTAGAGATGTGTGAACGGTTAGCTAATGAGGTTGAACGCAAATGTGAGGAAATAGATAGAAATGAAGGTGGTTCTCTAGTGGGTCTATAAGTAATTTTTCCATATTGAAGGTGAACATGATTGAAAGAGATTGTATAGACCTATGTGTCCCACTGATTAACACTAGAAATATCAATAAATTCTTGCAAGAACTACTTCAAAGTTATGATGCAGGTACAAAGAGTGTTTAAGTCCTGGGTACAGAGGAAAACTTCTATTACATGCTATGGGCTATGTTTAACAGGAAAACATCAGCACTACCACAGCAACAGCAGAGGTAAATAATGGGGGGAGGGAAAGATTGAAGGCAAGGTTTAGATTTCCTAGTTGGTGAGGGTGTGTTATTGGTTATCTTTCTCTTGGGAACAATGAAATTATCTAAAATTGAGAACGTTGATGGACTGTGAACTTTGAACTTTATACATGATGCTTAACGAATGCAGGTGGCTGAAGGATGCACTGGCTGAGAAGTAGATTGGCAAACGATGATGTATACTTATAAATGAATGTTGTGCTGCTACAAAAAAGAATGAAGTCGTGAGGCTTGCAACGATGTGAATGAGCCTGTGGGACATTTTTTGAGGCAAAATGAGCCAGAAACAAAAGAATAATTATTGAATGGTCTCCTTTAGAAAATGCTTATAAGAAAATGGAGGCCTAGATTATAAGCTTTTATAACAGACACATTTAGTCTGGAGTGGTAATTATTATTTCTGGATTTTGAGAATCTGTTTCTTATGTGTATAACCTGGTATTTAGAGATAAGAACAAGTCGATCAGATCGGGATTAAGGTAAGAATACAAGGGTAAGGAAGACATTGTCTATATTTTAGACGGTACCTACTCTTCGAGACCAAAGGAAGAAAGATTTGTTTTGTCCAGAACCTAAATTTTCTGTAGCACGTAAACAAATCAACCTGTCTGGACAGTTCATTTGAACAATTGAAACACAAGGACCCCAGAATAAGAATGAGGGCCTTTACTCCTATAATGCCTGGATACAGCCTAGAATATATTAAGCAGATAATAAAAAAGTATTGGCAAAGCCCCTTGAGGATGGAAAAAAAAATATGGAACTATTAAACTTTACCATCAGGGAATCCCCTGATACTGTGTCAAATATTAGGGACACCCAAATCAATAGGCCAAACGAATGATCTTGAGGCTTCTCTTGTGAAGCTTATGTAGGTAGCAGAGAAACTTACCCTACTGATAGGTATGCCTAAGAGTTACTTCTGGAGGACCATTTTGTTGCTCAGATATGGACTCACTCTCTTTAAGCCCAACTCTGTAGGTGAAATCATTGCCCTCCCCACTACATGGGACATGACATCCAGGGGTGAAAGTCTCCCTGGCAGCATGGGAGATGACTCCCAGGGAAGAGTCCAGCCCGGGCA
Organism: Tamandua tetradactyla; assembly: GCF_023851605.1. NCBI lineage: Eukaryota > Metazoa > Chordata > Mammalia > Pilosa > Myrmecophagidae > Tamandua > Tamandua tetradactyla. The sequence continues at coordinate 87,069,534 of NC_135340.1, forward strand.
CTGTAGAATCAACAATTCCATCCTGACCAAAATGGGAAAAGAAGTGTAACTAATAAAATATCAATGGCTGTGAGAGTTCAAATAGAGTTGAGAGGCTACACTGGAGGTTGCTCTTATGTAAGCTTCAGTTAGACATTGCTAACTATCATAACTTGCCAAACCCCAACCAAAACCATTCCAGCCAATCCTAAAGAACACCTAGGTAATATACAAGATTCTACAAAGGTTCCACGCACTAGGGTAACTTTCCAGAAATCTACAACCTTCATATGGGCCCCAGGACCAGATAAGTCCTGAAACATAGAGGGCCCAGCTTCTCCAGAACATCAGCTAGTTCCATCTCCCTACCCCATATTAGTGACAGACCCTTCCAAAAGTTAGAACGGCCATAGCCCAAACACCCCTAAAAAGTGGGATAGAAAGATCAAGAGTGATGGTGGAGTTATACAGGAAAAGTAGGCTTAACAAACGAATATGATTGCTGAATCATTAAATTGATATTTTGTTTAGTCTCCAGTATCTTAGAGCAGCTAGAAGAAAAAACCTAAAATTGTGAATTGCAACCCATACCAAACTCTGAAACCTGTTCTACAACTAATTGTTGCACTGTACTTTGAAATTTTTTCCTTTTATATATATATATATGTTATTTTTCACATGCAAAAAAATTTAAGTTGATTGTGATGACAAAATATATATATATTATAGCCACCTATATTCTGGAGCAACTAGAAGGGAAAATCTGAGAGGATGGTATGGTAGCCCATGGGATCTGTCCTGTAACTACCTGTTGAAGAGTGCTTTGAAAACTATTGCTTTTCTTTCTTTGCTTTGTATATATGTTCTACTAAATAATAAAAAAAGTTTCAAAAAATTAGACTGAAAGATACAAAGTAACAAAAGAAAAAAAGAGTGTATTTACGTAAGGACTTTGTGCTGGTTTGAAAGGATGCATGCACCCTAGAAAAGCCGTGTTTTAATCCTAATCCCATTTTGTAAAGGCAGCCATTTCTTCGAATCCCTATTCAGTACTGTATGTTTGAAACTGTAATTAAATCATCTCCCTGGAGATGTGACTCAATCAAGAGTGGTTGTTAAGATGGATTAGGTGGAGACATGTCTGCACCCATCCGGGTGGGTCTTGACTAGTTTACTGGAATCCTATAAAAAAGGAAATATTTTGGAGAATGAGAGAGATTCAGAAAGAGCAGAGAAGAACGACATAGCCATGAGAAGCAGAGAGTCCACCAGCCAGCGACCTTTGGAGATGAAGAAGTAAAACGCCTCCTGGGGAGTTTCATGAAACAGGAAGCCAGGAGAGAAAGTTATCAGGTGATGCCGTGTTTGCCACTTGCCTTTCCAGTTGAGAGAGAAACCCTGACTGTGTTTGCCATGTGCCTTGTTACTTGAGAGAGAAACCCTGAACTTCATCAGGCTTCTTGAACCAAGGTATCTTTCCCTGGATGCCTCAGATTGGACATCTCTATGGACTTGCTTTAATTGGGACATTTTCTTGGCCTTAGAACTGTAAATTAGAAACATATTAAATTCCCCTTTTTAAATGCCATTCTGTTTCTGTTTTATTGCATTCCGGCAGCTAGCAAACTAGAACAGACTTGTGCCCTATTTTGGAGAGATTTAGTGCATTTCTGATTGTATGCAGGACAGTTGTGTATTGTTAGGTGAAAATTCGTTATTTTATTCTGCTTAGAAATTAAGCATGTTTCAAGGTGATATGTGCAGTGCCAAGTTGATAAGGGGTGTACTGTGATGGTTAGTGTGATGGTGTCAAATTGTCTGGTCAGGTAAGCACTGGACTAACCATTCTTGCAAGTATTTTTTGTGGCTGGTTGATAAACCAGAAAGCTGGTTTATAAAATCATCAGTCAGCTAATTGCAGCTGCAGCTAATTACATCTGTGATAAACTAAGGATGTGTCTCCCACAAATGAGATAATCCAGTGAGTCGGATTTGATCCAATCAGTTGAATATTTTAAGGAAGAAGAGAGAATTTTCACTACTTCCTCAGCCAGGGACCCTCTCCTATGGAATTTGTCAAGACCCTTCATCAGAGTTGCCAGCCTTGCAGCCTGCCATATGGATTTGGGAGTCTTGCTTTCCCACGGTTGCATGAGACACATATAAATCTCATATTTACAGATATCTACTGTTGGTTCTGTTTGTCTAGAGAATCATGTCTGGTACACTATCTTTTGAAGTATTTTTTTTTTACCATTTATCCTTTCATTTATTAATGAGCATTTGGGTTATTTCCACTTCTGTGCTATTATGAATAATATCACATCTTTATACTCTTAAACCCAACTTTGGGGTGTTGGTTTCAGTAAAGCATTAAATTAATGCTGTTATTTTTGTGTTATATTAAGGGGCATAATTTTTCTCATATATTTCTATTATTAACTTACAGTAGTGCATTAAATTTGTTACAAAGTATGAAAAAACATTTTTATAATTGTACAATGAACTGTATCCCATCATTTACAGTAGGGCTCATGTGTTATACAGTCCTGTTACCTTTTAATTTTTTTTCATATAACTGTGCATTTATCATCACAATTAACTTTTTTCTTTTTGATGGAAAATAACATATATATACAAAAAAGTAATAAATTTCAAAGCACATTGCAACAATTAGTTGTAGAACAGATTTCAGATTTTGGTATGGGTTACCATTCCAGGTTCTCTGCCATATACATAAGCTTCACAAGAGCAAGCCTCAAGCTCGAGAGCTTGGCCTGTTGATTTGGGAGTCCCTAATGTATGACACAGTATCCAGGGTTTCCCCAGTGGTAAAGTTTGATAGTTCCATATTTTTTCTCCCATCCCTCAAGGGACTTTGCTGATACTTATTGATTAACTGCTTAATATGCTCTAGGATGTATCCAGGCATTATACTAAGCTATACAGGATTAAAGGCTCTCGTTCTTATTCTAGGCCCCCTGTATTTTGGATTGTTTAAATTATCTATCTAGAAAGGTTGAGTTGAATTATGCGCTACAGAAAATTTAGGTTCTGGACAAAATAAATCTTTCTTCCTTTGGTCTCAAAAAGTAGACGAGGTTCTAAAATATAGACAATGTCTTCCTTACTCTTGTATTCTGAATTACTTTAATCCCAGCCTGATCAGTTTCATTTTTATCTCTAAATACCCAAGTTGTACCTATATGAAACAGCCTCTCAGAATCCAGAAATAATAATTACCACTCTGGACTAACTGTGACTGCTATATGAGCTTATAATCTAGGCCCCTGTTTTCTTTTTAGTATTTTCTAAGTGAGATCATACAATATTTGCTCTTTTGTTTCTGGCTTATTTTGACTTACCAAATTTCCCACAGTTTCATTCACAATGCTGCACACCTCACAACTTCCTTCTTTCAGCAGGACAGTATTCGATCATATGTATACATCATCATTCACCATTCAACTTCTCCATTAGTGCATCCTTCAGCCACATCCATTCATTGGGCATCATATATGATGTCCAAAGTCTACAGACCATCAACACTCTCAATTTTAGATAATTTCATTGTTTCCAAGAGAAAGATAACCAATAAACACACCCTCACCAAATAGAAAAATCTAAACCTCTCCTTATCTCTTGTCCTCCCCTCCATTATTTACCCCTGGTTTTGCTGTGGTACTGTTGATGTTTCCCTGTTAAACATAGCCATAGTATGCAATAGCAGTTTTTCCCCTAATTACTAAACTTATACATTCCTTGTACAAGGTTCATAACTTTGAAGTAATTAATGCAAGAAATTACTTATATTTGTAGTGTTTATCAGTGAGAAACATAGGTCTAAACAACCCCTTTCAATCATGTTTACCTTCAATATGGAAATATTACTTATAGACCCACTAGTGAACTGCCTTCACTTCTATCTATTCCCTTACATTTGAGATCAACCTCATTAACTAACTGTTCACACATCTCTAGCTTCCATGTATATCCAGGTCCCCAATATGCTATATTATAAGCTTCTGATTTTACCCTTAAAATGGTCATAAAAGTGAAGTCATACAGTATCTATCCTTTTATGTCTGGCTTATTTCACTCAGCATTACGTCTTCAAGGCTCATTCATTTTGTCCTGTGCTTCAGGATATCATTTAGTCATATTGCTACATAATATTCCATCATAAGTATTTACCACATTTTGTTAAACCACTCATCTGTTGATGGACACATGGATTTTGAAGTGTTTTTATCAAGAAAGTATGCTGGGGCGGGCCATGGTGGCTCAGCAGGCAGAGTTCTCACCTGCCATGCCAGAGACCCGGGTTCGATTCCCGGTGCCTGCCCATGCAAAAAAAGAAAGTATGCTGAGTTTTTTCAAATGCCTTTCCTGCATTAATTGAAATGATTGTGTGGTTTTCCTTTTGTGGTCTTAATATTGTATTGCATTAATTGAATTCCTTGCATTGAACCATCCTTGCATACCTGGGTTAAGACTCAATTGGTCATGATGTATAATTCTTTTAGGGTGATGTTGGATTTGATTTGCAAGTATTTTGTTGAGGTTTTTGTATCTGTATTCATTCGAGATCAGCCTGTAGTTTTCTTTTGTCGTAGTATCTTTTTAAAATATTTTTATTGATAAATCTTCACACAATACATTCCATTCATGGTGTACAATCAATGGCCCACAATATCATCACATAGTTGGGTATTCATCATCATCATCATTTTTTAGAACATTTTCATTACTCCAAAAAAATTCTCATAGTATCTTGATCAGGCTTTGGTAATAGGTTGATGCTGACTTCCTAGAATGACTTAGGTAGTGTTCCCTCTTCAATTTTTCAAAAGACTTAAGCAGAATTTGTATTAAGTCTTGTTGGAATGCTTGGTAAAATTTGCATATGAAGCCACCTGGTCCTGGATTTTTCTTTTTGGAGTTTTTTTGTTGAGTGATTCAATCTCCTGTGATTGGTCTGTTGTGGTCTTCTATTTCTTCTTGAATCAGTGTAGGTTGTTTGCATGTTTCTAGGAAATTGTCCATTTCATCTATGTTGTGTAGTTTGTCGATGAACAGTTGTTCTTAATATCCTCTTATGACGTTCATTTCTTCAGGGCTCCTGGTAATGACCCACCCTCTCATTTCTGATTTTATTTATTTGCTTCTTCTCTTTTTGTCTTTGTCCATCTAGCTAAAGGTTGGTCAATTTTATTGATTTTATCAAAGAACCATCTTCTGGTTTTATTGATCCTATTGGTTCTTTTCTTGTTCTCCATTTATTTCTGCTCTCATCTTTGTTATTTCTTTCCTTCTTTTTACTTTGAGATTACTTTGCTGTTCTTTCTCTAGTTTTCCAGGTGTTCAGTTAGGTCTTTGATTTTAGCTCTTTCATCCTTTTTAAAGTATGTCTTTAGGGGTATATATTTCCCTCTCAGGACTATTATCACTGCATCCCATAAGTTTTGATATGTTGTGTTCTTGTTTTCAATTCATCTCAAGATATTTACTGACTTGCCTTGCAATTTCTTTTCTGACCCACTGATTGTTTAAGAGCATGTAGTTTAACCTCCATACATTTGTTCATTTTCTGGTCCTCCGCTGTGATTGATTTCCAACTTCATTCCATTATGATCAGAGAAAGTATTTTTTCAATTTGTACATTTAGTCACTGTATTATACACTCTAGGCATTCCTAGATTATACCATCTCAGTCTTTATCATCTATCTTTCTTTCTGATTTCATTTGTGCCCCCAGCCCTCCTCCCTCTATCATTCTCACATTCAGCTTCATTCAGTGTTTTAACCTAATTGTATTACAGTTAGGAAGTATTGTGCTATCAATTTCTGAGTTTTTACAGTCAGTCCTGTTGCACAATCTCTAGACCTTCAGCTCCAATTACCCAATATCCTACCCTATTTCTATCTCCTGATGGTCTCTGTTCCCAATGAAATTCTCCAAATTTATTCACTAATGTCAGCTCAAATCAGTGAGACCATACAGTATTTGTCCTTTTGTTTCTGGCTAATCTCACTCAGCATAATGACCTTAAGTCCATCCATGTTGTTACATACTTCATAACTTTATTCTGTCTTACAGCTACATAATATTCCATCGTATGTATATACCACAGTTTATTTAGCCACTCATTTGTTAATGGACATTTTGGCTGTTTCTATCTCTTTGCAATAGTAAATAATGCTGCTATAAACATTGGTGTGCAAATGTCTGTTTGTGTCTTTGCGCTCATGTTCTCTGAGTAGATACCTAGCAATGGTATTGCCAGGTCATATGGCAACTCTATATTTAGCTTCCTGAGGAACCGCCAAACTGCCATGAAGGGTGTTCTTGATCAGAAGCAATGTTGGGTGGAATACCCTGATGGTGGATAAGGTGTTCTTGGAGTCCATGGATGGTAATTTTGGCAGAAGCATTGTGTGCAGGGAAGGTAAAACCATATCTGGCGTGTCTATTCCAGTTGGAACAAATCACTGACCCTTCCATGATGGAAGTGGTTCAAAGCAATCAACCTGCCATCAGGTTGCAGGCTGATCACTTCAGGGAATGGTGCCATTTAAGGAATTAGTGTGGGTCTCTGCTGCTGGTAGATTGGGCACTCAGCAGTGGCTGTAGCCAGGTCAGCCTTGGTGAGTGGCAGTCTATGCATAACCTCCATCCCTACCAGCAGGCCCACTTTGTTTATGAGCTCATTGGACAATGAAAGGAGTGACTGGGAAAAGAAGATTATTTGTGTTCACAGAATGGGTCACCTTAGCCACTTGATTATTAAAATCTTCCTCTGCTGAAGTCAACTTCTGGTGAGCATTCACATGGAACACAAATATCTTCATGTTTTCTGATCACTCAGAAAGGTCTAGCCACATATCTTTTCCCCAGACCTCTTTGTTACCAGTTTTCCAATCATGTTCCTTCCAAGTCCCAGACAATCCAGCCAAATCATTGGCAACAGGCCATGGATTCAGTGTAAAAATGGACCCTCGACCATTTCTCCTTCCCCAAAAAATGAACAACCAGATGCAGTGCTCAAAGTTCTGCCCACTGGGAGCATTTCCCCTTATCACTGCCATACAGAGACATCCAGAAAGGGGTTGTGATGCTGCAGCCATACACTTTCATGTGGTACCTGCATATCATACAGAACCATCTGTAAATTGAGTTTTCTCTTTCTCAGTCAAGTGACTGTGAGGAACTCCCCAAGAGACCAAGGCTGTGGGCTGGGAAAGAGAGGATAATGTGGCAGGAGTGAGGGTCATGGGCATTTGGGACACATTCCTCATGTAACTTATTTGTGCCTTCAGGACCTGCTTTAGCCCTGTTTCATATACACCACATCCATTTTATGACGGAGTATTGCTGTGCACATCCAACTCTATGGCTTAGTGGGTCCAAGAAAAAACCCAGCTCATGATAGGCAACTCAGGTCACATGGTAACTTGGTGGTCCATGGTTAAGCGTTCTGTCTCTACTAAGATCCAGTAGTGGGTCAGAAGCTTTTCTGAAAAGGACAGTAGTTATCTGCAGAGGATGGTAAGTCTTTGCTTCAAAATCCTAAGGGTATGCATTGTGATTCTCCTTTAGGCACCTTCCAAAGTCTCCAGACAGCATCTCTATTTGCCCCTGACATTTCAAATGCCATTTGATCTGCTGGATCATATGGCCCAAGTGGCAGAGCAGCTTGCACAGTAACCCGGATATGTCACAGAGCCTCCTCATGTTCCAGTCCTCACTCAAAACTAGTAGCTTTTGTAGCCACTCCATAAATGGACCAGAGTTGCAAACCCAAATGAGGAATTTGTCTCCTAAATCCAAAGAGGCCAACTATGCATTATACTTCTTTTATTGGTTGTAGAAGGGACCAGATGCAACAGTTTATCCTTCACCTTAGAAAGGATATCTTGATACATTCCACACCACTGGACACCTAGAAATTTCACTAAGGTAGAAAGTATTTTTGCTGTATTTATCTCTGACCTGCAAATGCCTTTCCAATAAGTCTAGAAGTTTTTAGTTCTTTCTCATTAGGTCCAATCAACATGATATCATTGATATAATGGATCAGTGTGATGTCTTATGGGAGAGACAAATGATCCAAGACCTCGGCAGACAAGATTATGACATACGACTGAATAGATGATATACCCTTGAGGTAGGAAGGTGAAAGTATGTTGCTGGCCTTGCCTCTGGTGGTCTTTACTGACAGCTATTGAGAAAAAAAGCATTTTCCAGGTGAATAGCTGCATACCAGGTACTACAGGATATGTTGATTTGCTCAAGCAATGATACCACTTCTAGAACAGAAGTGCAATTGGAATGTCCACCCAGTTAAATTCATTATAATCCACTGCCCTCCTGCAGGGTCCATCTGTTCTCTGCACAGACTGAATAGGAGATTTGAATGGGGATGTGGTGAGAATCCCCACCCTGCATCCTTTAAGGAATTAGAATGGCATTAATCTCTGCAATCCCTCCAAAACTCTAATATTGCTTTGGACTTACTATTTTTCTAAGTAAGGTAAGTCCCACTGGTTTCCACTTGGCCTTTTCTATAACAAAAACCCTCACCCCACAAGTTAGATAACCAATGTGGGGATTCTATGTCTGAGTATGTCTATTCCAATTACGCATTCTGGAACTGGAAAAATAACCACAAAATGGGACCAGGAACACGCTGAACCCACTTAAAGATGGACCTGAGCTGAAAATCCATCAATCACCTCATGTTCACAAGCCCCTACTCTTACTGGTGGACCACAATGACATTTTGGATTCTCCTGGAATTATCACTTCTGAGTCAGTGTCTAATAACACCTGAAATGTCTGATCATTTTCTTTTCCACAATGCATGATCATCTTGGTAAAAGGCCATTGGTCTTTTGTAGGAAAGATGGAAGGAAGGTTAATAGAGTAAATTTTTGGTGGTATAACAGGGTCCTTCCCCAGAAGGCTCAGCCTTCCCCTCTGCACCAGTTTGAAAGGATGTATGTACCCTAGAAAAGCCATGTTTTAATCTGATTCCATTTTGTAAAGGCAGTTGTTTCTTCTAATCCTTATTTAGTACTGCATGTTTGAAACTGTAATTAGATCATCTTCCTGGAGGTGTAATTCAATCAAGAGTGGTTGTTAAACTGGATTAGGTAGAGATATGTCTCCACCCATTCGGGCGGGTCTTGATTAGTTTACTGGAATCTATAAAAGAGGAAGTATTTTGGAGAATGTGGGAGATTTTGAGAGAGCAGAATGACATAGCCACGAGAAGCAGAGAGTCCACCAGCCAGTGACATTTGAAGATGAAGAAGGAAAATGCCTCCCGGAGAGCTACATGAAACAGAAAGCCAGGGGAGGAAGTGAACAGATGACGCCATGTTTGCCACATGCCCATCCAGCTGAGAGAGAAGCCCTGACCGTGTTTGCCATGTGCTTTTCCACTTGAGAGAGAGACCCTGAACTTCATCGGCCTTCTTGAATCAAGGTATCTTCCTCTGCATGCCTGAGATTGGACATTTCTATAGACTTGATTTAACTGAGACATTTCCATGGCCTAAAAACTGTTAACTTGCAACTTATTAAATTTCCCTTTTTAAAAGCTATTCTGTTTCTGGTATATTGCATTCTGAAGCTAGCAAACTAGGACTCCCTCATTCATGGGGCTCTGGGTCTGCAAACTCCCTCAAGTCTGAGAATTGATTAAGGGATTGTGATTCTCTGTCTTTGTAGATTAAGTACTGTCACTTGGTTTAAGCCAACTTGGATGTGATCATCCCCATTGTGTTTAAAGATCCAAGTGGTTTGGCAGCAGTCCCCACAGTAATATCTGACCTACAGAGAAGAGCAACCACAGAGCTCTTCACAGCCTATGGATTTAGTCTCACAAATTTATTCTTTGCAGTCCTACTGAAAGGTGTGTCCTCTGGACATTCCTTGGGTATGTGAGTAGGTCTTACGAGACAAATCCATTCTCACATACCATTCTCTCTAAATCTTTGGAGAGAGAGATTTAGAAAGAATGGCAATGTCTCATCTACATGAGACTAAACTAATGTCAGCCACCTTTTGGTCTATGCTTCTTCCAACCACCTGAACAGACCGTTAAAGCCCTTTCTAACCCCTTGAGCTACAACTTTGAATCCAGAATCTCTCCTAGTGAACCCGTATCTGTAAATTCAGCCTGATCCAACTTTATATTCCTTACACCATTATCTCACATCCTTAATATCCATTCCCACACATATTCCCCTAATTTCTATCTAGATAGATTGGAAAGCTCTGGCTTTCTTTTGGATTATAGCATAACTCCTCATGGGTCACAAGTTCTTTTGGATTATAGCATAACTCCTCATGGGTCACAAGTTGCACCTCACCTTTTGGGGCATGTTGGAACTACAGTTTAGTTATAGGTCTGGAAGAAAAGAGGGGTAGTAGGGGTGAATCATGAGATGAATTAGAAGTGTCTTGCAAAATAATAGGGGGAATAAAGGGTAAAATAAATTAGGTAGATGGAAATACTATTGGTCAGTGGTGTGTATGTTTTTTTTTCCTTTTTTTTTCTTTTTCTGAAGTGATGCAAATGTTCTAAAAAATGATCATAGTGATAAATGCACAACTATGTAATGATATTGTGAGCCACCAATTGTACACCATGTATGGAATGTATACCCGTGAAGATTTATCAATACAAGTATTTTTTTATGGCAAAAAAAAAAAAAGAAATGTCATGCAAGCCAACTATCTCAGAGAATTCCATTGCAGTTTCATCTGGTGAAACAGAATTAATCTCTTCAGACAGAAAAGTAAAGGCTGTCAGCCCAAGGAAGGTGGTTACAAGTTTAACAGTCACTGTAGGGTCAATGTCTTCAGGTGGGCATCGAGTAGCTGATCTCTTGGGGCAGATAAGAGGTTGGGAGGCTGGTTGGAGGTTCAGTAGTGGTTTCCACAGGGCAACTACTTAATAGGCAAAGACTCAGCAGAATTTAAGGTTTCTATGTCCCCCCATCATCATTATCAACGCATATGTCCCCACTCTAATTTTCAGATTCCTGTTCCTTTCCAATGAAAGCCCCCATTTTAATAGCAAACAAAGCTGTCCTTTAAAGATGCTGGAACTATATGATGATGCTGTGAATTACTGATTATATATGTAGAGCAGAATGATCAAGTTACGAACGTTTGTGTTTGTTTGGTGTTTTTTTGGTATTTAAAAAAATTTTTAATTAATTAAAAAAAATGTTGGGCCTGGCGCTTATTCTTATGCATTATATAGATATCTATTTTTAGATTTGCTGTTTTGCAGTGGGTGGAGGGAAGTACCTGAAACTGTTGAGCTGTGTTCCAGTAGCCTTGATTCCTGAAGATGATCGTATAATGATACAGCTTTTATAGCGTGACTGTGTTATTGTGAAAACCTGGTGTCTGATGCCTCTTTTATCTAGGTATGGACAGATGAGAAAAAGTAAATAAATAATAGGGGGTGATAAAGGGTAAAAATTTGGTAGATTGAAATACCGTGGGTCGATGAGAGGGAGGGACAAGGGATACAGGATGTATGAGTTCTTTTTTTGATTTTTTTATTTTTTCTGGAATGATGCAAATGTTCTAAAAATTTTCATGCTGAAGAACGCACAACTATGTGATGATATTGTCAGCCATGGGTTATATAATATGGCTGGACTGTATGTGTGTGAAGATTTCTCAATTAAAAAAAAATAAAAAATAAACGCCAGGGACCACTATGCAAAGAAAATCATTCCCCTCCCCCCTATGTGGGACATGATATTCAGGGGTGAGAACCTCCTTCACAAAGTAGGGCATGGTTCCAGGGGATGAGTCTGGCCCTAACAGGGGGAAAGAAGTGTAATAAAATAAAGGATCAGTGGCCAACAGAGATCAAACGGAGTCAAGAGGCTGTTCTGGAAGCTACTCTTATCCAAACTTCAGTTTGAGAGTGCTTATTGCGTGGTCTGCTGAACCTCAACTGACATCACTCCTGTTCACTCTCAAGAATGCCTAGGACTCAAACTGAAACACTATAAAGGGTTTGTATGCTAAATTTGCTCCCCTGAACCCTCTAATTTCTGGAGGGTTCCTAGGTCAGATAAATTCTGAAAACCAGAGGGACCAGCCCCTCCAGGTTTATCAATTGATTACATATCCCTGTCCTTCAGTGTAGAAAGCCCCTTCTCAAAATGAAAAAAGAGTGGGTATTGCCCAAAGATCCCTACAGATTGGGAGAAGAATCAAAGGAGAAGGAGGTGGTATAACAGTGAAAATAGGATTTAACAAATGTGTATGACTGCTGAATCACTATATTAACATTCCTTCTAGCCTTCAGTGTTTTTGGAGTAACTAGAAGGAAAAATCTGAGATGGTGGAATGGTAACATATGACACATTCTGGAATCTGTTCTGGAACTACTTGTTGAAATGTGCTTTGTGAATTATTGCTTTTTTCTTTCTTTGTTTTATATATATATAAATGTTATGTTTTACAATAAACATTTAAAAGTGCAGGAGAGTTTAAAATATTCACAAACAGAAGCTGAGAGTTTGTTAGTAAAAGACCTGTCATACAAGAAATATTAAAGGGAGTTATGCAAGGTGAAAATAAAAGGGGAGAAAGGCTTGGAGGAGAGTACAGAAATAAAGATGTACAGTAAGGCTAACCAAAAGATTAAAAAGAGGGAAAAAATAGACTGGCCAAATAAAAGCCAAAGGATAAAATAAGAAATGCTTTTATAGCAATAATTTTGAATGTTAATGGCGTAAACTCCCCAATCAAAAGACACAGATTAGCAGAATGAATAAAAATACGACCCATCTATATGTTGTTTACAAGAGACTCATTTTAGACCGAAAGACACAAATGGTTTGAAAGTGAAAGGATGGAAAAAAGTATTTCACACAAGTAGTAATCAAAACAAAACAAAACAAAAAAGAAAAATAAAAAAACACTGGGTTAGCTATACTAATATCAGACAAAATAGACTGTAAATGCAAAAAAATACTATAAAATACAAAGAAGAACACTATACATTAATAAAAGGGGAAATTCACCAAGAAGAAATAGTAATCATAAATATCTATGCACCCAACCAAGTACTCCAAAGTACATGAGGCAAACACTGCCAAAACTGTAAGGAGTAATTGATATCTGTACAAAAATAGTGGGACACTTCAACACTTTTTTCAATAGATTCAACAACTAAACAGAGATCAATATGAAACATCAACCTAAATTATATGATGAATGAACTAGGCATAACAGACACATATAGAATATTGCATCTAAAAATAGCAGGATATACATTCCCCTCGAGTATTTATGGAACATTCTACAGGATAAACTACGTTCGGGGGCACTAAACAGGTTGTAGCAAATTTTAGAAGATTGAAATTACACAAAGCATATTTTTTGATCATAATAGAATGAAGCTGGAAATCACCAACAGTGAGATAACTAGAAAATTCACAAATATATGGAGGCTAAACAGCATGCCCTTAAACTAATGAGAGAGTCAGAGAAGAAATTGCAAGATAAATCAATAAATATCTTGAGATGAATGAAAGTGAGAATACAACATAGCAAAATTATGGGATGCAGTGAAGGCAGTGCTGAGGTAAATTTATAGATCTAAATGCCCACATTAAAAAGGAAGAAATAGGTAAAGTCTAAGACCTAACTTAACACCTGGGAAAGTGAGAGAAAAAAACATCAAACTAATCCCAAGGCAAGCAGACAGAGAGAAATAACAAAGATTAGAACAGAAATAAATGAAGTGGAGAACCAAAAAAAAGTAGAAAGACTCGATAAAAACAAAACCTGGTTCTTTGAGAAGGCCAATAAAATGGACAAACCCTTAGTAAGACTGATAAAGACAAAAAAGAGAGAAGATACAAATAAAGAAAATCAGTAATGAGAGAGGAATCATTACCATGGGCCCTGGAGAAAAAAAAAAAAAGATCATAAGAGGATATAGTAAAGAACTGTATGCCAAAAGCTAGACAGTTTACAGGAAATGGACAATTTTCTAGGAAGACATGAACATCCTACACTGACTCCAGAGGAAATAGAAATCTTCAACAAAGCAGTCACAAGAAAAGAAATCAAACAATCATCAGAAAAACCTCCCAGCAAAGAAAAGGCCAGGACCACATGGCTTTACAGGTGAATTCTACCAGGCATTTGAAGGAGAATTAGTAAGAATTCTGCTCAAACTCGTCAAAAAGAATTGAAGAAGAAGGAACACTACCTAACTCATTCTAGGAAGCCAGCAACACTCTGATACCAAAGCCTAATAAAGATAATACTAGAAAAGAAAACTACAGACTAATCTCTCTAATGAATATACATTTTAAAAGTCCTGATGATAAAAAAAAAAGTCCTCATGATACACTTGCAAATCAAACCCAACAACACTTTAAAATAAATTATACACCATGACCAAGAGGGTTTTATTCCAGGTATGCAAGGGTGGTTCAACACAAGAAAATCAATTAATATAATACACCACATTAGCAAATTGGAAGGGAAAAAAACACATGATCATCTAGATTGATGCAGGAAAGGCATTTGATAAAATCCAGCATCCTTTCTTGATAGAAAACACTTCAAAATATAGGAATTGTCCATGTTGGAGACCCACATTCGATTCCCGGCACCTGCCCATGCAAAACAATATATTTTTTTGAAGGAAAATGTATTTTTGAAGGAAATTCCCTCAAAATGATAAAGGGCGTATATGAAAAACACACAGCTAACATTGCACTCATTAGTGAGAGGCTGAAAGCTTCCGCTCTACGATAAGGTCCAAAACAATGATGCACACTGTTATTAAATAAGGTCCAAAACAATGATGCACACTGTTATCACTGTTATTTGACATTGTACTAGAAGTTCTAGCTAGGGTGATTAGGCAGGAAAAAGAAATAAAAAGCATCCAAATCTGAAAAGAAGAAGTAAACTTTCACTATTTGCAGATGACATGATCCTATAATTAGAAAGCTCTAAAAAAAAAGTGCTACAAAGCTACCAGAGCTAATAAATGAGTTCAGCAAAATTGCAGGAGGAACAAATGAAAAACACAGGAGTGTCTCTATACACAATTAATGAGTTATCTGAAGCAGTAATCAAGAAAAAAATCCTTTAACAATAGCAAGTAAATGAATCAAATATCTAGGAATGAACTTAACCAAGGAATGAAGGGACTTGTAAATAGAAAACTATACAACATTGCTTAAAGAAATCAAAGAAGGAGGACTTCTGGAGAAGATGGCGGCTTACTAAGGCACGCGGGTCTTAGTTCCTCCTCCAGAACAACTATTAAAGAACTAGAAACAGTGCAGAGCAGCTCCCGGAGCCGTGGAAGGAACGAGACACACAGCATACCCCATTCTGGACCGGCTGGACTGGCTAAGAGACTCCACTGCGGTGAGGTCCCCAAGAGGCGTGCGCTTCCCCGGGCCGCAGTGGCTGGCAGCTGGAGCCCCTCCCTCCCTCCTTCCCGGGCCGGCTGGGAGCTTTGGACCGGGTTCCCCAAGCCGTGGCGGCCGGCGCCCCTCCCCCACGCACGGCTTCCCGGGCCAGCTGGGACCCTCGGAGCAGAGGTTCCCCAAGCCGCGGTGGCTGGCGACCGGAGCCCCTTCCACACATGCAGCATCCCGGGCCGACTGGGAACCTTGGATCGGCGGTTCCCCAAGCCACGGCGGCCCTCCCACACGCGGCTTCCCAGGCCAGCTGGGAGCTTTGGAGCAGTGGTTCCCCAAGCTGTGGTGGCCGGCGACCCTCCCCCATGCGCGGCTTCCCGGGTCGGCTGGGAGCCTCGGAACAGCGGTCCCCCAAGCCGCAGGGGCCGATGACCACAGCCCCTTCCACACACGCGGCTTCCCGGGCCTGCTGGGAGCCTCGGAACAGCAGTTCCCCAAGTCACGGCGGCTGACGACCCTCCCCCACAGGCGACTTCCCAGAGGGAAAGGAAAGAGTCTCCAACAGTAGTAGAGACTGAGTCCAACCTAACACCAATAGTGGCATTAATGAACAACTTCTGACTACTAAAAATAGGCCCTCAGCTCAGGCAAAACTGATCAAGGCAGAAGTCGCCAATTGGGCTAACTGAAAAAGAGGAAATGGGGTGAAACAGAGACTTCTGCGGCTGTTTCTATGGAGGCTTCATTGCCTCTGGGCTCAGCGCTGGGATTACACAGGTTACAACTGCCCCTAATGCAGAAACAGGCTGCTTTCAGGGCTCTCTACCACCTGAACCTTCCCCGCAGGAGGGGTGAAACGCAACTCAGGTGGAATCCCTCTCTCAAGGAATTCAGATCCCAGGACTTCACAATTTGAAGCCATTAAAACCAACCTACAACCTTTCCTCTGTCTTCACCACACACCCAGCAGCGAGAGTCTTCCAAAGTTAAAGGAGCCACAACATCTTTTGCTGGTGGGACCCACAGACAGACAAGCACTACATACTGGGCAGGATAAGAAAAACAGAGCCCAGAGACTTCACAGGAAAGTCTTTCAACCTGCTTGGTCCTGCACTCAGGGAAATCTGATTAAATGCCCAGATGCCAGCAAAAAATAACGGATCACACCAGGAAAGTTGAGGATATGGCCCAGTCAAAGGAACAAACCAATAGCTCAAGTGAGATACAGGAGCTGAGACAACTAATTCTGAATATACGAACAGAAATGGAAATTCTCTTCAAAAACCAAATCAATAAATTGAGGGAGGACATGAAGAAGGCATGGGATCAACAAAAAGAAGAAATGGAAAGTCTGAAAAAAGAAATCACAGAACTTATGGGATTGAAAGACACAGTAGAAGAGATGAAAAAAACAATGGAAACCTACAATGGTAGATTTAAAGAGACAGAGGATAGAATTAGTGAACTGGAGGATGGAACATCTGAAAGCCAAAAAGAAACAGAAACTACAGGGAAAAGAATGGAAAAATATGAGCAGGAGCTCAGGGAATTGAATGATAATATGAAGTGCACAAATATATGTGTTGTGGGTGTCCCAGAAGGAGAAGAGAAGGGAAAAGGAGGAGAAAAACTAATAGAAGAAATTATCACTGAAAATTTCTCAACTCTTATGAAAGACCTAAAATTACAGATCCAAGAAGTGCAGCACACCCCAAAGAGAATAGACCCAAATAGGCATTCTCCAAGATACTTACTAGTTAGAATGTCAGAGGTCAAAGAGAAAGAGAGTATCTTGAAAGCAGCAAGAGAAAAACAATCCATTACATACAAGGGAAACCCAATAAGACTATGTGTAGATTTCTCAACAGAAACCATGGAAGCTAGAAGACAGTGGGATGATATATTTAAATTACTAAAAGAGAAAAACTGCCAACCAAGACTCCTATATCCAGCAAAATTGTCCTTCAAAAATGAGGGAGAAATTAAAACATTTTCAGACAAAAAGTCACTGAGAGAATTTGTGACCAAGAGACCAGCTCTGCAAGAAATACTAAAGGGAGCACTAGAGTCAGATACGAAAAGACAGAAGAGAGAGGTATGGAGAAGAGTGTAAAAAGAAGGAAAATCAGATATGATATATATAATATAAAAGGCAAAATGGTAGAGGAAAGTATTACCCAAACAGTAATAACACTAAATGTTAATGGACTGAATTCCCCAATCAAAAGACATAGACTGGCAGAATGGATTTAAAAACAGGATCCTTCTATATGCTGTCTACAGGAAACACATCTTAGACCCAAAGATAAACATAGGTTGAAAGTGAGAGATTGGGAAAAGATATGTCATGCAAATAACAACCAGAAAAGAACAGGAGTGGCTATACTAATATCCAACAAATTAGACTTCAAATGTAAAACAGTTAAAAGAGACAAAGAAGGACACTATATACTAATAAAAGGAACAATTAAACAAGTAGACATAACAATCATAAATATTTATGCTCCGAACCAGAATGCCCCAAAATACGTGAGGAATACACTGCAAACACTGAAAAGGGAAATAGACACATCTACCATAATAGTTGGAGACTTCAATTCGCCACTCTCATCAATGGACAGAACATCTAGACAGAGGATCAATAAATAAACAGAGAATTTGAATATTACAATAAATGAGCTAGACTTAACAGACATTTATAGGACATTACATCCCACAACAGCAGGATACACCTTTTTCTCAAGTGCTCATGGATCATTCTCAAAGATAGACCATATGCTGGGTCACAAAGCAAGTCTCAACAAATTTAAAAAGATTGAAATCATACACAACACTTTCTCGGATCATAAAGGGATGAAGTCGGAAATCAATAATAGGCGGAGTGCCAGAAAATTCACAAATACGTGGAGGCTCAACAACACACTCTTAAACAACCAGTGGGTCAAGGAAGAAATTACAAGAGAAATTAGTAAATATCTCGAGGTGAATGAAAATGAAAACACAACATATCAAAACCTATGGGACGCAGCAAAGGCAGTGCTAGGAGGGAAATTTATTGCCCTAAATGCCTATATCAGAAAAGAAGAAAAGGCAAAAATGCAGGAATTAACTGTCCACTTGGAAGAACTGGAGAAAGAACAGCAAACTGACCCCAAAGCAAGCAAAAGGAAAGAAATAACAAAGATTAGAGCAGAAATAAATGAAATTGAGAACATGAAAACAATAGAGAAAATCAATAAGACCAGAAGTTTGTTCTATGAGAAAATCAATAAGATTGATGGGCCCTTAGCAAGATTGACAAAAAGAAGAAGAGAGAGGATGCAAATAAATAAGATCAGAAATGGAAGAGGAGACATAACCACTGACCTCACAGAAATAAAGGAGGTAATAACAGGATACTACGAACAACTTTGCGCTAATAAATACAACAATGTAGATGAAATGGACAAGTTCCTAGAAAGACACGAACAACCAACTTTGACTCAAGAATGAATAGATGACCTCAACAAACCAATCACAAGTAAGGAAATTGAATCAGTCATTCAAAAGCTTCTCAAAAAGAAAAGTCCAGGACCAGATGGCTTCACATGTGAATTCTACCAAACATTCCAGAAAGAATTAGTACCAACTCTCCTCAAACTCTTCAAAAAAATCAAAGCGGAGGGAAAGCTACTTAATTCATTCTATGAAGCCAACATCACCCTCATACCAAAACCAGGCAAAGATATTACAAAAAAAAAAAAACTGCAGACCAATCTCTGTAATGAATATAGATGCAAAAATCCTCAACAAAATTCTAGCAAATCGAATCCAGCAACACATTAAAAGAATTATACATCATGATCAAGTAGGATTCATCCCAGGTATGCAAAGATGGTTCAACATAAGAAAATCAATTAATGTAATACACCATATCAACAAATCAAAGCAGAAAATCACATGATCATCTCAATTGATGCAGAGAAGGCATTTGACAAGATTCAACATCCTTTCCTGTTGAAAACACTTCAAAGGATAGGAATACAAGGGAACTTCCTTAAAATGATAGAGGGAATATATGAAAAACCCACAGCTAATATCATCCTCAATGGGGAAAAATTGAAAACTTTCCCCCTAAGATCAGGAATAAGACAAAGATGTCCATTATCACCACTATTATTCAACATCGTGTTGGAGGTTCTAGCCAGAGCAATTAGACAAGAAAAAGAAATACAAGGCATCAAAATTGGAAAGGAAGAAGTAAAACTATCACTGTTTGCAGACAATATGATACTATATGTCAAAAACCTGGAAAAATCCACAACAAAACTACTAGAGCTAATAAATGAGTAAGCAAAGTAGCAGGTTATAAGATCAACATTCAAAAATCTTCAGTGTTCTATACACTAGCAATGAACAAGCTGAAGGGGAAATCAAGAAATGAATTCCATTTACAATTGCAACTAAAAGAATAAAGTACTTAGGAATAAATTTAACTAAAGAGACAAAAGACCTATACAAAGAAAACTACAAAAAACTGTTAAAAGAAATCACAGAAGACCTAAATAGATGGAAGGGCATACCATGTTCATGGATTGGAAGACTAAATATAGTTAAGATGTCAATCCTACCTAAATTGATTTACAGATTCAATGCAATACCAATCAAAATCCCAACAACTTATTTTTCAGAAATAGAAAAACCAATAAGCAAATTTATCTGGCAGGGCAGGGTGCCCCGAATTGCTAAAAGTATCTTGAGGGGAAAAAAATGAAGCTGGAGGTCTCACGCTGCCGGACTTTAAGGCATATTATGAAGCCACAGTGGTCAAAACAGCACGGTATTGGCATAAAGATAGATATATCGACCAATAGAATTGAATAGAGTGCTCAGATATAGACCCTCTCATCTATGGACATTTGATCTTTGATAAGGCAGTCAAGCCAACTCACCTGGGACAGAACAGTCTCTTCAATAAATGGTGCCTAGAGAACTGGATATCCATATGCAAAAGAATGAAAGAGGACCCATATCTCACACCCTACAAAAAAGTTAACTCAAAATGGATCAAAGATCTAAACATTAGGTCTAAGACCATAAAACAGTTAGAGGAAAATGTAGGGAGATATCTTATGAAACTTACAATTGGAGGTGGTTTTATGGACCTTAAACCTAAAGCAAGAGCACTGAAGAAGGAAATAAATAAATGGGAGCTCCTCAAAATTAAACACTTTTGTGCATCAAAGAACTTCATCAAGAAAGTAGAAAGACAGCCTACACAATGGGAGACAATATTTGGAAACGACATATCAGATAAAGGTCTAGTATCCAGAATTTATAAAGAGATTGTTCAACTCAACAACAAAAAGACAGCCAACCCAATTACAAAATGGGAAAAAGACTTGAACAGACACCTCTCAGAAGAGGAAATACAAATGGCCAAAAGGCACATGAAGAGATGCTCAATGTCCCTGACCATTAGAGAAATGCAAATCAAAACCACAATGAGTTATCATCTCACACCCACCAGAATGGCCATTATCAACAAAACAAAAAATGACAAGTGCTGGAGAGGATGCGGAGAATGAGACACACTTATCCACTGTTGGTGGGAATGTCAAATGGTGCAACCACTGTGAAAGGCAGTTTGGCGGTTCCTCAAAAAAACTGAATATAGAATTGCCATACGACCCACCAATACCATTGCTAGGTATCTACTCAAAGGACTTAAGGGCAAAGACACAAACGGACATTTGCACACCAATGTTTATAGCAGCATTATTTACAATTGCAAAGAGATGGAAACAGCCAAACTGTCCATCAACAGACAAGTGACTAAACAAACTGTGGTATATACATACAATGGAATATTATGCAGCTTTAAGACAGAATAAACTTATGAAGCATGTAATAACATGGATGGACCTAGAGAACATTATGCTGAGTGAGACTAGCCAAAAACTAAAGGACAAATACTGTATGGCCCCGCTGATGTGAACCGACATTAGAGAATAAACTTGGAATATGTTATTGGTAACAGAGACCATCAGGAGTTAGAAATAGGGTAAGATAATGGGTAATTGGAGCTGAAGGGATACAGACTGTGCAACAGGACTAGATACAAAAACTCAAAAATGGACAGCACAATACTACCTAATTTTTTGCAATGTAATTATGTTAAAACACTGAATGAAGCTGCATCTGAGCTATAGTTTTTTGTTTTTTTTTGTTTGTTTGTTTGTTCTGTTTTTTATATATATATATTGTATTTTTTAGTTTTATTTTTTCTCTATATTATCATTTTATTTCTTTTTCTGTTGTCTTGCTATTTTTTTTCTAAATCGATGCAAATGTACTAAGAAATGATGATCATACATCTTTGTGATGATATTAAGAATTACTGATTGCATATGTAGAATGGAATGATTTCTAAATGTTGTGTTAGTTAATTTTTTTAATTAATAAAAAAAGAAATCAAAGAAGAACAAAATAAATGGATAGACCTTCCACGTTCATGTAGTGGAAGGCTAAAATGTCATCAAAATGTCTATTTTACCCAAGTTGATCTACAGAATCAATGCAACGCCTACCAAATTCCAACAGCCTGCTCTGCAGAAATGTAGAAGCTAATCATCAAGCTTATTTGGAAGGGAAAGGGACCTCAAGTAGCCAAAAACATTTGAAAAAGATAAAGTAGGAGGACTCACACTTCCTGACTTTAATGCATATTATAAAGCCACAGTGGTCAAAATAACATGGTGCTGGTATAAAGATAGACATATTAATCAATGGAATTAAAGTGAAAGTTCAGAAATAGACCCTCAGATCTGTGGTCAATTGATTTTTCACAAGGCTCCCAAGTCCACTCAGCTGGGACAGAAGAGTCTCTTCAATAAATGGTACTGGAATAACTACATATCCATACACAAAAGAATGAAAAAGGACCACTATCTCACTCCCCACACACAAAAAAGTGGATCAAGGACTTAAAGAAGCAATACCTTAAGACTCCTAGAAGAAAACGTAGGGAAATATCTTCAAGATCTAGCATAGGCAGTAGTTTCTTAGACCTTATACTCAAAGCATAAGCACGAAAGAAAAAACAGATAAATGAAGCCTCTTCAAAATTGAGTATTTCTGTGATGCAAAGGACTTTATCAAAAAGGTGAAAAGGCGGACTACTCAGTGGGAGAAAATATTTGGAAACCACCTACCTGATAAGGGTTTGACATCCGGAATATACAAAGAAAGCCTACAACTCAGCAATGAAAAGAAATAACCCAATTTAAAAATTGGCTAAAGACATGATTATACATTTTTACAAAGAAGAAACACAAGTAGTTAGAAAAGCACGTGAGATGGTGCAAGGCTACTTCAGTGGTAGAATTCTTGCCTGCCATGCAAGACACCCAGGTTCAGTTCCCTGCCTGTGCACTTCCCCCTCAAAAAAATTTTCAACAAATGGTGCTGCAATAACATGATACTCATGTGGAAAAAGAATGAAAGGTGACCCCCCACCATACAGTATACAAAATAAAGCACATGAAATGATGCGCAATATCACTAGTTATTAGGGAAATGCAAATTATTTCACACCTACCTAAATGGCCACTATTAAACAAACAGAAAAATGTTGAAGAGGAGTGAAGTATTAAGCCTCAGTCGTTTCTGTTGGGAATATAAAATGGTGCGGCCACTGTGAGAAACAGTTTGGCAGTTCCTCAGGAATCAAGGTGTAGAATTACCATATAACCTGGCAATCCTACTAATAAGTATATACCTAGAAGAACTGAAAGTAGGGACACAAACAGATATTTGCACACCGATATCATAGCATCCTTATTCACAATTGCCAAATGATGTAATAAACCTAAGTGTCTATCAACCATGAGTGGATAAACAAACTGGTATATATGTATGATGGAATATTATTCAGCAGTGAGAATGAATGAAGTCCTGATGCATGTGACCATACGGATGAAACTTGAGGACATTATGTTGAGTGAAATAAGTCAGACACAAAAGGACAAATGTATGAGCTCACTGATATGAACTAATTAGAATAAGCAAACTCATAGAGTTAGAATCTAGAATGTAGTTGTCAGGAGATAGAATGAGGCTAGAAAAACAGGAACAAATACCTAATTGTGCAGAATTTTTTAGCTAGATTGAATTTAAATGTTTGAAAATGGACAGAGGTGATGGTAGCACAATATGGTGCGTGTAATTAACAGCACTGAATTATGTGTGTGATTGTGGTTGAAAGAGGGAAGTTTAGAGTTGTTACTAGAAGGAAGGCGAGAGGATGAAACATGGGACTGTATCACAGTGAACCTTGGTGGATGACAATTTTGATTGATAGTACAAATATAAACATATTCATTCATGAACTAGAACAATGGACCCTACTATTACAAGGAGGTAATAATGGAGTGACATTTGGGGAAAATGCCCCTATTGCAAACTATGGACTATAGTTATAGTAATATTTTAATATTTTTTCATCAACACCAACAAATGTACCATATAAATGCTAGTGGTGGTCAATGATGGAGATGGGTAAGGGGTGTGAGACGTTTGGGTTTTCTCTTTTTTTTGTTTGTTTGGATAATGAAAATGTTGTGACATTTATTGTGGTGATGAATGCACAACTATGTGATGATACTGTGATCCATTGACTGTATACTTTGAACAGATTGTACAGACTGTGAATATATCCCAATAAATTTTCATTAAAATATCAATTTACCATAGTTGAAGATCTGTTTTGGAGCTCTGAATTTGATTCCATTGGTCAATATATCTATCTTTATACCAATACCATGTTGTTTTATCATTGTAGCTTTGTAATATGCTTTAAGGTCAGGAAGTGACTTTATTTTTTATTTCAAGATGTGTTTGGTTATTTGAGGCTCCTTACCCTTCCAAATAAATTTGGTAATTGGCTCTTTCATTTCTGGAAAGCAGGTTGTTGGAATTTGGGTTGGAATTGCATTGAATCTGCAAATCAATTTGGGTAGAATTGACATCTTAACAATATTTAGTCCTCCAATCCATGAACATGGTATGTCCTTCCATTTGCATAGGTCTTCTTTGATTTCTTTTAGCAATGCCTGTAGTTTTCTGAACACAGGTCTTTTTATCCTTAATTAAGTTCATTCCTATATATTTGCTTCTTTTGTGACTGGAATTTTTTCCTGATTTTCTCCTCAGATTGATCATTACTAATGTATAGAAATACTACTGATTTTTGTGTGCTACTCTTATCAACTGCCATTTGGCTGGTCTCTTTTACTAACTCTAGTAGCTTTGTTGTAGATTTTCAGGAGTTTCTAGGTATGTCATCTACAAATACTGAATATTTTCCTTTCCAATTTAGATGCCTTTTATTTCTTTTTCTTGCTTAATTGCTCTAGCTAGAACTTCTAGCACAATGTTGAGTAAGAACTTCTAGCACAATGTTGAGTAACAGTTGTGACAGTTATCTTGTTCACAGTCTTAGAAGGAAAGTCTCAGTCTCTCTCCACTGAGTACAATGTAAGTTGTGTGTTTTTCATATATGTCCTTTATCGTGTTGAGGAAGTTTCCTTCTATTCTTATCTTTCAAAGTGTTTTTATCAAGGAATGATGCTGGAATTTGTCAAATGTCTTTTCTGCATCAATTGAGATGATCATGTTGTTATTTTCCTTCAATTTGTCAATGTGGTGTACTACATTACTTTATTTTCTTGTGTTGAATGACCCTTGCATACCTGGGGAAAAAACAACTTGATCATGGTGCATAATTCTCTTAATTTGTAGTTGGATTCAATTAGCAAGTATGTTGTTGAGGATTTTTGTACTATATTGATTAGAGAGATTGTTCTGTAATTTCCTTTTCTTGAAGTATCTTTATCTGATTTTCATATTAGGGTGATGTTTGTTTCCAGAATGAGTTAAGGAGCTTTCCCTCCTCCTCAGCTTTTTTGAAGAGTTGGAGTAGGATTGGCATTAATTCTTCTTGAAACGATTGGTAGAAATCACCCATGAAATCACGTGGTCTTGGTCTGGAGATTTTTTATGATTGTTTCAACCTCTTTACTTGTGAATGCTTTGCTGAGATCTGTTTCTCCAAAAGTCAGTCATGTGTTATCTAGAAAATTGTCCATTTCACCCTAAGTTGCCCAGTTTGGTTTTGGTTTTTTTTTTTTTTGGTTTTTTTTTTGTTTTTTTGTGGGGTTTTTTTTGGTGCATTGTTATTCACAGTAATCTATTTTGATCTGTATTACTCCTGTGTGGTCAGTAATAATGCCCCCCCCATTTTTTATTATATTTATTTAAATCTTCTCTCTTTTTTTCTCTGTCAGTCTAGCTAAAGGTTTGTATATTTTATTCATCTTCTCAAATAAGTAACTTTTGGTTTTTTATTCTCTCTATTGTCATTTGTTCTCAATTTCATTTATTTCTGCTCTAATCTTTGTAATTTCTTACTTTCTGCTTGTTTTGAGATTAGTTTGCGGTTCTTTCTCTAATTTCTTCTGGGGTTCAGTTAGGTCTTAGATTTTAGTTCTTTCTTCCTTTGTGATGTAGGCATTTATGGCTTTAAATTTCCCTCTCAGCGTAGTCATAACTGCATCTCCTAACTTTTGATATGTTATGTTCTCATTTTCATTTGTCTCAAGATATTTACTGATTTCTCTTGCAATTTATTTTTTGATCCACCAACTGTTTAAGAGCATGGTATTCAACCTCCATAAATTTGTGCATTTTCCAGTCCTTTGCCTGTTTTTATTTCCAGCTTCATTCCATTATAATTAGAGAAAGTGCTTTCTGCATTTCAATCTTTTTTAATTTATTAAGACCTTTTTTGTGATCCAACATGTGTTCTATTGTGAAGAATGATCCATGAGCATTTTAGAAGAATGTTTATCCTGTGTTTGGGGGTGCACTGTTCTTCATATGTCTGTTAATTCTAGTTTATTTCTCAAATTATTCAAGTTCTATGTTTCCTTACTGAGTCTCTGTCAAATGTTTATCTATTGATGCGAGTGGTGTATTGAAGTCTCTGACTATTATTGTAGATATGCCTATTTCTCCCTTCAGTTTTGCTAGGGTTTAACTCAAGTATTTTGAGGCATCTTTGTTAGGTGCATATATGTTTATGATTGTTATTTCTTATTGACGAATTGCCTCTTTTATTAATATATAATGTCCTTTGTCTCTTACAACAGCTTTTAATTGAAAGTCAACTTTTTCCAAAATCAGGTTTGCTCCTCAGCTACTTTTTGGATAATGTTTGCATGGAATATCTACTTTATTCACTTTATACCTATTTCTATCTTCTGGGGTTTGCTAAAGTTGCTAGAAGCGACACACCAGAAATGGATTGGCTTTTACAATGGAAATTGCCTTAAAAGTTACAGTTCTAAGACCATAAAAATGTCCCAATTAAGGGTCATAATGAATGTCCCATTGCAGGATGATACCTGAACTCTGAAGACAGGCTGCTGGCATCCAGGGATCCTCTGTCAGATAGCAAGGCACATGGCCTGTGTCTGCTGGTCCTTCACTACCAGGTCTCATTGCTTTAAGCTTCTCGTTCCAGTGGCCTCTCTGAGCTTCTGTGGGTCTTCTCTTAGATCTCTGGGGCTTTTCTCTCCAAGCTTTCTGGGATTTTCTCTCTAAGCTCTCTTGGCTCCTTCTGCCCTTTATCCTCTCATAAAGGACTTCAGTGAAAGGATTAAGACCCTCCTTGAATGGCTTGGGTCACACCTCAGTTGAAACAACCTATTCAAAAGGTTCTATCCACAATAGAGCTGTACCCACAGGAACTGACTGAAAGAACATGGCCTTTTCTAGGGTACATAACAGCTTCAAATTAGCACAGCATCCTTGCATATAGGATGAGTCTCTTGTAGACAGCATATAGAAGGCTTATATATTTTTTAACCATGCTGCCAGTCTATGTCTTTTGACTGGGGAATTTAATCCATTAACATTCAATTACTGTAATGGCAGCACTTCAACCATTTTTTCTTTTCTCTTTTATATGTCATGTCTTATTTTTGTCTTTCTTTATATCCTTTTAGTTATATTTACTGATACTTTTCATTTCTGTACTGTCCTCCAAGCCACTCACTTCTGTCCTTTGCTTTCAATGTATAGGACTCCATTTATTATTTCTTGTAGAGAACGTCTCTTGTTAATGAAATCTCTCAGCTTCTGTCTCTCTGTGAATATGTTAAACTCACCCTTATTTTTGTAGAACAGTTTTGCTGGATAGAGAGTTCTTATCTGTAAGTTTTTCACTTTCAGTATCTTAAATATATCATACTACTGTCTTTTCACTGCCATGGTTTCAAGGATAAATCAGAGCTTAGTCTTACTGGGCATCCCTCATATGTAATGTATTGCTGTTCTCTTACTGCTTTCAGAATTCTTTTGCTATCTTTGGCATTTGATATTCTAATTAGCATGAATCTTGGAGTAGGTCTATTTGGATTTATTCAGTTTGGAGTACATTGTGCTTCTTGGACAAGGATATCAATGCCTTTCACAAGAGTTGGGAATTCTCATCCATTATTTCCTCAAATAATCCTTCTGCCCCTTTTCCCTTATATCGTTCATCAGATACACCCATGTCATAAATGTTTGTTTGCTTCATGTTGTCAATCAGTTCCCTGCTCAAATTTTCCCATTCTTTTGGCTATCTGTTTGAATTTAGATGCTCTATATTCTAGCTGGTTAACATTTTCTTCTGTCTCTTCTAATCTGCTATTGTGTGCCTCTAGATTATTTTTAATTTCATCTATTGTGCCTTTCATTCCTGTAATATCTGTTATTTTTTTCTCTCCAGACTCCAATTTTTCTTTATGCTCATCCAGTGTCTTCTTTATATACTTTACTTCTTTAGCAATCTCCTTGAATTGGTTTAGGAGATTTGTTTGAACATCTTTAATTAGTTGTTCTTGATTCTGTATCTCCTCTGACTTTTTTATTTCCCCCTTTGACTGGGCCACAGCTTACTGTTTCTTCATATGGCTTGTTATTTTTTGCTGATGGCTGGGTACCAGATTATCTTGGTGAGTTTACTCTGAAGGCTGGTTTATCTCTTGCCAAAGCTGTTGTTAATTGGGTTTGTATTAATGGTCTTCATTGACACTGGTTCATCGGCAATATCCAACAAGGTCTGGGCTGAGGATTCATGAAGGGGGCACACCAGTTCCAAACACCTCTGCCCCCTCCTTGGATTTCAGCTGCCAAAGTAGACACAGTACACACAAGGGCTGATTGGAACAACACTTTCCTCACATAGAGAAGAGGCAGAGCAAAGTCAGTCTCACTAATGGGCATTTGCCTACCCTGGCCAGCAGGCCCCTCAGCTAATACAGGGCAATGACCTGAGCACAACTATCTTGTGTTGTGATGGGGAAGACCTTGCTCCCTTTCCACAAGGAACAGACAGATTAGTGGGGTTGGCCAGGTGCCAACCTCAGGGTTTTCAGAGTTCCTCAGCTGTGATTTTATAGAGAAACAAAATCTACTGTTCTGAGACCCCAATCTGCCCACTGCCAATGAAAGCTGCTTTGGTCTGCCTAACTAAGGAATTCAGAATCCATAAGCTTGTTAGACTATCATATCTCCATTATATTCTACACTTAACCACCACCAGAAATTGAGGTACTCTCCATTCTTCTGACATTGATTCCTCTTTCTTACTTGTTGCAAGTTTGATTAGAATGAAATGCTATGATTTATTTTCTCCACTCAAACCTCAAAATCTGCTGAATTCCTTTGGGAAAAAAACTAGGCAGCTATCTTCTGAAATTGGTATTACTTGTCAGTTCAGGGAGCTGAGAAGATGACAATTTGTGCTAAGATTTTTTTTAAAAATTACACTTTTTTCCATATGCAAATAAATATTTTTCTATTTACAAAAAAATCTGTTGAATTGATCTAGGAAATTCAAAATTTGGGGGGAAATGGTTTCTTCATTTTTACTATAAAGCACAAATACGGGAATTTCTTTTTTTATTAATTTTTAATTTTTTAAAAAAATATAACAATAAACAAACACGAACATTCTTAACTTTTGATCAATCCATTCTATATATATAACCAGTAATTCACAATATCATCACATAGTTGCATATTCATCATCATAATCATTTCTTAGAACATTTGCATCAATTCAGAAAAAGAGATAAAGAAAACGGAAAAAAAAAATTTATACATACCGTACCCCTTACTCTTCCATTTCACTGATCACTAGAATTTCAATCTAAATTTATTTTAACATTTGTTCCCCCTATTATTTATTTTTATTCCATGTGTTTTACTCATCTGTTGATAAGGCAGATAAAAGGAGCATCAGACACAAGGTTTTCACAATCACACAGTCACATTGTGAAAGTTATATCATTATACAGTCATCTTCAAGAAACATGGCTACTGGAACACAGCTCTACAGTTTCAGACAGTTCCCTCCAGCCTCTCGATTACATCTTGACTAACAAGGTGCTATCTTTTAATGCATAAGAGTAGTTCCCAGGATAACCTCTCTACTCTGTTTGGAATCTCTCAGCCACTGACACTTTATTTTGTCTCATTTTGCTCTTCCCTCTTTTGGTCAAGAAGGTTTTCTCAATCTCTTGATGCTGAGTCTCAGCTCATTCTAGGATTTCTGTCCCATGTTGCCAGGACACCCCTGGGAGTCACATCGCATGTAGACGGGGGAGGGCAGTGAGTTTGCTTGCTGTGTTGGTTGGAAAGAGAGACAGGCCACATTTTGAGCAACAAAAGAGGTTCTCTTGGGGGTGACTCTTAGGCCTAATTTTAAGTAGGCTTGACCTATCCTTTATGGGGTTAAATTTCATATGAACAAGCCCCAAGCTTGGGGGCTCAGCCTATAGCTTTAGTTGTCCGCACTGCTTGTGAGAATATCAAGAATTCTCACCATTCCCCAGGTGTCTGGGTTCCAACAATTTTCCCTGGGGTGATTTCTTTCTGCATCTCCAAAGGCCTGGGCTGAGCTGCCCAGTGCTGAGATGAGGTACGCTGAACTGCTTGGGCTGTGCTATGTTGAGCTCTCTCATTTAAGCACCAGCCAATTAAGTCAAATATCATTCATTGCAGCAGGTGCACCTCCTAACTGACTGCAGATGTAATGAGCAACAGGTGAGGTTCATGTACCATTGGCTCACGTTCATAGCAACAGAACTAGGTGCCTTCACCTGGCCAAGTTGACAACTGAATCTAACTACCACAGGGGCTTTGCAAATACTTTTTTATTCACTGTTCAAATCACTCTGGGATTTATCGGGGCATCACTCTGGACAAACCAACAAAATCTCATGCCCTACTCGAGGTTCCATATACTTACGGTGTTCAATTAAGCTGTCAACATAAGTTATATTAGGAAATGCACAAGTCAAAATATAAATTTTGTACCAAATAAACAACAAATATTGGAATTTCAATGTGGTTCTAAAATTCTATATATGTCAACACTTGTATTTTTCAATTCACTTCTTTGGTGCCAAAACTAGATCATGTCATCCCGATATGAATAGATTTGTGAGATCAACTTTGTTTCCTCTAAATCGTCAT
Organism: Tamandua tetradactyla; assembly: GCF_023851605.1. Classification (NCBI taxonomy): domain Eukaryota; kingdom Metazoa; phylum Chordata; class Mammalia; order Pilosa; family Myrmecophagidae; genus Tamandua; species Tamandua tetradactyla. The sequence goes on from NC_135340.1 coordinate 87,100,518, forward strand.
GTATACTCTAATGAGAAGTAGAGAGACAGCTCACTTGGAAATGCTGGATTCATTCTTAATTTAACTAAATATTCTGGAAAAACACCTAAGTGTTCTTTGCACTGGGCCTGACACCTGCTGCTGCATGAAGATAGGAAACTCCAAGCTACATGGGAGGGAGGGACGACAGGGGCAGGGTGAGAGCCAGGGGAGGTTACTCTCAGCATGCAATGTTTCCTCTCCTAGGCCCACCACACATCTCTTTTCTCTTTCCTTTCCTTTTTTTTTTTTTTTTTGGCATGGGCAGGCAACCGGGAATCGAACCCAGGTCTACGGCATGGCATGCGAGAACTCTGCCTGCTGAGCCAGCGTGGCCCGCCCACACATCTTTTCTTACTCTGGGATTCAGTCATTTCTGAAGGAGTGACTATTACATTGATGGAAACTATGAGAAAAGGCTTTTGAAGATTTTTCTTTTTAAATGAGCTCAGGAGAGTTCAGGCCAGTGTTCCATCCTCTCTGTCTTGAATTTACACCCTGTGCTCCCCTCCACCACGGCTCCCTATCCCAGTCACTGTGCATGGCCCCGAAAAAACACCCTACATCCCAGAATCTTCTATTTTGGTTTAGGGAAAACATCACCGTCTTGGCGTTCTATCCCTAGTCTGCATGTCAGTGCTTCCAGAACCTCTTGATGCCTTTCCCAATTTCATATGCCACCCCTTGGGTGTCCACTCTTGGCCAGCTCCCACATCTCCCTTGGGTCAGGCCATCTACTCTGAAAGCTCCATTGCCATCACATTGGAACCTGCTTTGTAAATTGTATTTATGGCTCTAGTAACACTCTAGACTCCACCCCAACCCCCACATCCTAGACACCTGTATCCAATGGCCATCTCGCAATTGTCTCACTTCCCCCCAACCTCACTGACACCTTGATACTCCTGTCTCATAGAGTGACACCCACCATGTGTGATGAAGAAATTGACACATTCAAGTGCCTCCATTCTTTTCCTTTACTGCACCAAATGTTTTCTGATTATTTTATAATATTCATAAATAGTGATTCTCAAACCTGATTTAATGTCAGAATCTCTTATGGTGTTTCACCACGGACAATTAAATAAAACTTTTTGAATTCTTGGGATTTGATATTGGTCCGTAGCTGTTCTATCCAGACTCTCTATCTATCTATCTATCTATCTATCTATCTATCTATCTATCTATCTATCTATCTATCTATCTATCATCTATCTATATGAGGGGCTGGTTTCCAGGATCCAGTGTCTCTGTGTGTGCAGGTGTGTAGACCGAATGAGTAGAGGGAGATTCTCAGATACTCAGAATCTCCCCTCAGAAACCTCTGAAATCAACCTAACTACCCTGTGAGGTGCTTCATCATGGGTCAGATATACTCTGCACATCTGATATGTGAAAAAGGATGGTAAAAAGCGGATTGATTCTTCTTGAGACCATCTTAGAACCTGGTTCCCCAGGTTCTTAGCACCTGAGAACTGAGAACACAGCATGTACAAGGGTGGGCCACAAAGGCAGTCAGGGAAGCACTGAGACGAGACCTACATCTGTCCCTCAGGTACCCAGAAGTGGATAGGGCTGGCTATGCTCAGGACACCAAGCACAGGCTCACCAAGGAGCAGGGGCAGGGGGAGGCAGGAAGGGGGCTCCCTGTTAGGGTTAGGGGCTTCTTCTTTCTCTCCGGAGCTCCAGAGCAACAGCCCCAGTGTCTCAGAAGAGATCTGAGGGACATTATGTAACTCAGTCTTGTTTTGTTTGGGGGGGGAGCAGATTCAGGATACATGGAGTAAATGTTAGTGAAGTTAAAATGGGTGCATATCCTCCCTGTTGAACATGGATGCTGTCTTTATTCATTCAACAAACTTGTATCATCCAGAGGTTACCACACACACACATGCACACACACACACAGCTCATTTTCCCCACTTTTGATTCATCCCTAGCCTTGGAATTCTTGCTGTTCTTGCCTCTGCCCCCCACTCTTCTTCTTCTGTGAGGGCAGAGGTGAGTGGCCTCCTAGGTTTGTGGGATCTGCTCTCTAAGCACCAGTCCTCGAGCGTCTGTAACCTGAACTCAGCTCTGCACACCTTCCTGAGCAGGGGGACGAGAACAAGCTCAGTGCTGTCCAGCAGTGGGCTCTGCTGCCCCCATGCCATTGTTGGAACTGGTCAACGGCCATTCCAATGCAGCACTGCAGATCAGTATAGACAAGACCAAATGAGGGGGGATGCATGGTTATAAAATGCACATCTCTGAGACTCCACTCCTTATAGCCACAGGTATGGTTTTGTATATGGGTTGTAATGAGAGTGAGAAATGAAGACCATGAATAATCCTAACAGGTGCTGTTCATGTTTCATCTGAGGGAAGCACGTGTTTAATGGAGTTAGAAATACGTATGCCCTTAGGAGAACAGATGGCACCCATGAATTTGAAAGAATTTTATGGCCTTTGAATTTTATGGGGTGCTATTGTCCTGTAAATGAGAATGAGTGAGGCTAGGTCTTCTTGGAGACCCGTTTTATAGTCACCCTTTAATTGGATTACAGCTTTATAAAGCCAATATCAAATGGATTTTTGCAAGTTTTTTTTTGAAGACCATTTGTTAAGGTCTTGACAGTAACCATTGGAAGCTTCTTTCTTTCTGTTTTTTAAGGCTTGATACTGAGTACACGTTGGCCAAGTCAGCCATAGCAATGCAATTGCCCATGTTTCTGTGTATATATTACCATTAAATACATCATGTTAGGAATAGGGAATTCGATGGGCACAGCTTTACATTAAGATTAGTATAGTTGATGGTTAATCCCTGTTCAGGGTATAGGCTTTAAAGCTGGCCAAATAGGGCAACTGTGTGAGGAGATGGTAGGTATAACTCCAACTTTGAGGATTTGATTATAGGCCTGAGCCCCTTAGTACTTTGTTTCAGGCGATATTGTGGCATTTATCATCTTGATGGGTAGGGGCAATACTGTGGGGGATCCTATTTGGCATGGCCCACCAAGGGAGCCAAGATTTGATCTGATTCCAGGCAACATGTTAAAGCATCAATACTTACAGTGGGAAGAGCAAGATAAAAAATGCCACCACTAGAGGTAGCTGTTCAATAAGACTATTCCAGTTGTCACAACTCCAGAGGGGCTGGGGAGTGGGTCTGTGATACACAAGAGACCAGGGCATCCAGGGGCCGGCCATGTGCCTCCTGTAGGGTGACCCCCTGGACCTGATAAGCCAGGTTCTGTGAATGGGATGGGCGGCCCACTCATGTCCTGCCGATTGTTCCGCCCCATCCATAACCTCATGGACAGTGTGAGCCTTACCCATCAGGTTGAGCAAAGATGCCCGATAATTTGGAAGGAGGGGGCTTCCTATAAGAAAATTTTCCAATATTTGTTGTCAAAAGGATCCTGTCTCAGCATTGGAGAGGAGCTTCAGGTATCTTTAGTCTGTATGCTCCCAGGAATGCTATACCCGTTGCATCCTCTCAATCTTTCTAAATAAAACTTGGGCCTCATTAATTGTCTGACGTTGGGCATCTGTCTTGGTGAGAATACCCACTATGGACAGGTGTGCTTTTTGTTACTTTTAATGCTATAAATATTTAAGTTAATAGGGCTCATAGTCATTAGTGATACCAGCAAATTGCCTCGTTTTCTAGGATGAGAATGGCAACCTGGACCCAAATTTAAAGACTCTTGGCAACCAATCTCCTTGGCCCCTTGAACAAAATCTTTAGAATGTTTAGAATCTCCATTCAAGTGTAATTTTGAGTTGAATTTCCAATTTGGGCTCCCTTTTTGGGGTCTCACTTGATGTTAGGTGTGATGACAAGGAAGATTAGTGGTTCCTGCCCTCCACACTCATAGGCAACCATTTCTCCTTCTTTAGGGAGTGCCAATCAATGTTATGGGGGTTCAGGCTTGTTTTTACTAATGTGATGGTGGTGAGACCATTAGCCTTAGTCCCCAGATTGCAGGAGGGCAGCACTAGGGCTTTGGTGGATCAGCAGTAGCACTGAGCAGGGCCCATGCATATTACACCAGAGTCTTACATTTCTTAAGCAACTTAGGAGCATTCTCTGGTGTCTTTGGAGCTCTGGCACAGCACGCTCAGGCCCCTTCCTTTTTATGTTTTTTGTTCAACAGTCCTCTGTAAAGTCATGCCAGAAGTTAGATTTTCTATATCCTATGGCATTCGGGGACGATGAGGGACACCAGCAGCAACATGATGCTGGCAGACCCACTGTTGCACATGGGGTGCCATTGTGTTTCCCTTAGAGGAAGGACTCCTTGAGCTTGGGGCATGTTAAGACTTAGATGCATGGTCCATGGGCACTGTAGGGGAAGCCTTCCCCAGCAGAACCTTAGCTCCTGTGGTCCAGGCTCTGGGAGGTCCAGGATGGTGCCTTTGGCCCACATGTATTTAGCTCTAGTGACCTCACTCACGAGTGGGTGCTCCAGGCCGGCGATGCCTGTCTCAGAGACACAACAAGCCCTTCCTTATGCAGCCAATGCTGCTCAGTGTCAGAGTCACCCGGTGCCAGATGTTCCCATTCAAGGGAGTACCAGAAGCCACAGGGTTTTCTCTCTGCCTTACCAGGGCTTTTGCAGATACTCGAGAGATTGCAGCTCTCCAGTGCCTCAACTTTTGGGTGGGAAGCCGAGGCCTCACCCACCAGAGGCAACAGGCAGCAGCTCAAAGCTGCACAGACTCACACATGAGCAAGCCCTGGGCTCTTCCCAGAGGTCATTAGCTATCTGAGAGAGCCAATTGGCAGGCCCAAACCAGCCAAAAGGCATTAGACCCCTTTTCCCATGGTATGACAACAGTGAAACTTGTTTCAAATCAGTTAGGCTGGATTTTAAGTTTGAATCTGGGTGGAAGTCAGGCGTGACACAATAGGAAACTGAGTCAATAAACCAAGAGAAAGGATAGTTTGTTACTCACAGGTCCCAGAGAGAGGGGCCGCCATGAGGGGTCCACAGGAAGTATGATCTGTTCAAGGTCTCAGCCAGCATGTTAGGAGCACACAAGCAGAGCAAAAGGGACCCCTGGGCTTGTGCCTTTATGGGGACACAGAGGTGGAGGTTAGATTTTACATGGGAGTCAAGGACTGGTTAGTTTAAAGCAAGTGCACAAAGAGGAAAAGCACCTGGGGATCTGGGGGCACGGAGAGGGTTTGCTTATCCTCTGGAAACTAGGTGTGGGTTTTGGGCAAGGTGGATGGGTGGTGTGAGTGGTGCCCAGAGATATGGGTTTGGACCCTGGGGCAGTTTATGTCCCAGGGCTGGAGAGAGGCTTATTAACTAGGCCAGTGTTGAGGCAAGTGGTTCAGCCAAAGGCAGATAGAGGCTGGGGCAGCACACACAAAAAACTGTTATGAAACCCCTGAATTCCACTTCCAGGTATATACAAAAAAATAGAGGAACAAGAGAACAATTTCAGGAATTCATTATCTGGTTTGTAGTGATGGTTACACATTTGGACATACATGTAAATATCTATCAAATTTACACTTTAATATATGAAATTATCATATGTTAATTACATTTTAATAAGATTTAACCATATAGCCCTTTTTTATTTCAATGAAATATTCACTAGTAAATGCATAGACTTTTTTCATCACAGAGTTGTATATTCATCATCATGATCATTTCTTAGAACGTTTGCATCAATTCAGAAAAAGAAATAAAAAGAAAACAGAAAAAAATTCCTACATACCATACCCCTTACCCCTCCCTTTCACTGATCACTAGCATTTCAATCTACTAAAATTATTTTAACATTTGTTCCCCCTATTATTTATTTTTAATCCATATGTTTTACTCATCTGTCCATAAGGTAGATAAAAGAAGCATCAGACACAAGGTTTTCACAATCACACAGTCACATTGCAAAAGCTATTTCTTTATACAATCACCTTCAAGAAACATGGCTACTGGAACACAGCTCTACATTTTCAGGCAGTTCCCTCCAGCCTCTCTGCTACACCTTAACTAAAAAGGTGATATCTGTTTAATGCATAAGAATAACCTCCAGGATAACCTCTTGACTCTGTTTGGAATCTCTCAGCCATTGACACTTTATTTTGTCTCATTTCTCTCTTCCCCCTTTCGGTTAAGGTGTTCTCAATCCCTTGGTGCTGCGTCCCAGCTCATTGTAGGATTTCTGTCCCACATTGCCAGGAAGGTCCGCATACCTGGGAGTCATGTCCCACATAGAGAGGGGAAGGGCAGTGAGTTTGCTTGTTGTGTTGACTGATAGAAGGCACATCTGAGCAACAAAAAAGGTTCTTCCGACATTCGAGAATAAACTTGGAATATGTCATTGGTAACAGAGACCAGCAGGAGTTAGAAACAGGGTAAGATAATGGGTAATTGGAGCTGAAGGAATACAGACTGTGCAACAGGACTAGATACAAAAACTCAAAAATGGACAGCACAATAATACCTAATTGTAAAGTAATCATGTTAAAACACTGAATGAAGCTGCATTTGAGCTATAGGTTTTTTTGTTTGTTTATTTGTGTCTTTTTTTTCTGTTGTTTTGCTAGTTCTTTTCCTAAATCGATGCAAATGTACTAAGAAATGATGATCATACATCTATCTATGTGATGATGTTAAGAATTACTGATTGCATGTGTAGAATGGAATGATTTCTAAATGTTGTGTTAATTTCTTTTTTTTCTTTAATTAATTTAAAAAAATACACACACACACACAAAAAAAGGTTCTTGTTGTAGTTTGCTAGCTGCCAGAATGCAATATACCAGAAATGGAATGGCTTTTAAAAAGGGGAATTTAATGAGTTGCTAGTTTACAGTTCTAAGGCTGAGAAAATGTCCCAATTAAAACAAGTCTATAGAAATGTCCAATCAAAGGCATCCAGGGAAAGATACCTTGGTTCAAGAAGGCTGATGAAGTTCAGGGTTTCTCTGTCAAGTGAGAAGGCACACGGTGAACAGTCAGTTTCTCTCTCATCTGGAAGGGCACATGGTAAACCCTGAATCATCTGCTACCTTCTCTTGGCTTCCTGTTTCATGAAGCTCCCTGGGAGGCATTTTCCTTCTTCATCTCCAAAGATCACTGGTTGGTGGGCTCTGCTTCTCGTGGCTATGTCGTTCTGCTCTGCTCTCTCTGAATCTCTCATTCTCCAAAACGTTTCCTCTTTTATAGGACTTCAGAAACTAATCAAAACCCATCCGAATGGGTGGAGACATGTCGTCACCTAATCCAGTTTAACAACCACTCTCAATTATATCACATCTCCAGGGAGATGATCTGATTACAGATTCAAACATACAATACTGAATAGGAATTATTCTGCCTTTATGAAATGGAATTTAGATTAAAACAAGGCTTTTCTAGAGGATATACATCCTTTCAAACCAGCACAGTTCTCTTGGGGTTGACTCTTAGGTCTAATTTTAAATAGCCTTAGCCTCTCCTTTGCAGGGTTAAGTTTCATATGAACAAACCCAAAGATTGGGGGCTTAGCCTATTGCTTTGGTTGTCCCCACTGCTTGTGAGAATATCAAGAATTCTTCACTTGGAGAAGTTGAATTTTCCCCCTTTCTCACCATTCCCCCAAGGGGACTTCGCAAATACTTTTTTATTCACCGTTCAAATCCTTCTGGGATTTACCGAGGCATCACTCTGGACAAACCTACAAAATCTCTTGCCCTACTCAAGGTTCCATGTGCTTATGGTGTTGAATTAAGCTGTCCACATAAGTTATATTAGGAAATGCACTAGTCGAAATATATATTTTGTACCAAATAAACATTTCTTGCTTTAGTCTCACTCATAAGTTAAAATGTTAAAATATTAATTACCATGTATTTTCAACACCCTGTATTATTGACATTCCTTTGAATGCATAGACTTTTAATAAATTTTACACTCTAGTTTAGTTTTTCTGACAAAGGGAGGGGATTTTCACTAAGGCCTGAGCCATTTTACGGAAAACTCTGCGTGGCATGGACCCTGGTCAAAGCATGGACAGTGTTCCCAATTTTCTGCAAATTTTGGCTACCTGATTTATTCATCAACCACTTACTATTATCTGGATAATTTTTCCATGGGGCTTGTTTTTTGCACTCCCCATATTTTCGCATGATATATTACCTTTTAGGGTAATACATCCTCCTCTTTTGTCATGCAAACTATTTGTTTTGGGTTCCATTGAAGCATGCAGAGCCACCTCTACTACACTCTGTGACACTCCATTTTCAGCAAATAAATTTGATGCTGAGCTCCTGGGAAGGACTGTGTTTTATCCACTCCATTTCCAGAACCAAGCACATTGCACTCTACTGTCACATAACACAATGTTGTTTTCTAAGAATTGGTTCAGAGAATGAACATGTACCCAAGTCTCTTTTTTTCAGTGTAAATAAAAATAATCCAAAAGTCTTGAAGAAGGTAAAGATTTGAAATTGTAGTGTCACAATGCTAGACAGACTAAATATTAGCTATACAATCCCAGCATTCAAATGAGATGGGATATTGTTGAATAGAATAAACTTTGTTTTGTAATTTCTTCAAGATAAAAGTACCACATTCCTTCACAGAACTAGTGGCAATATGATTGCCCAATGAAATGACTTTTCTTTCTGTATTATCACAGCTGATTGCATCAAAACATCTTCCTTTTTCAAATTCTTTTTTGGGTGTGTAGTCAGGTACATCTTAAAGTCCTAAATTCTGAGGAGATATTTTGAAGCCAAATATGGTCATAATATTTCAAAGAGGAAACCAAGAAAACATAAAGGAGAAGACCCTGTCGGAATGGTTAAATGCCAGCAAAAATGGAGAGGAGGCTAATGAGAGATACATTGTGTTTCTTGACTTCATACACCCAGCCATGCTGTTATGATTTCTGATAGTATTTTTGTGTTCAGACCTTATAAATTATGTGAAATTTTTTCATAAATATTTACACATTTTTCTTCATAAAAGTACTTTTCTTTTCACATAGCCACTTTCCTATTTGCTATAATGGTGCTTGTCACACCCTAACTTCCTGATGCTACAATATTAATAATGTTCATGAACGTGTTCAAGTGAAGGCATTCATTTACGCAGAGAAAGCTTTCCTAAGCATTTTTCAGGTATTATGCAACCTGATCATGGCTGGTACCCAGCAGAGAGCAGCAGGGTCAGTCCTGTGGGAGAAGGAGGGCTTACAGCCTGAAGCTTAATGTGGACAAGTCTTCCTGCTCCAGTGACTTCTGGGAAATGTCTGACTCATGACCTCAACTCCACCGGGAGACCAATGGACCACTGACCAAACAGACACACCCTGGAGTGCCGAAGTTAACAGTCATGAGGTTGGCTCAGGAACACTGAAGCTAGGTCTTTCTCATTTGCTTCTCATTTCTTAATCTGAAAAGGGGAAAAGGAAACATGAGCTTTGCATTATATACTGAAGGATCAGTATTCATTCTGGTTAACCTTTAAGGTGCCTGACTCTTGGAGCTCCCTTTGCTGGGACATCTTGGATGAAGACAAGATTCTAATCTCCAAGGACAGTCCCATGTTTTTTGATTTCTGGTGACATCAGTGCTTCTGCCTTCTTCCACCAGGGATCTCTGGACCTGTGATTATCTTTGATTTCCCAGTGGAGGGAATGAGCTAAACCAGTGGTAAGACCACAGTCTCCGCTCTGTAGTCTCCATATCAGGCCTTAAGTCCATCAGCAGCATTGATTACACACCACTCCACAGCCAAGGAACTATTTTCATGGTGACCTCTAAGAGACATGTTTCCAATCCTGCATCCTCTCACAGTGCCCTGTGCCTCCTTTTGAGCCAATACTCCGTGTTCTTCTACCATCAACACATTTGTAATTCTGGAGGCCATTTCCACAATTAAGAATCTGTGTATATCCTTCAAAGCTTTACTCAGATCCTGTTTCAGCTTCGTCAAAGGAAATTAGGCTCTCCTGCCCCAAGTTTCAGAAGAATTGGTAAAGTTCATTAACTCACTGCTCCTTAATATAGCAACAAAATATTTATCTTACACTACCATCGACTCTAGTGTTTGGTCTTGGCTTACCCCATGCACCTGTGCCTCTCAGTCACTCTCCTTCTCACTCATCATCATCTCTCCTAGCCATCCATGACTGTGGGATGTCTTAGCACCCAGCTCCAGATATTGTCTTTAATTCCCCAATCCTGCCATCAAATTTGGAGACTTCAGTGTCCAGATCCAATACAGTCTCCCTCTCATCACTGTTGCCATGACTTCTGCCCATGCTGATACATGCCCTGTGTCTTTTTAAATTTTTAATTCACTTCACTAATATTATTTATTATCCAGTGCACAATGTGCTGCATTTAAGGTCAATTCATGATATGATAAGACTGAAGGCAGTGTCCATCCATTGGTGAGTGGCTAAATAAAATGTGGTATACACATACAATTGAATATTATTCAACTACAAAAAGAATGAACTTCTGATACATGCAACAACATGGATAAACCTTGAAAACATCATGTTTAGGGAAATAAGCCCTACACAAAAGGACAAATAATGTCAGACCTCATTGATACGAAATAATTAGAATTAAGCAAACTCAGAGTGAGAATATTGTAATACTGTGATGGGGTGAATGTATTTTAAATATGGAAACAACATGTCCAGAATATAGGTTATCAAGGGAAAGAGTAGGGATAAGGAATGAGGACTGTGCCAGTTTGAAAGTGTTGTGCACCCCCCAAAAAAATCCATGTCCTTTAATCCTGATTCAACGTTGTAAGGTGGACACCCTGTGATTAGATTACCGCCATGGAGATGTAGCACTCCTAGTTGTGGATGTGAACTTTTGATGAGATCATCTCCATGAAAATGTGGTGTGCCCAATTGTGAGTGTCGCCTTTTGGTTAGATGGAGATGTGACTCCGCCTTTGCAATGTGGGTCTTCATTAGTTTACTGGAGTCCCTTAAAAGAGGGAACATTTTGGAGAAAGCTCAGAGCCGATGTAGGCGTTTGGAGATCAAGACAGAAAAAGCGTGGGTGCTAAACAGGACTCATAGAAATAGCCAGACCTGAAGAGAAATCTCCAGCCCTGGTAGATGTTAAGGGAAGAAACCCAGAGTTTTTGTCCCAGAGCAGCTACGTGAATGCCCACCGGTGCTTACAGAGGAACCCACTGGCATCAGTAGCTGGGAGTAATGGAACCAGGAACAAGGACCAGTAGACGCCAGTCACGTACCTTCCCAGATAACCCTTCCTTGAGCCAATGTTTCTTTCCCTGAATGCCTTAGTTAGGACATATTTATGGCCTTAGAACTATGAACTCGTAACTTATTAACTTCCCTTTTTAAACACTGTTCTATTTATGGTATATTACTTTCTGAAGCTTAACAAACTAATACAGGGGGTTAATGCTTAAATTGTACAGAATTTCTATTTAGGTTGGCCATAAGATTTTGGTAATGAATAGTGGTGATGATAGCACAACATTGTGAATATGGCACTGAATTACATGTGTGAACGAAGTTGAGGGAAATTTTAAGTTGTATACGTATTACTAGACTAAAAGTTAAGAAAAATAGTCCTGTACAAACCAAACAGTGAACCCCATTGTAAATGATGCACTAGAGTTAATAGTACAATTATAAAAAGTTTTTCTGATTCCCAGCTTCCTTGGGAGAGGCTAGTACATGACCCAGCTCCCACTGAAAGGACCAGTATGAGCAAGATATCAGCATTTCTTATCCTGACCCAGCTGTTATTGCTGAAATTGAGTCCTAGATGAGTTTAATGAAGAGGTAGTGAATCCTTCTTTCCCTTCACCCCCACTGATGGAATTGAGGCTCTATCTTGGGTTCTCCCTGAGAACACTGGGGCGTTTGCCCCTTCTCAGCTCGTGGGGCTGTGGTTCCATTCCTGGAAAGGCAAGCCTAGAGGACCTCCATCAGTTGACCGAATACTGAGCTCCTAGCCTGGGTTGTGTCTCCAAGTGAGCTCGTATTTTCTCATCTCCGTCTTCAGAGTTCGGGTCAGCAATTTTGCATGGGGTAGAGGTAGCGGAATGGGCCTTAAAACAGGTAGCTGGACTTCCAGGTCAAGATGGTGGCTTAACAACGTGCGCATCTTAGTTCGTCCTCCAGAACAACTACTAAATAACCAGAAACAGTACAGAACAGCTCCTGGGGCCACGTCAGTGACCGGACACACTGCGTACCCCAGTCTGGACCAGCTGGACCGGCTGCGAGCACCCCCCCCCCCCGAACCGTGAGTTCTCAAAGCTGTAGCGGCCAGTGCCCCTCCCCCACAGGCCGCTTCCCAGAGGGGAAAGAAAAGGACTTTACCAGCAGCAGGGACTGGGCACAATCAAACGCCAATTGTGGAATTAATTAACAAATTCTGACTACTAAAAATAAGCCCCCAGCTTAGGTGAACCTGAACAAAGTGGAGGTTGCTAATTTTTGCCCTGGCACCAAGGGAGCAGGACTGACAGAAAAAGGGGGAAAAAAAGAGAAGGAAACAGAGGTTTTTGTGGCTGTGTATCTACAAAGGCGTGACTGCCTCTGGATACAGTGGCAGGACTTTTCAGGCTGCAACTGCCCCAGGCATAGGCAGAAGTGAGCTCTTTGGGGGGCTTATCTGGAGCCTGTGCCTTCCCCAGGGGAGGGGTGAAGCCCCACCCAGGTGGAATCCCTCTCTCAAGGAATTCAGACACCATGGCTTGGTAATTTGAAGCCATTAAAACTAGCCTACAACCTCTCCTCTGTCTCCAACACGCCCCCAGCCAAAGTTAAAGGTACTGCATCATCTTATGCTGGTGGGACCTACAGTCAGACAAGCACCACATACTGGGCAGGGTAAGAAAAACAGAGTCCAGAGACTTCACAGGAAAGTCTTTCAACCTGCTGGGTCTCACGCTCAGGGAAAACCGATGCAGGTGACTCTTTCCTCCTGATAGGAGGCCAGTTTGATCTGGAAAAATCTGGCTTGGGTCTATAATATCTAAGTAGACCCTCCTAAGTGTGTGTGGCGGGGGGAGGCACCACACAAGCAGGGCAAGAAACAAGAAAACAAGAACTGAAAAATTCTCCTCTGTTAAACAAAACTTAAGCTAAAGGTCCAGATAAAGCTGAACAGAATGTCAAAGAACAGACAGACAACAAATTCATCCAGCAAGAAAACCTCAGATAAAAGAAGTGAAAGCAATCTCCAGAATAAACTAATTAAGGTAATTAAATGCCTAGACGCCAGCAAAAAATAACAAATCACACTAAGAAAATTGAAGATATGGCCCAGTCAAAGGAACAAACCAACAGTTCAAATGACATACAGGAGCTGAAACAATTAATTCAGAATATACGAACAGACATGGAAAACCTCATCAAAAACCAAATCAATGAATTGAGGAAGGATATAAAGAAGGCAAGGAAAGAACAAAAAGAAGAAATTGAAAGTCTGAAAAAACAAATCACAGAACTTATGGGAACGAAAGACATAATAGAAGAGATGAAAAAAACAATGGAAACCTACAATGGTAGATTTTGAGAGACAGAACATAGGATTTCTGAACTGGAGGATGGAACATCTGAAATCCGACAAGAAGCAGAAACTATAGGGAAAAAAATGGAAGAATATGAGCAGGGACTCAGGGAATTGAAAGACAATATGAAGCGCACAAATATACGTGTTGTGGGTGTCCCAAAAGGAGAAGAGAAGGGAAAAGGAGGAGAAAAACTAATGGAGGAAATTATCACTGAAAATTTCCCAACTCTTATGAAAGACTTAAAATTACAGATCCAAGAAGTGCAGCATACCCCAAAGAGAACAGATCCAAATAGACATATTCCAAGACATTTAATAATTAGAATGTCAGAGGTCAAATAGAAAGAGAGGATCTTGAAAGCAGCAAGAGAAAAGCAATCCATCACATACAAGGGAAGCCCAATAAGACTATGCGCAGATCTCTCAGCAAAAACCATGGAGGCAAGAAGACAGTGGGATAATATATTTAAATTATTAAAAAAGAAGAACTGCCAATCAAGAATTCTATATCCAGCAAAATTGTCCTTCAAAAATGAGGGAGAAATTAAAACATTTTCAGACAAAAAATCACTGAGAGAATTTGTGACCAAGAGACCAGCTCTGCAAGAAATACTAAAGGGAGCACTAGAGTCAGATATGAAAAGACAGAAGAGAGAGGTGTGGAGAAGAGTGCAGAAAGGAAGACTATGAGTAAAGGTAAAAAGAAGGAAAATTAGATATGACATATAAAATCCAGAAGGCAAAATAGTAGAAGAAAGTACTACCCATGCAGTAATAACACTGAATGTTAATGAATTAAACTCTCCAATTAAAGGCATAGTCTGGAGCCCCCAGTCTTGGGGTTTGTTCACATGAAACTTAACCCCACAAAGGATAGGTCAAGTCTACTTAAAATTTAGGCCTAAGAGTCACCTCCAAGAGAGCCTGTTTTGTTGCTCAGGTGTGGCCCCTCTCTACAGCCAACATGACGAGCAGTCTCACCACCCTCCCCCTCTCTGCATGGGACATAACTCCCAGGGGTGTGGACCTTCCTGGCAACATGGGTCAGAGATCCTAGAATGAGCTGAGACTCAGCATCAAGGGACTGAGAAAAAACCTAGAATGAGTTGAGAATTAACATCAAGGGATTGAGAGAAACTTCTCGACCAAAAGGGGGAAGAGTAAAATGAGAGAAAGTGTCAATGGCTGAGAGATTCCAAACAAAGTTGAGAGGTTATCCTGGAGGTTATTCTTATGCATTAAGTAGATATCACCTTGTTGTTCAAGATGTAGTGGGGAGGCTGGAGGGAATTGCCTGAAAATGTAGTGCTGTGTTCCAGTAGCCATGTTTCTTGATGATGATTGAACAATGATATAGCTTTCACAATGAGACTCTGCGAATGTGAAAACCTTAAGTCTGATGCTCCTTTTAGCTACTATATCAACAGAAGAGTAGAACATATGGAATAAAAATAAATAATAGGGGGAACAAATGTTAAAATAAATTCAGTTTGAAATAGTGGTAAATGAAAGAAAGCGAGGGGTAAGGGGTATGGTATGTATAATCTTTTTTTTCTCTATTATCATTTTATTTCTTTTTCTGTTGTCTTTTTATTTCTTTTTCTAAATCGATGCAAATGTACTAAGAAATGATGAATATGCAACTATGTGATGATATTAAGAATTACTGATTGTATATGTAGAATGGAATGATATCTAAATGTTTTGTTTGTTAATTTTTTTAATTAATAAAAATAAATAAATTTAAAAAAAGACATAGTCTGGCAGAATGGATTAAAAAACAGGACCTATCTATATGCTGTCTCTACTCAAAGGACACGAGGCCAAGGACACAAATGGACATTTACACACCAATGTTTATAGCAGCATTATTAACAATTACCAAGAGATGGAAAAAGCCAAAATGTCCATCAACAGACAGTTGGCTAAACAAACTGTGACATTTACATAAGATGGAATATTATGCAGCTGTAAGACAGAATAAAGTTATGAAGTATGTTACAACATGAATGGACCTTAAGGACATTATGCTGAGTGTGATTAGCCAGAAAAAAAAAAGACAAATACTGTATGGTCTCACTGATATGAACTGACGTTAGTGAATAAACTTGGAATATTTCCTTGGTAACAGAGACCATCAGGAGATAGAAATAGGGTAAGATATTGGGTAATTGGAGCTGAAAGGATACAGATTGTGCAACAGGACTGAATATAAAAACTCAGAAATGGACAGCACAATATTACCTAACTGTAATACAATTATGTTAAAACACTGAATGAAATTGCATATGAGAATGATAGAGAGAGGAGGGCTGGGGCATAAATGAAATCACAAAAAAAGATAGACGATAAAGATTGAGATGGTGTAATCTAGAAATGCCTAGAGTGTATAATGATAGTGACTAAATGTACAAACTTAAAAAATGTTTTTGCATGAGGAAGAACAAAAGAATGTCATTACTGCAGTGTGCTGAAAAGAGATGGTACTTAATAGTTTAAAATTTCAATTAATGTGTGAGACTAAAGCAAAAAATGTTTATTTGGTACAAATCTATACTTTGACTAGTGCATCTCCTAATATAACTTATGTAGATAGTTGATTGAACGCCTTAAGTACATGGAACTTTGTATAGGACATGAGATTTTGTTGGTTTGTCCAGGTGATGCCATGATGAATCCCAGAGAGATTTGATCAGTGATTGGAAAAGTATTTGCAAAGTCCCCTTCGGGGAATGGTGAGAACGGGGGAAATCTCAACTTCCCCAAGTTGAATTCTTGATATTCTCACAAGCTGAGACCCCAGTCTTGGGGTTTGTTCATATGAAACTTAACCTCACAGGGGATAGGTCAAGCCTACTTAAAATTAAGCCTAAGAGTCACCCCCAAGAGAACCTCTTTTGTTGCTCAGATGTGGCCTCTCTCTCCAGCCAACACAGCAAGCAGACTCACCACCCTCCCCCTGTCTACATGGGACATGACTACCAGGGGTGTGGATCTTCCCGGCAGCGTGAGACAGAAATCCCAGAATGAGCTGAGATTCAGCATCAAGGGATTGAGAAAAACTCTAGAATGAGCTGAGACCCAGCATCAAGGGATTGAGAAAACCTTCTCGACCAAAAGGGGGAAGAGTGAAATGAGAGAAAGTGTCAATGGCTGAGAGATTCCAAACAAAGTCGAGAGGTTATCCTGGAGGTTATTCTTATGCATTAAGTAGACATCACCTTGTTATCCAAGATGTAATGGAGAGGCTGGATGGAACTGCCTGAAAATGTAGAGCTGTGTTCCAGTAGCCATGTTTCTTGATGATGATCGTATAATGATAAAGCTTTCACAATGTGACTGTGTGATTGTGAAAACCTTGTGTCTGATGCTCCTTTTACCTACCTTGTCAACAGATGAGAGGAACATATGGAATAAAAATAAATAATAGGGGGAACAAATGTTAAAATAGATTTAGTTTGAAATGCTAGTGATCAATGAAAGGGATCAGTAAGGGGTATGGCATGTAAAATGTTTTTTCTTTGTTTGTTATATTTTTCTGTTGTCTTTTTATTTCTTTTTCTGAATTGATGCTAATGTTCTGGGAAATGATCATGATGATGAATATGCAACTGTGATGATATTGTGAATTGCTGAGTGTATGTGTTGGGAATGTTTGTGTTTCTTGTAATTTTTTTTAATTAATAAAAAATTAAAAAAAAAAAACAAACAGGTAGCTATTACTCATTTCCCCAAAGGGGCTGATTTCATTTAAACCAAGTTCAGAGAAGTTAAAACCTAAGAGCAATCTCTCAATTAGCAGACACTGTGAGGAGGGATTTGGAAGGCCCATCTCACTGACAGCCGCCCTCAACCTACTCAAGCCAGATGCCCCTCGCCCAGTTCCCGGCTCCCCTGACTCGAGGGTGGACTTTCCTCACCCAGCACTCAAGCTCACCCAGAGCATGGCATGCCTCACTCTGAGCCAGGGTCCCACGCCCAGAGCCGGGACCACCCCGCCCATATCCCAGATCACATCACTCAAGTCACACTTACCTCTCCAAAGCCCCCACTCACTTCTTCAGAGTCCAGCCTGCCTCACTTTGGACCCCAGGTCCTCATAATCAAAGCCCCGCTCACCTCATTCAAAGCTGGGCTTGCTTCATTCTGAGCCTGGAGAACCCCGTTCAAAAGCGGAACCCCTTCCCCTAAAGCTCAAGTCACCTCACTGGAGATGAGTCCCAAGGCCATCCACATCAGTCGGACCCCAGTCACAGCATCCCCTCACCTCGGGCCCGGCTGCACACACTGGAAACTCAGGTCACTTCACACAAAGCTGGACGCCTCCCACCTAGGAAGCCACTCACCTCGCTCAGAGCCTGAGCTGATCTGAAGCTGTCACGCACCCCAGAAAAGCCATGCCTTTTCCAACCTTGTGGGTGCAGGCTTACTGCGGGTGGGATATTTGACTAGGAGAATTTTGACTTAGGACAAATCACTCCTGTAAGCTGATTTGATGAGATTTTCCACTGTTTTTTTTTCTTTATTTGGTATTGTAATTGCATTATTACTGAAATGGTTTAAGACTTCTGTATATTGTGATGTGATATATATGGAAAGAACACGTCTTTTGGGGTCCAGAGGTGGAATGTGCTGGTTTGGATCTATTATGCACCCCAGAAAAGCCATGTTCTTTTAATCCAACCTTGCAGGTGTAGGCTTATTGTGGGTGGGACCTTTTGATTAGGCTGTTTCCATGAAGATGTGACCCCACCCATTCAAGGTGGGTCTTAATTCCTTTACTGGCGAGAGAATGAGTCAGAGCTGATACAGAGAGCAGAAAGACATGGTTGTTCGAAGATGCTTGGGAAGCCAACATAGAAAGACCCTGGATTCCGGGTTCTCTGGTATCCCAGCAGGCAGTGCGGCCTAGAGACGCTAACAAAGGGCGGGAGGAGCAGTCGCAGCTGCTTTCCAAGGAGCCCGTGTTCCCAAGATTGCCAAAATGCTTTGGAGTTTGTAACTGAATGTAAGAAAAGTCCAGAATAGACGAGGCTGTCAAAACAAGCTGTAGTAAGGGAGGATTCGTGCCAAGACATCAACAAAAAAGACAGCCAGAGTTAGTGGAAAGAAATCTCCTGCTTTTGTATTTCCCATGGAGCTAAATTTTATGCAGATGATCAGTCAACACATAAGCCAATGTTGACTCTGTATAATCCCTGCGAGTTTGCCTTCAAGTTCAAAGTTGTGTGTACTACTCCAAATAAGTGTGCTGCCGTAGATGCTGCAGGTGCAGTAAAGCCTCCCTGTTGTGTGGATATTTGTGATTCCCCATGGAGATGCTTGGCCCTGTCGCTATGGTGTGACAGACAAAACTTCCGTCTCCACGTTTCTGAGCAAAGCCAGAGGAAGGCTTTAGGAAGGAAAGAAGTTGTTGCTACACTTCTTCCATCTGCAAAAGAACAACAAAAGGAGGAGGAAAAAAGAATAAGGGAGCATATAAGAGAAGGTTTATTTTTTGAGCAGTCATTTCAACCAGGAAACAGAACTGTCTCCTCAGGGCCTCGTCTCCTAAGCTTCTTCCTGGGATTGGTGGGCACTGCAGCCCTAATGCTTCCTATCGCTGGTACCGCGCTCCCTCCACTTAAGGGTGAATCAAAATCAGTGGCTGCTTATATTTTTGGTCTTATCACAATGGCTATTCTTAGAACATGAGCAAGAATTTCAACTGACTTCTGAAGTAATTTTATCTTCAATGTATCATGAATGTGGATAGCCTGTCTCCTTACCTCACTCCATTAACATGCTATAAACTATTGAATTATTTAAAATAACTTCAAATATTTAATATATATTTTAAATTACTCTATAATTCTATTTGAAGGACTCTAGCACATTACGTTACAGACGGCAAGGATGCTTCTGAGTGGCACCAATGAAATTATTTGAAGAAATACTTTTTGTATCTGTACCTATTGCACAGAAGACTTTAACTAAAACAACATTTGCTAGCTTGCCATCTTTTTTTAGTTTGCTTTGATTGTTAAGGTCATGTGTCCTTCAAAGTTAAAGGCCTAAAAGAGCAAACTGACTAGCCTAAAAATAAAAATTACGTTTACTTCTTGGCTACAAGCAGCAACGTTACTATGTAAATTATACCTTATGCCCTCTAGCACCATAAACAGTTGTCATGGTATTTCTAAAATAAGAGTTTTACTGTTCATGCGTGGAAGTTCAAAAAAAAAGCCTAAAGCACTGAGGGCTCATGCTTATCCTAAGTGAACTACAAAATAGATTGTGGTCCAGATACCAAGCATGTGGGGTTTTTTAATTAAAACCCATTGGAAACAGGGCGACCTCTCTATTTGATCTAAGACTTCTAAAGGAGGTAAGGCATTGGTTTAGCTAATTGGTTCACCCTGACTTTCTGTTAAGTGGGGAAAAACAATTTTATCCTTTCTCCCAAACCACCTTGCCTGATGACAGTAAGAACTTGCCCAAATTGGGATTACTAGATGCGGTGTCCTTCACATGGAGATTATTTTCTCCTTTAAACTCAAAACCAAGTATAGGTAATCCTTAATATCTGTGTCTATTTCATATCAGTCTCTGAGACTTCTAAAGTTTTTATTTATTTTTAGAACAACTTTGCCAAAGAAGAGTCCCCTAAGCACAGCTATTTATATTTCTTTATAAACCTCTTCCGATCTCTGACATAAATATGCAGTTTTAACTGTTATTATCTTTTGATTTAGGATTTTCATCTGAGAGCACAGTGCTTTACGAAGAAGTCTCTTAAAAATCATCTTTCAGATCTTTTTACAGAATGAACTTATGTACTGCTACTATAATATTCTCAAACACTATATGTAAACATAAAATGTATGCCTGAGACTGGTTTTTGCAGGAAACAGGACTTTACTTCTAAAAAGCATTTATGTATACTTTCATAGAAAATCCTCTTGTTTAACCATTTGGGGAGCATAAATCACTAAATGGATCATGTCTGTATGTTGTGCAATGACTGAAAAGCACATAAATGTAGTCTACTTTGAATTTTGTAAAAAAAAAAGCACAACTGTAGGTTATCCTTGTTTCTCTGCCCATCTCAAGTCGTGTGTGTTGTGTGTAAGTGTGTACACATGTGTGTGTGACAACACATTGTAAAAGACAGAAATTACTTTTAAAAAATAAAAGAAAATGGAGACCTGAAAAAAAAAAAAAAGACAGACACTGGAATCAGAAATTGAAAGCAATGCAATCCAGGAGCAAAGGACCAGGAGAAGGCCTCGTGGTTGTCAGCTGACAGAGAAACCCAAACGTTATCAAATGAGGGAAAATTTAAAATATTTACATATAAACAGAAACTGAGAGAGTTCATCAACAAAAGACATGCCCTACAAGAATTGCTAAAGGGAGTGCTTCCAATTGAAAGGAAAAAACAGGAGAGAATGGCTCGGAGTACCGTGAGAAAAAAAAAGAGCTTCAGTAAAGATAACTAAAAGAGTGCACTGAAAGCTCAATAGAACTATATCTTCAGTATATAATTCTACCTATTTGAAATTTCTCTCATTTTTTTTGGCATGTGCAGTCTCCAGGAATCAAGCCCAGGTCTCATGCATTGCAGGCAAGAATTCTACCACTGAACTACGGTTGCACCACCCCATGTAACTCTACTTTTTAATTCATATAAGAGTCAGAATACAATTGAACCAAAAAAAGTCATATTTCCTGATAATGGACACACAAAATATAAAGAGGCAATGAGGGACAAAAACAATATAAAGATGGGAAAGACAGAGCTTTGGGAACAGAGAACATGTATGCTATTGAAACTACATTAGTATCTTTTCAAATTTGTAGGCTATACATGTAGGTTGTATAATAAAAACCGAATGGTGATAACAAAGAATGTATTTTCAAGACATACATACACAGAAATTAGAAAGCGACCAGTCAGATACATCACAAAAGATCAACTACAGAGAGGAGACTGC
This sequence comes from Tamandua tetradactyla, assembly GCF_023851605.1. Taxonomy (NCBI): domain Eukaryota; kingdom Metazoa; phylum Chordata; class Mammalia; order Pilosa; family Myrmecophagidae; genus Tamandua; species Tamandua tetradactyla. The sequence goes on from NC_135340.1 coordinate 87,122,031, forward strand.
AATAAAGGAAAAGAGAGACAAAGAACGGTACTAAATATATAAAACCAAGATAAAAATGATCAACCCACCAAGTATAAATAACAATCATAAATATTTATGCACCTAATTGCAATGTCCTAAAATACATGTAGCAAATACTGACAAAACTGAAGGGATAAATAGACAACCTACAATAACAGTTGGGGACTTCAACACACCACACTTGTCAGTAGATGGAACATCTAAACGGAAAATCAATAAGGAAATACAGAAGTTGAATAACACGATAAATGAACTAGAGCTAACAGACATATACAGAACATTGCACCCCAAAAGAGCAGGCTATACCTTCTTCCCAAGTACACATGGATCATTCTTCAGGATCAACCACATATTGAAACAAACAAGACTCAAAGTGAAAAAGACTGAAATTATTCAAAGCATCTTCTCTAAACATAATGGAACAAAGCTGGAGATTAGTAACAAGCAGATAACTGGAAATAATCCCACAGATGTATGAAAGGTAAACAGCACAATCCTAAACAATCCGTGGGCCAAAGAAGAAATTATAAGAGAACTCATTAATATCTTGAAATGAAAGAAGACAAGAGCACAACATATCAAAACTTATGGGATGCAGTGAAAGCAGTGCTGAGAGGGAAATTTCTAGCCTTAAATTCTTACATTAAAAAGAAGAAAGAACTAAAACCAAAGACCTAACTGCATACCTAGAGGTAGTTATGTTCAGGTGTCAACTTGGCCAGGTGAAGGCACCTAGTTCTACTGCTGTGGACATGAGCCAATGGCATGTGAACCTCATCTGTTGCTCATTATATCTGCAGTCGGCTAGGAGGCGTGCCTGCTGCAATGAATGCTGTTTGATTTAATTGGCTGGTGCTTAAATGAGAGAGCTCAACATAGCACAGCCCAAGCAGCTCAGCATACCTCATCTCAGCACTGGGCAGCTCAGCCCAGGCCTTTGGAGATGCAGAAAGGAATCACCCTGGGGAAAGTTGTTGGAACCCAGAGACCTGGAGAGAAGGCCAGCAGAGATTACCCTGTGCCTTCCCACATAAGAAAGAACCTCAGTTGAAAGTTATCTGCCTTTCCTCTGAAGAACTACATGTTCTTAATGAAAAAAGTCCCCTTTTATTAAAAACCAATCCATCTCTGGTGTGTTGCATTCTGGCAGCTAGCAAACTAGAACACTAGAGGAACCAGAAAAACAACAGCAAACTAAACCCAAAGGAAACAGAAGGAAAGAAATAACAAAGATTAGAGCAGAAATAAATGAAATAAAGAATAAAAATAATAGAGAGCATTAAGGAAAATCAAAGGTGGTTCTTTAGAAGATCCACAAAATTAAGAAATCCTTACCTAGATTGATAAAGAAAAAAAGAGAGAAGTTGTAAATGAATAAATGAGAAAGAAGGGACCCAAAAGAAATAAAAGAGATCATAAGTGGTTACTATGGAAAAACTGTATGCCAGCAAACTAGACAACTTAGATGAAATGGACAACTTCCTACAAGCACACAGACTCTAGAAAAAACATATGACCCTAACAAACCAATCACAAGTAAAGGGATTGAACCCAAAACCTATCAACAAAGAAAAGCCCAGGACCGGATGGCTTCACAGGAAAATTTTACCCATGATTCCACTTAGTATTAATACCATTCCTGCTCAAATACTTCCAAAAAACTGAAGACGAGGGAACACACATAATTCTCTCTATGAAGCCAACATTACCCTAATACCAAAGTAGGATAAAGATACTACAAGGAAAGAAAACTTGAGACCAATCTCTCTAATGAATATAGATGTAAAACCTTCAACAAAATATCTGCAAATCAAATCCAACATCCCCTTAAAATTATACACCATGACCAATTGGGTTTATTTCAGGTATGAATGGGCGGTTCAACAGAAGAAAATCAATTAATGTAGTACACTGAATTAACAAATTAAAAGGGAAAAACCACATGATCATCTTGATTGATGCAGAAAGGGGATCTGATGAAATTCAGCATCCTATCATGATAAAAACACTTCAAAAGAGGAATAAAAGAAAATTTCCTCAGCATGATAAAGGGCATATATGAAAACCCACAAGTAACATTGCACTTAATGGTGAAAGACTGAAAGCTTTCTGTGCTGGTTTGAAAGTGTTGTGTACTCCAGAAAAGCCATGTCCTTTAATCCTGAGTCAATATTGTAGGGTGGATCCAAACAGAGTCGAGAGGTTATCCTGGAGGTTACTCTTATGCATTAAATAGGTATCATCTTGTTAGTCAAGATGTAATGGAGAGGCTGGAGGGAACTACCTGAAAATGTAGAGCTGTGTTCCAGTAGCCATGTTTCTTGAAGATGATTGTATAATGAGATAGCTTTCACAATGTGACTCTGTGATTGTGAAAACCTCATGTCTGATGCTCTTTTTATCTACCTTACCAACAGACGAGTAAAACATATGGAATAAAAATAAATAATAGGGGGAACAAATGTTAAAATAAATTTAGTAGATTGAAATGCTAGTGATCAATGAAAGGGAGGGGTAAGGGGCATGGTATGTATGAATTTTTTTTCTGTTTTCTCTTTATTTCTTTTTCTGAATTGATGCAAATGTTCTAAGAATTGATCATGATGATGAATATACAACTATGTGATGATATTGTGAATTACTGATTATATATGTAGAATGGAATGATCATATGTTAAGAGTATTTGTGTTTGTTGTTATATTTTTTAAAAATTTAAAACTTAATTTAAAAAAAAGAGAAAAAATATTGTAGGGTGGAAACTTTTGATTAGATTGTTTCCATGGAGATGTGACCCATCCAAGTGTGGGTGAGATGTTTGGATTAAGTAGTTTCCAGGAAGATGTGTCTCTACCCATTCAAAGTGGGTCACTTGCTGGAATCGTTTTAGAAGGAACCATTTTGGAAAGAGCTTCAGAGCCAACACAAGACCCAGACATTGGGAGATGCAGAAAGAAAATGCACCCGAGGAAGCTGGGAGACCACCAGATGCCAGCCACATGCCTTCCCAGCTGACAGAGGTGTTCCTGATGCCATCGGTCTTTCTTGAATCAAGGTATCTTTCCCTGGATGCCTTAGTTTGGACATATTTATTGCCTTAGAACTGTAAACTTATAATTTTAAAAATTCCTTTTATAAAAACTAACCCATTTCTGGTATATTGCATTCTGGCAGCATTAGCAAACCAATACAGATTTTTGGTACCAGAGAAGTGGGGTGCTGCTGCTGGTTTGCAAATGCCAAACATGTTGAATGACTTTTTAAATGGATAAGGGTACGATTATGGGAAAATTGTGAGGTGGTGAATAGGAAAGTCCTGGATTATTTTGAAGAGACTGTTGGTAGAAATGTGGACTCTAAAGATACTTCTGATGAGGTCTTACACAGAAATGAGGAATGTGTCATTGCAAACTGGAAGGAAGGTGATCCTTGTTTTCAAGTGACAGATAACTTGGCAAAATTGTGTACTGCTCTTGGATGGATGTTAGAATTTAAAGGCAATGTCCCAGGATACTTAGCTGAGGAAATTTCCAAATTAAATGTGGAAAATACAGCCCGGTTGCTCCTTGTAGCTTATAGTAAAATACAAGAGGAAATAGTTAAGCTGATAACTGAACTCTTGGGTACAAAGAAAACAGATTGATGGTCTGGAAAATTCTGGGCTCCCAGAAAGTGCTGCAGTGAATAGCGCCCCACATGAGGAATTAACCAAACATGGAAGCAGTCAGCCATTATAGGGCAAGTGAGAATTGGAGATGGCTTCTCCCAGAAAGGATTTGTAAAAAGACTATTGTCTGATAGGCATGATCCCTGCATACTGCATAAACAAAAACACCAAAGTGTTGTGGGATCTGTATAAATGGAACCATTCCAAGTCTGGACTAAAAGGGACAGGAAAGGAACAAATTGAAGGGAAAATTATTTCAGAGGCAGAATCTTGGAAGCTAATGTCTGGGCCAGGAAATCTAGGGCCATACATGAAGAGAGGGTGAGTGTACCCTGGAGGCAGAGGCGGGGCCTTCCCATCCATTGCTCAGGAAGAGTTTGGGTGCCCCAGGCCTTGGAGAAGGTGGATCACATAAATGGGGGGTTGGGGTAAGCCTGGGGATTGCCCCATTGTTTTCAGGGGGTTAAGTGTGTGTCCTGGAGATGGCAGAGGCTTGGAAAGGGTGTAGCCAAGGAAAACTGATTGATCTCCCAATGTTCCCCAGTGTTGCAACTCACCCCAGCACTTGGAGAGAGCAGGGCTGCTGCACTAGCCCTTGGAAAGGTGAGACTGTAGCTTTCTAAAGCCCCAAGGATAAATGACTCTCAGACTTTGAAATCTAATGGAGTTTGCCCTGCAGGTTTTTGGAACCTGTTTTCCTTTCGCTTTCTTCATATGGCAAAGGGAACATGTATCCTATGACTGTCCCTCTTTATTTGGAAGCAGACAACTTGTTCTGAGTTTTACAGGTCAACAGCCAGAGAATCTTGCCTTTGGAGAGACCATGCCTGTAGCTGACTTTGATGAGATTTTGTACTGATTTTTACTTGGTACTGTATTTGTATTTTTACTGAAATGGTTTAAGGCTTTTGTAATATTGTGATGGAGTGAATGTATTTTGTATATGGAAAGAATATGTCTTATGGGGTCCAGAGGGTGGAATGTGCTGGTTTGAAAGTGTACTGTATCCCAGAAAAGCCATTTCCTTTCATCCTGATTCAATATTGTGGTGTGGAAAACTTTGATTAGATTGTTTCCATGGATATGTGACCCACCCATTCAAGGTGTATCTTAATCCACTTAAAGGAGTCCTTTAAGAAAGAACCATTTTGGAAAAAGCTTTGAGCCAACACAAGACCCAGATGTTTGGCGATGCAGAAAGAAAGCACTCCCGGGAAGCTGTCTGAAACCAGATGGCAAAGACCAGCAGATGCCAGTGACATGCCATCGCAGCTGACAGAGGTATTCTGGACCCATCGGCCTCTCTTGATTCAAGGTAGCTTTCCCTGTATGCTTAGGTTGGACATTTGTATGGCCTTAGAACTGTAAACTTACAACTTAATAAATTCCCTTTAAAAAGCCAACCCATTTCTGGTATATTGAATTCTGGCAGCATTAACAAATTAGTACACTTTCCCTCAAAGATGAAGAACAAAACAAGGATGCCCACTATTATTCAACACTGTGGTAGACATTCTAGCTAGAATGATTAGGCAATAAAAATAACTAAAATGTATCCAAATTGGAAAGGAAGAAGTAAATGGTCACTATTTGTAGATGGCATGATCCTATATTTAGAAAATTCAGAAAAAAACAACAGCAAAGCTACTTGAACTAATAAACAAGTTTGGCAAAGTTCAGGATACAAGATCAACACATAAAAATCAATGGTATTTCTAGACACTAGTATTGAGATATCTGAGGACACCCAAGGATGTAATCAAGAAAAAACTTCCATTTACAATAGAAACTAAAAGAACTAAATATCTAGAAATAAATTTAGCCAAGGATATAAAGGTCTTATACACAGAAAACTACAAAATATTGCTAAAAAATATCAGAGAAGCCCTGAATAAATGGAAAGACATCCCATGTTCATGGATCAGAAAACTAAATGACATCAAGATGTCAATTCTATCCAAATTGATCTACAGATTCAAAGCAATACCAATCAAATTTCCATTAGGCTACTTTGCAGAAATGGAAAAGCTAATTATCAATTTGAGGGGGCATTGAATAGCCAAAAACACTTTGAAAAAGAAGGAGGAAGTGGGCAGTATCATGCTTCCTGACTTTAAAGCATATTTTAAAACTACAGTGGTCAAAACAGCATGGTAGAGGCATAAAGATAGACATATTGATGAACGGAATCAAATTGAGAGCTCATAACTAGACCCTCAGAGCTATGGTCAATTGTTTTGATAAGGCTTCCATGTCCACTCAACTGGGACAGAAGAGCCTTTTCAATAAATGATAGTAGAAGAACTGGATATCCATAATGAAAAGAATGAAATAGGACCCGTATCTCATAACCTATTCAAAAATTAACTCAAAATTAATCAAAGACCTAAATATAAGAGACAGTACCATAAAACTCCTAGAAGGAAATGCAGGGAAACATCTTTAAGACCTAGTGATAGGAGATAATTTCTTAGACTTTACATGAGAAAAACAGCAATGGAACAAAAAACAGATAAATGGGAACTGCTCAAAATTGAATACTTCAGTGTTCAAAGGATTTTGTCATAAGGGTGAAAAGGCAACTGATTCACTGGGAGAAAATATTTGGAAACCATATATCTGATAAGGGTTTGATATCCAGAATATATAAAAAAAAAAATCCTTCAAGTCAACAATAAAAAGACAAACAACACAATTTTTAAAAAGGGTAAAAGACATGAAGAGACACTTTTCCAAAGAGGAAATACAAATAGCTAAAAAGCACATGAAAAGATGTTCAACTTCACAAGCTATTAGGGAAACGCAAATTAAAACCACAATGAGATATCATCTCAGATCTACTAGAATGGCTGCTATTAAACAAACAGAGAACTACAAGTGTTGGAGAGCACGTGGAGAAACTAGAACACTTATTCACTGCTGGTGGAAATGTAAAATGGTACAGCCACTGTAGAAGGCAGTTTGGTAGTTCCTCAGGGAAGCTTAGAGTTGCCTTATGACCCAACAATCAGCTATTTAGGATATACCCAGAAGATCTGAAAGTAGAGACATGAGCAGACATTGCACACCGATGTTCATAGCAGCATTTTTCACAATTGCCAAAAGATGGAAACAATCTAAGTGTCTGCCAACAGATGAATGGATAAACAAAATGTGGTATATACATATGATGGAATAATATTCAGCTCTGAAAAGGAATGAAGTTCTGAAGCACACAACAACATGGACAAACCTTGAGGATATTATAGTAAGTGAAATAGGTCAGACACAAAACAACAAATGTTGTACAATCTCACTGTTATGAACTAATTATAATATGTAAATGCATAGACATAAAATATAGAATTAGGGTACCAGGATATAGAATGAGTTTAAGGAATGGAAAGTGGTTGCTTCATATATGCAGAATGCTTAACTTAAATGTTAGGAAATGGACAGAGGTGACAGTAGCACATTATTGTGAGAATAATTAACAGTGCTGAGTGGCGTGTGAATGTGGTGGAAAGGGAAAGTTGAGACATGTACATCACCAGAAGGAAAGTTGGTGGTTGATACATGGGAATGTATAACACAGTGAATCTTGTGTTTAACTGCAATAAAAAAAATTATTTCATGAACTAGAGCAAATGTACACCATTATTACAAGGACTTAATAATAGAGTGGTACATGGGGGGAAATGTACTTATTGTAAACTATGGACTATGGTTAACAATCATATTTTAGTACTCTTTCATCAATAGTAACAAATGTACCACACCAATATGATGGTGTCAGTAATGGGGGGGAGGGATAAGGAGCATAGGAGGACTTGCACAAAATCTGCAAATGGGAGGATAGCTACAAAAAAAATTCATTTTTAATTTGTATTTCTTTTCTAGAGTAATGAAGATGTTCTAAAATTGATCATGGGGACGTACGCAAAACTAACGTGATGATATTGTGAGCCAGTGATTGCATACGTTTGGATGGTTTGTATGGTGTGTGAATACATCTTGATAAATTTGCATTTAGAAAAAGAAGAAAGAGCTAAAACCAAAGACCTAACTGCATACCTGGAGGAACCAGAAAAATAACGGCAAACTAAACTCACAGGAAGCTGAAGGAAAGAAATAACAAGGATTAGAACAGAAATAAATGAAATAGAAAATAAAAATAATAGAGAGCATTAACGAAATTAAAAGTTGATTCTTTGAAAAGATCAATAAAATTGACAAACAAAGCCTTAGCTGGACTGACAGAAAAAAGAGAAGATGCAAATAAAATCAGAAATGAGAAGAGGGGATCAGTACTTTTAAGACTACAGAAATAAAAAGGATCTACGAAGATACTATGAACAACTGTATGCCAACAAATCAGACAATCTAGATGAAATGAAAAAATTCCTAGAATCATACAAACAACCTACACTGACTCCAGAAGAAAGAGACTATCTCAACAGACCAGTTACAAATAGAGAGATTTAATCAGTCATCAAAAATCTCCTGACAATGAAAAGGCCATGACCACATGGCTTCACTGCTGAATTCTACCAAACTTTGCTAGATCAATATCAATCCTGCTTAAAACTCTTCCAAAAAAAATGAAGAGTAAAACTCCTTGACTCACTCTACAAAGCCAGCATCACCCTAATACCAAAGCCAGATAAAGACACTAAAAGAAAAGAAAATTACAGACCAATCTCTCTAATGAATATAGATGCAAAAATTCTCAATAAAATACCTACAAATTGAATCCAATAGCACATTAAAAGAACTATTAAAAAACCATGACCAAATAGGTTTTATCCCAGGTATGGTGGTTCAACACAAGAAAATCAAGTAATGTAGTACACCACGTTAACAAATCTGAGGGGGAAACCACATGATCACCTTGACTGATGTAGAAAAGTGTTGTAACAAAACCCAACATCCTGAAGGGATACAGACTGTGCAACAGGACTAGATACAAAAACTCAAAAATGGACAGCACAATAATACCTAAGTGTAATGTAATTATGTTAAAACACTGAATGAAGCTGCATCTGAGCTATAGTTTTTTTGTTTGTTTGTTTGTTTGTGTCTTTTGTTTTTTTTCTTTTTCCTTTTTTTATATATTTTTTATTATTATTATTATTTTTATTTTTTTCTCTACATTAACATTCTATATCTTTTTCTGTTGTTTTGCTAGTTCTTTTCCTAAATCGATGCAAATGTACTAAGAAATGATGATCATACTTCTATGTGATATTAAGAATTACTGAATGCATATGTAGAATGGAATGATTTCTAAATGTTGTGTTAATTTCTTTTTTTTTATTTAATTAATAAAAAAAAAAAAAACCCAACATCCTTTCTTGCTAAAAATACATCAAAAGAGAGGACTAAAAGGAAACTTCCTCAACCCAATAAAGGGCATATACAAAAGCCTCACAGCCAACATTGCACTTAATGGTGAAAGACTGAAAGCTTTCTCTCTGGGATCGGAAATAAGACAAGGATGCCCACTGTCGATACTCTAATTCAACCCTGTGCTGGAAGTTCTAATCAGAGCAATTAGACGAGAAAAAAAAACAAAAGCCATCCAAATTGGAAAGGAAGAAGTACAACTGTTATCTATGTGCAGATGACACGAGCCTATATTTAGAAAGTCCAAAAAAAAAATGATAACACAGCTACTAGAGCTAATAAATGAAGTCAATAAAGTGGCAGGATACAAGACCAACATGCAAAATCCGGTAGAATTTGTATAAACTAGTGATAAGCAATCTGAGAAGGAAGTAAAGAAAAAAAAAATTCCATTTACAAGAGCATCTAAAAGAATCAAGTATCTAGGAATAAATGTAGCTAACGATGTAAAAAATTCATACATGGAAAACTACAAAAATTTGCTAAAAGAAATCAAAGAAGATTTAAATAAAATTTAAATAAATTTAAATAATCTATTTAAATTTTGCATTTAAATAAATGCAAAAAGTAAGGAACAGAATAAAGAATCCAGAAACAGACCAGGCATAATGAATGCAAGATCTATATCATGATGGCACTGCAGAGAGGTGAAAAAGGATTTCCTTTTCCATAAAGGCTGCTGGGAGAATTGTTTATCCATACAGGAAAAAAAAGTTAAAACTCACAGATCTGCCCACTAAAAGGGCCAACTTTACTGTATATAAATTAAAATACATATTTTAAAAGATAAAATTTGACTGATAGCTCATACCCTTTACAAAAAAAGAGCAATTCCATGTGATTGGTAGTCCTAAATCTTAACAGAAAAGGAAGGAAGACGGGAGGAAGGGAAGGAAGCTTTATTAGAAGATAGTATATAGGAGAATATATTTAAGAACTTAGGGGACAAAATTAAATGGAACACAAAAAAACTGTATCCATACAAAGAACAGACTGGTAAATCAGACTGAATGAAAATTAAGAATTTCTGTTCATTGAGAGACAGCACTGAGAGAATGGCAAGGCAAGTCACAGAGAGGGAGAAGATATCTCCAATAGACTAGAAAAAAAAAGTTCCCTCTCCAGTATATATTAATAAGTTGTATATATTAGGTAGATACTACAATGGGAGAAAATGGCAAAGAGACTCAAAAAGGCACTTCTTCCATGACCAACTATGAGATGCTCAATATCTTTGGTTATCAACAAAATACAAATTAACGCACAATGAGATACCTCCACACACCCACAAGAATGGCTAAAATTAAGAAGACTGACCATACCAAGTTTTGGTAGGATGTGAAACAACTGCAACTGTGCTACACTGGTGATGGGAATGTAAACTGACACACCCACTGAGGAAAAGTGATATTATACACAAAAGCTGAACACAGGCACACCCTGTGACTCAGGAAATCTCCTAGATACAGACCAACAGAAATGTGCACACAGGAGCAAGAGAACATTCACAGAAACACTATTTGTAATGGCTGAAAACTGGAAACCACCCAAATGTCCATCAAAAGTAGAATGAATACATAAATTGAGGATAGCCATACAATGTATTTTGTGCAGCATTAAAAATAAATGAATGGGGGGTGCAAGGGTAGTTCAGAGTGGGATTCTTGCCTGCCATGCGGGAGACCCCGGTTCGATTATGAACAATTCAACAAATGGTGCTGTATATCAGGATACTCACATGGAAAAATAATGAAACGTGATCCCGCCATCCAGCATGAATGCATGAATGAGTGAATGAATAAATAAAGACTGCTACCTCCAACATGTTTGAAGTTCACAAAGTAATGTTTGAAAAAGAAGCCAGACACAAAAGAATATGTATTGTATGATTCTATTATATAAAATTCAAAAAACAAGATGAAACTAAGCTATGCCTGTTTAGGTAGTAAACCAAAGGTAAAGCAAGAGTAAACAGCAAATTGAAGTTGGGATAGGGTTATTTATGGAGATGAAAGAGAAGAATAGGAGTTTCAGGGATCCTAGCAACATTGTATTTCCTGGCCTAGACAGTGGCTACACAGGAATCCACTTGGGAGTAATAGCTTGAGCTCAGCTCTGAACATGTATGCAGTTTCCTATATATAGATGTTAGATTTCACATAAAACAGCTAAAGAGAAAATATTAAACCCAAATTTAAGAAGACAATGCATAGAGATTTCTAAAGTATTAAAAAAAAATAACTGTGAATGCAAGCACATGCACACACGGACAGGCACACGCATACACACACACATGTACATGCACACACAGGCATACATGCACAGGGACATGTGCAAAAATGCACAAGCACATACATACATGCACAGGCATGCGCACACAGAGGCACACACACATAGACTCATGTACACATGAACAGGCACTCGCACAGCACATGAGCATACACACACAGGCACACGAGCAGATGCACATACACAGACAAATGTGCATACACAGGCACACATGCACACGACACATGAATGCAAAAGCACAGGCATGCATACACACAAGGCAAATGCACACGAACAGGCACACACATTCACAGGACACATGAACGCACACATAGGCATATGCGCACAAGCACAGGCACATGTGCACATGCATATGCACATATGCACACAAATGCACAGGCACGTGCATGCACAGGTACACACACATGCATAAGCATGCACACACGTGTCTGCAGACAGGACTGCATGAACCATGTCCACAGCCATGAGTCCAGGGAACTGGAAAGGGCCCTATAAGCTAGGGGGAGACACAGAATGTACACACGCTTCCCCAAGACTCCTGTGGGCTGTGGTGGAGTGACTCATCCCCACAAAGATAGGCGCAAGGCTGAGCCCCAGTCCCAGGAGTCCCAGGAGTGAAGACTCACTTGGGAATGGGATCTCCAAAGAACCTCTAAGGTGCTGCCAAGCTGAGCCAGGGTGGGTCCTAATCCAGCCAGACTGGAGTCCTGATATGCAGAGGACAGCTGGACTGGGAAGGAGAAGCCACGAGGAGCCAGGAGGAGATGGATGTCCATGGACACTCCCGGAAGGCCTGGTCCGGCCAACGCCCAAGTCTCCAAAATTGCATTCCTGTTCCTTCTGCCTCCAGCTCAGAAGACTGAGAAGGGACCCACTGTGCAAAGGCCCCTTAGAGATGGCCGACTTCAGCCACATCTCGGTCCCAGCAGGACACTCCCCAGGTGCCCCCCGTGTTCCACACAGAGATGTGCCATGCAGGAGATCCTGGGGACAAACCAGCACGACCCCTGGCTGGGGGGCAGAGGCTGCAGGAGAGAGGCCAGGGTCCCCACCAGCCACACACCTCAGGTCAAGGTTGAGCCAAGGTTGACTGGGGAGCCAAATAGGAGACCCTGAGCTGAGCAGGGGAGGACAGCTGGCCCAGGGGCAGCAAGGTCTGGTGCTAAAGGGACCAGAGCAGTTGGAACCCAACAAGACAACAAAGCACGTGTGTAAAACACACTCACAAAGGTGTGTGTGTGGACTTATCCTGTTTTATAACATAATACCCGATACGCCCAAAGAACAGATGTAACATGCTCACGTTACGGATTACAATAAAATGAATGTCCACACAGCCACCCCGACGGGCCCCTCATGGGTCCCAGTGCTTGTGCCCACGCCCCTACCCACCCCTGCAGAGGTTCACAAATGGGGTAGGGCCCCCAGCCCACCCACGGGACGCCTCATGTTGCCCCCAGCCTCAGCACCCGCTTCCGCGGGCTGCTCACCTGACCCCCGAGGATGCTCAGGGTCTGCACACACAGCCCCGTGAGGCCGCCACAGAGGGGCAGTGCCTTTGGCCGCCACCGCATCCTTGTCCTTTCTCCTTTTGTCAGACACCCTGGTCATTTGCAATTTCCCACCACCGCAAGCACTGCCGCTGTGCGGATTCCTGGCCGCCGTTCTTCACTGCACCTGAGCACATCTCCAGGGCAGGCCTCGCGCGCTCGAGCTTTTGGGGTGTTGCCACAGGCTCCCAAGGTGGTCCCCGTCCACACCAACACATAGGGCACCCAGGCCCCGAGCAAGCCCCCCGAGGGTTTACCGGCACCTCGCGGGGGCTTGATTTGCAGGGCTCTGGTCACAGCGAAGGCACTTTGCCCCGGGCATGTGGCCTTCCTGCCCCTGCTGACCAATAACTTGTTTCCTGCTCATTATTGCTCTTTTTCATAATGATTCATAGTTCTGCATACTTTTTTTTTGAGTAATTAAATGTTTAATAGAAGTAATTACCGTAATTAGCTCTTACATACTCGAATCTACTACGAGAAAGAACAATACACAAACAAAGCAGTTAAATGGTTAATTACCATCTTCATAACCTTCAACTATGCCCCTGCCGGCATCAAAGAACACAAGGCTTGGGTGACTTGAGCTGAGATAAAACAAGGGTCTCTTCCTTTGAAATATTAAGTGGGGGAAATAAAATAATTGTTGGCAATACTATACCATTCCTTCTCTTCAATAATGATTATTGCACTGGGCAGCATGGAAGCTACTTCTGGTACACAAGAGGCCAATTGAATCGTTTATTCTACCAGGCAATCACCAGACCCAACAAATTTCCAAAATAGCAGCCTGGAACCTGAGAAACTCAAGATGTATTGAATAACCACATAATATTCTTTTAACCAAACTTTCATTTATGGTAAACATCAAACACAAAAAAAATAAGGAATGCATTCCCAATTTCAACAATTAATCAGCTGACAGTCAATCTAGTTTCGCCTCCCTGCCCCTCTACCTTTCCTCCCTCCCAGTATTACAGTGAAGCAAAGTCCACATAGCTTATCATTTTATCCATAACTCCTCAATATGTACCTCTAAAAGGTGACACTTTTAAAAGTCCCACAAAACAAAATACTATTACCACTTTGTTTGTCCACAAAATGTCCTTTAAGTCATTATCCTCATTTTCCATGCCCCAGAACAGAAATCTGAATAGCAACATTTATTACAACAAGAGCAGTTATTGTGTACCAGGTTACTACCAGCTTTCCACGTCTATCCGCTATAATCCTTGTATCAGCCACGAGTGAGCTATTGTCACCGACTGTAAACCCCATTGTAAGATGAGGAAGCAGGCTCAGGAAGGTTAAGCGATCAGCAATAGTTTTGACAGGTTAGACTGACCGACTCAACCCTTATTTCTCACTCATGTTCTCCCTTGCTTGCTTTATATTATAGAGCCACACTGTCCAACAGAGTAGGCGCTGGCTGCATGTGGCTACGGTACACCTGAAATGTGGCTAGTCCCAACTGAGAAGTGCTGGAAGTGTAAAATACACAAAGGATTTTGCAGACTTAGTATGAAAAAAATTCACTTCACCTGTGTTTCTTTACGTCTATGAACATGGCGATTAGAATAGACGTGGTGCACATTTGTGGCTTACGTTATATCTCTATTAGAGGTGCTAATAGAGGCTGGAATGCAAGGTAAAACGTGATTTCCAGTCATGGGACATTTTTCTGGCCAATGGGGCATGAGCAGAAATCAATCTCTGCAGCTTCTTCTCTTTCCTCCTTCTTCCTGCCTATAATGCTCACTTGGGGCCAAGCGATGTTGCAATCATTAAGTGAAAGAAATGAGGATAAGGATAAGGGTGGCGAGATAGAATAATGAAAGGATGTGGGTCCCTGAAGAGCCATTGCATTAGCCCCATGCCGTATACCCCCAGACCAAGAAACCCTTCTATTTTTAAGCTACCTTCAGCTTTTTATGTGATTGCTATTTGCAGCCAAATACTTCCTTAATGGGATCAATTGGTAAGTGGCAGAGCTGGAATTCGAACACAGGTTTATCTGTCTTCCCCACCTCTGCCCCCAACTGCCTTCAACAATGGACTGATGATGCCAGCAGGGTGGAAAGCAGGCTCCTTCCTGGCCGTCCCCTGTATCTATTGTGCCCATAGGGGGAAAGCTTTTCACAGCAAATGGTCAACAGACATTAATTACAGGGAATATGTCTACATGCAAAGATTTACAAGTTAGGAGCCCCGAGGTTGTATTGTTTAGGGTGGGAAAAACTAAGCAGTCAACAATAAGGGATTCAATCAATTACTTTAAAGCCATAGAATGGAATATTTTGTGGTCATTAAAATGCTGTTTTAGAAGACTCTTTTATGACAGGGAAAGATATTTAAGAATTGTTATGAAAAATGGAGGTCATAAAATAGTATGGTTCCAATTTGGAAAAAAGAAAAGTAAATAAATATGTAGATGTGAATAACCAAAATGTTGGATAGAATTGTGCATAATTTAATTTTCTTGTGTTGTAATTTTCAATAGTTCTCAAGATTTAGAAACAAATCGGAGTTTAGTAATTGGGAAAAATAAAGTAACATATTTAAAAATATATGATTCCACTTCAAGGTGAATGGATCCTTTCTTTGTCAGGCATCGCTTGTATTTTCTTTTGTTGTTTTTCTCCAGGCTTATGGAGAGTTGTGGGTGGTGCTAAGAGGGAGCTCCTGAGGCAAAGATCTTAGGGCTGTTGCTGCTGTACCCCATGCCTCAGTTTCTCCTGGGAGCCTGCAAACCTGGCATCTGTCCTCTTTCCCCAGGTTCAGTGTGAGGGTTCCAGGTTTAGTAGCTTCTGATACTGGCAGTCTATTGGCCTTCTTGATTAAAATGCACCATCCACATAGTCTGCATACTTTCTTGATTCTAATTCTTTATTGTTTATAAGCACTGCAAATAAATTTTCCCACTCTGGCTTTCCCTTCTCCTCTGAGGTGTGAGTACGCACACGTTTCTACTTTGATGGAGTAAATGTGTCAAGTGCTCCTTCTGTGCTCCTCCACACACGCAGCTCCCTGCATCAAGCACGAGTGTCTCCGTCATTTCTGGTAGTTTGTCTTGTTCACTTTTAGTGTTGGTGCCACTGGAAATGGCACCCAGGTCTGCCCAGCTGCAGAACTGACTACACTTTCCTCACAGATACTCACTGGTCTACTGGGCTCAGAGCCTCTGTCCCCCTCCTGCTCTCTCCTCTCCCCTCTCCTGCCCTCTTCCTCTCTCTTTCCCCCCCCTTCCTCCCCCCTCTCCTGCCTCCTTCTTCCTCCCCCCCTTTCCATTTCCTCCCCCCTCCCTCTGTCCCCTACCTCCTTCCTCACCCCTACCCTCCCCCGTCTCCTACCCCCCTTTCTCTTTGGTCAGATGCACAGCTGGCCTGTGCCTCCAGCACTCTGCAACCCACCCAATCTGGGTGTACTGGGCAGGACCCTTCCCTGGTTGCCCAGCCCTGGTCTTAGGCCTTTGAAGCTGGCCCATCAACAGCTGACAGGGACTAACAGGTCACCCTGCGCTCAGGGAGTCAGAGGGGCTCTGAAAGAGGCAAAGCACATGTGGCGGCAGCGTGAGGGCCCTGAGGATGTGGAGGCCAAGTGCAGGGGCCAGGGCGGCCTCTGGGGTCCATGGGCAGTCACTGCTGACAGCAGTAGCAGCCCAGTGAGCGCGGCAGCCAGGCCCACAGCCTGGAGAGGACACAGCCTGCCCACCCTGTACACTGACCAGGGCTGGGCTGCCGACCTGCACAGCCAGGAAGTCACAAACCTGCGTGGCTTTTAGCTGCCAAGTGTGCAACGACTTGCTCCAGCAGCACCAGCAGGCTGCGGGCAGGAAGTCGTTCTGTCTCTTGGCCATCTGCACAAAGCCACAGCCCATGCCCCTTGTCAACTGCCTGCATGTTAGAATCCATGTCTGGAGTTCCACAGACCCACAGACACACAGGGCCAGGCACACAGACACATACAAAGGGACACAGAAAGTCAGACAGACACAGGGACACACAGACACACAGACACATAGAAGACACAGGGATACACAGAGACACAGGGTCAGAACACACACAGACACACGCAAACTCACAGACCACAGACCCTGTCATCCCGCAGTGGCAACGGGCACTGCAAGCTCACCTCCTGGCCGTGCTGAGCTGGGCTCCCCACCATAGGGCAGACAATGGGGGGGGAGAGGCTATGGGGCACCAGGATGAGGGAGGTGGCCTGCAACTGAGGGTAGCAGGGGCCACAGCAGAGGCAGAAGGAAGGAGCTGAGGTTGAGGCCACCACCTGGGCTGGCAGGAGCCCCAACAAGGGAGAGGAGGGCTGGCTGGCAAGGAAGCAGGGCCAGCACCTTGGGCTGGCCTGTGTCTACTGCTGGGGACAGGGGCCTTGCAAGGCTAGGCCTAGGGGGCACTCCAGTGGGCTGGGGGCACATCCCAGGAGCACAGATGCTTCTTTGTCAGGGCCAGGCCAGACCCACCAGGGAGCCCACAAGACAGAGCCCCTCTGTCCTCCACTCACACTGGGTGCCACCCCTAAGAAATGGGCATTCATCTGCGCTCCAGACTCACACATGTGTACACGCACACGCACACTAGGCACACACATGCACATGTATAAGCCCATTCACATGTGCACCAGGCACATCTTTAGCCCAGTATAGGGACGGGGCAAGGTGACTGCTCAGGATGACTAGGCCCAGTGGGTCTTCGGGTTCGGGGGCATGGACTTCGGTAGCATCCCCAGGGTCCTGACACCCACCCAGTGTAGGCTGCACCCAGATCTCCATGCTCACCAGCCCCCACGTGCCCGGCCTCTGTCGCAACTGCCTCCCAGGTATACCTTTCCCCTGACTCCTCCCCCAGACAGAGACCTGAGAGGGCCACAGAGGAACAGCCAGCAACCCTGTCCTGCAGGGGGCTCCATGATTTATTTCTGAGTCCAGCCTGAGCCTGAACCCACAGCCACCAGAAATTCTCATGACCTCCAGGGGTACGGGGTAGTGGTGGGGAGGGGATAGCCAGGCTAGGACCCTGAGCCCACCCAGTGCTACAGGCCAAAGGGCTGGGCCCTGGTGGGCCAGGATGGGCGCAGCCATGGAGGCAGCACAGCCCAGGGCTCTGCATCGGCCACTCCAGGGTCAGGTTCCCGCCAAGGGGGCTGTGCCAGGTGGCCTCAGCGTCTAGGTGGCAGGATCCAGATAAAGCCTGGTAGGGTCCCCGCCAGCCTGGCCAGCTCCTGCCGACACTGTTCCTGCAGCTGCCGCAGTGCCGCCTCCAGGCAGGCCTCCTTGCTCCTCAGTGCCCTGATCACCTCGGCAGCCTGCAGGCCCCGACCCGCAGGTGCCCCAGGCTGATTCCTCACCAGCCGGTGGGGCCCATGGAGCTGGGCCGGGTCCCCACCTCGATCCCAGGCCTGCCGCAGGGCCGCCAGCTCCTGTGCCACAGCCGCCTGCAAGGTCTGCAGTGTCGTGCTCCACACAGAGCTCCGGCTCTGGCATCGGACCTGCACGGAGGAGATGGCAGCACTTGCAGCACCCACAGGCCAGCCCAGCCAGGCCATCACACAGAGTCCCTTGGCACTCCAGCTCCCTGACCCATCTTCTCCAAAGGATGGCGTGCCTGCCCAGGGCCAGCTTAGAAGGTGCCCCCCCAATCTTGGCTGGCTCTGCCCACCCTCACTGAGTCAGTGGCCACAGGGCCCCCACTGGACCCAGGAACAGCCTACCCCCAGCACTGCAGGCCTTGGAGCAGGTCACCAGCCTCTGTCCCATCTCTGCCCCTCCCTCAGGACTACCCAGCTGTACACCGCACTTGCTCGGGGCAGGGACAGCACACAGCATGCCAGGTCCCTAGGGGACAGCCAGCCTTCGATGTCCACTCTGGGTTCCTGATTGCCACGCAGAAGCAGGACGTACCTGCTGTGCGTGTGAACAGACTGAGCGGACACTGAGCTGCTCATGTCCCATGTCCCTCAGGGGAGGTCCTATCTCAGAGCCCCTGGAAGGCTGGATGGCTGGGGGGCGGGGCCTCTCCATGGGGTCTTCTCGCCCACAGCTTTCCTGCCTCAAGAGAGGCACCCTGTACCCAACCAGCTCTGCCTGTGAGGTGCCCAGAAAGGGAAATGGACACAGCCTGACACGTGGAGCGTCACGCATCCTCGTCACTGCCAGGCAGAGTATGCCCAGCTCAGCCTGGCCAAGGGGACAGCCCTGACTCATGCCAGACCCCCAGTGAAGGGGCAGGGGACGGGAACGGCCCGGGGGGCAGCAGGCATCATCACCACTTGGGCAGGGGCAGGGAGGAGTCCTTCCACATTAGAGAAGTGAGCGGACATTTCAGAGGGAAGCCATGCCTGCAAAGTTTTCAAATGTGTCCAAAACGCTGAAATGAAGAAGCAAATATGGCAGGCACTGCATGAACAGCTCCGCTCAACCACAGGGGAAGGTGGTGCCCCGGGAGGCCCCAAAGCCATGGGCAGGTGGAATGGGGGCCAACAAGGACCCCCAGCAGCCAGGGCAGAGCAGGGCACGCCCTGGGCACTGGGAGAGGCACCGGCCGCCGTACGCTCTGTGGGTGCCTCAGGAACACATGGGGATCGGAGGCAAGGCGGCGCCAGCATGGCACACGTGGCTACGGGAGAACGGGGAGCCCAGGCAGGCGCAGAGCCGAGTGGACCAGGCGGGAGCTTCGCCACTTTTGTGGGAGCACAGCCCCGGAACCACAAGTGGTACACACACCAGGTGGCACTGAGGGGCTCCGCCCTCACAACCGCCCCCAGAATAGACCAGTAGGAGTGAGCTCAAGGGGCAAGGGTGCCTGGAGGGCAGGAAAGAATCACTGCAGGGAAGGAGACTGGGAGGGGCAAGGGACGGAGGGGATCCCTGGAGATTGAGAAGAACCCCAGGGATGGTGGGAACCCCCGGGGATGGAGCAGATCCCCAGGTGCTCACCTGCGCCTCCCGCGCTGCCCGGAGGGGCTCTGAAGCTGCCCGCAGCTCCTCCTGAAGCGCCCGCAGCTCCCCTGCCACCAGTTCCCACTGCCCAGCCACAGGGTCAGGGATCTTGGGCAGAAACGTGGGCAGTGAGCCAGCATCAGGGGCCTGTGGGGGGCAGATGTCCAGGACTGTGTCCTGTAGAGAGACCCAAGGGAGGGGATGACAGACAGGGCTGCAGACAACAGACCCGGCTTCCTGGGCATCAGGGGCAGACAGCGCTGAGGCTCAGAGGGGCACAGAGGCCAGAGTCCAGAAGGCTGCGGCCCCGAGCCAGAGACAGGAGCCAGTAGCGTTGTGTCCCCCACCAGCCTAGAGCCCCTGGCTCCCTTGCCCACTGGTATCCCCGTCCAGCCACGTAGAACCCAGAGACGGCCCTGAGCCTGGAGGCCCCAGAGCCGCAAACAAACACAGAGCACAGGCCAAGCAAGGGAGCTGCCAGGTGGGGATGACCCACAGCGCCCCTGGGGTGCACCTCAGTATCCACCCAGCTGGTCCCCCAACGGATCCACGTGCCCCCAGATGGCCGAGGGCTCCCGAGGTGGCCAATCCGGGCAGGGACTAGACCAGAAGCCAGGAACGGACACATAGCTGCCCTGGGCCTTCCCTTCCAGTCCCCTCCCTGCCCCTGCCTCACCCCTCGTGCCCCAGAGCCTGCCCTTCCTGTCTGGAAAACGGGAAGCCCCTCCCACCCACGCAGGGCTGCCAAGCTCCAGGCCCTGGGAGCGGGCGAGCAGCTGTGCAGCCCGTACCATCCACCGCCAGAAGACCAGCTCTCGGTGCCGCCACGCCACGGCAGCCTCCAGGTGTGCGTTCTCCTTCTCCAGCGCCTGCAGCAGCTGAAACATGGCCCTGGCTGTCAGGACCCCCAAGCCCGGTGGAGCCCCCACATCTCAGGGCCGTGCCTCTCCCACATACCACCAGCCTCAGCTCCCAGCCCCTCAGGGCTCCGTGCCCTGCCGCATCTGCCCAGGCGCCTCGCTCCCCTGGGCCCAGGTCTCCCTCCGGCCGTAGGGTCCCTGCCCCACCCAGCACCCAGCACTGCCCTGAGCAACTTCTAGCCTAAGAGCCAAGGAGGAGCCGCTGTGGGGGTGGGGGCAGGAAAGGGCAGTCGTGAGGAGGGGGATACGTGCAGCCAAGTCATCTCCAGGAAGAGCGGAGCCCATGGCGCCCAGGGACACCTACCATGGCCAGGGCGAGAACAGGTCCCACCCAGCCTTGCAGGGACCAGGCCACTGGGGCCAGGAGGGACCTAAGGCTAAGGCACATAGGGAGACACAGACCCTGAGGAGGAACTACTGGCAGCCTCCCTTCCTGGCCTCCCTCCCCAGGTGGGACCGGCTGGCCAGCTGCTGGGTGCCTCTGACCCCCCAGATCCCTGCCCCCAACCAGCCCGGGTTGCAGGGGCCGCCCAAAGCCAGGAACAGGAGCCGAGCCTCTGGGACCATGAAGCCTGGGAGGTGGGGGTACAGTGGCCCTGAGCTCCAGGCCAGGTGGTGCCAGTCTCATCGCAGGAGTGACAGCCAGCCTGGGGAAAGAGCCAGGACTGACACATGGACCCAACAAGTAGGCGTGGGGCAGAAGGTCAGCAGGGACAGGGGCAGGAGGGTCAAGGAACGGGTCATCATCTGCCTGGCTCTGCCTGGGTCAACCCGGAGCCCAGGGCAGGCCTGCCCAGGAAGTGCCATCCCCAGCACTTGAGGCCCTGGGAGCTGTCTGTCCCCAGCATGGGCTTTGGGGACCTGCCCTTGACAAGACCCCAAACCTCCCTGCACCACCAGGGACTGGGACCCCTGGGCCTCAAGGTGGCAACCCGTGCATATGAACCCCAGACGGTGTCCCCGCACTCCACGTGGGTGCCAGCCCTGCCCTTGGCCCGCCCATCCTGGCTGCGCCTACAGCTGCAGGCACCCAGCAGTCACGCCTCAGCTCCTGGCAGCTGGGTCTTCTGTCTCAGGCCCCGACCAGACCCCTGCCTCACCTGCCGGCTGCCCTCCGGGTCCCTGAGCAGCTCCGTCTCGGCAGCAGACAGGTGGCCCAGGCTTGGGTCGCTGTGGCAGCCTCGGGTGTAAGTGTGGACCTGAAACCGTGCAGATGCAGGCTAGGCGGGGATGGGGCGAGGCTTGCTCCCTGCGCGGATCACGGGGCACCCACATA
Organism: Tamandua tetradactyla; assembly: GCF_023851605.1. Taxonomy (NCBI): domain Eukaryota; kingdom Metazoa; phylum Chordata; class Mammalia; order Pilosa; family Myrmecophagidae; genus Tamandua; species Tamandua tetradactyla. Next base: position 87,144,089 of record NC_135340.1, read on the forward strand.
CACCCCACGTCCCACCCTCCATGGCACCTGCCTGAGGGTGAGGGTTTGGAGGGATTGCACGGGCAGAGGCCAGGCTCAGAACAGGGCTCTGCCCGCCAGCTGGGGGACCCTGGAGCTGCAGCGTGAGGCAGAATGGCCTCCAGACAGGCCCTGGGGTCCAGCGAGGCCAGGGGCATAGCGGGTGGACATGAGTGCTGTCTCGCCCTGGGGGGCAGGAGGCAGGGAGGCTCCCCAGTGGAGATGAGCCCAAGGAGGTGCAGAAGCATAAATAAGGGGTATATCAGAAGCAAGGGTTAACAGGCCTGGGCAAGAGAGAAAGGTGTCCAGTGTGTGGTAAGGTGGGGGAGAGCACAGGGTGAGAAGCAATGGGAGGGAGGGAGATGCCTTCCTCCACCTACTCAGTAAGCAATGCCTCCTCCCATCCCACCCCCTGGCTCCCCTGCTTGGCCTCCGGGCCTCAGGAACCCAAGCACAACCCAGTGAGACCCACACTGAAGACCCCTCCCAGCTGCGACCCCAGGCCTCCAGGAGGACATCACACCTCCAGGTGCATGACCAGCACTGGCCAGCAGCACAGTAGACAGCCACAGCCCCAGGAGCCTGAGTGGGTCCCCACAGCCACTGCCTACCCCCCCCCACAACACCCACCCTAGGGTTCCTGCAGGGACCAACCCACAGAGGGCAGCAGGAACAGGCCACAGAGGGAGGGCAAAGCAGCCAGGCTGCTGTTGAGGGGAAACCCCATCCTTGGGTGGGAAACGGTCCCCTCAGCCTCGGACACCTGCAGTCTGTCCAAGAATCCCCCACAGTTCCCAGCAAGTGTCTGGCCCCCAGCCCACCCCGCCTTCTACCGTGGCAGAGCTACACCTTAGACATTTCAGTCGTGGAGCAAACCAAAATCTGCGTGGGGAGCCCTGAGCCCATCTTTGCCCAGAGTGGCCTCGGGCGTGCTCCCGCTGCTCCTGCCCAATGGCACCAGGCCCTCCTCCCTGGCTGCCCCACACGGCTGAGTTAGGAAAGGCCCTGGCAGGGCCTGTCAACTCAGCACTCTCATTTCTCTGCAAAATGTGATTCAAATGGCAAAATGACAATTCACCAGAACCTCTCCAGGAGTTTTCAAAGGTGCCCCAGGCCAGCCCAGTGCCTGGCTGGCCCAGCCTGGGCTGGGTCTACCCCCTGGGGCAAACTCTATACCCAATCTCATCACCCCTGAAATCGGGTTCCTTCTACCAGGCCAGGGTGCCGTGGAGGAGGCCGGCTGGGCACTCACCTGGCCTCCACCCCAGGGTTGTCCCAGCTCTGTCCTGCTGTGCCCCCACAGACCAGGCCACCTGGACCCTCTGGGTCACTCCAAGGAAGTACCCCACCCCACCAGCTCCCAGCAGTGGTAACAGCCCAGCATCCAGCCCTGGGCTCAGGCCCTACTAGGCAGGGCAGGTGCTGAAGGGCCCCCACCACGGAACAGGCAGCTCAAAGAGGGCCTGGCCACAGGGTGCTACCTTGCTGAGGAGGGCACACTGCTCCTGCTGGGTGGACATCAGGTTTCGCCACCGGAACCGCAGCTTTCCCATCAGCCACTGCACATGGCGGACGTCCACATGGAGATCTGACCCCATGTGCAGGGCAGGCAGGCCGGCACTGTCCCTGCCACAGGCCAGGTCCTCATGCTGGAGGGGACAAGTGTCAGGTTCTGTGCTTATGCCCCCACTGGGGACTTCAAAACACTGGGTGCAAGAAAAAGAGAAAAGAGTCCTGGGAATGTGAGCTGTGAGTCTCAAAGTGCCCAGGGAGAGCTGGGCTGGCCCTGGAGGCACACCCATGGGACACCAAACCCTGAAAGTGGACAGGACAGCCTGGGAACAGAGCGCCAACCTGGACAGCCAAACACACACAACTTGCAGCTTATGGGGCTGTCCTGCAGGCTGAGGATGGGACACAGAGAGGGCAGAGGAGGGCAGCAAGGAGAGGGAGGGGGGAAGGACAGGGAGGAGGGAGGCACAGGGAGTGGGTTCAACAAAAAACATGTAGAGGCCTTGTCCTACACCAGAAGAAGTGCCTCTGGCTAAACCTGAGACCTGAGACCTTGCGGGGCCCAGTGCCAGCCCTGTGTTCCCAGAGTCCCCAGAACCCCTGCCAGGGCTTTACCCAGCGGCCCTTCACCCACCTCGCACACGGCCATCTCATCACCCAGCCGCACGCGTGTACGGGCCAGCAGCCGCTCAAGCAGGGGCCCGCGGGCCAGCAGCCAGGACAAGGCCAGCAGTAATTCGCGGCTGCCCCGGGAGCCATCCTCGGGGAGCTGGGCCAGCGCAGGCCGCGGGTAGCCCTGGGAACGCAGCGCTGCCTTCACGAAGCGGACTTGGGCCTCTGGTGGGACAGGGGGACAGTCAGCTGGGCCCACCAGTCCTTCTGGGCAGCCTGCTTGAGCAGCCTGAGTGTTCACTGCCTGCCAGCCTTCTGCACCAGAGCCAGGGACCCCACACGACCCCCCACCCTGAGACTCTCTCAGAGAAAACCCCAGGGGACTGGGCTCACAAAGCAGAGGACTGGCCAGGGACTAGCCAGGACAGTCTATGGAGAGGGCGGAGCTCACGCGAAACTAGAGAAGCTGCTGGGCGGGGCAAGTGGGGGCGGGGCTTAACGATACGGCTGTTGCAGGGAGGCGTGGTTATGGGGTGGGCATGACTAGCAGACATGGTAGCGATGTGGGGAAAAGAGGGGCTACCAGGGAGGGCGGAATTGTATGGGGCGGCAGGAGCTAGGACGGAGGGGGCTGTGGGGTACGGAGAGACTTGCGGAGACCCGACAGTTGGGGGGCGGGGCTTGCTGGAAGCGCGATGTTGCTGGTGGGCAGGGGTTTACCAAGGGCCCCCGAGGCCTTGGCGCCGTCCTCGGAGATCGCGGAGAGCACTCGGAAGAGCAGCTGCCAGAGCGCGGGGGTCTGCAGGGGCAAAGCAGGAGGTCCCACGTCCCGGCCCACCTTCTCGCGCCCACCTGGGCCCTCTTCCCGCCCGGCCGCCCGCCCCGCGGGGCTCACCGCCTCCGGGTGGTCGAACTTGGCACGGCGGAAGGTCTCGGGGCTGGGCCCGATGGGCAGCGCTCGACTCAGCGCGGCGATGGCATCGGGCAGGGTCCCCAAGCCTGCTCCGGGTGCCCGGTCCACCCCGCGCCGCCGCCGCGCCATGCAGCCGGCACCAGCAGCCTCGAACTGCCTGGCCCCGCCCGCACCCAGTCAATCACCGCGCCGGACCCGCCCCAGGGCCGGTCAATCACCGCGCGGGGCCCAACCACCGCTCCAGCTGGGATCTGCGCCCAACCACCGCGCCGGACCCGCCCCGCGCCCAATCAATCACCGCGGGGCAGGACCCGGCGCCCAATCACCGCGCGCAACCACCAAGTCGTCCACCGCCCCGCCCCCAGTTAACCGCCCCGCGCCCAACCGCGAGTAACCGCCCCAGGCGCCATCAATCTTCGCGGCCGCCGAACATCCACGGCCGGGCCCAAACGGCCGGCTCAGGCGTTTGTTTCGTCGCTATGGTGCAGCCTCCCGCCAGCTAGCCCTTCCCGCCCAGTCCTTGCGGCGCCGGGACAAGCTTGTCCCCACCCTGTCCAGCGCGTGAGCACGGTCGCCTCGTAGCCGCCCAGAGAGGCTGGGCGCGCGGGGCTGGAGGGCGAAGCCGCGTCGGGGGTGCCCCCTGGGGCCTCTTGTGCCTGCGCCCCGCGGCTCGCTCCTGCGCCGCCCCACATCCCGCTCCCCGGGGTCCGACCCTAAGGTCTCAGCCCCTGCACACGGGCTGGGGGTGGGCAGGCGACGCCCTCTCCCCACTCCCCAGCGCTAGCAGCCCTCAGCAGGGAAGGTGGCCGCTCTATCACCACCCCCCAGGCCTCCAGACCACCCTAACTCCTCCCGTCTCTCGCTGCCGGGGTTCCCTGCTGCGGGGCCCTCTCGCTGCCCCGCACGTTCAATTTTTCTTTCCCGCCTCGACGCAGTGGAAAAGGGACCTGGAGTAGAGTCTTTGGAAGAAAATCCGTTCAGCCACTTTCGAAACAACTTGGCACATGCTATCGAAGTGAAACCTAAGTTTACCGTACAACTCAACAGTGCCACTCCCAGGAATCTACCCACACAATGAAAACTTAGGTTCCCACAAAGACACAGGCAGAGTCCATGGCAGGTTTATTAATAATGGCCCAAAGTCCGTTGGCCAGTGAGCATGGGTGCAGATGGTGTGTGTCCATACTGCTCAATAAAAGTGAGCAGGGCAGACATGTGTTACCACCTGGGTGAAGTTATACAATGTCATCCTCAAGGAAAGAAAACTGGTGCAAAAGCCTTTATGAAATGTCCAGGAAAAGCAAATCTACAGAGACCAAAGCAGGTTGGTGGCTGCACCCACTGCACAGGGGAGCCAGGAGCGCCTGCAAACAAGCTGGAAGGCAGTTGGGGGGCTGGAGGTCTGAGACCAACTGTGGGGATGGTGACAGCTCTTTAAATTTGTTAAAATCACTGAATGTCCACTTGCAATGAGTGGATTTCATGGTACCTATATTATTCCTCAGTACAGCTGTGAAGACAGAAGGAAAAAATGGGGAGAGGGAGGAAGAAAAGGAAGGAAGGGAAGAAATCAATCCTCCCTAGACCACACAAGCCCTCCCAGCCAACCTCCCATCCTCCCCAGCTAGGTGCCCCCTCCTCCAGCTGCTGCCCCTCCTCAACCCTCCCCTCACTAACTGACCCACCTTGAGTTTGGCCTCCTCCCAGGTACCTCCTGGGTTCCCCTGACCCAGGCATCCCCACCCTGACTGGGTTATTTCTCATCTCCCTGGGAGCTGCAGTGGGCAGCCTCATCCCAAATGGCCATATGCACATGGCCCCACACCACGCTTGCTCCTTAATGACCCACCTCACCAGCTAGCTTTTCAGTGAGCACTCCCTCTTTCCACTTGCAGGACCCATTCTGGCTACCAGGTGTCACCTGCACCCCAAATCCCCCCAAGGGACAGAGGCACCTCAGCCCCCACCCACCACTGTCCAACCAGAAACTCTCAACCCCTCCTTAGCTTCTTACTCCCATCCCTTCAGTCACCGAACATGCTGTGGCTGTCACCTAAGGAGTTCCCCAGGAATTCTTGGGACACCAAGTTCCCTCACACACACACCTTCACCACAGGCCCCTAACCCTGTGTCCAACCTCTTCCCAAGGCCTATTGAGCTCAGGCTTCCAGGACCCCACCACAGGCCAATGGCTGGGCCAGAGCCACTTCCCAGGCTGAGGTGGCCCCTCTGGGCCCTTTCCTTCTTGCTGCCCAGCAAGTGCATGTTCCAAATCCCTCCACCAGAGCTCCAAGCCTCTTGGCAGGCTGGACAAGCTGAGCTTCTTATGCAGCCACAGTACCTCCTGCAGAGATGCGGGGAGAGGGGGCCAGGCAGGAAGGAGACCCAGGTGGGGAGGGAGCAGGAAGTGAGGGGACAGGGGCAGGCGAGGAGCCCCACAGCTGCCCCAAAAGCTTCTCCTAAAGGGAACTAGCCTGAGCTGCAGCTGACTCATGCAGGCTCTGACCCCTGCCAGGTCAGCCTGTGCTCCACCAGCCCCACCGGCCCCAGACCTCATTCCTGCTGACCCTCCAGCCCCATTCCACAACCCCAAGGAAGGGCTCAAGGCCTCACTGCTGAACTGGGCGATGGAGCGCTGAGTCTCCGTGGGCCCTGGAGCTGGGCGTGTGGCTCTCTAGGGTGCAGAGAGGACTCAGGTTTGCAGTGAGCCCAGGAAGACGCAGAGAAAGTGGGAGTTGCTTCTGGCAGGATGGCATCAGACGCCCCCAGCTTCAGCAACCCTTGGCCTGGTGCGCGCGCATGCGCGTGTGCACACACACACACACACATACAGGGGCCACAGGGCTTGGGAGTGTTTGGGGTTTATTGAGGATGTGAGGGGCTACAACAGAATTGAGGGGTCTGGGGGCGATTCTGCCTTGGGGGGGCAGCAGCATGGTGGGCAGCTGGGCAGCAGGGGATGGGGTACCACCACCTGTGCAGAGAGAGACAGAGACAGGTGAGCGCAGTCCCCTCCCGCTCTACCTCCCTGCCCCTCACTCAGGTGGGGACTGCTTAGGACAGGTGGAGTAGGCAGGGCTGGCGCACTTATACCTGGTTTTACTTGAAAGTGTGACTCTCAGCTCCTCCCCGCCCAAAGCCTGCAGAGGAAACAGCAGACAGGTGAGAGTAGCCAGGGGCTGGGGGAATGGGGGGGACTGGGTCAGAGGTCACAGGAAGCGTACCTTTGGGCCCGAACATGGCTGCATAGCAGGGGTGGTTGCAGTAGGGCTTGCCCTCATGCTGCAGAGAGAGGGGCCGTGAGAAGGGACCCTCAGCCCCTGCCCCTGCCACTCCCCAAGTCTTGGACCCCAGCCCCCAGCTCACCTCGGCGTGGCCCCCCGAGGTCAGGGTCTTTCCACATTTCTCACACTTCAGGCAGGGGCGATGCCAGTCCTTGCCCAGGGATGTCACCCGCTCGGCTGCAAAGGCCCAGACAGCCACCCTGGCATGAGCCACAGGCCTGCCAGGCTCCTGCCCCAGGGGATCACCTCTTGTTCCCTTCAGGTCACTCCTGCCCAAGGTCTCACCTGCGGGGCCACTCCCGCAGACATTCTCTGCGCCTCTCCCCCCACTGCAAGGTCTAGCCCTCCTTCTGCCCCAGAGGCAGAAGAAAAGGGGGGTTACGCCTCCCTTCCTCTGGGCCAGTTCAGCCTAACAACGGGAGGGGGCGCTGGTCCCCCCCTACTTCCGGGTGCAGGGCCCTAGCCACGCCCTGAGAGCTTGGGTGGGGCTGGAGGAGGAGAAAGGGGGCGCTTTCAGGGCCTGGGTTGGGGACTTGGGGTGGTCACGGGGCAGAGGGCGTGCGGCCAGGCTGGGGTCCCCCCAGGGTGGTAGACGCCACCAGGTTAAGCCGGCTTCGCCAGGCCGGCCACCCTGACCTCACACCAGGGACCAGGGCACTTCTTCCCGCTCTCCCCCGGGGGCGGTGTCCCAGGCGTGGGCGCGGGCCCAGCGCTCCATACAGCTGGAGGGCAGGAAAGCGGGCGCCCGGGATCCCAGTGCGGGGCGGGGACGGCGCCCCGCGCGCTGGTTTTCGCGTCCGTTTCCATTTAGCGCTGGGAGGGGCGGCCGAGCCCGGCATCGGGCTACCCGCGGGGTCCCCGCCAAGGGCGCGCCCGAGGCGGGGACATAGAGGACGGGGAGCTCCGAGCAGGAAGAGACAGCGGGACCCAGAGACAGCGGGATCCAGAGATGGGGAGAGACAGACAGCAGGACATTGACCGGCAGAGCTAGAGGGACCCTCCCATCGTGGGAGGAAGGCGCGTAGGGCTGGGGGCAGCGAAGCGGCTCCGGGTCGATGGGGTGGGCGCAGGGTTCTGGGGCTACAGTCTCGTTGCCAGGGCGGCGCCCAGGGGTCCCGGCTCCCCTGGCCCACCTGAGCGCGCCCAGCTCCCGCCCGGCCCGACGCCTCTGGGCCGCGCTTCCGCGGGGCTCGCGCTCACCGAAGTACACCTCCTTGGCGCATTTGGGGCACTTGGGCATCGCGGTGCCGAGTCGGAGCGGCTGCAGCTACAGCGGTGCGGGTGGACGGCGCGGACTGGGTGGATCCAGCCGGGTGGGCGCTTTTCAGCACTTCTCCTGCACCGCCCCTTGGAGACCCCGCCCCTCCCGCCCCGCCCCTGAGCCTGCCACTCGGACCCGGGCACTTCGGATTCGCGCTGACCCCGAGAAAGGTCATGTGGTCCTCCCCGCCTCTCGGCAAGACGCGGATCCGGCGAGGCCGGGCGGGGCACACAGAGAACCTGCAGGGACTCTTCAGGCGGGCGGATTTCCCCGGCGGGCTCAGGCTCCGCCCTAGCCCAGGGCTCTGCGAGACCGAGGCTTCCCTGGAGCCGGAAGGTGCGCCCCGGTCCCGACCCGCCGGCACCTGCTCCAGCCCCTAGACGTGCGGGACCCGGGGAGTGGCCCGCACCTCTGAAGCGGAAAAAGATGCACATTAGCGTGCGCGTTTGTCCCTGCACACTTTGACCGCACCCAGCTGCAGAGAGCACTGGGGGCACCTGCGGGAAGAGGGGGTTCCCCAGCCCTGTAGCCCGCCCCCGGGTACCCGCTCTGCCTAAGCGGGACCAGGAAGCCTGTCCCCACCCCGCGGGACCGCCCAGTCTTTGCCAGCGGTCCCGGGGCTCTCCCCGGGAAGTCCACTCGACCGCAGTCAGGACGCCCTGGGGTATTCGAAACAGACGATTCCGGTAGAGGGGAGCCCTCTGGGGCCTGGGGAACCCCTCTATCCCTCTGTGGCCTGGGGAGCCACTCGGCCGACCAGGGAAAGGTGCTGATCTTTATGAGAAAACACCCGAGCTCGGCGGGAGCCGCCCAAGTCCGCACGCCCAGGCCAAGCAAAGGCCGCACGGCTCCTCCCCGGTGCCAGGCGGAGACTGCATGAGCCGGGGCTGCGGGGTCAGGCCGTCCATGCCCTCGCGGCCCTCACCTCAGACGCCTGGAGGATGCCCTCAGCTCACGTGGAGGGAGGGGCTGACCGGCGCCTCCCATCTTAACCCGCGCCGCTGGCCGCGGTGGGGTCCCCTTCTCCTCAGGGTATCCCTATAACCCTGGTCAGTGCCAGTCTAGGACGCCTCTCCTGCCCACCTCCCGCCCCCAGCCCGGGGAGCGGTGGGCTGCCGGGTTTCTGTTAGTCTCTTCACCTCCCTGCTCTGCAGATGTCACCATAGTCACACCCAGTTTCTTCACTTTGCCAGCCTCCCAGGCTCCCGAATGTCCCTCAGCCCCCTCCCCCACAGCCCCTCCCGCCCCACCTCCCCTCCCCTCAGCTGCCCAGTGTCCAGCCATCGCATCTCCCCTCTACATGCGAATCTTGCAAAACAACTTTATCTTTGCACCCATCCAGCCCAAGTCCCTGTGCAGGGTGCTCAGGCTATCCATGGCTGACCCCAGGGATCGGGGATTCCTCCCACCCCAGCCACCCGCACCCAGCTCAGGCCACTGCCAGGGTCCCCACCTCACCTACCTTGGACCCACCCACCACCCAGGCCCCTGGCTGAGGACAGATTGGGAACTCCCAGGATTGAAGTTTACAGCTTAGAGCCCACCCCCACTTCCAGGCCATGTCACCCCACAGCCTCTCTCTAGTCACTGCCCTTCTCCCTACCCATCCCTCTACCGAGACTCTGACTGTACTGGGTCCTCGAGGACCCAGGTCCTTGAACCCCAACCCCCACCCCCAGAGCTGCCCTTGTGACCCCCAGGGTAAACCTTGCGCCCATTCTCACACCTGGACTCTCCTGCCCTCCCTGCCTGGCAGGGACTACTTACTGCAGGGGCTTCCGGAACCACAGCCACCCCCTACCCGTCCTTCCCCATCCTGACCCCTGGCATCTTCTGGGCTGGGCCTGCGGCTGTGGCCGGCAGCAGTCCCTATTCCCTCATCCACTAGTTCCGTATCCAGAGGCCAGCGACAAGTTGGAATGAGAGGGGAGACGGGCAGACAGAGGCACAGACCCAGGCGGGGGCCGAGGTGCAAACAGAGAGCAGGCACCCTGAGAGGGTGGGCAGAGAAGTTTGAGGTGATGGGGGTCCTGCCCCCCTCCAGGGCCCAAGCCATTCCCCACTCCAGGTCCTGAGCCCCCTCCAGGCTCAGGCCCCTCCCGGGCCAGTTTCCCCTCCAGAGTCTGTCCCCCACCTCCGGGACCCA